>NC_140933.1:17878597-18505097 GCF_014529385.1 Adiantum capillus-veneris
GTGTGGGGGCCCACATCATGTATCCGAGTGTCATATTAGACTACAAAAGAATGCCACACTAATGCAAACCAATCAAGTGAGCACATCTACAATGTCGATACTCACGTGTAATCCATGTGGCATAGATCATTTAATTGCCCAATGTCCTAATAATCCAAATGCACCAAAGATCACACCATTGAACTTGATTGAGGTTACCAAGGAGCCATCACAAAGTACACCTGTGGTACCAATAAATGTACTCACACGATCAATGCTCCAAAACCAAAATTATATTCTTGAAGAAAGAGACACAACATCAATTGCCCAATCTCCGAAGAAGAAGAAAACATGAAGGAAAAGATCGCAAAAAGAAAAAACTCATACCCCAGTTCAAAGACCAACATATGAACTAGTGATGACCCGGTGTGTATGAACGACGCTGAAGAGGATTCTGATTCAAATGAGACCATGGAGACTAAAACGACCATTAGAAAAGATAAAAACAAGGAAGATCATCATGAGCCACAATGCCTAGGACCCACAAGGAACCCAAGAAGAGAATCCAAAATTTTTGGGTTCATGAGGGATTCTTGGAGGTTTGATAAGGTCAACTAACACACCTATGTCAATGACATTATCATCATGTCCTAGTAGCTGTTTTCGTAAATAGCTAGCATGAAAAACAGGATGAACTCGTGAGTGCTCGGTAAGAGCTAACTTATAGGCCACTTGACGTATATGTTTGAGAATGGTAAACGGTCGACAATAGCACGGTGAAAGTTTAGCAACTTTTCCCGTCTTCAGACTTTTTGAATGCTCCAAAAGGAGGAAAACCTTGTCTCCTTCTTCAAAAGTAGCAAGATGATGATGCTCATCTGCGTACTTCTTATATTGATCTTGAGCTTGCTTAACATTCTGTCAAGTAACTCGAAGCATATCAAAATGGTCTTGGAGAAAATCCTTCGCTTGCTGTATCTTTTCCTTAGCCAACCCCACCATAACGCAGGATGATCCAGGTTGAAAACCATATAAAAGCATAAAGTATTGCAAGGGCCTTTCAGTGATCCAATGTTTGATTGGGTCTCTCATACTCCAGCAAAATGGAGCCTGATTAGTGGCTTGGAGGGGTGTGACTTATGTGGACAAACCTTCCCACACATTGCAAACATGAAGCTGGCATTGGTGGCAAACTCCGATGGAATGTATTCTCTATTGAGCTTGTTGCAAGAGTTTTTACTACTAGATGACAGAGTAGTCATGGCGTGCCAAGCATTTCTCCACAAATTTCACTGTTGGTAGATATTGGTGTATTTTTATTTTAAACAGTAACCATATTGTAGGTTGAAACCTTGTTGTTGGCCATGTTCACACGTAAAATTGAAGGGCTTCCAATGATTCCCTTATATGATCAGGCAAGAGATGTGGCAACAAACAACGATGGGTTTGAGTATGATATTGACATGATTTGAAAGACACTATGCAACTTACCATAGACGCTAGATGCCCTTGGAGAACCATTTTGGCCTAGAATGGAGAAGAGCGAGTTCTTTTCTTGGTAAGTCAAGGAGGACACTTCTATGCTCGGTTTTTTCCACTGCAATGTTTGTTAATGTTTGTGTTATTGTAAACAAATGGTTGTCAGGTATCTTCATAAAGGTTGGGGATGCAGTTTTGGATTGTCTTGCAGGATGTGGTGGCTTGGCAATGGAGTGAGAGCATCTACAATGACATTACATCAGTATTGACTGGGATTGCATTTTTTTTTGGCATGTGTTCAACCACAGCAATAGCGGATTCCTTGTGGTCTAGGATCAACTCTTCATGTGGACGAGGTATCACGTTCAACATAGTTACAACCACCTCCATTGCAAATTGTTTTTGGCATGTGTTCAACCATAGCAATAGCGGCTTCCTAGTGGTCTAGGATAGACTCTTCATATGGAAAAGGTATCATATTCAACCCAGCTACAACCACCTCCATCGCCTTTACAATGCCACCAAGAGTTGATTGTGCCATCTGCTCCTCCTTTTAGTAGACCTCTTGTTGTAGTTCCAGGTTGGCCAAAGCCATGGTCAACCGCTCTATCGGCCACTATTTCCCACACTACCCATGGAAACCCCACCTGTGCACGCACCAGTAGCACAACCATCACAGGAATTGCGGCCACGGGGAACCTAAATCCCAATTTGTATTAATTACTCTGTATGAACTTATTCTCTATGTAAATGGCACATTAAAACTTACTAGTTGTTCATACTATAGTTTTTTATGAGCATCATGTGCTATGTGCTTGCCACTATGTTTTGATTTTTGTAACTATGTTTTAATTTTTGAAGGCAAGTCAATCAAAGGTGGCTAGTCTTTTAGTGAGATTTTTTTTTCACTTTATTTTATCTGAAAACATTACGAAGGACAGAAGAAAATGATCTTTGAAGTAAAGTCACTGAGGTCTTTATAAATAGCCCAAAAAACACTAGTTTCATTCATTCTCTCTAGTTTGGGTTTTTCTTATCATGACATAAAACATGTTGCAACTGAGTTTCATCTCTTCATGCTTATAAATGTTTTGTACCTCTATTGCTAATTATGGTGGGGCTAACTAATGATGAGGCATGTCAACATTAAAAGACTTCATCCATGATGATATGTATATGCTAAATGTTTCTCTTTTGATAATATAGATACAAGAAATATGGTGATGAAAAACATCGGCAAGTCACTTTCATGGAAGGTAAGGAGGTATTTGTATGTGTTCTAGAGCACTTAGAAAGTTTGACAACCGGTTGCCTAAGTTATCTCCTAGATATTGTGTCCCATTCAAATTACTCAAGCAAGTTGGGGATATGGATTACAAACTTTCTTTACTTGCGTACTCTTGTACTCATTTGATTACAAACTTTCTTTACTTGCGTACTCTTGTACTCATTTTATTTTTATGTAAGTGATATGTAAATGTTTGCATAGGGATGACAATGTCATTGCCCATCAGGTTTTGGTCCATTTCATTAAGGCTCCAATCCACCGCATGAATGTGAGCACACTTTAGACTATCATGATTTACTTACTCGTCATCAGTGCATCATCAATCATCAATTAAGTGGAAAGACCGACCTGCATAAGGTGCCACTTGGAAAAAATTTAATCTTCTTAAAAAGAAATGCCCCACTTTTTTTAGGACTGGCAACACCTTCTTCCTTGAGGAAAAATTGATTTCTTTTTCTCTCCTCTTACATCGTACTTGCTGCACATAACAACATACCAACCTAAAAATCCATGTCACTTCCATTAAAAAGCCCAACTTCTGCCTATGGCAGGTCTCGCTCGCTCTTACCATCAATACAACAATACTTTTGTGCTTTTTGAAATGCACCAAACTTGGCATACATGTCGACTAAGGCAGCGTCACACACGACGTTTTCTTTTAACAACCCCTGACTAACAATATCATTGTAAATTATTTTGCCCATATCAACTCGTGCAAGTTACATGATTGCATTTGGCCCTTGCCTTCAAGATGCAAGCATGTGTGATTACATCAGAGAGACACCCTCGCTTCCCATCGTCGAGAACTCACCAAGGCTTCTTCGCATGTCCAATTTGGACATATCCTACAATTAGTGCATTCAAAGAGACGACACCCCACATAGAAAGCTCCTCAAGCACTTTTTGTGTTAAATTATAAAGTGTGCCACATTTGGCATACATGTTGACCAAGGCATTGCCAACCACGTCGTTTTCTTTCAACAACCCCTGGCTAACGATATCATCTTGAATTATTTTTCCCATATTAGCAGGTGCAAGTGTACATGATTGCATTTGGCCCTTGCCTTCAAGGTGCAAGCGTATGTGATTGCATCGGAGAGACACCCTTGCGAATTGCTTCGCATTCATCAAAAACATCCCAGAGCTTCTTGGTCATGTCCAAGTTGGACATATCCCTTAATCAATGCATTCCAAGAGACGACATCCTGCACAAAAAGCTCCTCAAGCAATTTTAGTGCTTTATGAAGTGCACCATATTTGGCATACATGTCGACCAAGGCAGTGAAGTGAGAGAGCGAGAGCGTGTGTGAGTGTGTGCAGCAATGGAGAAGAGAGGAGAGGAGGAGACCTTGTGTTGCAGGGGCTAAAACTCACTCTCTACATGTGAGCCCCCTTATTCTATCATGTACATAATGAATAAGTATAGTGGGAGGGCACCTGGCCTAACCGGCCACATGGGGCTTTACCCCAACAACCTCCCACGTAAAGGCCAATGTGGCCGTGAGAGAGGAAAGAAAACCGTACAAAACCTGTACAAGGCCATCACAAGTATGACATCAGCCAACGCCCACTGGCTCACTGAATCTGTGTGCATCCAGCTCTAATTGTAGAGGAAGTATAGAGCGATCGACACCATACTCCTCACCAAAGCTGCACACATCCTGCAGGTATCTCACCATACACTGCAAAGTACCCCTATGCTCAAGGCCAACGTCAGTCACTACATGACTAACTACTCCCACTACAAATGCACCTACCGCAAATGCAATCTTGGGTCTCGAGATGAGTATCTCGTACATGAGACTCCCGAATGCTGATGCAATCCTAGCAATATCTACCAATCTAACCATCTCAGTCAAATCTGGCTCAGAACTCCACTCATGGAAATCACCCTGACACCCGAACTCTGATCCCTGGAATCCATCCTCGTGTCCATCGCATATCACATGCGCACCAAGAGCATCTATCTGTCCTGAACCCTGTGTGGTAAGAGCAATGCCTAGCTCTAACTCACATACATCAGCCTCTGGCCTAAGCATATCCATGAATGACTGAATCACGGTTGAATCCTCAGCACTCAAGTCATCCATATATGTCATCGTATCCACAAATGACATGCCCTGCTGCACAACTGTCTGCACAACTGGCTCAACATGCTCACAAACTGGAGCATCATGCAATCTATCCGCAAAGGAGATATGCCTCGTCTCTTTGCATGGCTGCATACTCATGAAAACTGTGCGTCTCGCACATGAAGTACTCACATCTCATGAATCGTGCCAACACTACCACCTCTAGCTATGACTAGCTATCCACGATGCAATTGGAAACTGTGCTCATCCAGCACTACCTGGCATCCACTGTCTCATAAGTGACTCATAGAGATCAAGCTCTGTGTCAAACCTGGCACATGGCGTACATCTCGCAACACATATGATGCACCACTCGGCAACGATAGTCTGATATCTCCTGCACCAACTATGTCATGCATTGAACCATCAACTAGACACACACGTCCAAGCATACCACTAGCATATGTGCTAAACCACTCACGACTTGGCGTGACGTGAAACCTAGCCCTCATATCTAGTATCCAATGTGAAGGTAATGTGTCGTCAAAAACCGATGTAAGAAAGTCAAGAGTAAACATGGAAGCAAAGTCGACATCTCCGTTATGCATAGCCACATACGCTACATCTGCTCCCACATCATCCAAAGTGATAGCATCCCTCTTGTGTTGTCTCCTGCGCTGTCTCATCCATCGGAAACAACGCCTACATACATGTCTTGTATTACCACAATGCCAACACACAACATCTCTATGTATGCAAGATCGTCCTTTGACTGTAGGCATCTCTCTAGACTCATTTGTGCCAAAAGAATTGCACAATCTTTACCATAACTCTCTAGTTGTACATGTATCCAACCCAATGCGATAGACAGACTCACCAAGGTGTAACATGATCTTCGAACGTGCAAGCTCATCCAAGTCCTCCCACTCATTGTCAGTCATAGACTCTTGCCTAGCATCCATGCCCTGTAGTGGCAACACTTGGCCCAACTGAGTCAATGCATCATGCATACCTGCTTTCCAATGCTCAAAGTTTGAACCATCAAACTTTGTATGGAAAATCACAAATCTTGACAATGATGTACATGCCAAATCCATGGTGATAACCTATGACAAGACCAAGCACAAGTCGATCAACTAACAATAGCCAAAGCCTGGCTAACTCATACACCAAGTACTGTCAAAATACAACATAAGCTGGCCTAAGCTATCTAAGAGAAGTATCAGCAAATATGGCGATCAATGTAACGAAACAAAGTGAGCAAAACCGTTCAAATGATGCCAAAACACCCACTTTAATCTAAGAGCACTATGTGGTAATCGATGAAACTATCATCAACAATCTCCCTCCTGAAGAGATTACCACAGGTATGTCAAATGACATAATTTGGTGAGCAAGCACTCTCACAATGCGATGCCAAAACACTATGGCAAAGCAACCACTGAGTGCCAAATGCAATCAAAACACGATTGCAAACCATGCGCATAAACAAATAAACTCGCAAGAAACATCCGGTAGAGTTTCGGCAGTATTTGGCTATCTAACCATAATAACCATACATCCCATAAACATGCTCAAAACCATGAGCAACTCATGCGCAAAATCTGCACTCAAGTATACATGAGCTACCCCAAAGTCTCAACTCCTTAAACTTGGAAAACAATCCTGTAATCCGAAACACGAAGTGCATCAACCGCACTCTTCAAGCGAAGCATATACTAGCATAAACTTGGATGCAAACCAACCAAAATGTGACACAAATTGTTGCTCAAAATAGCTAAAAATCAGCCCACGTATGCCATTGCAAGGCGAAGAATACCATCCGCCGAAAAGCGCACATCATGTGCATCCACATGGCAATATAAACGAGCATCAAGCATGTACCAAATGTGTATCAAAGAGCATCCAAATTAGCTAAAAATTCAGCTCACAATCATGCTATAAATGCTTGCAAATCTCAAATCCGTGCACCACACTTTCCGAAATCTGCTCAATCGCATAAGTCAATGCACATAACCTGTGATGAAGCCACTCTCGAACCTGAGAGTCCACAAGAATGCATACATCCACAAAGCGTTCTCAATGTGTGCGTATAAATGTGTTGAAAATATCAACCCACACTCTCTTCACTGAGAGCAAAACATCAATGTGCAAAACAAGAGAATGACAAAGCTCAATCCGAGCTCTCTGAATGTAGCAAATCAGCACAATATGCATACATAATCTTCAACTTTTCGAATACCCTGCAGCCTGTCAGCCCATATCTTCCAAACCGCTCAGAATTTGCAGAAACTTCCTTTTGCAAAGTTGTAGACCACGCAAAAACGGTTGAGAATCGGGGGAATGGACCTGAAATGTGCTGTTTTTACAGGTCAAAAGAGATAAGTAAAAATCTGCACCCGTGTACCCTAGACGTGCAGGCAGTCTAAGTGACGTATCTCAAAATTGGTAAATATTTTGAGAAAACTTTCTTCTACAAAGTTGAAGAAGACAAAAAACCGTCAGCAATTGAGGGAATCGGCTTGAATAAAGACGTTTTGGTAGGCCAAAGAAGATTTGCAAAAATGTGCTGCAGTTTTTGCTACTTCTCTGTCTGCCTCCCCGCTGAGCTCCAATGGTGCTCCCAATCCCTGAGCTCTGATACCAGTTGAAGTGCGTGTGCAAGAGTGTGTGTGAGTGTGTGCAGCAATGGAGAAGAGAGGAGAGGAGGAGACCTTGTGTTGCAGGGGCTAAAACTCACTCTCTACATGTGAGCCCCCTTATTCTATTATGTACATAATGAATAAGTATAGTGGGCGGGCACCTGGCCTAACCGGACACATGGGGCTTTACCCCAACAGGCAGTGCTAGAGTTGAAGGTTCTTACACTAAATTTCTCTACATGTTGTAGGTTTTCTCAGCTTCAAATTTGAAGTTTAGAGGTACATCCCAAAATCTGTAGGTGGGATTACATTAAACCTTAGTTTTTTCGAGCTTTGCTCCCACCATCTACAGAGCTCCGTATCGACGTAGAATATCATATCTAAGCTTCTCTTTCCCCCTGTTTATTTGCATGTTGCCCTATTGATGATGAAGCCGTAGAGTGATGCCTCGATTCTTCCTCCTCTTCCTGGTTTTTGAAGTCAAGCTTGCTCTATGTTTTCTCGGCTCCAAGCCTAGGTCACCCCGTCAATAGATCAGGGTCGCTTCACATCCTTTAACCAGAGCTTCTTGGCCCTATCCAAGTTGGGCATATCCCACAATCCATGCATTCCAAGAGACCACATCCGGCACAAAAAGTTCATCAAGCACTTTTTATGCTTTATGAAGAGCACCACATTTGGCATACATTTTGACCAAGTCAATGCCAAGAACGATGTTTCCTTGTAACAACCCCTGGCAAACAATATCATCGTACATTCTTTTGCCCATATTAGAAGGTGTACATGATTGCATTGGCTCTTACCTTCAAGATGGAAGCATATGTGATTGCAATGGCAAGACACCCTCATTTTTCATCCACGAAAAACATCCCAGAGCTTCTTGGCCCTACCCAAGTCGGGCATATCCCACCATCAATGCATTCTAAGAGATGGCATCTTGCAGAGGAAGCTCCTCAAGCACTTTTTGTGCTTTGTGAAGTGCACCACATTTGGCATACATGTCGACCAAAGCAATGCCAAAGTTGAAGGCTTTTACACTAAATTTCTCTACATGTTGTAGGTTTTCTCAACTTCAAATTTAAAGTATAAAGGTAAATCCCAAAAATTTGTAGATGGGATTACATTAAATCTAGGTTTTTTTGGAGCTTTTCTCCCACCATTGATAGAGCTTCGTATCAATGAAAAATAGCCCATCTAAGCTTCTCTTTCCCCCTCTCTTTATTTTCCTGAATTCCTCCTCCTCTTCGTGGTTTTTGAGGTTGAGCTTGCTCTGTGTTTTCTTGGCGGCAAGCCTAGGTCGACCTATTAGCAGATTTTCCATGTGTGAGGGAAGGGGAATTGGAGGCGGCAATAGTGGTAGAAATCTCTCTCTCTCTCTCTCTCTCTCTCTCTCTCTCTCTCTCTCTCTCAGTGAGTGTCCTTGTGTCGTCGGGATACAGAGCTCATTGGCCAGAGCAAGTAGCTTGCGACACGGGGAGGGGGAGGGGGCGGGGGCCACTTTTCCCTCTAGAGTCAAATGTATTGGACCATACTTGGTAGTTTAGAGACAGCCGTAGTGACCCTTTGTCCAACCATGTAAGAAATCACCATCAACTTTAATGAAAATCCATGTTTCAAAGTACTACTCAAAATTAGAGACAAAACTACAGCATGGCAATGGTTGGGGCGCCATACAACTCTTGTCTTCCCACTCTTGACATCCATGGCATTGCATCATGCAAGATCAGCAAGCCCTACGTGGCTGTTCAACACCCCCTTCTGCACTTGTGAGTAGTCGAAGCACGACCCCCATTTTGGCTTGTAAGCGCCCATATATTGCTCGCCAAGCGGGTGATGGGCCCCCTTATGCTCCCCTTATGCAAATTCCCTCGGATGCTTCTCCTTGTTGCTTGACATTTCCAATTGCCCTGTGGCACTTGGTTCTCTCCTTGGCTTCCTCTTTCAACTGTGAGTACATCCCAACCCAGCTCTTCCCATTCTCAAAAAGGTGATTGTTCCTCTCTGTTTCTGTTGCGGTCTGTGTTCCTATGGAGGAGCCCATGCAACAAGTCTATGTTCCTAAGTAGGAGGATGTGTCACTTGCTTGAAGTGTTGTTGAGCCTCTATTGTATTTGTTTTCTTTAGTTTCTTCTTGAGGGGACTGAACACGAACACGTGCATCATTACCGTCATCGATGCTTGGCAAATCTGCAAGCCAAAGAGGAAGCTGCTCCAACATGGTGCTAAAATTTTTATAATTATGTATGTAGATTTGCTAAGCTTTCGAAAAAAATATTTATCTTGTGTAAGCTTTAAAGATTTTTTTTATGCTCATGATGCTCCTCCTCTAAACTTTAAATTTGAAGGCGAGGAAACTTACAAACGGGTGGCACCTGTTGCAGATCTCTCTGCCTCTTCTTCTTCTCCTTGTGACAGGACTAGCAAATTCTCTCTCTCTCTCTCTCTCTCTCTCTCTCTCTCTCTCACACACACACACACACACACGCACACAAACATGGAGTCGCCAATGGGCAGCATCTGCAGCTATTCAAGCGGAGAGCAGGATGCACACACACAGACCTGCCGAGTCAACACATTGCATGAACTTCACTAATAGTACCTTTACCTTTTTTCCATTTACTACCCTTGGCGCTGGAGGTGCTGCATGGAGGGGTTGAAACGTGAAAGACTGAGGCTGTGAACAGCATGGTGGCATCTCTCTCTCTCTCTCTCTCTCTCTCTCTCTCTATATATATATATATATATATATATATATATATATATATATATATATATATATATATCTATCTCTATCTGTCGAGCGCTATTTTCTATGCGATCTTGATTTCTCAAGTTTTTAGGGAACACTCGCACAGTCTCTCTTTTTCTCTCCTTGAGCATGATCGAGGAAGCTCGACACAGGGCGGACTGTAAACTCCACTCGTCGGACTCAAGAGGCAGCAACACGTGTCTAGGGGAGGGGTCGGAATCCCTCCCCCTTTCATAATAGTACGAGCTCGCACGACCCGCCTACGACGGGTCCCGCTCGCTCTTACCAACCCACCTATTCACGGTTCATCAACGACACTTTGCAATGGGGAAAATTATCTATCCATGATTGTTATAAAATAGCCTATAGTAAGCACCCCACTTCTGGAGGCTACGCAAGAAGTTATGTTATGGTTGAAGAAGCTCAAGTTGAGCTTGTTGGGATGACGGCCTTCTAGATGACCTTTGGCATAACTTGGCACACACTGCCAAGCGTTTGGCCCATGCACTTCAGGTTGCACACATCGTGGGCTTGCATGCCCACATTTTGCAACACCACATGTACAGGTTCTAAGAGGGGATGTGCTATCCATCACATCCTTGAGAGCCAACAAGAAGCCGTAGTGTTCTCAAATGGCAACATGTTACGTGTAGATGGCATTATTATTGGGAGCGTTGTCATCACCCTCATCTTATTAAAGTATATTTTTTCATAATTTAATAAACATGAGTAATTACGTGTAAAGAGCACTAAAAATAGAAGCGACAACATCTTGGAAATGCCCTCCTATTGCACCCGTTGAAAGTAGTCTAGAGATTCCTCGTTATACCCTAGCAATTTTGGGAAATTGATGGTGAGAGAGAGAGAGAGAGAGAGAGAGAGAGAGAGAGAGAGAGAGAGTAGGGAGAGGCAAGTAGAGCAATCAATGCATTAGAAGAGATCATATTCCGGAGATAAAGGAGACATGAAGCTCATCCATTCTCTAGGCTTGAACTCTCCTCTAGTCGAATAACGTTTCTCATGCTCAAGAACTACAAGTTACAGCACAATTATTCCGGATGCTCTTCTCCCTATCACTCTTTTAGGACTAGTTCTCCACACTCTCCTCTTTGCAATAGTCCCTTGGCATTGATTGTGCGTGACCTGCCCAAGGGCCATCCCAATGTCCCATCATATAGACATTTAATCAAGCAAACATACGGAGTTGCTTGCAATTGATGCACGCTCTACACTATGTGCCTTTATCCACCTTTGTAGGATGTTAGGCTGCAAGTCATTAGATGTAGACAATATAGCTGAGTGTTTATCTCTCTCTCTCTCTCTCTCTCTCTCTCTCTCTCTCTCTCTCTCTCTCTCTCTCTCTCTCTCCCCCCCCCCCTCCCAAGAGGTTGTGCCTCTTCACCTCCCACCTGGAGGCTCTCTAGCTTCCTCCAACGGCTTCCTCCTCACTCATCAACCCCATCTCTTCTCGAGCGTGCCGCCTTTTTTTTGTGTCGTGTGGACTACTTGAATCCTCTTCACCATAGCAGAGCAGTGTAGATTTTTTCCTTCCTCATGCCTCACTACACCCACCTCCCCCCCCCCCCCCCTCTCTCTCTCTCTCTCTCTCTCTCTCTCTCTTCCCCCCCCCCCCCCCCCCCCCCGGCCCCCCCGCTTTGGAGCACACATACACAATTTTCAGTTTTTTGCACCTGATGGCTGTTCAATGGGGAAGTAGTGCTCATAAAAAACCTTGGCTTAGTATAATTTCACCTACAAACTTTAAATCAACCTCTTTATTTCAAAATATAAGGTGAGAAAAGCTATAAAATTAACAAAATTTAGTGTAAAAGGCTTCAAATATAGCCAATTAACTTCAAAAAAATTCCATGTGTAGCACCACTTGCCCCGAGGAAGCCTCACTCACATGCACACGGAAGTTCTTGGGTTTGCTTATTGTGGCCTTGTCAAAAGCATTGAAGGAGTTGGCATGAGTTCTTGGCTTACTACATTGAGTTGGCATGCATGCTTGGCTTCCTCTTCCTGCTTGTTCACCTCCTTGACCTATTGTGCATCCAGTCACCACCTCCACTCGCCTATTTGCCAACCATGTGGACAACCTAAATAAGGCTTGCCATAAAAAACTCTCTCTCTCTCTCTCTCTCTCTCTCTCTCTCTCTCTCTCTCTCTCTCATTGTTACAACAACAAAAAAAGAGCCAAATTATCTCCAAAATCTACAATCACAAAAATTTACAAAATTGCATGCAGGTGAGCATTTTCATGGCTACGGGTTACTGTGTTCCTCTCACGACAATAGGCTCCTCCTCTCCTCTTAATTTTTGCAAATTGAGCCTGTGTGTGTGTGTGTGCTGTTAAGTATGGAGACAGATTTACCCCTTGTAATTTTTTGTGTTAAAACTGCACATTTGTAAGGCCCCCATTATGAGGAGAAGCCATCGTGCGTGAAGAAAAATCACTCGCCGGAATATTCATTTTGACCGGAATATTATGGTCGGACGGCGACCGAAAAGGGTTGGAAAACGATCGATCGTTTGGTTGGTTGGCCGGTGGCCGGTAGTCAATGGCCGGTGGACAAATTCAATGGTCGGTGGCTGATTTCAAAGGAGGATTTGTCTTCTCAAGGAAGGCCACACATGGGCGGATTGGAGGGTTTGATTTGAACTTGTCAACACAAGGGCGGCTACACACTACTGCCTCTCATGAGAGAGGGTAGCCCTTTTGGTCTAAAAAAGGAGGCCTCTTCTATACACAAAAACGGATTGTGAAGCATTGTAGTGCATTGTGAAGTTGACGTGAGGTGGTGAGAGTGAAGCAAGGCGGGAAAGGAGATATTATCTCTTCTTGGACCATAAATCCTTCTTGACGTGTCAATAATTTTATGCTATCGTGTGTAGTCTCCCTCTCTCTACTCTATAATCTCTTGTGTGTAAAAATTATCTCTCTTTATTAAGTAATATGACGAAGTGCAAGCTCTCCTTATACTATCATCTCTATCGGATAGTTGGGACAGCCTTGTGATGGTTGTAAGTAGTTATATCTCTAGCACAAATGCTCTTAAGTTTGATGATGTTGTGGGTGCTCTCCTAAGCGAGGAAATGCAAAGAAGAAGCATATGAGAATCATCAAGTGCTACATTGTCAGTGGAAACAAGAGGAAGGACTAAGGAGAGGTTCAAAAACAAAAAGGGTCGTGATCGCTCAAGACGGAGCAAGTCATGCAATAAGTCAGTTCTTGAATGTTGGAACTACGGAAAGAAGGGACACGTCAAGAAGGATTTCTGGTCCAAGAAGAGGAAGGAATCGGAGTCTCAAGACAACAAGCCAACATCAAGGCCAATGTGGCAGGTAAAGTAGAGCAAGATGCTCTAATTCTCTCATTAGACAATGTGTCTAATTCTTGGATAGTAGATTTTGGGGCTTCATTTCATGCGACACCACACAAGCAACATTTTCAAGATTACACCAAAGGTAATTTTGGGTATGTATACTTGGGAGATGATGAAGCTTGTGAAATTGTGTCAAAACTGCTAACGAAATGAATGGAAGCTTAAAGATGTTAGGCATATTCCTTCTCTTCGCAAAAATTTGATCTCTACAGGACAATTGGATGGTGAAGGTCATAACATTGCATTTGGAAACAAACAATGGAAGATCTCAAAGGGATCTTTGGTGGTTGCCAAAGGAGAAAATGTTGGTACACTTTACTTGTGTACTGTCAGCTCGCAATCTTCAGCTTGTGCAACAACTACAGACGTCAATAGTGCGGTGTGGCACTACCGTCTTGGGCATATGAGTGCCAAAGGAATGCAAATCCTTCAAACAAAGAAGCTTCTACCAGGTTTGAAAGAAGTGGACTTAGAGTTCTGTGAAGATTTTGTTTATGGTAAACAAAAGACGATAAAATTTGAAAATTTAGGAAATGAAAGAAAAAATAAAAAACTTGAGTTGGTTCATTTTTATGTTTGGGGTCCTGCAAGTACCCCATCACTTGGTGGCTCATTGTACTATGTAACATTCAAGATGATGCAACTATGAAAACATGGGTTTATGTAATGAAGAATAAATCCGATATGTTTTCTATATTTCAAAGGTGGAAAGCCTTTGTGGAGAATGAAACAGGTACCAAGGTTAAATGCCTCAGATCCGACAATGGAGGCGAGTATTGCAGCAAGGCTTTTGAAAGCTTTTGTGCTAGCAATGGCATTCGAAGGCAAGGACAACCCCAAGGACACCTCAACAAAATGGCATTTCCGAAAGGATGTAGAACAATCATCGAGAGAGCACGAAGCATGCGGCTACATGTAGGGCTACTGCTTGAGCTTTGGGCGGAAGCAGTAAGTACATCTGTGTATTTGATCAACCGGTCACCCTCAACGACATTGAATGGGGGAGTTCTAGAGGAGGCATGGACAGGTAAACCGGTGAGTTATTCATTTCTCAAAGTGTTTGGGTGTGAGGCATTCATGCACATAGATAGAAACCTAAGATCAAAGCTAGATGCAAAGTCCAAAAAGTGTTTCTTCATTGGCTATGGAGAAGGTGACTTTGGGTATAGCCTATGGAATCCTGAAAATCGTAAAATCTTTAGAAGTAAGGATGTAATTTTCAATGAAAAAATATGTACAAAGATTACTTGGAAAGAAAACAAACAAAAGAAACAGGTGATGAGTACATGGAGCTTGAGGATGGTGAAGACTCAAGGAGTGCAAACGGTGACAACATACAACAACATCAAGCAAATGAGAAACCTCAACCTATTCCCGAAGATCTACAAGAGCAAGTAGACCTCCAGAAAGGTTTATTCCTTCCTTCAACCATCTCTTGATCTCACATTTTGGAGAGCCAGAATCATATGAAGAAGCTATGCGTCACGAATCCAAAGAAGAATGGATGAAGAGCATGGAAGTGAAGATGGACTCATTACGTCGCAACCAAACATGGGAGCTGGTTGAGTTTCCTAAAGGTAAGCGGTCACTACAGAACAAATGGGTGTATAAACTGAAGGAAGAAGAAGGTGGGAAGAAAAGGTACAAAACTAGGCTTGTGGTAATATGTTTTCTCAAAAGAAGCTATCGAGTTGAATAAAATATTTTCTCCTGTTGTAAAAATGAACTCAATTAGACTTGTATTAAGCCTTGTGGTTTCTCATGATCTAAATCTCGAGCAAATGGATGTAAATGCGGCATTCCCTCATGGTGACCTAGAGGGGGAAATTTACATGCTTCAACCAAAGGGGTATGAAGTAAGGAGTAAGGAGAAAATGGTTTTCAGATTAAAGAAGAGCTTGTATGGCTTAAAGCAAGCATCAAGACAGTGGTACTTGAAGTTCGATCGATGGATGTTGGATCATGGAATCAAAAGATGCAATGCAGATCATTGCGCCTACATGAAGAATTTGGAAGATGGGAAGTTCATCATCCTAATATTATATGTTGATGACATGCTGATTGCAAGTGCTAACATGCAGGACATCAAAGACCTTAAAGAAGAGCTGTCTAAATCTTTTTCAATGAAAGATTTAGGTGCTGCAAAGAGGATACTTGGTATGAAGATATCAAGGGAAAGGATGAAGAAGACAATAAATCTATCTCAAGAGGATTACATCAAGAAGGTACTAGAAAGGTTTGCAATGCAAAATGCAAAAACGATTTCTACACCTCTGGCTGGTCACTTTAAACTAACCAAGGATATGTGTCCAAAGACACAAGAGGAGATAGCCTATATGTCTAAAGTTCCATATGCTACAGTGGTAGGTTCTCTTATGTATGCTATAGTTTGGATAAGGCCAGACATTGCACATGCAATGGGAGTTGTAAGTAGGTTCATGGACAACCCAGGTAAAGAGCACTGGCAAGCTGTGAAGTGGATACTTAGTTATTCAAAAGGGACAATAACAAATATTTGTATTTTGGAGGAACTGATAATTTTCTTCAAGGGTATGTTGATGCAGATATGGCAGGTGAAAAAGATACTCGAAGGAGCACTACTGATATGTCTTCATGGTTGGAGGCACAGCCGTAAGCTATGCTTCAAATCTGTAGAAAGTGGTCTCACTTTCTACCACTGAAGCAGAGTATGTAGCAATGACAAAAGCAAGCAAAGAAATTTTGTGGCTTCAAAGATTCTTAGAAGAGCTTGGATTGAAACAAGAAAATTGTGTCTTGTACAATGATAGCCAAAGCGCTATCCACCTTGCAAAGAACTCAACCTTTCATTCAAGGACAAAGCACATTGAAGTGAGATATCACTTTATATGTACTCTTTTGGAAGAAGGATAGCTAAAGCTAGGAAATGTGCATACAAGTGAAAATCCTGTAGACATGTTTACAAAGGTGGTCAACAAGGAGAAGTTGAGCTTTTGCTCATCTTTAATCAGCATTCAAAAATAAGAAGGCAGAATGGAAAGCAGTCACAGGTTTGGTTTGGAGGTCAGTCTCCAAGTGGGAGATTGTTAAGTATGGAGCCTGATTTACCCCTTGTAATTTTTTGTGTTAAAAGCCCACATTATGAGGAGAAGCTATCGTGTGTGAAGAAAAATCACCCACCGGAAACCAAAATGTTCACAGCCACCAAAATATTCCTTTTCGTCGGAATATTATGGCCGGGACGGTGGCCAGAAAGTGGTCAGAAAACGACCGGTCGATTGGTTGGTTGGCCGATGGTCGAAAGTCGATGGCCGATGGCCGGTGGCAGATTTCAAAGGAGGACTTGTCTTCTCAAGGACGGCCACACATGGACGGATTGGAGGGGGACTTGTCAACACAAGGGCGTCTACACACGAGTGCCTCTCAGGAGAGAGGGCAACCCTTTTGGCCTATAAAAGGAGGCCTCTTCTACACACACAAATGAATTGTGAATCATTGTGGTGCATTGTGAAGTTGATGTGAGGTGGTGAGAGTGAAGTAAGGTGGGAGATTCAAAAGGGTATAATCCCTTTGTAATCTCCTTCTTGTGATGAAGTACTAAAGCCATTGAGTGGCTATTTTTCCGTGGACGTAGCCCACATTAGGTGAACCACATATATTGTGTGTACTCTCTCTCTCTCTCTCTCTCTCTCTCTCTCTCTCTCTCTCTCTCTCTCCCCCCCCTCTATAATCTCTTGTGAGTGAAAATTATCTCTCCCCATTAAGTAATCTAATCAATTATCTACTTAGCTACGTCATATTTCCTAACATCTGCGATAATGTCTGTCACGTAACAATGTTTCTCTCTTAGCTCTTGGTTTTGGACGATCAACCTCTCGCACACTCTTTGTGTCTCTCTCTTCACTATTCAGTACCCTCGAACCCCCTGATCACCTCCCATGCTCCTCCACACGACTATTCATCTCTCACACAAGCCAAGAAGCTCAAAAATCTCGGAGGTTTTCTAAGTAAAGGCTAAAAATGTAATAGGAAAAAGTTAGGATGTGAGCAAAAGCTAAGTACTCTAGTGGTGTGTGGTGCATTAGTTGATGTGACTCTTCTCCATTGCCACAATGCATTGAAGGGAGTGGGAGCATGAGACAAAGAGAGAGAAGAAGAAGAAGAAGAGGATTTTAATGTCATAGGAAACTATCCCAAGAGACCTAGAGAGAGAGAGAGAGAGAGAGAGAGATTTTATTATCGTCCTCGGAGGTCAAATATGACCTATGGGACCAAAGTTACATGTGATATAGTATGTGTATGGCTGATGAGAGACTCTCAATGCTCCAAAATTGTGGCGATGAGAGCTGCAATGGAGAGCCCACACTTTGGCTGGGAGAGGAAAATGTGTAGGTCTAAGTTATGGCTGAAAATGTGAGAGAAACAAGTTCGGATATGACCAAAGGCTGAGCACTCTAGTAGTGTGTGGTTCTTAGACTTTCGAACTTGCAGTGAGCATAATGTGCACAATCGATTTGAATCTTCTCCATTGCCCCAACGCCCTATCTTGCATCGAAGGAAATGGGAGCTAAACCGAATGGTTTCGATAGTGCGTATCGCTGACAAGGGGACATGATCAAGCATGTAATTGTGAGTACAATTTCCTCTTTTAGCAAAGAACATGGTTTTGTAGTTGGGTGCAATATGGGTGGTTTAATGTATGAAGCGTGACCCACTGGATTTCTCCCAAGCCGTAATACATTGACATTGTAGAAAAGCTTCATTCACTTGGGAGTCAATTGAAGCATCATGTAGCAAGTGTAATGCATCCCATCTCCTAAACCATTTCTTTGCGTCTTGCATCCATCCCGTGATCAAGATCTTGCTCTTATGAGTCTTTTGAACTTTTTTGCTTGCTTCCCATGCAATTGTAGGAAGTCAATGTGAGGGGTTTTGACGCACCTTTATCATGTACTCCACAACCCTTTCCATGCCCATAACCTCAATTGGAAGACATCCCGACTCAAGAAGTAGGCGCATATATGGTGTTTGTATCTTTACTTGGAGAAAGTTTGTAAGAAAACGCTTTTGGACATTCTCAAACTCTTTCCAAGTAGACTTTGAGATGCTCCTGCCCCACAGTTCAACTCTATAAAGGAGAACCGGTGTCACCAATGCATCAAAAAGGTACTTCTTGAGAAACCAACACTTGATGTTTTTCACATTACACATGTTCTCAAATGCATAATATGCTCTCTTTCCCGCTTCCAAACGACGCATAGCACATTCATGCCACTTGTGATTGGACGGAACCTCAAGGCCAAGGTACTTAAATCTCTCAACAACTTCAAGTGTCTCCTTGTTGTACACAATGCATGGCTTCTCCTTATGATTGGTTATCACAAGCATAACCTTTGTTTTGGATTCATTCACAATCAGCCCACTATGCAAGCGAAAGTTCTCAAGGACAACCATAAGCTTTTGTGCATCTTCTAAAGTGTGTGCTAGAAGCACTACAACATCCGCATACAACAAAAGCATGATTATCGCGTTGGAAATAGTGACCTCTTCAATGCCTTCTTCTTCCATAAAGTCAAGTACCATTTGTTCCAATTGATTGATGCATAGACCAAAGAGAGTTGGTGACAACGTACATCCTTGGTTAACCCCAATAGTGCTTATAAAAATTTCTGAAATTTCTCTTCCCATGCGCAATTGACAAATCACCTTCTCATAGATTCGAGAAACTGCAAGCATAAATCACTTTGCACTTGGAGTTCTTCCATCCTTCACCACAAATTGCTACATGGAATCATATCAAAGGCTTTCTTAAAGTCCACAAAAAAACAATACAATCGCTTGCCTTTCAACTGACTTTCCTCCATGAGAACACGAAGAGTGACAAGATGATCAATGGTGCTATGGCATCAACAAAAACCCGCTTGTTCCTTTGCATGCTTGTCATTATCTTCAGCCCAATCACTCAATTTCATCTCCATTATGCACCCAAAAAACTTTGCCATAAGAGACCCAATCATTATAGTCCAGTAGTTATTTATATTCTTTACATCCCCTCCTTTATGCAAAGGCTTAACCCAATTAGTACTCCAATCATAAGGCATATCATGTTGAAGTGCAAGGTTGAACATATCACACATCAACTCATGGGTAAAATCTCCCATCCATTTGATCATCTCCGGCTTGATACCTTGAAGATCTCCCGCTTTGCAAGTGGCGAACTTTTCAAGCCCACCGCATACATCCTCAATAGTAAAAAAAGAGGTCATACATGGGAGTGAATCATAAAATGGCATTTTTTCAGCATTTGCTTGCTCATATAATTGCCTACAATGTGTGTACATATCCACAACACTCAAGCTACCAAAATTCTCAACCCGCTTGTCCCTCAAGTTTCTCCAAAATCTTCCACATGCATGTACCTTTTCTTGGCCTTGAAAAAGTTATTGCTTTACTTCCCATCTTCTTCTCCTATTTTGAATCAATGTCTTGTATGTATGCAAATGACTGTTAGAAGCTGGACACACCCTACGGAAAATGACGGCTCGGTAGATTATCATTTTTTGTAATTATTCATTTATTTAGAAAACCCGACATTTCACCTAGTAAATATTGGGGCTTATAGAAGTTTCCAGATTGTATCCCAGTTTTGACATTTAGATTGAGTAGATGGTTAATTTGGAACATTAGGGTTTGAGAATTGTAAGCTATTTATACCACTTTTTGACCTTAATGAAAAAAACCCTTTGTGATTTTTAAAAGTTTTGAAGTCTGTGAGTGAGTGTATTGTGTACGAGAGAGAGTGAGAGCTTCATCTTGACGCTACGCGCATACCGGTGGATGGAATCGAGTGCGAAGAAGTGCAGCGTGTTGCCCCCGACGAGAGCTGCACGCGAATACCTACGTTGCGTACGTACGGTCCGGTTTTGAGAGCTCCATCTATGAGCTTCATCTTGTGAGTCGGTGAGCATACGTTGTCAGATTTTGCATTGCAGCATATCCATGCGTTTGCATTGAGTAGAGATACACATTAGGCACTTTAGATTTTGGAAACGAAGACCTGCAAATTTTGGCCAGACATCCTATGTGATTTTACACCGGGTGTTTTGGGTTGGGATTTTGGTTCATAGACCTTAGGGAGAGCGACCTATTGGTGCTAGTAGGGTCTCCTTCAAGTTCTATGGCGTTTCGAGATTAATTGATGGGTATGCGGCTCTAGAAAGCGTTGTAGGAAGTTTCCTCTCATGCACTCTTGAAGGCATTGACTTAGACATTGGGCAGAGACCTCTGTAGGAATTAGTTAGGAGTCGGTCGAGTGTAGGTTGACACCCTATGCTTGCTTCCACGCGCCTGCGGGTCGAGCTTCGTCCTTAGCTGACAGATCTTGTTAGGTGAGTTCTCGCTATGCTAACGTCTGTCGCGGCGTACCCGTCCAACATTGGCGCCGCTGTCGGGGATGAAAACCTTAGGTAGGTGACCGAGACTAGTCCTTGAGGATAGGGATTCTTTGGCTTGCCAAGAGTCGCATTTTACATTTAGATAGGATCAGAGGGTGGAGGACTCTCTAGGTCAAGGAAGGAGTCTAGAGAGCGTGTGTCTGGCCTAGATCTTTCGACTTAGGTAGATTTAGGTAGACTCAGATAGTTTTAGATATTAGTTGAGTTCTTGAGTAGGAGTCAGAGTGGTAGAAGCGGTGAGAGGAGAGCTTGAGAGTTCGGAGAGTCTAGAAAGCAAACAAAACACCATTATCACCATTTCACATGATGAGTAGGAGTAGAGTAAGTAGGACATCATGATTCACGACCTAGAGCATGTCATGCATGTATACTTGCTTGGTAGATTCATCACAAGGTTGTAAAAGATGAAAAAGTGTGTTTGAAAGCCGAAGTGAAGTCTAAAAGTTACTGTGAGTGTTTCTGAAAGAGCTGCAGAGCATCAGGAGCATTTCTATCAGGAGAAAATTTAATTTTGAGCTAGGATGCATCCTACGCATAGGATGTCTACAAGCTAATCTGTTGGGAATTTTGGAATTTTGAGTTGACTAGTGTGTTCAGAAGGTGGAGTTTACCCTATTTTCACTTGGAAAGTGGAAATTTGACCATATCTTGATAGGATAGGGCCAGATAGACGAAAATTGCTAGACATCCTACCCAAATTGTGCCAAAGCATTATTTTAAGACCAAAACCATAGGATGGTTGCATGAGCATGATCTGCATGAGATATTGAGTGACTGAGAGAGGTTTCATCTCCTTTGGGTGAGAAAATTGGGTTCTAAGCAGACTTTAGCACTTTTGACTGAAAAAGGCTAGAACAGCTAAAATTGGGGACTTTTGAAACCCAAACCAAAATCTAAGCATATCACTGGGTTGCTGACATCAAGGGGAAGCTGTGGGTCAAGTCTAGGGTCAAACAGGCCAAAAAGACATCCTACGCGTAGGATGTCATCTGTGTGATTTTGAACTCCAAACCTAATTTTGAACATGCCAAAGTGATCAGCAACTCAAGGGGAGTCTGTTCTTTGCATTTGAAGCCATTCTGGGCAAAAGACATCCTACGCGTAGGATGTCTAAAGAAAGAGATTGAAGCCAGATACTGATTCTCGGCATAGCAAGGTGTTGTATAGCCTGAGGCAAGCCTCCTAGTCAATTTTGGTCCAATTTGGAGTTGATTAGACTGATCAAGACTAGCAGCAGGCTGTCAGAACATATTTCTGATCCATTGACCAACTTATAGGTGTCCAAATCAAAAAGTAAAAACATCTGTGGACTCAGCACATCAAGGGGAATCAATAGTGCAAGAATCTAGGCAAAACAGAGTAGGAGACATCCTACGCGTAGGATGTCTACTGGGGCTTAGTGAAGAGAAAATTTGATTGGGCTTAGACAGTGATATTCCATTTGGCTTAAGGGTTCTAGAACTTCTTTCAGAAGTGAATTTGGACCTTGTTTGTCCATTTGACGGAGCAAAGACTGAATTCAGACTTTTTCACGTAAATTGACCAACATCCGAGGGAAGTACAGTTCTAGATTAGCAAACCTAATCCAGAACATCAGCAGTGTATAAAATACAGTAGTGGTTGAGGTTAACTCTCCAGTTATACCAATCATTACTAAAATCATCTCTAGCATTTAAATGATTTGATTCGATTACTGAAATAAAACGCTTGTGTAAAGGTATATTCAGCAGCAAAGCAAGAAGTTGTGCGGAGACTGATCCTTTGCCAGGTGAGTGGTTGGATTTGTGATAAATTGCATTGATAAGTTTGATGAATTTAAGGTCAGGGAGATACATTTTTAGAGACCAAAAGGTGGCAGGTGACCAAGGTAGCTTAGTATCCATAGAGGAGAGTGTAACTCAGGCAAGGCTAGATCCACTAGCACCAATTATTGAGGAGGGTAGTGATACTGACACTTCATCAGAAAAATCCTTCTTCATGATGGGTAGTCAACAGTCGGGAGGTTTCACCTATGACGGACCAATGCCAGGAGAAAGCTCCTCCCTAAATCCATTGAATGAGTTCACTGTGATCTTCTTAGAAGGAACAAACTCGAGGGGAGACTTAGTCTATTTTGATTATCGAGGTCGTAAGTGTATTTGTATTGAAGAAAGACCGGCTCAGAGACTAGAGATAATTCGAGTCTATGATGATGGAGATAGATTCCGAGACGAAAAGGGGAACCACTATCTGATAGTTAGTAACCCTGAAGATTATGGGAAAATGGTTTCAGAAACTCAAGAACCGCCACCAAACATTGATCGACCTGGAGCAATTTTTATGTATGATAAGAAAACAACCAGGGTTTCAACTTATAATGAGAATGTGGGAATCTACAAGCATGAGAGCGAGGGAATAGTCTCTTACTTTCGCAGCAAAGAACCATACTTAACCGAGTTAAGCAAAGACAAGGTTCTTTACTTATTCTCTTATGAAACTGCTATGGGGAAGGATATAGTTTTTGTTGATAGGTACGGGCGGGAATACCAATGTATTCTCCCAGAGGAGGTAGAAAAGACAACAGTTCCAAGAGCATCAACATATACCCCCGACGAAGTGCCAAGAGCAACCTATACCCCTAGCAAGTCTACAAATCCCTTTTCAGAGGATTATGATGCGACCTCACATTCTACCCAATCGCAGACATTCAACGACCAAAACCAACTAGCAACTCAGCCATCATTGCAGGCATGGCTTCGACAGAGTGCAACATTAGAGCAAGACCAAAACCGAGATGGTTATCAAGCCGCACGAGGGCTAAGGGATTTTCAAGAACCACCACTCTATTCAAGGTATCAAGGAGAGAGTAAGCCAAAGACTCAAGGGTCAACAGAGCCTGGGAGACCACCCGTAGAACGAGTTCGAAGAGATGAACCATCTCTTGCAAGAACCGCTAGAAATTATGGCTTAGGAGCACCACTGGGAGAGGAACCAGCCTACTACA
The DNA here is from genome assembly GCF_014529385.1 of Adiantum capillus-veneris. NCBI lineage: Eukaryota > Viridiplantae > Streptophyta > Polypodiopsida > Polypodiales > Pteridaceae > Adiantum > Adiantum capillus-veneris. The sequence continues at coordinate 17,902,609 of NC_140933.1, forward strand.
GAAGACCAAAGGAGGTATATCGATTAGGACATGGAGATCCAATGATGAGGTTTGTAGACCATCGTAGAATTAGACATTCTCAAGTACAAAAATGGGTAAACAAGAAATACACAGGAAACAGAGATCCAAGAGATCATGTAGCAGCCTTTGTGCATGTAATTAGAGTGGAAGAGGTGTTAGACTTCCCTACCCAATTTACAGGGTTTGGACTAACCTTAGAGGATGATGCGGCTACTTGGTTTGACTCTGTGGAGCGTAGAGACTTTGAGTCTATGGAGGAGGTGTTTGACGAGTTTATCGAGGAATTCTCACAAAGGGGGATAGCTCATAATACTGTCTCACAAATCGAAAAATTCAAACAGAAAGACGGAGAATCTGTGCGAAAGGCAACCCTAAGACTAAAAAGGTAAGTTAAGTTCTGCCCTATGGAAGAACTACCAACTCAGTCCAGACTTATGCTTATATTCATCCAAGGACTAAGGAATGCAGATCTCTAGAAGAACTTACATATGAAGAGGAGCACGACGTTGAATGAGTTAACCAAGGAGGCTCTTTACCTTGTAGACAATTGTGTGGTCTACAAAGAGGGTGAGTTCAAGGATCTTGACGACGATTCATCCTACAACAAAGTGGAATCAAGTCTTCTAAGACAGCACCGAAAGGAGACGTAGCTGTAAACCAAGAGCAGCTTGTAGAGGAAGTGCTAAAAAAGATTAACTTGTACGCCAAACCACATGCCAAACAGCCCAAGTGGTGTGCTATTGAACAAAAATGGACAAACCATGGGACGGAGGAATGTTATTATAACAAGGGATATGTGAGAGAGAGACCTTACACTCCCCAAGCTCAGGTAGCTTCTCCTCAAGTTCCACCGATGCCTAGGTATCAAGCAGGCAACCTACCAGGACCTGTAGGTGTAGAAAGACCACAACCAGTGTTGGGGCAACAACCACCCCTACCAGGATTACGACCAATCTCTCCATAAGATACACTCCAACCGTAATAGAATCATAAGAGAAGGCTTTGGTGCCTATGCATGCATATTATGAAGATCCCAGTGGATATGCGACAAATCCTATCTACCATCGACCAGAAGAACCCTCAACACCAGAACCATGCAACATGATAGGAAATACAGGACCACCTACAGCTGCACAGGCAAGAGGAGAAGGAAGATATAGCTTAGATGAATGAACACTGTTGTTCATAGCCAACGGAGGCATGGGTGTACAAAGACATGCATACCAACAAAGAGGAGCTCAAGGAGCACCTCAACACCCAAAAGGACCCTGCTACAAGTGCGATGGAGACCATTGGCTAAGAGACTGTCCTCATGATGAAATCAATAGAGTCAACGCATATTGCACCGAGTGTGGAGTTACTCATTTGATTCTGGATTTCCCTAAGAACCCTAGCAAAGGAGCAAAAACTACCTTGAACATACTAGAAGCAGTTCCTTCCAGTGGCGGGTCAGAAAACGAGACAATCATACCTATTCAGGCAGTGACACGAGCCCAAGCTCAAAGAATGACGAACGAACCCATAATTGAAGAGCCAAAAACTGATGCCCCAAGTTCAGAAACGAAAAATCAGAGAAGCACTTGGAAGGCTAGAAAGGCGCATATGAAAGCCAGGAAAGAACGAGAGCAAACGGCCCTATATGAGGAGTTAAAACACACAAAGGATAGATTAGAGAGGTTAGAGGATCTAGCTAGCCTAAGCTCACACACTGCGGCAACCATAACACCCAAGAAAATAATAGAACCCAAAAGTTCAGAATCAAGAGGATCAGTACTGGCAGACAAGGTAAATGAGCAGTTGGATGCACTTCTAAAAGCTTCGAAAGCCAAACTCAAAAGGAACCAAACCCAAGAGCACAGATGGATGACTTATCCATATGCTGAAATAGAAAAACAAAGGTTGGAAACGTGTAGAAAGATGATTGAAACAACTCAATCTTTGATAGAAAACTGGCTTGGTAAACCTGCAAATTGGCAAGAAGTACCAGCTCTAACCCCTATCAAACCAACTTTAGAGGAACAAGTAGAAACGAAGGAAAGACTCACGAATGCCTACGAGTCTAGGGGAGAGCCTATCATAGTGTCAAATACAACAGATGAGGCAAGTGACAGGATCCAGTCTAAAACATTGGCAGAAATGGGAAAGGATTGTAACGATCTAGATGATCTGTGGAAGCAAATCCGTGAGGCCAACGAAGCTAACAGGGTGAGTAACCACATGAACAACACGAGAAAAGAGAAGAACGAGATCTTACTGCCTATTGAATAATTTGAGGCAAGGTCACAAATGAACTTTGATATACATTCACAAGGGGGAGACCAGGGATCAATTAGTTCGGGGCACAGCCAACCAGACTCGCTGAAAACTCTACCCTCTTAGCTAGGAGAGTATGAAGCCAAGTCTGAAGTGAGAATAATCCCATCTCAAAGACTTTCTTCTAACAAAGTGATGGATTCACAAGGGTTGATTGAGTTATTGTCCACTCCGGTGGCATGCACAATCACATTAGCCGAACTCCTAAGCTTACGACCAAACATGTGGACCATAGTAGAAAAATGCCGAGAAAAATTTGGAGTGAAAGACCCCACCTCGAAGCTTCAGGAAGGGATCAGAGAATTGGACCGGCCTCAACTAAATACTAGGCCAGTACATTTAAACAAGGTTGGAGAGTATTGCGAGGGAGAAGATGGAAACGCCACGCTACCATAAGAATTCCAAGGAGTAGTTTCCAAAGCTATTCTTGACAGTGGAGCGGGAGTTGCTATCGCCACCAAGAAAATCTGGAGAAAATAGCGAAAACCAGCTTTGAGAGCTACCATAATGAAATTGCAATTGTCAGATGGATTCATGGAGAAGCCTCTAGGACTCTTAGAAAAAGTGATTGTCACTTCGTGCGGAATCGAGTATGAGCATACATTTGTAATAGTCGATTTCGACAAAAAGAACAATTACGAGATCATCTTGGGAAGACCGTTCATGCGACAATTGAAGATGGTCCAGGATTGGGGTTACGACCACATATACCTCAGACATGGTGAGACAACAACCAAAATACACCTGAAAGACCATAGTTACAAGGATGTGAACCAGACACCAGTGGAAGAGTTTGATTCAGCTACATTAGCAGGGTCGGAACTCCCAGCATGGTTAGGGCAACAAAAAGAGTTATGGATATGCGGAGATTCACATTGTGGGAGCTTAAAAAGAGAAGAATGCATCTTAGAAAGAGCGATCGAGGACAAGGATTATATTTTTGAACCTTTTCCTGAAGATACCTTGGAACCTCTAGAATGGGAACACATACTAGCAACATTGGATGTTTGTACCATTACAGATAGTCCAACAACAAAATTTTGCGATACGGATGGCTATGATGTGCTACCCTATTACATGGTAAGCATTATACCAAGAGGAGATGAGATGGTAGAGCCACCAGAACAAGAAGAGTTTTATAACTCCTTTGAACATCTGGAGGTAAATAACGATGCAGATAATGAGTGTTCAGACAACTCAAGTGAGCACGGGGAGAAAACAGAGAATTTCAAGTTTTATGATTTTGCTAATCAGCACCCTAGACGCCAGGAACGCTATAGGAGAAAACGAGCAGGAAACAAAGCGCGAGAGAACCTGATGCCCAAGATGAAAGATAAAACTCACTATCTAATGCTTGTAAAAGCAGAGGATTGTGTAAAAGATCAAATATCAGGAAGATTCAAAAGTTCAAACGGAAAGAACACAAGAGGAAAAAAGACAAGTACGAAAATCTAAAACGGAAACAAAATCACAAAAATCTCAAAAATCAAAGAAAGAAACAACGAAAGGCCAAGAGTGGACCAAACTGGAGCGTAAACAGAAATACCAAGAATTGAAACAGTCTTTGCGAGAGATATGGACTACTGAGGAACATAGTGATGGTAAGGAGGAGCCAGAAAAGGGAAACATGAATGTACCATCACACTATCGGAACTTCACCATCTAGGACAGAAAAATCATAATGACACCACCAGTCAGGGAAAGAACAAACCAGGAATCTTACGATGGGCCAAAAAATTCAAAAAGGATAGACCTCGCTGAACCAGGAGAGAAGCCTCAGCCGGTCTATATCGCAACCGATTTAGAGCCTGAAGAAGAAGAACGGCTAACACAACTTCTCAAGAAGTATAAATATGTGTTTGCATGGTCCTACAAAGACCTCAAAGGAGTTGATCCATCGATATGCCAACATACAATTCCTTACAGCGTCCTTATACATATAATGACACATTTGCTAAACGAATCAAAGAGGAGATTGACAAGCTGATGGAAGCTGAATTCATTTATGAAATCGAGCATACAGATTGGGTGTCACCCATTGTGGGAGTCCCCAAAAAGAACGAAAAACTGCAAGTGTGTGTGAACCTGAAAAAGGTAAATGCAGCCACCATAAGGGATAATTATCCCTTGCCGATCACGGAACATGTGCTTGAGAGGGTGGCCGTGAAACGTGCTTATTCTTTTCTAGATGGGTTTTCAGGATACAACCAACTGACAATTGCAATAGAGGATCAACACAAAACAGCGTTCGCCACAGAATGGGGAATATATGCATATCGAGTTATGCCTTTTGGCTTACTAATGCCCCAGCTACCTTTCAAAGGTTAATGACGCACGCGTTCAAAGAATACCTGAGAATTCTTAGAAATATACATGGATGATCTTTGTGTACACTCTCTTCTACGAGAGGAACATATTGACCATTTGCAAAAGGTATTTGAAAAATGCAGAACATATCGAATCTGTCTTAACCCAGAAAAGTGCATTTTCATGGGTTAGGCAAGGCCGCATCTTATGACACATTGTCTCAAAAAATGGCATAACCACTAATCTAGACAAAGTCAAAGTCATAGTAGACCTACCCAGGCCTACTAATGCGAAACAAGTGCAATCCTTCATGGGACACTGCGGGTATTATCAGAGATTCATATATATGTATGCAATCATCGCACAACCTCTGTATCGTTTGTTAGTCAATTTCGATTGGACTGAGGAGTGTGAAACTTCATTCCAAAAGCTGAAGGAAAACCTTGTATTAGCACCTGTACTTAAAGCACCGGATTGGGAAAAGATATTCCATGTTCATGCTTCTGCATATGCCGGGAGTATTCTGGCTCAACCTGGAGACAAAACAATGGATTTTCCAGTTTGTTATGCAAGCCGAGAGTTAAACAGTGCGGAAAAGAACTACACAACCACCGAAAGAGAGGGGTTAGGAATGATTTATGCTATAAAGAAAATTCGGCATTGTTTGCTCGCAAACAAATTTGTGTTCTTCACAGAGCATCAAGCTCTTTTGTATCTGGTAAATAAACCATGCAATACAGGGAGAATTGTACGCTGGTTTATTATATTGCTAGAGTTTGATTTCACAGTGGTGGTCAAAAAGGGTAGAACCCATCTACGAGCGGATCATCTTTCAAGGATACACAATGGGGAAGCTCCTGAAGGACTAGATGATGACATACCTGATGCTTATCTTTTCAATATTGAAATGATACCCAAATGGTGTCAAGAAATTGTTAGCATTCTTTCCTTTGAAGGTAGGTTCTAGTTGATTGCAGGACGGTTGTATCATCAAGGATCGGACCAAATTCTACGATTATGTGTAAATCCGGAAGAATTCGAGTGTTATCTTGAAGAACCACATGTCCAGGATTGTGCATTTCATTGTTCAACAGTGAAAACACACCAGAGATTGAAATAGTTAGGGGTTTATTGGCCAACTATGTACGTAGACACACATGCTTATATTACCAATTGTACTATATGTAGTGCCAAACGACCAGTGGACCACGCGACATTGTTTTAAGTAAACATTGCACCTGCATGGAGTCAATATATCATTGATTTCTTAACCACAAGGACGTTTCCTGAAAACATAACAAGAGCACGAAAAAGAGCTATAGAGCTGGAGGCTCGTGACTTTCAGTTAATTGGGAACCAACTCTTTAAGCGAGGAAAGGACAATCAACTTAGAATCTGTGCAAGTGAAAGTGAATACCTGCTGATTCTAGAACACGCACATAGCAGAATAAGTGGAGGCCATTTTGCAGGCGATAAGACGGAAAAATTGTCTTAACTACAGGAATATGGTGGCCTACATTACATATGGATGCTGAAGAGTTTGTAAAGCATTGTGACGCATGTCAGTGCACCAAGGTGTCGATAAAGAGAGATGAGATGCCACTACGGCCAATGATGGGAGCAAGGGCATTTGAAAAATGGGGCATTGATTTTGTGGGACCTATTTCACCTCCTGCATATCGCACCCATACCCAATATATAATTGTGGCTACGGACTATCTCACAAAATGGGCGGAAGCCGAGGCAACACAAAAAGCAGATGCACGAACCACTGCACAATTTTTGTATGAGAATGTTTTTGTACGATACGGTTTACGAATAGAAATTGTCAGTGATCGTGGAACACATTTTCTTAATGAAGTCATTGAATATTTGCTAGAGGAGTTCATGGTCATACATAGAAAATCTGCTCCATATCATCCACAAGCAAATGGACAAGCTGAGGCCACAAATAAAACACTATGCACGGTTCTCACTAAAATTGTATCAGAGACAAGATAGATTGGGATCATCAGCTATACTCAACACTATGGGCATACAGGGTAGCTTACAAAACATCGATAGGAACGACACCGTACAACATGGTGTTTGGTCTAAATGCTATATTACCCATAGAGTTTTTAATTCCAACTCTACGAGTAGCAAAACACTTAGAATGGACAGGGCATGAGCTCTCTTCAAGAATAGATGATCTTGAAAAGCTAGATGAACTCTGCTTGAGAGCTGTAGCTTCGATCTATGCTGAAAAGAGAAGGAAAAAGGAGTTTTTTGACAAGCATGTGCGCACGAAAGAGTTCAAAACTGGTGATTATGTACTTGTTTTTACTTTGAAGCAACATGCCAAGAAACTTAAAAAGCAAGGGATGGGACCCTTTGTGATTAGTGACCTATCACAAAGCGGAGTTATCAAGCTTGCTACATTAGCAGGTGAAGAAACGCCAAATTGGATTAGTGGGTGTCGATTGAAGAAATATCATTTACCACTAACACAGGATATGCTTCAACAAATCCATCAAGGAAAACAACGAATGAAGGATAAGCAGAGGATACGAGAAGAAGCTCAAGCACAAGAAAAAGAACGCATGGCAAAAAGAAGGCTTCTACGACAACAACAACAATGTGGAGCACCATTGCGAATCAATGCCATTCGACTATCGAGGTTTGATGAAGACATAGTGGAGCCAATAATTGCAGTCAAAGTGGGTAGTAATCAAGTTGAATCAACGGCATTGCTTGATTCGGGAGCTCAAGAAAATTTGATCTCTTATAGATTATACAAACAACTCAAACCCACAGGTCAACTTCATCCTACTCCACAAGTGCTGGAAAGTAGTACATCACATTCATTGAAAACATTGGGTTGGACGATACTGCATGTACAAATACATCAATATATTTACCCACACAAATTCTATGTGATGGAGGATGAAAGACACAACATCCCATGATGTTGGGACAACCTTGGCAAAAAGAGTACAATGTGTAGATAGATTGGAATGCGAATGAAGTCAAAATTCAGCATGCACAAGAACAACAGGTGGTAGCCTTTGCTCAGCAACCCTGGAATAATCCGCTGCCAGCAATGCAATCACTGGATAAAAAGCCAAAGGGACGGGTGCCACTAAAGAACAAAATGATACTCAAGGCTAACGAACAAGGAACTGCCAACCATGTTCAGTACAGGTATAAAAAGTCACCGACTGCTGTGAAAAGATCAAAGTTACCAACAAGAGAAAAACAAATATGGGTGCGGAAGGATAGAAATGACATGGCAGACAAAAAACAATACAACGGAAGAATTCAACCGAAGCAGATAGTTAAACCAAAAATCAAGGGAATAAAACAGATCTGGATCCCAAAGAAAATGCTCAGCAATAACTCAAATGCAACTCGCATTTGGATACCGAAACCGAAGCAAAAGGAACTCCCTTTAGTACAAGCAACATCGGAAGGCAGCTAGCTGCATATGAAACCAACAAACCGATATACTTGGATGCCCATCAGCAGCAAAACAATGACAACCGCAGAAGTAGCCATAAACCTACAAAAACCTCCAAAAAAATGCTACCAATGGAAAGCAAAAGAGACAAGGTCTACGGCCAATTCTGCCACAAAAATTCTCTCCAAGGAGATGACTATGGCCATAACAACAATAGCGGCAAAGCGACTAACTTTTGCAAGAATAACAATCAAACAAAGAGCAGTAGAGTTATAGTTGTTACTTGCAAAGAAAACAAGAAACCTCGATGGCGAATGCCAATAAGCATCTTGCTTATACCCTTCTCTTGAACAACATTAATTTTTCCATGCATTGACCGAGTATGCATAAAATAGAGCCACATTACATGGCCCAACATTAGCACAATTTTTTCAACCTATGCATGGAACATACTCCGAGGCGATACATTGTCGTCTGGAGGACTCCCGCTAGGAGGGGGGCAGGCATTCTCAAATGCAGACCCAATAGCAGAAAGAGCAAAAAAGAGCATGTTTTTTGACTATTTTTAAGGGTTGTTGTTTGATTGTGAAATTTTCTACACTAACCCAAGTACATATGACCTTATACAGCATGAATCCACAGGTATATGGGGCCAAACGCCAAATCAAGCCCCTAGGTGTGTGTATATAAGTAGAAATATCCATTTTTCTGGCAAAATATTGGTAAAACGAAAAAATCCAACCATAAAAATTGCATGTGGGTGTATTTAATGTTTTGAGGTGATGTTTTTGATTTATTATGATTTTTGGGGATTTTCTTGGTTTGATTTGCTATTTTTCTTTTAATTTTGCTAATTTTTGGCAGAAAAACTTCAAAAATACAAAAAACAGGTGAAAAACGATCATAATGAAAAACTTAAAATATGGGGATGAACAGTGACTATAGGAAAACCTATGGTACAGTGGAGGTGCAATTATGAGACTGGAGCGGAAAGCATGTTTTGGCCAGATTTTGACCGAAATGCCAAATTTCTGGTAAACAGTGCAAATGGAGTCCAAATCAAGAAATTTTTGAGCCTAAACCGCATCTCGCAAGAAGTTGGGAGCACATGTCAAATTTCATGAAAAGTGGTTCACGGACCTCCATTATAAGAAATTTTCACTTCATTTTAAGCTCATTTTCACTATTGACCTTTGAGAGAGAGCTTCTGCCACCTGGAGCGAGCGGAACTTCCAGCAGCTTCTACGATGCGCACGACTACCCGATGGGATTCAGACATGAGAGGTAGGCTCACCACCTTGAGCTTTTCGCGCATGTTTGTTGTTTTGTCGTGAAAACTAGCGTAAGGTTCACACACAAAGCGGGCAGTAGAGACCTACAAGTAGAAGTGGCCACCTAACGGCTAACCCAAAAGCAACGAGACTTCATCGGTAGCTTACTCTAGCATAGGAGACCAGTCTTGGATGTCCAAAGGTAGTAGAAAACCATCGAAAAAAACCCTAATTCCTAGAATCCCGCAAGAGGCCACCAAATGGGAAATCGGCGGCGGAGAGGTGCCCAAATGCTACCAAAATTCATGGGTAGGAGCATCTCGACATGCTCGACAAGTCTATGTAGCCCACATGACCAAAAGGTGACTCAAAGTGGCACTAAACTTCAAAATCGGCATCAGACACACAAAGCGTCAAATAGCTCTCGGGCCAAACCGCATGTCCGTTTGCCACCAAACTTCACGAGCGGCTTTCCTAGACCATCAACAACCAAGTCCTATGGTGGTAGACCACCACAAGTCATTGAAGACATGTAAACGCAACCACGGGTGCTTCTAGAGTGACAAATTGCCAAATGGAGCTCCGGTGAAGCCAAAGTCAACAAAAACCATAAGGCAAGGATCCCCAAGGGATCGGGAAGCTATGGAGACCAACATCAAGAAATTTCATCGCTGAAAAGCACTCTAAAAGTCAAAAAACGGCTCGGAGGCTCTGAAATCCACATAGGGAGTTACTTTCTATCCATTCGACTTTTTTGTTGAAATTAGTCTTAAAAGAGACTCAGGGGGGACTAAGGGCAGGCACCAGTAACAGTTCCCATAAAAAAAATCATCATGAGACATCCTACGTGTAGGATGTCTCAAAGCCATTTCTGGGCACAAAACCCAACATCTCTCATCACACACATTTTCTAAATATCCTTTACATGCTAACCACCAAGTTTCATCACATTTTGACCAAAATTGACCTCATATGCATGAGAAAACGCAAAGTCAGGGCATAGGACAATAATGGGCCATAGACCTACCAAAACTTGTCCAAATCACATGAAACTTGCACAACACATTCATGAGCACATAGCCAACCAATCTGTGTGGTCACCTGCAAGAAATGATGAAGTAGACATCCTACGCGTAGGATGTCTATTTGACATTTTTGGCCTACAGAGGGTATTTTTACATTCCAGATCTTTTCTTATCATCTTCAAGAGCTCATATATCAAGTTTGAAGCCATTCTAATCATTTTTGACCCCCAACACCTTCAAGATACACTTTTTGAGCCCAAAAACACTACATAGGGTCTTACCAACATCAATTCTTGTCCAAATCAAAATCCAAGAGCATGGCCATGTTCCGCATGCCAAGGACTACCCACAGAACAAATCTCAATCCATTTTGATGAAATAGACATCCTACGCGTAGGATGTCTCCAACATGTTTTTGAACTTCTGTGCAAAGAATGACATCATGGGAGCCATTACCATGGTGCAAGGAGCTCATATATCAAGTTTCAACCCATTTGGATATCATTTACTACCTGTAGTGGACTTTTACCCAATTTGTGAGCCTAAAGTATGAATCTGCCCAAAAATCCACTTTTTGATGTCCAAATCCAAATCCAAGCACATAGCCATGTTGCACAGGCCAAGGACCACCAACATGTCAAGTATCACCCAAATCTGAAAAAGACATCCTACGCGTAGGATGTCCAAATGAAATTTTTTGGCCAGAATTGCACTGTGAGCACATGCACATTTTCCTGAGTTTCTTTTAAGTTTTATTTTCAATTTTCAAGTCATTTGGACAGTTAAAACTCAGTTTCTTAGCTGATATGGAAAAAACGCTAACTTCGGACTACTGAGTGCAACAGGATCTATAGCAGCCGCAAAGTCACCGGCAAAGAAGAAGAGGATGACCATAAAGGATTATTTGGAAGAAGTAGAGAGACACCTGAAATCAAAGTCAAGATGGCAAACAATAGCAAGGCTAGGTGTGTAGGCATTTGTAAAAATGTCTTTGTAGAGGCCTTTGGCATTAAGAAAGCGGTGGATTTTTATGTTATGTCGACCAAGGGAAGTGGTTATCCATTTATCCTAGGAAGACCATGGCTAATGAAAATGCGAGCTTTGCAGGATTGGGAGAGTGGGAAATTAATTTGCAGGATTGACAATCATAAGAAGGTTGTCTTTGACATGAAGGAGCAATGCCAAGAGGAGCTCCATGAAGAATCATCTCAAAGTGAGACGGAAGAAGGTTGGACCGATAGCACTTCAGAAGAAGAAAGTAGCAGCAGCATTACTGAAGAGGAGTCTTCCATCGAAGTCATGGGGGTAAGGTTTAAGCCAAGCAACCAAGAGACCTCTTGTCAAGGCTTGGAGGAGGTAGGTCCTCAAGAGAACGAAGGTGTTCAAGATGAAGGGATGCTGGAAGGTATTCTATCAACAACGCTTACAAAGGATGAAAGAGAGGAGTTCAAATGTGTGCTAAGGAAATTTCCTAGGATTTTTGCTAAAGACTACACCGATGTGCGTGGAGTAGATGCTGTTCAACACAAAATTGAGTTGAAGCCAGAGGCCACACCTAAGGCTCAGAAGCTACAAAGGCTAGGAGTCATTAAGGAGCAGGCTCTACTCAAGGAGTTAAGAAAGCTTCTAGCAGCAGGTTTCATTTATCCAGTGGAGAATTCAGAGTGGGTCTCTCCTGTTGTTGTCACTCCTAAGAAAAACGGCAAGTGGAGGGTGTGTGTGGATTATCATCCACTTAATGAGGCAACAAAAAGAGATCACTTTCCCCTCCCATTTCAGGATGAGATACTAAATAAAGTAGCTGGTCATGAGAAGCACACTTTGTGTGATGGCTACTCGGGTTACTTTCAAATAGGTATCGCATTGGAGGATCAATTGAAAACAACCTTTATCACTCCTTGGGGTTGTTATGCTTTTAGAGTCATGCCATTTGGCCTGACAAATGCTCCTGCAACTTTCCAACGCTTCATGAACATGGTGTTTCAAGCATTCTTTGGAAAGTCCATTAGGGTTTTTATTGATGATTTTTGCATTTATAGCTCAAAATCATTGCATCTACAAAGGGTAGAAGAAGGTTTAAAGAAGCTCTATGACATGGGAGGTCAACTCAACCCCGACAAGTGTCACATAGCTGAGGATGAAGTGATCTTGCTTGGTCACAAGGTTTCCTATAAAGGCATTGAGGTGGATCCTTCAAAGGCAAAGGCTCTTATTGAGCTCCCCTCACCCAAGAATCTCAAAGAGGTCAAATCATTCATTCAAAAAGTGAAGTATATGTCACGCTTTATTCACTTAGCTTCGGAGTTGCTTCATCCTTTGCAAAAGTTGACACAACAAGTAGAATTTGCATGGTCTGATGAGCTTGAAGAGTACTTTTGTAACATTAAAGTCATTTTGTCAGATCTACCAACACTCATGCCTCCATGTTGGGAGTACACATTCTTTGTTAGCTCTAGTTTTGGAAGGGAAACAATTGGTGCCGTGTTGCTACAACAAGATCCCCACAGTACAAGGATGCGACCCATCTACTTTGCTAGTAGGGTCATGAATGCTTTGGAGAGAGACTACACAGAAGCAGAACTCATGATGCTTTCTCTCATGTTTGCGGTGAGAAAGTTTAGATCCTACTTGCTCCCAAAACCTTTTGTAATCCTCACCACAGAGAATTTGTTTCCTTGGGTGTCATCTCAAATGAATCTTAGTACTAGGATCTCAAAGTGGATTATGGAGTTGCAAGAGTTTCAATACTCTTTCAAGGTAGAAGATAGTGTGCGTGCACAATTGGCAGGGATTCTCACTTATAGGGTGCATGAAAAGGAGATTAAGGTGCCTGAAGTAAAGACCCTACCATTGCCACCACCAAAAAGTATTCCCAATGCTTTTACCTTGTTCTTTGATGGAGCTTTTCGACGAGCCACAGGGAAAGCAGGGGGAGGGCTAGTGTTGCTCAACCCAAGTGGAGAGGTGGTCATGAAAGAGAAGGTCAATCTACCAGGTTCAACTAGCAACAATGAAGCAGAATACGACACACTACTTCATGGTTTGAATATGTGCATTGGCCAAGGGATAAAACGTCTCATGGTAAAGGGAGATGCACTTCTCATTGTTAAACAGATTTTAGGCATTTGGGCATGCAAGAATGAAAGCTTAAGGACAAAAGTTCATGCCATTGGTAAGATGTTTAATCAGTTTGAAGAAGTGCAGCTATATCATATTCCGAGGAAACAAAATGAAGATGCCGATTTACTTGCACAACAAGCAATTACATGTGTCGAGAGAGAAGTGCAGGTCATCATGGTGGCAGCAGCTGTCAAGCAACCGAGGTACCAGGGATTGGAGTCATTGGCTCCCATCATTGGCTACATTTTGGAGGGTGAGTTTCCACCAGACTTCACAAAAGCTCAGAAGAGGAGACTCATGAAGAAGGCAAGCGCATATCTCTTCCTAGAAGGCTCCCTCTATCAAAGAGGGAGGGATCAAGTATGCAGAAGAGTACCAACTATTGAGGAAATTCCAGCCATTCTAGAAGGTTTGCATGAAGAAGCATGTGGTGGTCATTTTGCCCAAGAATTAACTGTGAAGAAGATTTTGCTTGCGGGGTATGTTTGGCCAAGTCTGCATGTGGATGTCCAACATTGGTGTAAAAGTTGTCACAATTGTCTGGTAAATGGGAATAGAAGATTGGTTTATGGTCCAAGGCAAATCGTGCTTGCAAATGGACCCTTTGAAAAGTGGGGCATTGATGCTGTGGGTCCTCTGCCTAGGACAAAAAATGGTAAACTCTACATTCTAGTGGCTGTAGACTATATGACTAGGTGGGTGGAAGCACAAAGTGTGGCAAAGGTAAATGAGAAGACAGTGAGCAAATTCGTCTACACTCACATTTGTTGTAGATTTGGCACACCTTTGGAGATTGTTTCTGATAATGGTCCAGGGTTTAGAAAGGGATTGCTCATAGAAGTCTGTGAAGAACTTCACATTCTACATCGTCACAGTACACCCTACTATCCCCAATCAAATGGTTTGGTAGAAAAAGCTAATGGTGTCATTGCAGGCATCATTAGAAAGATGGTGAAAAACAAGACAAAGTTGTGGGATGACTTCTTGGATGGTGCCTTGTGGGCGTATCGAACCACATATAGGGAAGCCACGGAGTTCACACCATTTCACTTGGTCTATGGTCAAGAGGCTTTACAGCCAATTGAGCTAAACATTCCAACAATGCGACTTCATGGCAAATCAGCACAAGATGATCAAGAAGCATGGATGGATCGACTTCTTACCTTAGCTGAGCTTGAGTGGAAAAGAGAAGCAGCATACGAGTGCTATAAGAGGAAAGCCACACAGACAAAGGAGAAGCTTGACAAGAAACTGAAGGACAAAGGCATCAATGAAGGAGATCTTGTGCTAAGGTATGACAATCGACCCGATAATCGTTTTGATGCCAAATTTGAAACAAGATGGCAAGGGCCATACATAGTCAAGAAGGGTTTCAATTCAAGTTACTATCAGCTTATGGACTTGAATGGTAAAGAGCACTCCAGGAAAGTAAACGGGTATCGCTTGAAGCCCTATTTGAGTCGCCTTCTACCAAAGGATCTACCAAAGATCTGTCAAAAGGCCACTGTCTCATGTAAGTATTGTTACATGAAGCATGAGTGTAGCTCTAGCCAAAATTCTGAGGGGCCAAACAATAAAGATCTCGTCAAGGACTCTGAAGCACTCTCTTTGAAAAAGATACTCTATGATGGTACATGAATATACCATCATCCAGGGGGAGGGCTAATGATAGCCGTTTTTCGGCTCTTTGTAATTGCCACAGTGAGTTACCTCACCCTACCAAAATCACCCAAACACTGTGTCTATCCCTACCATTTCACTGTACATAGGCGTGCGTGAGTCACGGGACTTTTCTCATATCTTCTTAAAAAACCCTCAATTAGCTAGTCATTGGGCTAGTTGAGCCAAAAAAAATAAAAAATATAAAAAATATAAGTATATTATGGCCCATGCGTATGTAAATATTTCTTTGTATATAGGGCCTAAATAAAAGATTTTTTCATAATTATTTTGGTATTTATTTAAATATTTCTACCTAGGTATGTGTTATTTATGCTCTGTACATTGCCTCACCATTACCATAATTTTTCTTACCATTTTTCATAATCTTTATTCCATATAGAAATATTTTCATGTAAGCTTCTCTTATATTTGGTGTAACTCCACCCCAACAAAAATCCAAAAAAACTAGTTTTATTTATGTGTATATTTTTTTCACTATTGTGATTTTTTCCTTCCTACATATATTCTCTATTACTCTCATAAATTAGACCACCAAAAATATTCATCTTTTTATGGTAGACTTATAATGAGAGAGATTTATTTTGACCCCTTTATATTTTTCCACCTATATTATTTATATTTGACATGTACATATTTTTTAGACCCCTCAATATTTGATTTTCTTAGTTGTACTATTCACTTATATCATGCTCTATACAATATCTTCAATTATAGAACTACCAAATAAGGTCAAGGGTAGGTGGCATGCATACATGCACTATGGAGGGCTCACTCTTGGAGGTATTCAAAAGAATCATCCAAAGAAGGACCCCACAAAGACCTTGTGCAGTGGAAAAAAACGGTCGATTTTGCTGAATTTTTAAAGTTCACTTGCTCTCCGAATTTGAAAAGGTGATACAAAAAAAAGTTGTAGCTCGTGGGCTGAACTTTTGCCTCAAATTTTTTCATCTTTTTTTGAACTACGAGCTGTGAGCTATGATTTTATTAGTGGACCCCAGTTTTCCCATGCTATGCAGCCACACTCTCTCTTCCACTTTATCATTTTCCTTTTTCACACACACTTCTCCACTTATCATCCCCACCTCTCTCACCACTCCTCTCTACACCCTACTCACCTTCTCCTCAACCTTGAAGAATAAGAGAAACCATGGTGAACTCATACCTCCCACACACAATTCCATTCCAAAATTGACCACTTAGTCTCATTTTTCCTCCTCCAATTTACCCATATCTATCAAAAAAACCACAAAATTCAGTCTCTTCTCTTAAAAGACAGCATCATGGTGGTTGATTACTCAGCTTCAATTACCTTGTCTCTCAAGGAAGGTCAAGAGTGGAAAAAAAATGTACCGTCAAAGCTAGTGGACCGTCAACAAGCGTCAAAATTGGCCCTAGTCAAGACACTTGGAGCATCAACCTTGTAAGAAATCCACCTTTTCTTACCTCTTAAGAGTTTTTCTTCCTTATTTGTATCCTACATGGATACTCCCATTGTAAATATCCAATTCCATTTGTAAATTAATACTAACTCTACTAACACTAACCCACTATGAAAAGTCCTATCACCTCCATTTCTCTCCTCTCTCTTTCCCCACCAACTTCTTGATAATTCCAAGCAAAAGAAATTAGATAAATTGCTGAAAATCTAACCCAGCCATGGTTAGAGGAGTAACCCTAGCCTTCAAAATTGCTATAAAAGGAGGGTGTAGCTAGCAAAAAAAGGGGGGAGCCATAAGCAAGAGCACTATGCTATAGCTTGAGAAGCCAAGCTCAACCTCTCTAGAAGGAGCTCTTGAGTGGAAGCTCATTGTCTTATGCATGTGCATGTGTTGTAATAGGGGATTAGCAAGGGAACTCTATGCCATTGTAAGAGAGAGAGTGATCATTCAATTCAGAGTAGGAAATCTATCATTTCTCCTACTAGTGTAAGCCCAACATTTGTTGAATCAAGGAGGGTGGATTTGGACTAAGCTTGGATACTTTGTCTCCCTTCCAACATGAAGTAATGGACAACAATGATGCGTAAGTGTCTTGGTGTTTTTTGTTAAGTTCTTGATAGCTTGTCTCTGGTGTTGTCATCAATCTAGCCATAAATCCCACATACTGTAAGAGGGCGACAGGGTGGAGAGGACTCCCCTGGCCTTAAGACAGTGATTGGGGTGGCTTTTCTTGTGATGTGTTGTGGTGAAATTTACGCAAGCTATGTTGAACAAATACTAATCTCACTTTGATTTGTCATGACAGATTTGTAAGAAGGTATTAATGCAACAATCACCCCCTCCCCCTTTCTCTCTCTTTCTTAAATATATAGTTGTGTTTGCTTGATCATTGCCGATATGTTTCAAAGCAGCCCGAGCACACTCTCTCTCTCTCTCTCTCTCTCTCTCTCTCTCTCTCTCTCTCTCTCTCTCTCTCTCTCTCTCTCTCTCTCTCTCTTTCTCTCTCTCGTGTTTTAGTGTGTGAGAGTGTTCCATTGGTGTTAGGGTTAGTGTAAATTCCTTGCTTGTTTGTGGGTTGCTCTAACGATTCTCCTCTTTTGCGTCCTAGTTCGCTCTTAAACTAGGTGGTGCCCCTGGTGTAGTTGGGATTTGGCTGTGGGTTCGTTGTTTTGGTTTGTGTTGTGTTGTGCCCCTGTCCCATTGAGCAGCACGGGAGCCTTGAAGGGTGTCTAGAGGTTGCCCTTCTTGTTGCCCACCACGGACCGCCTCACCAGCTTTTTGTTTGGTGGCTCTTGCTATTTTAATTTTTTTAATTTTTATTTTCTTGAGTATAGGGCTATATATATACATTCCCTAAGATTGGAAGATTTATAGGTCAGGGAGGAAGGTTAAGAGGGTAGCAAGTGAATGATGGATGTTAGCAAACACTTCTCCCTTCCTTGCGTAGATCATACCTTTTGGAATGACGTCGTCACCTTTTAAACCAATTGTTACAAGTTGTTATGGGTGAAGACTTTGACCAATAGTTTTTTACCACCCTAGGCATTTCATCTAGTTGCAAGGGTGGTAAGGTACTCTCCCATGATTTCGTTTGCAATGTTGTTGTAGGTGGTGAACTTACAACAGGAGGTGCAAATTCTTTCTTGTTTGTATGGATATTTACAATGGTAGGTGGAGGTTGTGTCAAAGCTTGTATTTTCGTATATGACCTACATGAAGAGCAAGAAGCTTCATTTTTTTTTCTATAATTGAGCTGAGCGAAACAAGTCGTTCTCGCAACAAGCTCTAGATGAGGTGTATAGTGTTATGTGCTCTTTCCCTTCCCACAATCTTCAATTGGCTTTATCGTTACAAGATTTGACTCACATGGGTCTATAGGTGATAGGTAAGAACACAATTTACGTTTTGGCACCAAAATTTGATCATTTCCTTCATAGTAGCCTTGGGCTTCCAATAGTCATTTAGTCCAATACAATGTTTTGTTACATTTCTTGGAGCGAGTAGGGTGTCTCTCACAAGGATTTTATTTTTTAGCATAAGAAATAGTCTCTAAAGAATCTTTAGGAACCCATTTGTATGTTTTCTTTGTTGTATTACACTGAGTCTTGTGTGTCTCATGATTTGTTTCAGCTACAGAAGTTGAAGCTCTAGAGGATTGGGCTATAGTTACAGATGGTTCAGCCTCTTGGACATGCACTGTTTTGGGTTGTATTTTCTCGAGAGGTGATATCTCACGGACTATCTCTTGAGTGGCAAGGCTAAGAGTTGGTTTCTGTGTTGTGACACTCCCAGTCCCCGAATGAATAGTGCATTTGGTAGATATCATCCACGCACGTCCTAGGTTTATATTGCCTTCCATAGTTCCAGCAAGCATGACCAAAAAGTCTTGAGCTACAACCCCGTTGTCATAATTGACAGAAGTGTGCCAGATTCCAAAAACTGTAGTTTTTTTCTTATTGACACCCTTAACTTGGATAGTACTCTCCGATAGAGATGGATTTCTAATTGACACCACACCCCATATGATAGCAGATTATATATTAGCACCCATGTCCAATACTAGGCGTTATATAGCACTTTCCCATAGGTGCTATTTAGCTCAATAGGGTATCGTAGAGGTGTGTCAGTACAACCAAACATCCTCTGTTTCAACGTGAAATGCACGTGTAACTCCAAGGTTGGCCTCTCGTTGGCGTCTTATATGTTGTTATCGCTCCTTAGCCTCAGCTTGAGCTCGTATCCTTCTCACTTCTACTTGTGCCTTGGCTGGCTTTTTAAAATGGATGGCACATAGCTCCTCTTGGCTTAAAGGATCATATTATCTTTTAAATTTACTCCCATTGAGAAATCCAATGGTTTCAACTCCATCAAGAGTTTCCACACGAATGGTACCTTGTGGGGTGATTTCGCATACTCTATATGGTCCTTCTTCCGCATATTTCAACTTTTTCTTCTTGTTACGCACTCCATACATACGGACTTTATCCCCAACCTTGATATCCTTGTTCTTTAAATGACGGTCAAACCATTTCTTTCTCCTATATTTCTCCACAAGTGCATTTTGCACAACCAATTGCCTTTCATTGTCTAACCTCTCAAGGATATAAAACGCTCAACTAAAGGGTTACCATCCCAACCTTCTTTTGAAGCTACCTGCACACTAGGAATTACAAACTCCCATGGCATAACTGCTTCTTGGATATATGCTATTTTGAATGGTGTACAATTAATAGCCATTTTATAAGCATACGATAAGCCCATCGAGCTGATGTCATCTTCGAATCCCACTCTGTGCGATGAGCTTCCACTGTTTTGGTCAAGATAGATAAGGTGTGCACTTAAAGGGACAACCAAATCTTGTAACAATGTTCTCAAAGAGAAACTTGGCGGTTGACCTTGCATCAACCTTGCGTGTCGCCTTGACTTCTGTCCGCTTTGTCACATAGTCAGTGGCAAAAATTATATATTGAGATTGAGTGTTACAAGATGCCGGACTAATGGGACCTACAAAGTCTAAACCTTCAAATGGTTGAGTCACTTAAATAGGATGTAAGGATACCTTATCCTTTTGTTGGGTGATCCTATAACGTTGGCATTCATCACACCCTTTTTGCAAAAAGTGATGCATCTCTGAATAAGGTAGGCCACCAATAGCTTGATTGCAACACCTTTCTAGCAGTTAGTTTCCTTGAGAAATGTCCTCGGCTATACCCATGTGGGCTTCTTGCAGTTTGTATAAATACTCATCCTCCAAGCACAATGCCTAAGAATATCGTCCTTCCACAGCTTGTAGAGAGTTCTTGCAATTAGAGAATAAGTTTCAAATTCTTTTAATAGTTTTCGAGCTATATCTTTACGAAGCTCTTTGGGTGGAAAACCATTAACTAACAAGTTCACAATCTTCTCACTCCATTCAGGCATGGTCACGACTAGGGAAGTATTGGGCAATTCATCATCGATTCCAGTAGGGGCTTCACCATTGGGTATGCGAGACAAGATCTTCCATGACATGACTTTTACCGGGTCTCACCTCAAACGATAAAATCAAACTCAAGAAGAATTAACAACCATCATGTAATTCTTCCCGTGGAACAAGGTTTATTTACTAGATACAACAATGCTTGATGATCCACATAGAAAACAAATTTGTTGGCAAGAAGGCAGTAGCAAAATTTCTTCACTACATAAATCATAGCTAAACCTTCCCTCTCTGTAGTCATGCAGTTTCTCATAAACTTGTATTAGATCCTAAGGTAGTCCAATTTATGTTCTCCTAGTTGAGCTCGAATACACCCAATAGCAAAGTTTGATGCATCGACATGCACATGGAAAATTACATTCCAATCGGGCACTCATAGAATGGGAGCACTTGTTAAGGTCTTTTCTAATAACTCATAAGCATGGTCACACTCCGCAGTCCAATGGAACTCAATAAGAAGTTTGTACAATGGGCAATCTATCTTAGCAAAGTTTAAAATAAACCGCCAGTAATAACCAACATGGCTCATGAACCTTTGAACTTCTTTATAGTTTGTAGGCGGTGGCAAATTGGAAATGGCTTTAATTTTGCACTCACCGATGGAAATTCCATTTTTGGACACTATATGCTCTAAAATGACTCCATGTTTAACCCAAAATTGGCATTTGAAAGGGTTTAATGAGATGCGATACAATCTGCATTTTTCAAACACTTTCTGTAAACATGATAAATGTTCCTTCCAAGAGGAATAAACACAAAGGTCATCTAAGAAAACTTCGCAAAACTCCATCAAATATTCTCTAAAAGCAATGCTTATTAATCTTCGAAAGGTAGCAGGGACATTGGTTAAGCCAAAATCCATAACACAAAATGCGAATACTCCAAATTCGGTTATAAAAGCACTTTTAGCTTGGTCCTCTAGTGGCAATTGTGATTTGATTGTAGCTAGAGTACCCATCTAAAGATCTATAAGCTTCCTTCCCTATGACTCCTTCTTCCGAATATGACAAGGGGTAATGGTCCCTCCTAGTGGCCACATTGATCTCCTTGAGATCCACGTACACTCTGAGTTTCCCATTCTTTTTTGGCACACATTTGCTCGATATCGTCGCCTCTTATATCTCTTACTCTTCTTGTCTAATTTTTTCTTATGCTCGATCTCCAATGAAGAGTCACTAAATGAATCGCTACTCGTGTCTTCTCCTCTCCCGAATATATTGTCATCTCGGGTACCACTAGGCCCTGAATGGTTTGTCCCCACATTTGCACCAAGATTTAAGTCAGATTCTTTTTCCTCGGAGTCAATTTCAATATATGATTCTGACTTCGAATCCTGTGGGCTATATTCGTTTGAGACACTACTGGTTCCAATGTTAGTCCAGTCTTCATCTTGTAGGTCATCAGAAGCTATATGCATTTCCCGTATCATGTTTAAAGGTACGAGTGGTGGCATTTCATCCACCTCAAGTGTTACCCAGGTTGCCCCCCTATTTACCCAAGTGTCTATGGTTGCTACTAGGTGGACCCAATCCACATTGTCAGACTCATTCATCCCAGGGTAGAACATACATAAAAGGAGAATCTTTCCCAACATTAGTGTCCATTTTACACGTTGATCGCTGGCTTTCGAAACTGTGACCGTGAGAACCACACCCTAAGGAAGGAAAGGTTTGTTACCAAAAAGAGGGGGGGGGGGGGGGGGGGGGGGGAATCCCTTACCGTTCACCATACCCCCCCAAGGTTAACCACAAGTGGAGCGCTGCCAATTTGGCCACACCCCTCCATTATCACCAAAAGACGATCTCTCTCTCTCTTACTGCCCGGCTCCGGTAATATTCTCTCTCTCCTACTCTGCTGCTGCATCACCCGCCCCGGTAGGTGCATTGGCATCTCTGTCACACTCCACCAGCCCCGGCGGGCCACCACAGATATTATTCTCTCTCTCTCTCTTCCAAATATTCTCCCTCTCTCTCTCTACTTGTCCACACTCCATAGCCACGGCGGGCCACTGTACCCCCTCCCCTCTCGTCCACACTCCCTTCGGCCTTAAGCACCCCCCCCCCCTTTTTTCTTCCTCCCCCCCACCCTGGCGGACCACTAGCCTAAACACCCCCCCCCCCCCCCCCCATCTTCACCTAGCTCTCTCTATCTCTCTACCCACCTCTTCTCTCTCTCTCTCTCTCTCTCTCTCTCTCTCACCCCCCTCTCTCCCTCTTCTTCCCTTGGTGGGAACCCACCTTAGGGGGCGATTATTTATATATATATATATATATATATATATATATATATCCTCTCTCACCCCCCTCCCGTTGACTACGCTCACCCCCCCCCCTCCCCCCCGTTCTGATGGCTCGCGGCTCACCCTCCGCCCTCGAGTAGTCCGGACCCAGCCCCGCCGGGCGTCGATTGGAGCCACACAACAATCCCCCTCTTATCCTCTCACCCCCCCTCCCTATCTCCCTCGTGCTTCGTGTTCGCCCGCACAGGCGGCCCCCCATGTCCGCTCCCATTTGCGCTCACGCAGCCGCTCCACACCCCAACGCTCCACACACCCGTGCTTACACACAGCTGCCTCCACACCCGAGCACACACACACCCCTCTCTCTCACCCCATTCACCCCCCCCCCCCCCCCCCCCCCCTCCGTCTCTACATCGCCCACAGCACTTCTGGAAAAAAAAAGAAAAATATATATAATAACCCCCCCGTTCCCACGGACACATACGCACACACACATGGACTCGCACATCCATACATACACACACACACACACACATAAACGCACATACACAGAAATACAGAAAAAATGAGGAAGTCTACGACTACGACGACAACAACAAAGGAGAACGACCTAGATCACGCGACACCGACAACAAAAAGAACAAAGGCGTCGAAGGCATGCCCTGGCCGACCCCGAAAAGACGTACACGCTACACTGACGCACCGGCAACACCCCATTCGCCGGCATCACGCAACCATGACACCATTTTCAGTAATTCGTAGGTTATCATCATCATTTTTTCAGTTTTCACCCAAGCCTTGTAAAATTCCCAATTTGTAAATTCCCTCTCTCTAGGTGATGGTCACAAAGGCCCACCTAGAGGTTTTCATTTTAAATAACTCCCAAGACAAAGCAAGGGTCAACCACACCGGGCCCACCGCCTTGCTTTGTCTCCCCGATTAGCTTATCCTAATCAAACCGGGATTACCCTAATACAAGCAGCCAACACCTATAAAAGGGCACTGAGGTCTCACTATCGGGGGGGGGGGCAGTTCATGAGAGGTCAGCACTTGGTAAAAGTTTTAGTGGCAGAATTGACACTATTGGCATCACGGGGAGGGGGCTTGTGTGATGGTTTTCTTTGGGAATTGCACCATGTGAAGGGAGCCACGTCCACCTCTCGACTCCAATGGTCGATGCACACACACATACACATTCTTCGTAGCAAGTTTCACAATCATCAAGTCGTCTTTAGAGAACGCACCAAGTAGTTTCACCATCTTTTCTCCCTACCTCTCTATCACCACTGTGTGCCGCCTCATTGGAAGGAAGGTCATTGTAAATCCTACAGAAATAATTCTCCCTCACACCCCCCGAGGGTTTTTGTCATTTGTCAATCTCTCTCTCTCTCTCTCTCTCTCTCTCTCTCTCTCTCTCTCTCTATGTGTGTGTGTGTGTGTGTGTGTGTGTGTGTGTGTGTGTGTGTGTGTTTGTGGGGTTCACATCATCGTGGTCTACGTCCTAGCCGCTCAAAGCTAGGTGGTGCCCCTTGTTCGCTTTACCGTGACATGTTCGAGGCGTGCCATCGATCCCCGGAGTTTTAGAGGCCGTCGAGATTCGGGTGTCGCTTTGCTCCCGTCATTTGGTGTCCCCACGGAGGAGGGCTTCTAAGAACCGTTCAGTTTACAATGCTGAAAGTGACGCACGCCATCAATCATGGACGAATGGCTGAAGGAATTTTTTAAATGGAGGATGGAAGAAGAGGAGACTAAGGAGGCACTCGCAACCTTCATTGAAGTACTATTGCCAGGCTCCAGTGTCATCAGTATTCAAGAGGTAAATTCTCCATCTCGTGTTGCTCATTCTAACCACAAGTTGAGAGCATCAGGTGGAAGGTCTGTGAAGTGCCATCATTGTTGTCAACCAAAACACACTGCTAATGAGTGCCAACAACAAAGGCAGCGAAGGGGCTGAAATCATCTACATCGACATTCATCGCAAAGAAGTCATTCACATTAAGGGAGGAAAGAAAACGGTGAGGCCTCTCTTCCCTAAATAAACTGCAGTCAAAGTTATAACCTTTACTACAAAATGGCCTAAAGGGGCTGCTCGAGCCAAAGGTAAGGAAAAGATAAGCCAGTCTGGAAACACATGACCCCAAAGGGAGAAGCAGCTGGCCAAGCAAGTGCTTCAAGCTCAGAGAGTTGGGTTGTACCCAGCTTGCCAAAGAGGAAGTCATCCGAAGCTAAGCGGCGGAAGGCCGCCTACCGATTTGCACGACGCATGCGAGTACTACCAGTCCACTTCGACAATCCTGAAGAAGAAGTGGTAAGAATATTCCCATGTCCGAGGGAAGAGTGGTTAGGCTACTGCTCTCACTGTTTTGGAAGACAGGTAGAGGGTCTTCCTCCTCTCCCTGTACAACTTATCTTGAAGAAGCTCTCCACCATGTGTGAAACCCAGTGGGCTAGAGACAAGTTGCAGCTGAATGGAGTGGAATTCATGCAACACACTGACTACGGAAATTATCTGCAATCACTACTAGCCAAGAGGCTGGGAGTGGTCAGATGCGTCACCATCACCCCGTACGTGCTGAGCGATGAAGGAAAGGTAGAGCCCATGAAAGGTGACAACCTCCTGTGGATGTGTCGACTCATCAACACTGGCACGGTAAGAGTATAAGTAAGTACTCCACCCTCTGTGCATGATGGAAAATGGGCCGACAGCATTCCCGTTCAGATTCCTGCAGCATATGCATGTGAATATCTATGTAGATAGGAAAATCTTCTACCAATAGAAGATCGTGTACCTATTTGGTGCGGCGGTACTAGGAAAAATCCTTAATTCTCCAAACCCTATCATTCTTCCCATATTGGATTACCATCATTCCTTTAATGTTTCTATCTTTATCTTGTTTTAACATATCCACCCAATTCTGTAAAAAACCGCTATGAGCCGCTACTTCTTGAGTCACTACCATGGCAAGTGTTTCTTTCCCCACGTTCAGTGGAAAGAAGGGAGAAGATCTCACCACCGACTTTTTGGATGATTTCGACATTGCTTGTGTCGTTTCCAACAAAGATGACGACGCTTCACGACTTTGAATTTTTCCTCTACTGATGAAAGTAGAGGCCAAGTCCTTGTATAATGCATTGCCCCAAGCTACCAAGAATGCATGGGATGTGTTAAGGGATGCCTTTATACAGAGGTTTCGTGGAGGCACAACCTCAGAGAAGCTATGGCAGCTACTGACGGAATTGAAGCAGGGAGGTCTGCTAGAGTATGCCACCTACAAGTCCAAATTTGTGGACTTATGGGAGAGATGGGTTGCCTCACTGGAAGAAGGCGAAGGAGCGCCTAATTTCCTAAAGAAGCACCGTTTCATTGCTAGTCTATGGTCGCCGCTTAGAGAGAAGGTGAAGGGAAGGTTTTCTGCAACATATGAATTGGCAGCCGAAGTAGCCCGCCTTAAAGACAAGAAGCTGCGCATGCAATTAAGAGTAAACGAGTTAGAGGAAACAAGCTCGGCCCGACCAGCCCCAGTGCCTACAACAGCCAGTCATAGAGCCCAACTGCAAGAGGCGTCACAAGAGCAGCAAGACCTGCTGAGTCGCATCACCACCCAACTAGAGAGTTTATCCGTGCATCTGGTGCAGCAAGGGCATGCACCTGTCAGGAATCTAGAAGAAGGAAGAGGGCAACGAAGGCAGAACCAAGACTACCACTGTTACAATTGCGGGGAATATGGCCATGGTATGTACTACTGCCCACATCCAAGGAGGCATAATTTCAATAGAGGGGGGAGACAGAATCAGATCTCTCCGCCAAGAGCAAGACCACCACCACCTAGGCAACCAGGGCCGATCCCACCGGTCTAAATACTTCGACCACCTGTACAATAGCAACCACCACCCCAACCTCTCATTCCACCACTACCCCCACCACCTGTTGTGAACCAAGCGGTGAGTGTTATTAGCTTGGAGGCTAAAGGGAAGGCAAAGGTAGAAGAATCAGTTCGAGAGAAGCACAAAGGAAAAGCGAAGGTAGAAGAAGTGGATTCTATGGGAGTGAAGCGTTCCAGGCACGAGGAAGCCTCTCAAACAGAAGAGAAAATGAAAGGGAAGGCCGAGTCTAGCAAGCAAGCAGCTAAACCACGACGGAAGATAGACATCGTGGACTTCTCACTAGGTGAGTATGCAAAACCCTATGACTTAGTTCAGGATGTGTTAATGCAAGTCCCAAAGATAACTTGGCCCGAATTACTCCACCTTGCAGCAAGAATAAGGAGGCAATGGACAGAAATGGTGAGTACCAGGAAATCAAGACGGGGCTATCTCTGGAAGGGATCTCGACGACATCCTACCAACCATGGATGCTCACGTCAAGGGGCAACGGATCTCAAATGTCTACATAGATGGTGGCGCGCAAATATGCGTTATGAGTGAAAAGATGATGCACCATCTAGGTCTAGAGGTAAGTAGGCCAGCACCCTGCTGAGCCAAAATGGCAAACAATGTAAGAGTGAAATGTGTGGGCATTGTGAATGCGGTCAAAGTAAAAGCATCAAATACAAAAAAGGAGGTAGACATCTTTGTCATGCCACACAAAGGGGAGGGCTACCCCATCATTCTTGGGAGGCCTTGGCTTATGGCTATGGAAGCTAAACAAGACTGGAGCACCGGAATGATTCAGATGAAGGACGCTAAAGGGAAGTCCATATTCTACGACATGAGGACTGGGAAGCAACGCAACATGATCTTGGAGGGTTCATCAGATGAGTCCACTAGCGAGTATTCATCTACCTCCGGAGAAGAGGCAACCACCACCAACGGAAGTGACAGTAGCATCGAAGTAATGGGCGTCATTCTTAAAGACCCGAAAATATTGACACAATCTGAAACACCCCCGACAAACCAAGAGGAATCATCAGGTACGCAGTCCTTGGAGGATGCAGGTAAGTTACAAAAAATGCTCTCAAATGAGTTAACCGATGAAGAAAGGAAGGAATATGTCTCCATGCTAGGTAACTTCACTACTTTGTTCATTGATGGCTATGATAAGATCACAGGAATTACAGTAGTGCAACACCACATAAAACTTAAGGAAGGCAGTAAACCCGTAGTGCAAAAGCTCAGAAGACTTGGAGTAATCCGACAAGAGGCACTACTTAAAGAAGTGAGAATTTTTCTACAAGCAGGTTTCATCTACCCTGTCAAAGACTCAGAATGGGTCTCCCTAGTAATAGTCACACCAAAAAAGAATGGTAAGTGGAGAGTCTGTGTGGACTATAAACCTCTCAATGCAACCACAAGAGGGATCACTTTCCCCTCCCATTCCAGGATGAAATTCTCAATGAAGTGGTGGGTCACGAACGATACACAGTGTGCAATGGCTACTCAAGATACTTCCAGATTAGCATTGTAGAAGAAGATCAGAAGAAGACAACCTTCATCACACCTTGGGGATGCTTTGCTTACAGGGTGATGCCTTTTGGAGGCGATCTGGTGGAAGAATTGATGAAGAAGTTAGACATCACATGCCGACATTCCACACCATACTATCCACAATGCAATGGTCTGGTAGAGAAGGTAAATGGAATGATTTGTAGAATCATCACAAAGCAGGTGAACAATCACAGGAGACTGGGATAAACATTGCATGGCAGCTCGTTGGGCCTACCGAACGACGTTCCGAACATCACTAGGTTTCACCCCTTTCCATCTAGTTTATGGGAAGGAGGTAATTCTACCCATTGAGGTACAGATAGCCAGCTTACGAGTCTTGGCTAGCCAGATACAACGCCCAATTGTGAATCTGCGAAACCATATCCTAGATCTGGAAAGGCTCCAACTGGATAGGGAAGCAGCAATCAATCACTATGCAGCGCAGGTAGAACGACGCCAGCTCACTTTCAATCAAAGGCTTAAAGAAAAGGGAGTGGAAAAAGGTATGTGAGTGCTGAGATACAACAACGGATTCGACACCATGAAGGACAAGAAATTTCAACCCAGATGGGAAGGACCATTCATCATCAAGAAACGCTATGACAATGGCAACTATAAGCTGATGGAAGCAAATGGGAGAATTCACAAGACTAGGGTCAATGGATGGAGGCTGAAAAGGTATTTTCTTAGGTTTGATCCATAATTCATGCTAGACATTCCAGAAGAGGGAGAACCCTCTAAATCCACTACTAAAGATGCAGAGGAAGGGCTAGAAGCATGAATGCCTCTAGCCAGGTGGAAGGGCTAATGATGGCCGGCTTTTGAAACCGTGACCGTGAGAACCACACCCTAAGGAAGGAAAGTTTTTTTACCAAAAAGAGGGGGGGGGGGGGGAAATCCCTTACCGTTCACCATACCCCCCCAAGGTTAACCACCAGTGGGGCGCTGCCAATTTGTCCACACCCCTCCATTATCACCAAAAGACGATCTCTCTCTCTCTTACTGCCCGGCTCTGCTAATATTCTCTCTCTCCTACTCTGCTGCTGCATCACCCGGCCCGGTAGGTGCATTGGCATCTCTGTCACACTCCAGCCCCGTCGGGCCGCCACAGATATTATTCTCTCTCTCTCTCTCTCTCTCTCTCTCTCTCTCTCTCTCTCTCTCTCTCTCTCTC
The DNA here is from genome assembly GCF_014529385.1 of Adiantum capillus-veneris. Lineage (NCBI taxonomy): Eukaryota > Viridiplantae > Streptophyta > Polypodiopsida > Polypodiales > Pteridaceae > Adiantum > Adiantum capillus-veneris. Next base: position 17,932,043 of record NC_140933.1, read on the forward strand.
TCTCTCTCTCTCTCTCTCTTCCAAATATTCTCCCTCCCTCTCTCTACGTGTCCACACTCCAGCCACGGCGGGCCACTATACCCCCTCCCCTCTCATCCACACTCCCTTCGTCCTTAAGCACCCCCCTTGTTTTATGCCTCCTCCCCACCCTGGCGGACCACTGGCCTAAACACCCCCCCCCCCCCCCCCCATCTTCACCTAGCTCTCTCTATCTCTCTACCCACCTCTCTCTCTCTCTCTCTCTCTCTCTCTCTCTCTCTCTCTCTCTCTCTCTCTCTCTCTCTCTCTTATCCACAACAATCCCCCCTTTATCCTCTCACCCCCCCTCCCTCGCGCTTCGCATTCGCCCGCACAGGCGACCCCCCATGTCCGCTCCCATTTGCGCTCACGTAGCCACTCCACACCACCGCGCTTACACACAGCCGCCTCCACACCCCACACACACACACCCGATCACACACACAGCCCTCTCTCTTACCCCATTCACCCCCCCCCCCCCCCCCGTCTCTACGTCGCCCACAGCATTGCCGAAAAAAAAAGAGGAAAATATATACAATAACCCCCCCGTTCCCACGCACGCACACACACACACACACACACACATATACATTTAATTACACATATGTACACACATGGACTCGCACATCCATACATACACACACACACACGCATAAACGCACACACACAGAAATACAAAAGAACGAGGAAGTCTATGACTATGACGACGACAACAAAGGAGAACGACCCGGATCACGAGACACCGACAACAAAAAGAACAAAGGCACCAAGGCATGCCCCGGCCAACCCCGAAAAGACATACGTGCTACACCGATGCACCGGCAACACCCCATTCACCGGCATCACGCAACCACGACACAATTTTTAGTAATTCGTAGGTTATCATCATCATTTTTTCAGTTTTCACCCAAGCCTTGTAAAATTCTCAATTTGTAAATTCCCTCTCTCTAAGTGATGGTCACAAAGGCCCACCTAGAGGTTTTCATTTTAAATAACTCCCAAGACAAAGCAAGGGTCAACCACATCGGGCCCACCGCCTTGCTTTGTCTCCGCGATTAGCTTACCCTAATCAAATCGGGATTACCCTAATCCCAACAACCAACACCTATTAAAGGGCACTAAGAGCTCACTATCGGGGGGGGGGTAGTTCATGAGAGGTCAACACTTGGTAAGAGTTTGTGGAAGAATTGACACTATTGGCATCACGGGGAGGGGGCTTGTGTGATGGTTTGCTTTGGGAATTGCACCATGTGAAGGGAGCCACGTCCACCTCTCGACTCCAATGGTCGATGCACACACATATACACCTTCTTGGTAGCAAGTTTCACAATCATCGAGTCGTCTTTAGAGAATGCACCAAGTAGTTTCACCATATTTTCTCCCTACCTCTCTATCACCACGGTGTGCCACCTCACTGGAAGGAAGTTCATTGTAAATCCTACAGAAATAATTCTCCCTCACACCCCCCGAGGGTTTTCTTCATTTGTCAATCTGTGTGTGTGTGTGTGTGTGTGTATGTGTGTAAGTTTGCGGTGTTCACATCATCATCGTCTGCGTCCTAGCCGCTCAAAGCTAGGTGGTGCCCCCTGTTCGGTTTACCGTGACAGGTTCGAGGCGTGCCATCGGTCCCCGGAGTTTTAGAGGCCGTCAGGGTTTGGGTGTTGCTTTGCTCCCGTCAACATGTAACAATACTGCAATGGGGCTGAGTGTATTGTGGTGCCAGATCTATGATCAACTATAAATCTATTTCCTAGAGGATATGCCCGACCAGTTACAAGATCAACTCGAATGATAGAATCTTGGAAGTGCAAGTAGACATGGTTTTTAGACCAGTCATACACCATTTTTGCTTCCCTCATGAAAGGTCGTCCTATGACCATCTCAGATGACATAGTGTGCTTGGAAAAATACATAACAATGAAGGTATGCCTTATTTTGTGTCCAAAGACCTTGATCTTGAGATCTTCTAGCATCCCAATAGGTTTAACAATATTCCCATTGGCCATCTTTATCACTATGTTTGTAGTCCCAAGGTGAGGTCCTCCCATAGTTTCCCAACAATTTTTAGTTACAATGCTAACCCAACACCACCATCAATGATTCCCTTCACAGTTGATCCCTTGTTAGTGATTGGTATGGTCACATTTGATTCATCGCCTTGAAAGTATTATCCCAACTTGTTAACAGGTAGTTCAACAACATAGTTCTCATCTAGGTTGGGTTGTAAATCTAAGTGTTCCTCCTCTATTGGCACCTCCCTAGCTCCACCCTTTTGTGCAAATTGCAGTAGCCCGACTTTTAGTTCTCCATTGAGGAAAGCTCAAAGAGCTAAGAATAGCTCGGGGTCTCCATATAGTTTAGACATGATGGTGGTTCTAACTTCTGAAGCCATGAAATCCAACAATTTGGCAATATTTAACGACACTTTTTGGGCTTCAATCCCTTGACATGGGGAAGATGGAATCTCCATTTATTCGATAGGGTCAGGTAGTCCCTCTGTAAACATTCTTTCCAACAAGAAGGGAGTACGCCCACTTTCCCATGACTTAAAGTCACTTTCTTCTTGGATGACACTTGGTATGGCTAGTAGTCTATGGACTTTGTGAGATTGCTTTTGTGTAGGGAACAATATGTTTGTAATCTGGATCTGCCTAGGTGCTGGTTCTAGATCCCTTTGGGTCTCTTCTACCAAACCCATTGAATTCTTGACTCGCTCCATCTCCTCTGTAGGGTTTGGGTAAGTTCCTATCTTCTTCTTGGGTCCTAGCCATTGTGGCTCATGATAATCTTCCTTGTTTGTTTCTTTCCTAATGGTCATTTTAGTCTCCATGGTTTCACCTGAATCAGAATCCTCTTCATCGTTGTTCATAAATATAGGGTCGTTACCAATCCCTACGTTGGTCTTTGAACTGGGGTCTCACTTAGCGGATTTTTGCGATCTCTTCATTCGTGTTTTCTTCTTCTTTTGAGATTGGGAAATTGATGTTGTGTCTCTTTCTTCAAAAATATAATTTTGGTTTTGGAGCATCGATTGTGTGAGTACATTTACTGGTACCAAAGGCGTACTTTGTGATGGCTCCTCGGTAACCTCAATTAAATTCAATGGCGTGATCTTTGGTGTATTTGGATTATTAGGACATTGGGCAATCAAATGATCTATGCCACATCAATTACACATGAGTATCGACATTGTAGATGTGTTCACTTGATTTGTTTGCATTAGTGTGGAATTCTTTTGTAGTTTAATGGGACATTCGGCTACACGATGTGGATCCCTACACTCGTAGCATTGAAGAGGTGGTCTCTTGGCATTTAAATTGATATTTTGGCCTCTTGCTACAAGAACAGTTACTGATAGACAGGTTTGACTTGTCCCCAATAGTCCTCCATGTAGTATTGTGGACTTTCTTCAAGTGCATCAATCCCATAGGAAATATTAGGGTCTATATCTTCCTCACAGCCTTACAAACCAACAATAGATGACTCACAACCCACTTGATTCACAGAAGTGATCCTCGGACGTGGAGGTTGCGGTCCTAGCAATGGAGGTGGAAAGGGTGTTGTTTGAACAACATTTCGGGCCCTAGGGACCATGTGTTGTGATGGTTGTTCAAGAGGTGGGGCCGGCATCAATGCAGGCACTCGAGGTGTACCCATCCATGCTAAGGTTGGTCTATTGGCCATCACGCGTTTAAATACTATGCAATCCTTTGCTTGATGACCATACCTCCCACGTGCATTCCAATTCCCATTAAATTTTACTCTAAACATAGGGAATTCATTGGTACTATGTGGACCATAGCAAACTAAGTACCATTTTTGCTCCCTTCTTGGATACATGTGATTGTTTTGTGGAGCCACTATTGTCTCTAAAACTTTCTTGAATGGCCTTGGTGAGATCTGCTAAAGTCATCTCAGATATCTTTGGCTCTTTAGCAATATGCTTTATGGTCATTGGCTGATGCCCCGATGCTTGCGAGCTAGTAGATTTAGGCTCAACGGACTCTGTTTCTCCTTGAATCATTAAATTATCCTCCAATTGGATCACATTGATGGTGACTGCTTCCCAAGTGGTGATACCTCTAATGACTAGGCCATTGTAGATATCCTCATGATGTTCTCCCCTAATGAATCTATTGAGCAATTGGTTATTATTGAAGCACTCATTTGGATTACAACAAGAATTCAAATGCTTCAAGCGACTAATAAAGTTTCTCATGGAATCTCCTTCCTCTCGTTGGGATGTATGGAGCTGAGATGCTACACCACAAAGTACTCCCTCGCGTATGTACTCTTTCAAGAATAGTCTCCTAAGAGTAGGGTAAATCGTTTTCTCTTCCATCCTTAGGGTTCTATACCAGTCCCCTGCCTTCCCACTCAAGGTCAGGCTTAAATCATTACTCTTATGTAGATCATTGTGTTCTCCTAGGAATCGCATATTTGTTGAAACACTTCAATGTGCTTTCTCACATCCCCATGTCCACTAAATTTTTGTGTGAGCTTGGCTATTTGTACTGCCTTACTTCTAGGTTCTCTATCCGGCGTGTTACGCATATTTTCAGCAATAGATTGATCGATAGCTTGAGCATACATTGCCAAGTCACCCAAGTGAACATGTATAGTGGGGACAAGCACTCTCTAGGCTGCATGTGGAATGGGGGTTGGCATTGGGTTGGGCGTATATGCAGCCCTTGGGTTCCAAGCTGGGTACGATGTTGTGCTATGCGGTGGCCCAAAGTTCATATGTGTATCTCTAGGCATAGCAGACGTTGGATGTGACATGCTTATGCTAGCTGGTATGGTCCCAATGAAATAAGGGCTTGGGTGTTGTGGTCATGGAGCATAAGTTGTTGAAATAATGGGAGGGGTAGGAGCTACATGAGCATGAGGGTTCATAGGTGCATATGATTGATACACACTTGTAGGTACCGTTGTAGGCATTGGGCCACCATGTGGTGGCGCTTTACTAATGAATGAGGTCCATGGTATGTTTTTTGACATGCCCATCACTGGGGTAGGCATGGTAGTTGTGGTGTCATCAAGAGAAAGATGAGCTAAACTTGGAAAGGTAGAAGCTATCACTTGTGGACTCAGATTGTACTGAGATCCCTGGAAAAACAACATATGGAGGATCCATCCGGCTTACCGAGGGAGTCTCCATTTGTGATGAAGTTGGTTTCTTAGCATTCCTTATATCCAAGAATCTCATGAGACCCGTTGAAGGTATGTGGATCCCTTTGTTCTGCCTATCCAGCTCAATAACCCTATGGATGACATCACAAACTCTTTGTTGTTGCTCCTTTACACTAGTAGCACCCGATGTGGATTGTAGGACATCTAACCAGCCCATGTGATAGGTGTGACCTGTGTATAGACTGTTTAAAGTCTCTGTTTGTAGTTCATACTCCCAGTTTTCATTTAGAAATGCTCCATCTAGGATTGAGGTTCTAGGAGTGTCCTTTGAACTAGATGCAATGTGGCTCTCTATGGGTTGACCCTTAGTGGTTGCTAATTCAGGAGCACTCAATTGCTCACCTAACATGGATGTTGATGTAGGGACCTTTGCTTTTAACTCTCTTCATTGCTCTGCGTTGCGTAGGCTCTCGATTTCCTTTTCCCTAGCCGCAATGATATATTGCCCAGCCTCTTGCACTTCGGTAATGCTTCTACCATCAGATAATATAACCTCATAGGGGAATAACTCTGAAGAGTCAGAGGGTGCAGTGAATGGAGTATTCACAGGCACACTCTCCAGGAGCATGGGGTTTACATTGGTCATAATGGAAAATTTACTTCCCCAAACGCTTCACTCGCATCGTTAGCTCCATGTTTAGAGCGATTGGCTCTACTAAAAGTCTCCTTCAAGCGGTTAAGCACGCTCAGCCTAGACCATAGGCCCATGGTATGCGTGTCTTGGCTTGAACCATTAAGATTGGGCATCGGGTAACCTTCCATGATGTTGCAGTCAAAGGAAGAGTCACTCGACACAATATGTGGGTCCTGAGTGGTACTACCTTGGGTTCCCACTGAGGGCCTAGAGCCTAAGGTGGAGGAATAATGAGTGCCCGTGTAAACGAAGACACTCTCTATGTGATCGTCCTCTAGCACACGACCAGAGCGTAGGTGCATGTGACCTCAACACTCTAGAAGCATTGGTGAGTGCCCTTGAAGGCCGCTCACCTAGTTTTTTAGGTTTACAACCCCCAAAAAATGGTCCTTTTTTCTAACCAAGCCACAAAATATGGCTTGTGATAGCTCAAAACAAGCGTCTTGGCTAGAGAGACGTACCGTGCTTTATAACCCCAATTCGATTATGTAAAGCCCTCGGAAACCTAAAAATAGTTTTTTCCTAGTCGGAAAGAAGGCTAGAATTAGTAAGTCCAAAGGGTGAGTGTGAAGGGGATGGTGAAGGACTTGAGGAACTTGTCCCACATGCCCTCCCTTCACTTGAGGTCCTAGTCTTTATATATATAGTAGTGTCCATACTATATCATAGGGCTCGGGCTCGGGCTCGGTGAATGATCCCGATCCCGATCCTTCCTTTTAAAATAATATCTTTTTTAGTTTTCTTTTTGTTTTATAATTTTCTTTTTTGTCTCAAATTTCTTCTGAGAAAAAAAACTTTTTCAGTGGATAATGCTGCACGTGGGTGCCGAGCTCACATGCTCGCACGGCTGCCCCGGTAGCTTTGTCTAGCTTGCCTACATCTAATAGAGCTAACTAACACTAATTATCTCTACTAACACTAATTACCTTTGCTCACACACTGCCTATCATAGTAAACTACACACTGACAAAATAGTCAACCTTCTCACTGTCTATTGTACTACACACTAACTAACAGACCTGCTAACGCCTGCACATTATAGAACTTAGCAAATCTAACAAAACATGTACATTACAACACTTGACAGAGCTAAGAAAAACCTGCTAAAACCTATTCATTGGAGCCACTTAACAAATCTAACATAACTCAACCAAAAACCAGAAATGGCAGAAATGAATGGCTTCCTGAGGTGGCACTGAGTGCTCCTCAAGCTTAGTGCAAGGTAGTCCCCGGCAACACGCCAAAAATGTGCGCTTTGCCGCACGTGTTGGAGGCTGGGAACTTGACAAAACATCGTGTGTGAGCCACAAATGGCTGCAAGCACACAACTAGATAGCCCTAGCAAGCTCAAAGGGGCAATGGTGTGTCACTCACCGCTCAATGCTTCCGTCATGAAGGATCCTGTGCCGCGAAGAAGAAGGAGTCACCACCGCTGCCATGCTCAACCGCCTTGCCGCTACCGATGCCGCTGCAATGCTCTCTCTCTCTCTCTCTCTCTCTCTCTCTCTCTCTCTCTCAAGCATACACACACACACACACACACACACACACACACGCACACACACACATACACACGTGAGCACACAAAGGAGGAGAAGACAGAGGTAGAGCAAGAGCACTTCCCGAAAGAATAAGGATTTTAGGTCAAAAGAGACCTTTTATAAGAGTCTAACCTATTCACGCATGGGTGCCCACAATGGGCGATCGTTGCACAAATACTGTAAAAATAAGATAAGTGGTGCGCCTCTCATCGACAATCACCTACACACCTATTGGACCGACAAGCCTAGTCCATGACTCAAATAAGTAATAAGGTGTTTGTCGAAGGTGATAGGGTTTCCATAAGGTTTAACACCATATAATAGTATCCTTCCAGAATCCTGGACTCTAGCTGGGCAATTTCAATGTCTAGTTCCTTCTCCCTTGGCATCATGAGTGAGGACCTTCTCTCTAGTTCATTCCCTCCAGCTCCCCAAGTTTTGGCACGATCAAAGAAGTACTTGGAGTCCTTCAATATCTCCTTCTTGGTCTGATAGAGTGTGACATGATCCTTAGTAGTCTCCATATCCTGGATATTGATCGAGAAAAAAAGGGTTTCTAGACTATGAGTCTTGTAAGTATCTTCAAAAATTAAGCAATTTTTTGTTTGCCAGATAAGCCATAGAAATTCAGCTCTAGACAGATTCCAAAAAATGGTTAGGACACCTGCATAGTCTCCCAGTAATAATTCTTTCCACGAGGGGGTGAAGTCTAGGGTATTAGTTAGACGGATTAATAACTTTGTTTTTAGGACAAGCCAGAGAGGGATGACGATATCCTCCACAACCTTTTTACATCTATAGCAGGTCCCTAAACTGACGTTACCTTGCATGTCCCTTTTTCCTATCCATGTAGATTTATGTAAAATCAGACAGAGGAGCAAATAGTTATTGGGTTCAATGGCCTTGGACCAAATGTTCCTAATCTTGAACTCCCACTGCTTTTTGGGAGAGAATTTAAAATTCTATCGTTTGTTGAGGGTATTGGGGAGGGATGAGGCGACGATGCTCTCCTTCTAGATTGGGGTATTTAGCTTGAACCTCCTGGTCCAAGTGAACGCTCTAATTCCAAAGGGGGGGATTGAAGTGTCCATACTAACTTGATAGGAAAGAGCCGAATAAGATGAAAATCCCAAGGATTGACCCTGAATCCTACAAATTTTGGATATTCTAATCAGGTGGTAGTCGGCTGGTCTCCAACAGCCAAACAAGAACCACACATATGTGTTCAAGAAGTGGTTGATTACTACTAACTCTTCCTACATGAGAATTATGAAAGTTGTTCCATCTGTTCATATTGGCTTGGAATTTGTTGCAAACCCAGTCCCATCTAGCCTAAAAAGTATTAAAAATTTAGCCTTCATTGTTGATTTTACACCCGACCCGTGAAATCCAATTAGGGAAAGAGTGGTGCGAGATAATCCCCATTTTACTATGCTTGACTAGGGATCCAAAGGCCATACAAAGGACTTTCATCACTTCCTAGAATTCTACGAGAGTGGAATCATCACTGGCTAATAGAGCATTGGTATCATCTGCAAACTGAGAGAGACATTGTTGTATATTTGAACCCGGGAGGAAAATCCCCTTGATGAGCCCACGAGCCATCCTATCATTCACCGAACAGTTAAGGGAGTCAGCTACAATCGCAAACAGAAGAGGAGCAAGCGCGCAACCTTGTCGAACTAATCTTGCAAGCCCAAACACACCTGACAAGCTGCCATTCAATGATGCTCTAGCTCTTGCATTGCCCATAAGTGTGTTGGGATGTTGGCCAGGTGGCCGTGGGAAACCACCCTTACTCTTACTTTTCCCTAATCAATATAGGGAGAGAAAGTGAGAGAATTGACTTCTCTCATTTTCCTCTCCACTAACCCAAACTCTCCCTGCTTCATCCCCTTCCCCCCATTCTCCTCCCCTCTCTTGCATGCATTCCTCACACACACTCCGTCAAGATAACCCCCACAATTGGTATGAGAGCTACGGCTAGGCGGTGGCAGTGGTCTCTCAGCTGCAACAGAGTTGAGATGGATCTCGGTGCTTTGCAGCACCGGATCGGAGTGATTCGGGGTAGATCCACGGCATCGATAGGGCGAGATTGTGGATCTTGGATTTCCTTGCGTGCATAGCCCCTCTCAAGGAGAAGAGGGAATCTTTGAGAGTAGCCATGGTATCTCTGTAGAAACAATGATTTTGAACAAACACAAAAAACAAATCTTTGTCTTTTGCTTTGAAATTGAACTACAATGTTTGATTTTGGAAAAGCTTAAGGATTGTGAGCATGGAATCCAAAGGGAATTTTTTAAAGGTATGGCTGTCTACAACAATGGAAGCTGGAGACTTTTTTTGCCTTGATGTTAACCTTAGGCTTTTGAAAAGCTTGGAATTCATTTCCTAACAAAGTAAAAGTCTTCAAAGGGCAACAAATCAAGCAAGAAAAAAAGTGTGTGTGTGATGCACATTGGGATGTCTTTTGCACATCCATTAGCAATTCGGCTCCGAATGACAAGTTAGTGTTCAATGATGTCACAAATGTGTTGCTCACTAAAGAAATTCGATGTAAATCTCTTGACGGTGCTAGTCACGGAGATGCATATATGGCTGGCACTTCAACAAAGGCAAGAGGCCATGATAGGAACAAATACAAAAGCAAAAGTAGAAAGCAAAATCCTTGTAGTCCTAGCAAACACAAGAACTCAAGTAGCGACCGCAGTGCCAGAAATATCGAGTGTTACTATTTCCATATGAAGCGCCACTACAAAAAGAATTGTCATATTTTCCTAAGAGATTTTTTTAAAGAAAAGCAAAAAGATAATTCTGGCAAAGGTAAAAGTATGTTAAAGGTTGAGAGAGCTCAATGTGGTTGAGTCTCCCATACCTACCATTATAGTAGAGGATGCTCCTCCAGTGATAAACATTATGCCGATAGAGATTCATGCAGAGGTGACAACAGATCCCTCAGATGTTCTCATTTTCACTTGAGATCTCACTCCAGATGCTTTGGTTGCACAGGATGAGGGCTATGCACAGAATTGGATTCTCGATTCTGTTGCAAGTTTTCATGTCACACCACATAGAGAGTGATTTATCGCTTATGCATCCATGCATGGCATAGTCAAGCTTGGTGATTCCTATGAGCTTGACGTTATTGGCATTGGTGATGTGAAACTTCAGATGCATAATGGCACTACTTTTGTGTTGCAGAATGTCAGACATGTGTCTAAGCTTACAAAGAGCTTGATTTCTATAGGGCAACTGGATGATCTTGGCTACACTACAGTTTTTTCGGTAATTGTTCTTGGCTGATCCGCAAGAACAACCTTGTCATGATGAAAGGTCATAAAAATGGATCCCTGTACTCTATGTTTGTTTTAAGTGTCGATGAACACTCTATCTATGTTACCGAGCTACCGTCTTTTGAGTTGTGGCATAGCTGGTTAGGGCATATTAGCCAAAAGGGAATTAAACACTTCAGTGTTTTGGCTACTTACCTGTGTTAGATTACACAAACTTTCTATTGTGTGAGCATTGTCTATATGGAAAACATACTAGGTTGACATCTTCGCTATTAAACAAGAAACTAGGCGAACCCCTAGACTTAGTGCACAATGATTTGTGTGGTCCAATGCCACACAAAACTCTAGGGGGGGGAAACTACTTTCTCACGCTCATAGATGATTCTACCAGAAAGGTGTGGGTGTATTTCCTTAAGCATAAGGAAGAGGTCTTTTCTACGGTCCAAAAATTCCTCTCCATGGTTGAGAACCAATCAAGAGAAAAGCTCAAAGCTTTTCGCACGGACAATGGTGGAGAATACGTCTCCACACACTTCAAGGATTTTTGCAATCGAAGAGGCATTCATTGGTAGTTAACTGGTCCATACACACCTTCACAAAATGGGATAGCTGAAAGAATGAATCGCATGATTCAAGAGAGAGTTATCTCTATGATGTCTATGGCAAAGCTTACTCCAGAGTTTTGGGGGGAAGCTATTCTAACAGCATTGCACATCATCAACAGGTCACCTAGTTCTCCTTTGAATTTTAAAATTCCAGAGAAATTATGGACTGGGAAAACGCCAAGCTACGAGCATTTATGTGTATTTGGATGGGAGGCATATGCACATGTGTCCAAAGAACTTCGTCGCAAGTTAGATCCCAGGTCACACAAATGCATTTTTATCAGCTACGGTGCAAATGGAGAGATGGGCTATCGTCTCTGACACCCAGAATCCAACAAAGTCATTCGTAGCTCACGTGTGATTTTCAATGAATCAAAAATGCACAAGAAGCCCATTAAAGAAGTTTACATATGCACTCGTTAAGAGGATGTAGCCTTCGAACCAACTCAGTTCAATAGTGTTGCACCTACTCCTCAAGTGCAAGATACTACTGTTGCTCCGAAGCGGGCAGAGTCCAACAGTCAGGCACTGAGACGCTCTGTAAGAGTATCATATGCACCCAAGAAGTTTGAGCCGGGTATACATCACATTTTGGTCACTAACAGTGGAGAGCCAACCTGCTACAAAGAAGCTATACAAATAGACGATAGTGTTAAATGGGAGCAGGCTATGCAATCAAAATACAATTTGATTGTGGCTAATGAGACATGAGATTTGGTTGAATTACCAAAAGGAAAAAATGTTTTACCTTGTAAGTGGGTATACAAGAAGAAGTATACATCAGAAGATCCCAAGCCTAGGTACAAGGATCGTCTAGTTGCCAAGGGTTTCAAGCGGCAAAAAGGTGTGGATTTTGATGAGATTTTCTCTCCAATAGTCAAGATGACTACAACACTTCATGCTTGGCTTGGTTTCTATCCAGGACATGGAACTTGTCAAAATGGACGTGAACACAACATTTCTTCACGGGGATCTAGATGAAGATGTCTACGTGAAAAAACCAAAGGGCTTCGTATGTCCAAAAGCCAACGAGGGCAGAATTGGTTTGTAGACTTAAAAAGGCACTCTATGGTCTCAAGCAAGGTTCAAGGCAGTGGTATCAAAAATTCTTGAATTGGTTTCGTCCCCCTTCATCCAATAATTTAAATGCATGACTTTGTCAACGTTAACAAAAGATTCACCTTTCCAACTTGATGTTCACTCTAATTTTGAGTGATTACGTAAATTTTAAATCCTTGATCAAGAGAGACAGGCAACATGGAATTCTTGAATTATCTCAAGAAAAGTACATCCACAAATTCTTACAATGTTTTAGTATGTAGGGGGGAAGTCACTGGGTACACTAATGCAAGCATACTCCAAACTTAGCAAGGAAGATTCTCACAAGACAGTTGTTGAGAAAGAGGAAATGGAGAAAGTGCCATATTCTTCAGCAATTGGCAGTTTGATGTATGCTATGGTAGCCACAAGACTAGACATTGCACATGCAATGGGAGTGGTTAGTAGATACATGGCAAACATTGGCAAGAAGCATTGGGAAGCAGTGAAGAAAATTGAAGGGTACAGCTAGCAAGTGTTTACGCTTCGGAAACAACGATGCATCTATTGTAGGTTACACGGATGCGGATTATGCGGGAAGCGTGGATTGTAGAAGATCCACATTTAGCTATGTGTTCATATTTGTTGGAGCAGCTATCTCTTGGAGATTGTGTATCCAAGATTGCACGTCTTTGTCTACCCCACTGAGGCAGAATATGTTGTTGCGTCTGACGTAAGCAAGGAAACCATATGGTTAGCTCATCTAGTGGGAGATTTGGGCATTCACGAGGTTCCATTAGTGCATTGTGATAGTCAGAGTGCCATTGCTTTGGCAAAGAATCCTGTTTCACTCAAAGTTGAAACACATAGAGGTCAGATACCATGTCATACGAGATGCATTGACTGGCAAGCACATCGAGCTTGTCAAGGTTCACAATGACGACAACCCTACAGATTCTCTCACAAAGAGCCCTAGCCTCGGAGTAATTTACACATTGCATAGCTTATAGGTGTAGGATGAAGCCTAGGTGATGCTTCATCAACTTTGTATAGTCTAACTATAATGATGCCACTATTGGCCACCATGACCTTCAAGTGGGAGGTTTTTGGGATGTAGGCCAGGTGGCCGTGGGAAACCACCCTTACTCTTACTTTTCCCTAATCAATATAGAGAGAGAAAGTGAAAGAGTTGACTTCTCTCACTTTCCTCTCCACTAACCCAATCTCTCTGTGCTTCATCCCCTTCCCCCCAATTCTCTTCTCCTCACACACACACACTCCGCCAAGACAACCCCCACAAAGTGCTTGGATGAACAGAACCATTCTGTCCCCAAAGCCCATGTCTCCATACATCTCTATATAAATGGCCATTTCCAGCATGTTATAGGCCTTATCACAATCAATTTTCATAAACACAATTTTTTGTCGTGACTCTGTTGCATGCTCAAAACCTTCCCGCAGAGAGATTATTGCCTCTACAAGTTTTCTTCTTTTGATTAATCCTTTTTGTTCCTTGGAAATCCATTTCATGAGGAGAATGCATATCTTGTTGGCCATTGCTTTAGCCATGATCTTGTAAGCTCTGTTGAGCATAGTCAAGGGTCGCAAGTTGGACAAGTCATCTTTAGTTGCTTAGACTCGATGATAGCATTCACACTCCTACAATTACCATGTGAACCTTCACCACACCAAGCGGCATTTACCATTTGTTGGCACTGCCTCTTCAGAGAAAGAGGGTGTTGATGTGGAGGTTTTCTGAGCCCGGGTAAAAAGGGCACGATTTGAGAGTAGCAAGAGTTCTCTCTCTCTCTCTCTCTCTCTCTCTCTCTCTCTCTCTCTCTCTCTCTCTCTCTCTCTCTCTCTCTCTCTCTCTCTCTCTCTCTCTCTGCATTCACAACATTTGCACTATAATCCAACAATTTTACATAAAAAATATTGGGAAGATTCCCTCCCCATCCCCCCCAAAAAAACCCTCTTCTTCTCCGCTCTAGGCCCTCTGCACACTTCCTCTTTATTTTGGTCATCTCTTGGACTTCCTCTGCAACCACTATGTGCACCTTCTCTATCTCAATCCTTGCCATATCCAGCTCCCCATCCATCACAATCATTAGGATCTTGAGAGAGAGAGAGAGAGAGAGAGAGAGAGAGAGAGAGAGAGAGAGAGAGATTGTGGAGAGCTTGTCTCAGCAATGCCAATTAAATACAGTGACATGTTGGATCCCTCTTAATGGTGTGATAATCACGCCCCCAAGATAAACCCAAGCTGCCCAGCACACCAGACATACCCCATCCTTAGAGTCTCTTTGGATAGGAGATAATTTGCTATGGCTCAATAAAGAGCTTAGGAAAAGGAGGTTGGCACTTCCAATTACAAATCTATGTCATAGTAGCAATAGCGATTGTTTTGAATGCATGTAGCACGAGTGTGTGTGTGTGTGTGTGTGTGTGTGTGTGTGTGTGTGTGTGTGTGTGTGTGTGTGTGTGTGAGAGAGAGAGAGAGAGAGAGAGAGAGAGAGAGAGAGAGAGAGAGCTTTGAGCATGCAAACAGGAGTTAAAAGGCACGTGATGGGGAGACTAGCTACTATTAAAGCCTCCCTTATAATATACTTTCTATAGAATTTAATTTTTAAAATCGTTGAAATATACTCCTAGCATACTCACCCACTATTAAAGAAATTAGGTTTCTTTTAGATACTCCTCCAATATTCCTCACCCCCCAAAACTCCACATCGACAGCTCCCTTTGCCCTCACCACCTCTATGTCACATCGACAAACTATTGATAGCCGTTTTTTCGGCTCTTTGTAATTGCCACAGTGAGTTACCTCACCCTACCAAAATCACCCAAACACTGTGGCTATCCCTACCATTTCACTGTACATAGGCGTGCGTGAGTCACGGGACTTTTCACATATCTTCTTAAAAAACCCTCAATTAGCTAGTCATTGGGCTAGTTGAGCCAAAAAAATAAAATAAAATAAAAAATATAAGTATATTATGGCCCATGCGTATGTAAATATTTCTTTGTATATTGCTAAATAAAAGATTTTTTCATAATTATTTTGGTATTTATTTAAATATTTCTACCTAGGTGTGTGCTATTTATGGTCTGTACATTGCCTCACCATTACCACAATTTTTTCTTACCATTTTTCATACTCTTTATTCCATATAGAAATATTTTCATGTAAGCTTCTCTTATATTTGGTGTAACTCCACCCCAACAAATATCCAAAAAAACTAGTTTTATTTATGTGTATATTTTTTCACTATTGTGATTTTTCCCTTCCTACATCTATTTTGTTTTTTTTTCTAAAAAATTAGAACACCAAAAATATTTATCTTTTTATGGTAGCCTCATAATGAGAGAGATTTCTTTTGACCCCTTTATATTTTTTTCCACTTATATTATTTATATTTGACATGTACATATTTTTTAGACCCCTCAATATTTGATTTTCTTAGTTGTACTATTCACTTATATCATAATCTCAACAATATCTTCAATTATAGACCTACCAAATAAGGTCAAGGGTAGGTGGCATGCATACATGCACTATGGAGGGCTCACTCTTGGAGGTATTCAAAAGAATCATCCAAAGAAGGACCCCACAAGGACCTTGTGCAGTGGAAAAAAACGGTCGGTTTTGCTGAATTTTTAAAGTTCACTTGCTCTCCGAATTTAAAAAGGTGATACAAACAAAAGTTGTAGCTCGTGGGCTGAACTTTTGCCTCAAATTTTTCCATATTTTTTTGAGCTACGAGCTGTGAGCTATGATTTTATTAGTGGACCCCAGTTTTCCCATGCTATGCAGCCACACTCTCTCTTCCACTTTATCATTTTCCTCTTTCACACACACTTTTCCACTCATCATCCCCACCTCTCTCACCACTCCTCTCTGCACCCTACTCACCTTCTCCTCAACCTTGAAGAATAAGAGAAACCATGGTGAACTCATACCTCCCACACACAATTCCATTCCAAACTTGACCACCTAGTCTCATTTTTCCTCTTCCAATTTACCCATATCTATCAAAAAACCACAAAATTCAGCCTCTTCTCTTAAAAGACAGCATCATGGTGGTTGATTACTCAGCTTCAATTACCTTGTCTCTCAAGGAAGGTCCAGAGTGGAGAAAAAATGTACCGTCAACAAGCGTCAAAATTGGCCCTAGTCAAGACACTTGGAGCATCAACCTTGTAAGAAATCCACCTTTTCTTACCTTTTAAGAGTTTTTCTTCCTTATTTGTATCCTACATGGATACTCCCATTGTAAATATCCAATTCCATTTGTAAATTAATACTAACTCTACTAACACAAACCCACTATGAAAAGTCCTATCACCTCCATTTCTCTCCTCTCTCTTTCCCCACCAACTTCTTGATAATTCCAAGCAAAAGAAATTAGATAAATTGCTAAAAATCTAACCCAACCATGGTTAAAGGAGTAACCCTAGCCTTCAAAATTGCTATAAAAAGGAGGGTGTAGCTAGCACAAAAAGGGGGGAGCCATAAGCAAGAGCACTATGCTATAGCTTGAGAAGCCAAGCTCAACCTCTCTAGAAGGAGCTCTTGAGTGGAAGCTCATTGTCTTATGCATTTGCATGTGTTGTAATAGGGGATTAGCAAGGGAACTCTATGCCATTGTAAGAGAGAGAGTGATCACTCAATTGAGAGTAGAAATCTATCATTTCTCCTACTAGTGTAAGCCCAACATTTGCTGAATCAAGGAGGGTGGATTTGGACTAAGCTTGGATACTTTGTCTCTCTTCCCACGTGAAGTAATGGACAACAATGATGTGTAAGTGTCTTGGTGTTTTTTTTTTTTTGGTTAAGTTCTTGATAGCTTGTCTCTAGTGTTGTCATCAATTTAGCCATAAATCCCACATACTGTAAGAGGGCGACAGGGTGGAGAGGACTCCCCTGGCCTTAAGACAGTGAGTGGGGTGGCTTTTCTTGTGATGTGTTGTGGTGTAATTTACTCAAGCTATGTTGAACAAATACTAATATCACTTTGATTGGTCATGACAGATTTGTAAGAAGGTATTAGTGCAACAAACACCCCCTCCCCCTTCTCTCTCTTTCTTACATATATAATTGTGTTTGCTTGATCATTGCCGATACGTTTCAAAGCAGCCCGAGCACTATCTCTCTCTCTCTCTCTCTCTCTCTCTCTCTCTCTCTCTCTCTCTCTCTCTCTCTCTCTTTACGCGTCCTAGTTCGCATCCAAAACTAGGTGGTGCCCCAAATTTGTGTAGGGTTAGGTTGCGGGTTTGTGTGTGTGTTTGTTGTTTTTCCAACCCCAACCCAATTGAGCAGCATGGGAGCCTTGAAGGGTGTCTAGAGGTTGCTCTTCTTGTTGCCCGCCCCGGACCGCTTCAAATCGGTGCCCCCACTGAGGAAGGCTTGTGTATTTTTGTGTAGAACCAACCTTTAGCATAGTCAAGTAGTTTGCATGAATCACGAAAATTTGTATGATCCCTTCATTCCCATTGCAAGGCAAAAGGTACACATAATTGTTAGTACTAAGTTGCAATTTCAACGTGTCATTCGTAGAATTTTAGGTCCTCTTAGGTTGGCCGAGATAAATGCTTCAGTAAATCCTTTTATTTTGCCTCTCATTAGGTACGACCTTAGTTTGGACGTCTATATTTTTGTTTTGTTTTAAGCATTAGGTCATGCATAGACCATGGATAATGTCCCAGGAATAGAGGTTTTCCCCTTCCATTTCACTCCACACATTAGAATAAACATTGCAATTAGTAGGAAAATCCATTTTCAACAACGTATGGTGTTCATGTTTGGTGCCCAAAGAGTAGGAGAAATTCTCGCATCACCAAACCCTGTCATCCTACCTCTTATTGATTATCATAGGTCGTTTGATGTGAATATCTTTATTTTGTTGTAGAATAGATTGCAAGCTAGAAAACATTATTGTGTAAATCTTTTTAAGAAAGAAAAACAAAAACGGGTGTCACTTTGAAATCAATTCAATGGAAAGCCAACGCCAAATGTCTGGGTATCCTCTTTTCTTTGGAGAGCCTGGAGAGGATGCAGAATTATTTTTAGCGAATTTCAAGATGTCTTGCCGTATCAAGAGGATAATAACTGATCAAGAACGTGTAGAAATGTTTGAGGTGGTCCTTAGGAAAGATGCTAGCACTTGGTTTGACTCTTTGCGTGAGGAAGTTAAGGGGAATTACACAGAGTTTTGAATCGTTTCAAGAAATACTTCTTTGATCCCCAATACACTCAAAAATTATGGCAAGACATTCTTTCTCATAAGCAAAAAGACTTAGATGACTACTACTTGTACAAGCAAGAGTTTCTACGTCTTTGGGCTCTATGGATACGAAATGTTGCTAACCCTGGTGATGGTGCAGAATTTCTAAAGAAGGAGAGGTTCATAGCCGGACTCTTTCCTGACCTTAAGGTAAAAGTTGAGGCGGGTGCACCTGCTACCTTTGATGCAGCTGAAACTAGGGCTGCTGAGAAATATAGGAAACTCAAGTGCTTAAGGGGGAGAGGTTCCAATAGAAGGTCTTAGACCCAAAGGTAAGTCACAAGCATCAACATCGATAGATCTTCCTAAGGTAACGGCGGAAGTAATTGAGAAGTTAAACGAATCTTTAAGTAGCCTGTCAATTCACCTTGCACAAGCTGTAGGTCCAAAGGGACAAGCAAAGAAGTCTGAAGAGCGAGATCCACGACCTAGGAGAGTCTTGCAATGTTGGAATTGCGGAGAGTCTGGACATGGGATGTATAATTGTCCTTGGCCCCGTGGAGAGCCAGGGAGACCTAACATGAATTACCCATTGATGAATGCAGGAGAAGGAGCTGGTCAACAACCAAGGCTTCTACAAAGGCCAAATGGACCAAGACCACCTCCACAAGGGGTAGAAGGAGTTCCACCTTTGCCAGATCCAAATGTGCATGTGGTAGAGGTGACAAATTCAAATGAGGTTGACATGGAAGCCAATGGCATTAAGCGTGTCCGAGGAAAAGGTAAAGAGAAAGAGGGTGTCCCTCCACAGAGTGACCATGGACAAGGCAAGAAGGCAAAGGAGACCAAGGAAGCTAAGAGGACTCGACATCGTATCAATCTCCAAGACTTCCCTCTTGGACATGGTATGGCTACATACAACCTGTTGGAAGACATGCGAGGTAAGGGTCCTGATATCTCATGGCCTCAGTTTCTTGCATTATGCCCACAAGTTAGGAGGGATTTAACAAAGGCAGTTAGCACTAGGAGAAAGGTAAAAGAGAGTTTTCCTGTTGTAAAAATTGCACATGCTGAAATGAACGAGAATATTACACCTGTGCTAGATTGTTACATAAAAGGAAGATTGGTTAGGAAAGGTCTAGTGGATGGGGGTGCACAAATTTGCATCATGACAGAAGGGCTCATGCAAAGACTAGGCATGCACATCCATGAGACACCTGAAATCAAAGTGAAAATGGCAAACAATAGCAAGGCTAGGTGCGTAGGCATTTGTAAAAATGTTTTTGTGGAGGCCTTTGGCATTAAGAAGGCAGTGGATTTTTATGTTATGTCGACCAAGGGAAGTGGTTATCCATTTATCCTAGGAAGAACATGGCTAATGAAAATGCGAGCTTTGCAGGATTGGGAGAGTGGGAAATTAATTTGCAGGAATGACAATCATAAGAAGGTTGTCTTTGACATGAAGGAGCAACGCCAAGAGGAGCTCCATGAAGAATCATCTCAAAGTGAGACGGAAGAAGGTTGGACCGATAGCACTTCAGAAGAAGAAAGTAGTAGCAGCATTACTGAAGAGGAGTCTTCCATCGAAGTCATGGGGGTAAGGTTTAAGCCAAGCAACCAAGAGACCTCTTGTCGAGGTTTGGAAGAGGTAGGTTCCCAAGAGAACCAAAAGGTGGAAGATGAAGGAATTTTAGAAGGTATGTTGTCTACAACACTTACAAAGGATGAAAGAGAGGAGTTCAAATGTGTGCTAAGGAAATTTACGAGGCTTTTTGCTAAAGACTACACCGATGTGCGTGGAGTAGATGTTGTTCAACACAAGATTGAGTTGAAGCCAGAGGCCACACCTAAGGCTCAAAAGCTACGAAGGCTAGGAGTCATTAAGGAGCAGGCTCTACTCAAGGAGGTAAGAAAGCTTCTAGCAGCAGGTTTCATTTATCCAGTGGAGAATTCAGAGTGGGTCTCTCCCGTTGTTGTCACTCCTAAGAAAAACGGCAAGTGGAGGGTGTGTGTGGATTATCGTCCACTTAATGAGGCAACAAAAAGAGATCACTTTCCCCTCCCATTTCAGGATGAGATACTAAATGAAGTAGCTGGTCATGAGAAGTACACTGTGTGTGATGGCTACTCGGGTTACTTTCAAATAGGTATCGCATTGGAGGATCAATTGAAAAAAACCTTTATCACTCCTTGGGGTTGTTATGCTTTTAGAGTCATGCCATTTGGCCTGACAAATGCTCCTGCAACTTTCCAACGCTTCATGAACATGGTGTTTCAAGCATTCTTTGGAAAGTCCATTAGGGTTTTTATTGATGATTTTTGCATTTATAGCTCAAAATCATTGCATCTACAAAGGGTAGAAGAAGGTTTAAAAAAGCTCTACGACATGGGAGGTCAACTCAACCCCGAAAAGTGCCATATAGGTGAGGATGAAGTAATCTTGCTTGGTCATAAAGTTTCTTACAAAGGCATTGAAGTGGATCCTTCAAAGGCAAAGGCTCTTATTGAGCTACCATCACCCAAGAGTCTTAAGGAGGTCATCTCATTCATTCAAAAGGTGAAGTATGTGTCACGCTTCATTCACTTAGCCTCGGAGTTACTTCACCCTTTGCAAAAGTTGACACAACAACTAGAATTTGCATGGTCTGATGAGCTTGAAGAGTATTTTTGTAACATTAAAGCCATTTTGTCAGAGCTACCAACACTCATGCCTCCTTGTTGGGAGTACACATTCTTTGTTAGCTCTAGTGCTGGGAAAGAAACAATTGGTGCAGTTTTGCTACAACAAGATCCCTATAGTACCAGGATGCGGCCCATCTACTTTGCTAGTAGGGTCATGAATGCTTTAGAGAGAGGCTACACGGAGGCAGAACTCATGATGCTTTCTCTCATGTTTGCGATAAGGAAGTTTAGATCCTACTTGCTCCCAAAACCTTTTGTAATCCTCACCGCAAAGAATTTGTTCCCTTGGGTGTCATCTCAAATGAATCTTAGTACTAGGATCTCAAAGTGGATTATGGAGTTGCAAGAGTTTCAATACTCTTTCAAGGTAGAAGATAGTGTGCGTGCACAATTGGCAGGGATTCTCACTTATAGGGTGCATGAAAAGGAGATTAAGGTGCTTGAAGTAAAGACCATACCATTGCCACCACCAAAAAGTATTCCTAATGCTTTTACCTTGTTCTTTGATGGAGCTTTTCGTCGAGCCACAGGAAAAGCAGGGGGAGGGCTAGTGTTACTCAACCCAAGTGGAGAGGTGGTCATGAAAGAGAAGTTCAATCTACCAAGTTCAGCTAGCAACAATGAAGCAGAATACGACACACTAATTCATGGTTTGAAGATGTGCATTGGCCAAGGGATACAACGCCTCATGGTAAAGGGAGATGCACTTCTCATTGTTAAACAGATTTTAGGCATTTGGGCATGCAAGAATGAAAGCTTACGGACAAAAGTTCATGCCATTCGTAGATTGTTTAATCAATTTGAAGAAGTGCAACTATATCATATTCCTAGGAAACAGAATGAAGATGCCGATTTACTTGCACAGCAAGTAGTTACATGTGTTGAGAAAGAAGTGCAGGTCATCATGGTGGCAGCAACTGTCAAGCAACCGAGATACCAGGTATGGGAGTCATTGACTCCCATTATTAGCTACATTTTAAAGGGCGAGTTTCCACAAGACTAAGGCTCAGAAGAGGAGACTCATGAAGAAGGCAAGCGCATATCTCTTCCTAGAAGGCTCCCTCTATCAAAGAGGGAGGGATCAAGTATGCAGAAGAGTACCAACTATTGAGGAAATTCCAGCCATTCTAAAAGGTTTGCATGAAGAAGCATGTGGTGGTCATTTTGCCCAAGAATTAACTGTGAAGAAGATTTTGCTTGCGGGATATGTTTGGCCAAGTCTGCATGTGGATGTCCAACATTGGTGTAAAAGTTGTCACAATTGTCAGGTAAATGGGAATAGAAGATTGGTTTATGGTCCAAGGCAAATCGTGCTTGCAAATGGACCGTTTGAAAAGTGGGGCATTGATGCTATGGGTCCTCTGCCTAGGACAAAAAATGGTAAACTCTACATTCTAGTGGCTGTAGACTATATGACTAGGTGGGTGGAAGCACAAAGTGTAGCAAAGGTAAATGAGAAGACAGTGAGCAAATTCGTCTACACTCACATTTGTTGTAGATTTGGCACACCTTTGGAGATTTTTTCTGATAATGGTCCACGGTTTAGAAAGGGATTGCTCACAGAAGTCTGTGAAGAACTTCACATTCTACATCGTCACAGTACACCCTACTATCCCCAATCAAATGGTTTGGTAGAAAAAGCTAATGGTGTCATTGCAGGCATCATTAGAAAGATGGTGAAAAACAAGACAAAGTTGTGGGATGACTTCTTGGATGGTGCCTTGTGGGCGTATCGAACCACATATAGGGAAGCCACGGAGTTCACACCATTTCACTTGGTCTATGGTCAAGAGGCTTTACAGCCAATTGAGCTAAACATTCCAACAATGCGACTTCATGGAAAATCAGCACAAGATGATCAAGAAGCATGGATGGATCGACTTCTTACCTTAGTTGAGCTTGAGTGGAAAAGAGAAGCAGCATACGAGTGCTATAAGAGGAAAGCCACACAGACAAAGGAGAAGCTTGACAAGAAACTGAAGGACAAAGGCATCAATGAAGGAGATCTTGTGCTAAGGTATGACAATCGACTCGATAATCGTTTTGATGCCAAATTTGAAACAAGATGGCAAGGGCCATACATAGTCAAGAAGGCTTTCAATTCAAGTTACTATCAGCTTATGGACTTGAATGGTAAAGAGCACTCCAGGAGAGTAAACGGGTATCGCTTGAAGCCCTATTTGAGTCGCCTTCTACCAAAGGATCTACCAAAGATCTGTCAAAAGGCCACTGTCTCATGTAAGTATTGTTACATGAAGCATGAGTGTAACTCTAGCCAAAATTCTGAGGGGCCAAACAATAAAAATCTCGTCAAGGACTCTGAAGCACTCTCTTTGGAAAAGATGCTCTATGATGGTACATGAATATACCATCATCCAGGGGGAGGGCTAATGATAGCCGTTTTTTCAGCTCTTTGTAATTGCCACAGTGAGTTACCTCACCCTACCAAAATCACCCAAACAGTGTGGCTATCCCTACCATTTCACTATACATAGGCGTGCGTGAGTCACGGGACTTTTCCCATATCTTCTTAAAAAACCCTCAATTAGCTAGTCATTGGGCTAGTTGAGCCAAAAAAATAAAATAAAATAAAAAATATAAGTATATTATGGCCCATGCGTATGTAAATATTTCTTTGTATATAGGGCCTAAATAAAAGATTTTTTCATAATTATTTTGGTATTTATTTAAATATTTCTACCTAGGTGTGTGCTATTTATGCTCTATACATTGCCTCACCATTACCACAATTTTTTCTTACCATTTTTCATACTCTTTATTCCATATAGAAATATTTTCATGTAAGCTTCTCTTATATTTGGTGTAACTCCACCCCAACAAATATCCAAAAAAACTAGTTTTATTTATGTGTATATTTTTTCACTATTGTGATTTTTCCCTTCCTACATCTATTTTGTTTTTTTTTTCTAAAAAATTAGAACACCAAAAATATTTATCTTTTTATGGTAGCCTCATAATGAGAGAGATTTCTTTTGACCCCTTTATATTTTTTCCACTTATATTATTTATATTTGACATGTACATATTTTTTAGACCCCTCAATATTTGATTTTCTTAGTTGTACTATTCACTTATATCATAATCTCAACAATATCTTCAATTATAGACCTACCAAATAAGGTCAAGGGTAGGTGGCATGCATACATGCACTATGGAGGGCTCACTCTTGGAGGTATTCAAAAGAATCATCCAAAGAAGGACCCCACAAGGACCTTGTGCAGTGGAAAAAAACGGTCGGTTTTGCTGAATTTTTAAAGTTCACTTGCTCTCCGAATTTGAAAAGGTGATACAAACAAAAGTTGTAGCTCGTGGGCTGAACTTTTGCCTCAAATTTTTCCATATTTGTTTGAGCTACGAGCTGTGAGCTATGATTTTATTAGTGGACCCCAGTTTTCCCATGCTATGCAGCCACACTCTCTCTTCCACTTTATCATTTTCCTCTTTCACACACACTTCTCCACTCATCATCCCCACCTCTCTCACCACTCCTCTCTGCACCCTACTCACCTTCTCCTCAACCTTGAAGAATAAGAGAAACCATGGTGAACTCATACCTCCCACACACAATTCCATTCCAAAATTGACCACCTAGTCTCATTTTTCCTCCTCCAATTTACCCATATCTATCAAAAAACCACAAAATTCAGCCTCTTCTCTTAAAAGACAGCATCATGGTGGTTGATTACTCAGCTTCAATTACCTTGTCTTTCAAGGAAGGTCATGAGTGGAGAAAAAATGTACCGTCAACAAGCGTCAAAATTGGCCCTAGTCAAGACACTTGGAGTATCAACCTTGTAAGAAATCCACCTTTTCTTACCTTTTAAGAGTTTTTCTTCCTTATTTGTATCCTACATGGATACTCCCATTGTAAATATCCAATTCCATTTGTAAATTAATACTAACTCTACTAACACAAACCCACTATGAAAAGTCCTATCACCTCCATTTCTCTCCTCTCTCTTTCCCCACCAACTTCTTGATAATTCCAAGCAAAAGAAATTAGATAAATTGCTGAAAATATAACCCAACCATGGTTAAAGGAGTAACCCTAGCCTTCAAAATTGCTATAAAAAGGAGGGTGTATCTAGCACAAAAAGGGGGGAGCCATAAGCAAGAGCACTATGCTATAGCTTGAGAAGCCAAGCTCAACCTCTCTAGAAGGAGCTCTTGAGTGGAAGCTCATTGTCTTATGCATTTGCATGTGTTGTAATAGGGGATTAGCAAGGGAACTCTATGCCATTGTAAGAGAGAGAGTGATCACTCAATTGAGAGTAGAAATCTATCATTTCTCCTACTAGTGTAAGCCCAACATTTGCTGAATCAAGGAGGGTGGATTTGGACTAAGCTTGGATACTTTGTCTCTCTTCCCACGTGAAGTAATGGAAAACAATGATGTGTAAGTGTCTTGGTGTTTTTTTTTTTTTTGGTTAAGTTCTTGATAGCTTGTCTCTAGTGTTGTCATCAATTTAGCCATAAATCCCACATACTGTAAGAGGGCGACAGGGTGGAGAGGACTCCCCTGGCCTTAAGACAGTGAGTGGGGTGGCTTTTCTTGTGATGTGTTGTGGTGTAATTTACTCAAGCTATGTTGAACAAATACTAATATCACTTTGATTGGTCATGACAGATTTGTAAGAAGGTATTAGTGCAACAAACACCCCCTCCCCCTTCTCTCTCTTTCTTACATATATAATTGTGTTTGCTTGATCATTGCCGATACGTTTCAAAGCAGCCCGAGCACTCTCTCTCTCTCTCTCTCTCTCTCTCTCTCTCTCTCTCTCTCTCTCTCTTTACGCGTCCTAGTTCACATCCAAAACTAGGTGGTGCCCCAAATTTGTGTAGGGTTAGGTTGCGGGTTTGTGTGTGTGTTTGTTGTTTTTCCAACCCCAACCCAATTGAGCAGCACGGGAGCCTTGAAGGGTGTCTAGAGGTTGCTCTTCTTGTTGCCCGCCCCGGACCGCTTCACTATTTACATTGATTGTTTGCTTGCGAGTGCTCCCCCTCTACAAACCTAAATAAGGTGCACCTATTTCCTTCCTTCCTAATGACTTGGTATGGTTCCATTGCCAGCCTTGCTCCTCCTGTTTCCCCAAGCCCCAACTCGTGTTTCACCTCGCCTCCACCCTTTTCTACAGACGAAAGCACGGGGCTCCTGCAAAATATAGAAAATAGCATGTTACAAGTGATAGAATTATTGAATCTGCAACCCTGATAATTCATATGTGCATATAACCAAAGCTATACACAATCTAAGAGATAGAGAGCATGACAGAGAGCACACAAGCGCATGTATGTGCACCTTTTAGAGTGCTACGCATACCGCAAGAGAGAAGATAAGAGAGGAGAGAAAAAAGGAAAAATAGCACTAGATACAAACTCCCCTCGAACAAGAGAGCAGTTTCCTCTTGCACATATTTATTTATAAAGTTCTTCAATGCTCAAAATGATTAAAATTGTCCGCCCAAACATAAATTGACCATTGCTCATGAAGAGCTCTTTAGTAATAAAAGATCCATAAACTTCCTTCTTTTTTCATAGTCCATAATTCACTTATGCTTTTGCCATCTGTCAATCACAATAAATAAATCTTTATAAATTTCCTCTACATACTTCTCCGTTAGGAAAGCAGCTACACTCACTTGTGCAATTATTAATGTGTAAATCATACTTGGTAAAACAAAGGTTAAATTTATGTGTCAAAAATATTATGTGCCAAAAGAAAGCTCATAAACTTAAATGTACTAATTTAAATGCTTATGTTTGTGGTCATCAACATACTGCATGTTCTACCATGAGAATAAGCAGTGTATGTCATATGATGATGCATCAGGATATCATTGGTCACAATCATCATTCAATAATCAAATCCCATTAACTCCAAGTCAAATTCCATAGACTTTGTCAAGATCAAATCATCGTAAAACAAATCCAAATCCATATAATTCAAATCATATTCCATCATATACCCAGGTTAACAAAATCACACTAGGGGAAGTGGTGGCTAGATAATGCAACATAAATTTGTAATCGGTGTTTCTTAAATCACAAATTCAATGCTAATGAAGCGTGCTGTCTAAATCGTCAAATTTGCACTTGTGCTGCCTAAACCGGCAAATCTATACTTTATTATAATGTTTTTGTTCATGTCCCCTAAATCGAAAAACCTTTACATATATTATATTATGTGTGGTTGTGTTGCCTAAATCGACGAATCTGCCCTCGTATTACCTAAATCAATGCATGTGCATAGTTAGCTGGTGTTGCTTAAATTGGGAATCTGTGTGCAGGTGACAATTCACTAGGCAAGCATAAAGAAACAAAATCTTTACTACCTGTTTAACACCAGGTTGGAGTAGTGAAGTACATACAAATGGTTGTCAGTCATCCCAAATCACTTGAGCTCATGTGAGTAGCTTTAGATCTTAATGATAAATAATCTTACTAGTAATTCCATTCGATTCAAGTCCAATTGACGACTTAAGAAATAGCGTGTTTCCACAGCTCATAAAAAAATGTAAGTAAGGAAAAAATTCCTTTCCTCTAAAATTTTCCAATGTTATTCTTCCTTGTTGCAAATGGCTCGACATTATCCCCTTAAAATATTTGCAAAGAAAAGAACTTACAAGCAAGTAAAGAAGGTGAGGTTCAACACAATAGTATTTTAAAATGGTATTTGATCGTAGTATAAGCAAATGTTGTGAGAGATGTATCATGATGACAATATCTCAAGGTAATCAAGGAAATAAATAGCAATAGATACATTTAGGAATTGACACATCAAGGAAATTCAAATGCGTTGCTGATTTTTTGAATGGGATGAGCCGATTGTTCGAGGATTTTGGCATAGTCTTGTACTAGAGAGTTAGTATGCACAAACAACTACAAACTATAAATTACAATTTAGTTTGGATATTTGATTATGTAACAAGCAGAGAATTCATCTTAGAGTCGTATATAATGTTTTTAGTGTAGTATCACCTCAATATTCTAAGTGACTTTGTAAAAGGAAAACCAATAAGAGGAATGACAATATTATTTTTAAGCATTGTCACAAATTATCGTGCTCATTAGTGATCAAACTAAGAATGATCTTGGAAGATGTACATACTTAGAATCATTAGTAAATCAACAAATCTAGAGATTCTTGGAGTTAAAGCCAATGAAGATAGATAATTAAGTAAGTAGGTCATATGAGAGTCATTTGCAATTTGCGATTATCCTCTAAGTGCAAACCACCATCAAATAATTCAAGTATGCAAAGAGAGGTAATGGGTTAGTAACAAAAGTGAAAGTTAGAAAAAAATTCATGAAAAATTAAGAATGGCTACATGAATGTATATAAAAAATCATAGCTTGTTATAGTTCCTCATATTTAGTTCTCTTAGAAGATGCATCGTTTGAGCAAATTTGAGTAGGGAAAAACTTACAAGTTTTGGTGATGATTCCAAGTTACTTTCACTCATGTGTTTAGCTTTACCTACAGAAGTATTTCTCAAAGAAAAAGCACTAAAGACGATTTCTTATTATTTTCAACCAAGGATTTGACTATGCACTAAATATACAGTAACACTTTAGAAGTTCGTAATGATAAGATTGGTGAGAAGTCTTATCATCCTGGATTAAAGAGGCTATTTGCTAGTAAAAAAATATGAAAGTAGGAAAATTTGAGTGTACACAACCAAACATTGAAAGTGCTATATGCGGAGTGGTTTGCAAAGTGGGGTAGACAATAGATATCGAACTTGTGTCAAAGTGGTAAAAAGATCAAACAATAGCTGCAAATGAAAAACTAATCATGGTCCTTTATTTAAACAAGTGTTAGAAAATTCATCCCTAAAATGACTCTGCAGTATATAACATTACACTTGAAAAGGAGTTGTAAGATTGATAATCAAAGTGCAAAGAAAATCCACAAATATTAATTGAGCTTATGAGGAAATACATAGATATATGAGGACTAATGACCACCTATTAAGATATGCTAAAAGTACCCCTTAGTAACTACTATTCATCCACAAAGGAGTACTTTTAGAAACGATAGAAGAGATGCCATATAAAAGCAAAGAAATGAGGTAGCATCAAGCAAAATGTAGTATAAACTTCATTACCATATGATGGAGTGCTAAAAATAATGACAAGGGATCAAAGTGAAAACTCCATTGTATTACATCACTAGTAATAGATATAACCGTACATCATTAGGCCAATGGCTCGTGGAAAGAGTAAGCAGAGAGCGATTTTCTTATTTTCCATAGAGAACTACTTGCAGAGGTGTATGCGGATTGTAATAACCAAAATAGCAGTTATGACACATAGTAGAGAGAATATTGGTGGGTTTCAGTTGGCATCGACAAGCTTTAACTAAAACCTTGCCATCATGGGTTGTTAACCAGTTGATATGGTAGCTTGTAAATGAGAGTACTTGGTTTGTGGTTTTGTAAATGAGAGTACTTGGTTTGTGGTTTTGTAAATGAGAGTACTTAGTCTATGCTTTTGTATTGATAGCTTTGACTGTTGGAGAAGGTGTGTGTCTTACCAAATGTGTCCTTCTTCTACTTTGGCATGCCATGCATATGGAATCCCACACCACAAAGATTGTGAGTGGGTTGTCGTTCCCAAAGATGATCGAGATTGTGTTATTGCAATTTTTTGAAGTAAACCATGAGGCTTTGCTAGAGAGAGAGAGAGAGAGAGAGAGAGAGAGAGAGAGAGAGAGAGAGATGTTCATCATTGTCGTCACTGAGAATTTATCCATAGTATCCATCCCGACAATCATCATGCTTGTTTGAGAGTTTATCTATCCCGACAATCATCATGCTTGTTTGAGAGTCCTTTAATCACCATTCATGTGGCTAGCATCCCTACTATATTCATCGTCTTCGTCATGGTGTATGTATCTTTTGTACTTTGTCTCATGCCAAATCATGATCTCTCGGATCTTCATCATCATCTCAGATCTGCTGTGGGATTCCATCCATTGTGTCAACTGTTGCGTTCGTTTTTGTTATCAGGTCTATCACTGCTACCTATGCATTGTCTCTCTTCTTGCAACTTAGGATGTGATATGGGCAAGGGATCTTGACGAAGCTATCACTATTTCCTCTCACAAAAGCATTTCCAAGACTCCCCAATTTTTTCGAAATTGACCAGACATATTCCAATTCCCACTAACATTTGAACATACTAACACTAACACTAAACGGCAGACATACTCGTTGATCTGTTAAGATAATCCGATAGAATCTCACGAGATCCTTTTGCTTCTCCCCTTTTGCTGCAGTTTTCAAAAACTACTATGCAGGGTTCGAACATGGATGCCGGTAAAGTACACTTTATAAACTCTGAGCTGACCATTCTGCTTGTGTCCAGACGATGCAAGCAATAATAGTTGCTTGAATTACAAAAAAAAGTCTTCCTGGCTCCTTCTCGCACTTCCGTTGCAATATGCTTGCAGTTGAGGGATTGCAGAAGGATGCGCGGGCGATGATGAGCAAGATGGAGGTACTGAAGATGCGACTGTGCCCTTGCGCTGAGTGGCTGAGCCTTTGCTGCTCCTCGCCTCATGCACCTTTGCCTTTCTCCTCGCCTCATACACCTTTGCCTTTGTTTTGTAATACAACGCATCTTCACAAGATTCTTCCTATTACGCCATTTTCTGAAATGTAAAGGACATACTAGTACTGTCGCCCCCCCTCTTCTCTCTCTCTCTCTCTCTCTCTCTCTTCGCGCAGGCAGTCTCTCTCTCTCTCTCTCTCTCTCTCTCTCTCACAGCGCACAGCTGCAGGCTGTGAGAGAGAGAGAGAGAGAGAGAGAGAGAGAGAGGAGTGAACCACCCGACAGCTTTGGACTCGAAACTTTTCGAGGTAAAAAAAGAACAATAAAAGGTAAGCATACAGGACGAGAAGGCGCCGTTCCGAGCCAATAAAAGGTAGACAGAGAGGACGAGAAGGCAGGTGATGAGATGGCGAGCATACATAATAGAGAAGATCAGTTGCTGAAATGGCAAGAAGTTTCCTGCATAGAGACTATGATAGGTTTTCCTCACACTGCTGGGATCATGGCATCCGCAAATTGGGTGGTGGGTTTCCTGGAGTCAAGAATAGAATCTGTAAGGAGTGCTTGTGGATTGATAATCCCAGCTGCACTGATGGAAGATTGGATGATCAGGTTGGAGAGTTACCGATTGTCTGTGACTCCTCGTTCCCTCTCATTCATGGGGGTTCTGCTTTTGTGGCCTCGTTGCGGGCTTGCGCCAAACGTAAGGACCTTCAAAAGGGTATTAGAATTCATCATCATATCTCTGAAAAAGGGTTGCTCAAACATTGCACAGATGCTTTAGTCACTATGTATGCAAAATGTGGGGAACTTGCCAAAGCCAAAGAGTTGCTTGACATGCATAATTCCAGTGATGTCTTTTCATGGACCGATGTCATCGCTGGATACGCTCAAAAGGGTCAAGGTCATGAAGCACTAAATTGCTTTGAAAAAATGCAGCGGGAAGGTCTCTCTCCAGACGGAGTAACCTATCTATCAGTCTTAAAAGCCTGTGGTAGCATCAGCTCAATCAAGAAGGGAGAGGAAATTCATGATGAAATTGCTAGACAAGGGCTCCTGGACAACAATGTAGCACTTGGCAATGCTCTTGTAGACATGTATGCCAAGTGTGGGGCACTGGGCAAGGCACAAGAAGTGCTTCAGGAGCTTCCAAACCGGGATGTTGTTTCATGGTCTACAGTTATTGCAGGTTATGCACAACAAGGCCAAGGGGAGCAAGCTCTAAGGTGCTTTGAGTGCATGCAAGGTGAGGGAATTTCTCCAAATGCTGTTACCTGTTTGTGTGCCTTGAAAGGTTGTGGGTGCATAGGAGCAATTGACAGGGGGAAACAAATCCACGACATGATTTCAAGGCAAGGTTTTCTTGAAGATAATGATGTGCTTGGAAATGCTCTTGTGGACATGTATGCCAAATGTGGCGCTTTTGGAAAAGCACAAGAAGTGCTGGACAAGCTCCCAATGAAGGATGTTGTCACCTGGAATTCGTTAATTGGAGGGCTTAGACAGCAAGGCAAAGCTGAACAAGCACTGATTTGTTTTGAGCGGATGCTGCATGAGGGTATTTGTCCAGATGAGGTAAGCTTTTTATGCATTTTAAAGGCCTGTGGTAGCATGAAAGCATTTGATAAGGGAAGGAAAATCCATGATGAGGTTCTTAGACAAGGGTTGCTTGGAAAAAATGTTGCTCTAGGCAATGCCGTGGTGGATATGTATGCTAAGTGTGGGGCATTTTCAAAGGCACAGCAGGTACTGGAGGAGCTGCCTGCCCGAAATATTGTCTCTTGGAATGCACTGATAACAGAGTATGCTCAACAAGGCCAGTCAGAGCAAGCTTTGGCCTGCTTTGAGCTCATGAAGCGTGAGGGCTTTTCTCCAGATATAGTTAGTTATCTGAGCATCTTAAAAGCTTGTGGTAGTATTGGAGCAGCTGACCTGGGGGAGCAAATACACGATGAGATTACTAGCAGAGGGCTGTTAACAGAGAGTATTGTGCTTGGCAATGCTTTGGTGGATATGCATGCCAAATGTGGTGCTTTTGCAAAAGCACAGCAAGTGCTTGAAGAACTCTCTGTTCGTGATGTAGTCTCATGGAATGCACTAATTACAGGTTATGCACAGTATGGCCAATGTGAACTAGCATTTAATGTGTTTGCACGAATGAAGCTTGAGGGAGTTTCTCCAAATAAAGTGACCTTCTTAAGCATTTTGAAAGCGTGTGGCAGCATAAGAGCAGCCGCTAAGGGTGAACGAGTCTATGATGAGATAGCAAGACTTGGGTTGTTAGAGAATGATGATGTTCTTGGCACTGCGCTTGTAGATATGTATGCAAAGTGTGGTGCTCTCATTAAAGCACAAGAAGTTCTCGAGACACAGTCTGCTGATACTGTTTTTTCTTGGAATGCACTTATATCCGGATATGTCCAACTAGGCCAAGCCGAACAAGCACTTGGATGTTTCGATTCCATGCAGCAGAAAGGCCTTTCTCCAGATTCAGTCACTTTTCTTTGCATCTTGAAGGCTTGTGCTAACTTAGGTGCAGCTGACAAAGGTGAACAGATCCATAACGAGATTATAAATGAGGGCTTGCTTGAACATAATGTAATGCTTGGCAATGCTTTGGTGGATATGTATGCCAAGTGTGGTGCACTTGAAAAAGCACGAGAAGTGCTTGAGGAGCTTCCTGTTCGTGATATGGTGTCTTGGTCCACTCTTATTGCAGGCTATGTTGATCATGACAAAGGTGAGCAAGCACTTGATTGCTTTGAGCAGATGAAAAAAGAGGGGTTTTTGCCAAATGCCGTGTCTTTGTTGTGCATTTTGAAAGCTTGTGGTAGCATAGGAGCAATTGACAAAGGCGAAAAATTTCATGATGAGATTGCTAGAATGGGGCTTCTTGGAAATGATATATCTTTTAGCACTGCAGTTGTGGATATGTATGCCAAGTGCGGCGCTCTATCTAAAGCACAACAAGTGCTTGAGGAGCTTCCTCACCGGACTGTTGTAGCTTGGAATGCACTTATCTCAGGCTATGTTCAACACAACCAATCTGAGCAAGCTGTGAGATGTGTTGAACGAATGCAGTCAGAGGGCCTCTCTCCAGATGTTGTCACCTTTTTGTGCGTTTTGAAAGTCTGCGGCACCTTAGGGGCTCTTGACAAGGGAGAAGCAGTTCATGACGAGATTGTTAAGCAGGACTTGCTCAAGAAGAGTATTCTGCTTGGCAATGCTCTAGTCGACACGTATGCCAAGTGCGGTGCTTGCGTGAAAGCTCAGCAAGTTTTTGAGGAGCTTTCTACAAGGGATGTTGTCACATGGTCTGCTTTGATCGGAGGGTATGCCCGACAGGGCCAAGGTGAGCAAGCATTAAGTTGTTTTGAAAAGATGCAGCATGAGGGATTGACTCCGAATTTAGTAACCTTTTTATCTGTTTTGAAAGCGTGTGGTAGCATTGGAGCAGCTGAGAAGGGGGAACAAATTTACAATGAGATCGCCAGACAGGGGTTTCTGGGAAATTATATGATCGGTAGCGCTTTGGTAGATATGTATGTCAAATGTGGCGCTCTTGCAAAAGCCCATAGCGTGCTTGCAGAGCTTCCTACCCAGAATGTGGCTTCCTGGAATGCGCTAATTGCAGGTTGTGCTGAAGAGGGTAATGTGGAGCAAGCATTGAGCTGTTTTGATTGGATGCAGCAAAGGGGTTTTTCTCCTGATGCCATGACCTTTTCATGCATCTTAAAAGCTTGTGGTAGTATTGGTTCAACAGATAATGCCCAAAGTTACATGTTGAATATGAGCACAAAATATGGCATCATACCAGACATACAGCACTATACTTGCATGATTGATGTTTTTGCTCGTGCAGGGCACCTTAATAAAGCAGTAAGAGTGATTCGAAAGCTGCCAATTACAGATCATCCTGCTGCTCTGTGGTCAACTCTATTGGGAGCTTGCCAGAAATGGGGAGATCTCAATGTTGCAAGATGGGCCTTTAGAAATGCCTTGCTAGAAGACAGGAGTAATCTGGCGGTTCCCCCGAGGCAGCAAGATGCAGTTTCCTATTGATGAGCGGATGCTGGAGAGTCACAACTCTTTGATAAGAGGTCTACACAGCTCCCTTGGTCTGATTCTAGCTCCTCAATGAGGGATTTGGTCCTGGCAAAGGCTCACACGCATGAGTCCTTCTACTACTGCCTATTGCGGATGGACGTCTCATTGAAGGGCTGAGCAAGCCCCTGCCACCTGCATTGAAGGAGCAGCCTGTAGAGCGTGAGAAGGAGCTCATGGTTGCATTCGCTTTTGGAGCCTTCATAGTGGCTAGATGCAGCTGATGCTTACGCATGTGGATGACATTCTCAGCCTCTCCCTCTTGTTGCAAAGCCTCACGTCAGATAACATGCGTAGGGTTCAGGCTGCAGTTTGGTCATGCGAGCTACTGAAGTGCTAGCTAAGCATAAGACCAGCAGCACTAGCAGGTCTGTAGGCCGGTAAAAAAGTTGCAAGAAGCACCGTCAAGCAGCAAATTTTTTTGGCTTTCTAAAAGAAGCCTTCGTGTTGAGTCGAGTTAGGCATCCTTCCAATGTTTTCAGTGCCAACGATGAAGACTCATCTTAAATGTTGATGGAGTTTGTCCAATGGGTCCCTTTCATTTCATAGCTTTATAGGGCTTTTTAAAACTTTGCTTTGTTTATTTTTTTTTGTCCTTGTTCATCTTATATTATTTTAAACATGAACACACAATTTATACTTGTTCTTTTTTCTTAGGATGGGACTACATTGCTTTTATTTTGTGTACCTTTCTATTTTTAAAGAGTAAAGAGTTTTTTTCACAAAAACAAGCGATTGTGACTCTCTTTCTCTCTCTCTCTCTCTCTCTTTCTCTCTCTCTCTCTCTCTCTCTCTCCCTCTCTCTCTCTCTCTCTCTCTCTCTCTCTATATATATATATAGTATTTTTATTTTACTCATATATTGATTTTTTTTTGGAAAGCCAGTGTGAAATCTCACCTTGAAAAGCTAACGTAAAACAAGGTACACAAAATAAAAGCAATATAGTCTCATTTTAAGATAAAAGCACAAGTATAAATTGTGTATTCATGTTTAAAATAATATAAGATGAGCAAGTACAAAAAAAATAAACAAGGCAAAGTCTTAAAGAGCCCTTTAAAGCTATGAAATGAAAGGGACCCATTTGACAAACTCCATCAACATTTAAGATGAGTTTCCATCGTTGGCACTCAAAACATTGGAAGGATACCTAAATTGACTCAACACTAAAGCTTCTTTTAGAAAGCCAAAAAAGAAACCCGGAAAGAGGTGTGAACTATATTAAGAACGTGGTCACGCGAGGCTTATTTACCCATAAGCCCAACGAACGTCCGACGAGCAAAGCACGAAGATCGAGAGCAACAAGTAGAGAGAGGGAAAATCGGATGCAGGCAAAAGGGAGAAACTCAGAGTGAGGCTGTGGCAAGTCCCAGTGCTCGAAGAAAACCTAGGTTTAGTGTAATCCCACCTACAAATTTTGAGATTTACCTCTAAGTTTTACATTTGAAGGTGAGAAAACCTACAATTTTTTGTTTTAAAAGTGTAAATTGGTGGAAAAACCTTCAGATTTAGTGAGTTTCTCATATGTAGGTTTGCCAAGTTTTTGGGAAAAAGATTTTTTTCGAGCACGGGTGGTGACCGGGCATTGTTTTGCAACTATGCTTTTTTAGGCATATTTAGGCTACTAAGCAAGTGGAAGGCTGCAGCGTATCAGAGCTTGTCACCGAAACTAAGCCTCACGTGACCTTTGCCTTAAGTGAGAACAAATATCTAATACTTTCTTTAAGGCTGGTGGGACACGTTACCATTTCCATGGTTGGGTAGAGATGCAAAATTTGAAATCCTAGCAGAGAGAATATCATCTTTTGACTTGCTCGCTACACATCACATGTGGTGCGTATGCGCCTATTTGCAGCTCTCTCTCTCTCTCTCACACACACACACACAAAGCATTCGGGGCATGATGATAAATAATGGAGTGTTTGGTGGATTGAGCGATGGCAACAGGAACTGCAGGAAAGGATGGGGGTGGGTATGGAGAGAGGGGAAAGGGAAGGCATGTGGTTGCAGAGAAGACGGGAAGCGAGATCAGGAAAGATGGGTAGGATGGCAAGGAGATGATAAAGGCAAGGCAATGATATGGTGGAAGCTCTTGAGTTGCAATGCCCACCAGAGTAGGACGAGTGGATGGACAAGTTGAGACGCAGCGGTCTGACAATTCATCACCCCCTCTCTTGAGCAGCCCCTGCTCCTCGCACTAGTTGCACGCCTCCGGCAATGTCTTCTCTATATACAAATTACCTTCAGAGAAAAATCAATACACCCACCCGCTCACCTTCAACTTCCTCCAATCCCAAATCATGCAAAACCACATCATGCAACACCCCCATAGTTGCGTCCGTTCCGCCCTTGAATTTACAGCCCTCCGCTCCGTCACCCCTGCCCCCCAACTCCCTTAGGTCTTTTGAAGACGTTAATATATCATTTCTCTTATGCAGTGCTTCCTTAATGGCAATGATTCCTTCCACAACTCCGGCCTTAGGGCCCTTGTAAACTTTCTCGAAGCACCATGGCATGGCATCATCATCATTGCCCGAATCGGGAGGAAAGAAGAAGGGGAAGAGGAGGGGGTGCGTTCTCGGTCTATTGATTTCTCCTCTATGATATTCCATGGTGGAGGTGTTGACAGATGATTCCATTTCCACAAAACGGTAGCTTCTTTCTTTGCATTGCGCGTGCCTTCTCCTTTCTCTCTATATTCCTCAAGATTGGCCCAAATGACCCGTCACAAATGGAGATCGACTCGATTTTCTGCAATCTCGTAAATCATAAAGCGGTGCCAGTAGAACAATTGCATAAGTCTTGGCACAAATGACCCTTCACAGGTGGAGATCGACATGACTTTTTGCAATTGCGTTCATCAAAAAGCAGTGCTAGTAGAACAACTCGAGTTGCCCATTTGTAAGCCACAGCTGCTAGCACAAATCGCGCCTAAATCCGACAATCATGGATCTTTCCC
Organism: Adiantum capillus-veneris; assembly: GCF_014529385.1. Classification (NCBI taxonomy): domain Eukaryota; kingdom Viridiplantae; phylum Streptophyta; class Polypodiopsida; order Polypodiales; family Pteridaceae; genus Adiantum; species Adiantum capillus-veneris. The sequence continues at coordinate 17,969,908 of NC_140933.1, forward strand.
AATTATGCTAACCCTATATCCTCTCACTGTTTTGCTGCTTCTATATTGATCGAGTTTCTAAATATTTATTTAGGGTCGCATGTCCACGTGCTGGACCCCTTCCCATAACTAGACCTCGTACCCTATATCTCACATGGGCATGAGAGGAGATAAGATCTACGGTGGGATGGTTGAGCACCGTAGATATTGGGCAAACTAGGACAGAGTAAACTCAGGAAAAATGTAAACTTAGGTACCCGACTTTACTCCCCCCCCCCCCCCCCCCCCCCCCTCGGAGGATTGAACTTAACCCAGGGGATGAGTGCCAGGTGCCTTAACCACATCGCTCGTGCATGCTACTTGTGGATGTTAACAGCAGCTAACAAATGGATGAAGAATGCACAAAGTATAGAAGGACATGCTACAATGTTTCCTATTAGTCTTGTATAGTTTTAGGTTTACATTTATATATCTTATGGAGGTGAGCCTAATTTAATTGTAACAGATAAAAGCTTGAAGTCCATGACTTTATAAGAAGCTCTTTTATGTAAAAAGGATTCATTCTTGAGTAGTCATTCTTGAAAGCACATTCTTGAGCATCACTTTTGGAGGGCATAACCTTAACCTTGATGCCCATGCTTAGAAGGTTACCGCTAATCCTTTGTAATTAGAAAAGCACTTTCTTGATTAATTTAAACTCTACTTTGTTCATTTATCTTGTTTCTTCTACATTACATTAATGTCATCAAGTAGTTTTACCCTCTCATGATTCTAGGTTTGGGTGTGGTACTGACTTCTTGCTTTGATGAACGACTCCTAACATTCTATGAGTACTCAATTTGTGATATTTAGCGTCTCTAATTAGGTTGATCAGTGAAGTGTGTGTGCACCCTTGGTCTTGTGATTGGAGATGTACCCTATTGTGTGCTCATTTGTGGGTAGGTTTAGTGAGATTCAAACACCATTCACCCTTGTGTGTGGAGCTTTTGACCAAGTACCTTGGTTTGCATGCGGTGATTGGGAAGGTGAACACCAATGCAACTAGTGTATGCTTGTCAAGAGGGTGCTTTGAGATTCAGTTCATTGGCAAGTTGGGCTTTGGTGAGCTTGATGCATGTAGGTGATGCTTGATTGATGGTTAGGGTGTGGTTAGAGTTAGTCGATTCATGGTTAATCTCTATTTTCATTGGAGAAAAATTGTCTTGAATCCTCTTACTCATTGTATCCAATGACGCTTTCACACTTCATTGTGTGATGTTTCCATGCCCTAGTGGGGTGATGCTCTCTCCGGATTGATGTATTTGTTAGAGTTGACCTATGCTACAACTACCTCTTACATTTGGTGCCGTTATCGAGGAGCGGTTGCCTAAGCTAGAGGAGTATAGGATGCTTTGGTAAGAGTAATTTCATCAGTAATTTCTTCTAATTGTGTAGGATTTTGAGTGTGTGTAGCTCAATGTGGTTTAATTGGATATGTGTATGGCATGATTTTGAGTTAATTCACTCCTAAATCTCCTCAATTTCACTTCTAGTTCTACTAATCCACATTAAATCTTACTAATTTCACTTCAATTCCATACTAATTTCATGCTAATATCTACTAATTTATGCTAATCTACACTAATCACATGTTAACTTTACTAGCATAACCACTAATTTTATGTGTAATTTATGTTTCATCCCCTAATTAGAGGTGGATTCATCACTCTAATCAAGCTAATTTGAGCTAATTGATGTCTATTTGTTGATTTGAGAGTTGATTTTTGACCAATTTTGGGCCAAATTGGAGAGCCACACGTGTGTGCAACGTTGAGTCTACACGTGGAGCAAGGGATAGCTTGGATGCAATGAACTGTAAGTGCATTAACCCACTCCATTCAATTTTTGGGTGATTAATTTGGTTCCAATGTGGTGCTAATTTATTGCTAAAATTAGGTGTGTAAATCAATTGACATACTTTGTGTGCCTAATTTGATTGTTTTGGAATGAAATTAATAGTCAATTTTGGTCTTTGAATCTTGTGTGTGCTGAAATTATGCTTAATTTTGACAAAGATTCATGTGTGTGTGCCATAGTTAAAGCTTGATTAAAAAGAAAATTGACTAAGTGCAATGAAAATTGGCAACGAATTAAAGTGTGTATGTATACTAAAATTCTTGTGTGAGCATGCTTAAAAATCAAGAAATTGATTGCATTTGTGTATGCAAATCAATTTGCTAATGCGTGTGCAAGGTAATTCCAATCATCGGTTATGCTTATTTACCAAGAAATTGGGCAAAGATTGAGTGTGTGTGCTCATACTAAGGCAACCTTGATTTGATGATTTGTGGTAAAATGGGAAACCTAGATAGATTTGGATTAATAATTTTGTATCAAATGTGCATGCAAGGATGCAGAATAGACCTAATTGCTAATTAAGCCAAAATTGGACTTGAGTGCCAAAAATTTTGAGTGTCTTCATTGCTTCATTGAGTAAAATTTGGATCAATTTTTGATTGAAATAGCATGCATCCGCATATGCTTGACCAAGTGTGAATTTAAAGCAATGCTATGATGGATAAATTGATTGGATGCATAAAGTGTTTGTCTAAATTTGGGTGTGTATGCCAATCAATGACATGTGCAATCGAATGTGTGAATGAATAATTGGTTTTTTTTTACCAATTATGACGATGAATAGGTCAAATACTTGATGTGTGTATCAAAAATCGGCTTTGAGGATTGAAATAAATCACTCAGTTGATGCCCAATTGTGAAGATTTTAGTGTTTTTCCATGCTATTGATTGATCAATGTGATGAACATGGCAAAGTTGCATTCATTTGTGTGTTACTAAAAAATCACTCGTGTAGCTTTGCAAACCAAAATGACAAATCCAATTGGATTTGGATTATTTTTTAATGGAGTATGAGAAATTCAAGATTGCAAGGATTGAAAATGGAATGTGGTTGTTCCTATAAGAAAATTGAGGCATGTGTGCATCTACCATAATTGATTGAGAATCGATTCAATTTTGAAATTGAAACTGGAATTTTATGCACACACAGATTCCAATTGAAGTGGCGAATGATAGACGACACATTGTAAAGTGCAAATTTTTGGTCTAAGACTTTGCAGGGCATGACAAAATTACATACATTACTGAATAATAGATTGATTGATAATGAAAATCTTCACTATTTTTTGCATAACTCTTCATATGTGAGGTCTCATTATATGATATGTATAACAAAAATGGTTTGAAAATGAATTTATAAAGGTCACCTTTGTCCAAAAAATGTCAAAAATTATTTTAGACCAATTGAGTGTGCGATTGCTTTAGCACGTAGTAAGATTTCAATATTGATTGAAATCATCAAACTGGCTTTGTAGATATTGCATATTTTTTGAGGCTATGAATTATTTTTATGGTGCATGAATTAAAGCTCGACTGCCTCGCTATTGATGTTCGCAAAACATGCCCTCAAAGAAAAAAAATTAAAAAAACAAAATAAAATTATGTTGCTGCTTTGGTTGTTAGAAGTCGATTATGGTGCAAGACATAACACACACACACACACACACACACAGCAAAACCTATGCCGCTCTCTCGCGTGATTCAGCCCACTTGCTCACTTTACCCGTCTCATCCTAGCCAATGCACCCTCACCTTCCCTCGCACTGGCAACTACTGGCTCGACTTGTTCTGATGTCAATCTTATGCTCCCACTTGGCCTACCCTCACCAATTGTGCTTTTTTGCAGTGGAGCAATGATCCACATACCTTGGATCCACATCTTCTCTCTCTCTCTCTCTCTCTCTCTCTCTCTCTCTCTCTCTCTCTCTCTCTCTCTCTCTCTCTCTCTCTCTCTCACACACACACACACACACACACACACACACACACACACACACACACACACACACACATTAAAATCTACTGCTACCGTTGATTCGTGGTGCTCTTTGGAGCTCCTTCCTTCACACACATCTCTAGGTTCTCACCTACCCCTCTAGGCAGTCATCCCTCTCTCTCGATCCATCATCGCCTCCGATCCCTGCAGTCTTGCACGTGCCTTATCTGCCCGTCTTCACACTTTACATGGTGATCATGGTACTCATCCACCTGTGTTGCCTTCTACCATTTTTGACATTTCTCAGGACCACCTGACTCATATACACACACTTCACACTATCCTTTCCCTCCTCTCTCATGTCCCAGCCAGACCCAAAAAAAAAAGAGAAATGGAAAATCAAAGGGGAGGTTCCCACCCTTCGTGCTCGACGATTTTTTTTGAAAAATTAAGGCCTTAACGGGGTCTCGAACCAGCTTCTGGAAAAAAAAACAGAGACGATAAATAAAAACAAAAAGTTTGTGTATTTGGGATAAAAGAAAGAAAATAATCGACTCACAATGATCCATTGAGAACTTTGCATAAATGGCTTTATAAAGTTTCATGAATTGTTATTACTTACCTTTTTTGGATGCTTAATGACCAAGCTGGATGCCAATTCATGAATGATTTCCTGGAGAGAACTTACATTTCATGCCAACATATGCTTTCTCTCTATTTTCATATGTACGCCATGAGTGCCAAGTATGAGCATAGATGTGGGTATTGTGAATGTATATGGATGATCTAATGCTTGGATTAAATGCAAGTTTTCTTTGCATCACAAGACATCCTTAATGATTCTCATGCGAGCTTCATTTGTCAGATTCATTGGCAATGCATGGTCGAGACAAGTGCACCAAAATTGGACTTGAATGATACAATTTAGTGCTTGATTTGATTGCAAAATACTTGCATAGCACTAAACATTGATCATTTTTTAAATGACCCCGGGATAGCACTAAAATATTGGGGTTGTGAAGGAGCATGATTTTAGTGCTTGGTTTGAATATAGATATCCTTTAGAGCACTAACAATTGAGCTTTATTTTGAAGGGTTGTGAGCAAACATCAGTTCCATTGATTCGAGGAAACGTCAACATTGCAACATATTGAAAATTTGGCTATTTAGAGCCATTCTATTTCATTTAATTAAAGTTGTATAATCCCTATTTCTTAGCTTGGTCTAAAATGCATAAATTCATTTGAGTTAGTGCTAGCCAACTTTTGGGATCTTTAAAATGCAAAATTTGGCTTTCAAGTGCCACTTCCTTTCATTTAAAGTTGCACTATTCTTGTTTCTTCTCCATTACATTAATGTTATGAAGTAGTTTATCCTCTCATTATTTTAGATTTGGGTGTGGTAATGACTTCTTTCTTTGATGATTGAACGACTCTTAACATTCCATGAGTACTCAATTTGTGCTATATAGCATCTCTAATCAAGTTGATAGTAGTAAAGTGTGTGTGCACTCTTGGTCTTTTGATTGGAGTATGGGCCCTATTGTGTGCTCATATGTGGGTAGGTTTAGTGAGATTCAAGCACCACTCACCCTATATGTGGAGCTTTTGATCAAGTGCCTTGGTTGGCATGTGGTGATTGGGGAGGCCAACACCAATGCAATTAGTGTGTACTTGTCAAGAGGATGCTCTGAGATTTAATTCATTGGAAAGTTGAGCTTTGTTGGGCTTGATGTGTGTATGTGATTCTTGATGATTAGGGTGTGATTAGAGTAATTCAATTCATGGCTAATCTTTGTTCGCATTGGAGAAGCATTCTCTTGAATCCTCTTACTCATTGTATCTGATGATGCTCTCACTCTTCATTATGTGATGTTTCCATACCCTAGCCGGGTGACGCTCTCTCCGGATTGATGATTTTTTCAGAGTTGGCCTATGCTACGACTACCTCCTCCAATGAAATGTAGACGTTATTGTTGAGTTTTGACGTTGTCGTGTTGTGACACGTACATAGTGGAAACACATGCTACTGAGTAGCGTTAAATGGTAATCTTGCATTTGAACTACATTTCTACTCAAATGTATATATTTTTTATCAAAGTTTTAACCTAGTGTTCATTCTCTCTTTCCGTAATAGCCTTTTTCCATACAAACACCTTACCCTTCTTATATCTTTATGCATTACATCATATTTCTCTCTTCATGCTAAATGTAAATAGTAAACTTAATTCTACTCTCCTAGTTTTTTACTGAATATTATTTTAACTAATTACCTTTACTAATTTAAATAGCTATCTACATCCCATAATTTGTAAATAAATAATTTATGGGCACTTATCTTACCCATCTTCTCTCAAGGGTAGGGTGAACCTTGTAGGCCTCCCTTCCCCACCACTATGTGACCCAACTCTTGGATCATTTACTTGTGTTGGTCAACAAATCTTAAATATAATGTATATCCCCAATAAATCAAACTTTATTGGAACCTACCTCATTTGTTTAAGGTGGATTCTCTTTTGAAAAAAGCATTCTACACCTTGGATGCATGCTAAAGGGCCCCCTACAAGGAGACTTGGTTCAAAAGGTGTTTTGGATGCATCTTGAAAGCCTTAGCTCATGGGTATACTTGAGGAACACTCCAAAATCAGCTTAAACACTTTGAGAAGGTCAACTTTGCCTTTTATAGCACCCAATTCTGAGTTACAGGCTGAAAGTTATGGTGAAAACAAGGTGCTTCGGACACTGTTACTGCAGGTCAAAGTTACAATCAGGTAAACCACAAAGGTGAAAAGTTTTCTTGACTTCTCCAACATTCTAAAATACCAATGAGGAGTTAAAAACCACTTGCATGTGGAGGGGTCGGCTCAAGATGCTTCCAGAGACACAACAAACAGGATGGGGACACTCTGCAGGAGCCACTGGAGGGACATCATGGTGGGGCCCACATACATTATCAACCCTTATGGAACCTCGACGACTTAAAATGCTATTTTTAATGAAAAAATAAGTCCCTTATTTGCATAATTGAAGGAATGGTCAAAAGAGAACCTAACTATGGTTAATTACCTACCCTAGTCAAGTTTAACCTAACCCAAGGTCTTGTACAATATAAAAAGGCCCTTTGGCAAGCACAAAAATACACACACCTACTCCATTGCTGCAAATAAGCTCCTCTAAGGTTAGGGAATCCCTAATCTCTCTCTCCTCTTGTCTCCCTATCCATTTCCTAAGCTCGCTATCATAAGCGGCACCATAGAGAGAGCATCAATATGCTATTGCTACCATTCTCTTGCAAACATTTCTCTTACCATACTCATCCCTAAATAAGGATTGTAGATTCTATATGAGAGCAAGGATATCAAGTTCAATGATCTATCTCATGGTTTGATCAACAAATTGTTGCAATTGGGGTGTCGTCGTCACACTTTTGCTCTAAACGCATGTAAAATTGGTAAGCATATCTTGGCAGCTTCTCATATTTTGTGCTCATTGGGTTGCTTGTTTGTTGAGAATTTTTTTTGTGCACCATGGTGTCTATTTTCTTGGCTTCTCTTCTTATGTTGTGTGTAAGTAAGTCTTGGGGCTGCATAGATGGAGAAGAGCTCTCTATGCATGCCGCCTTATGTGTGTAAGTAGTCTCTTCTTTTGGGAAAGGAAAGGAGTTGTCAAGTATTTGTGCATTATGGTGTTTTGAGTTTTGAGGTTTTGTGCTTGCTTTTCTTAGAAGTATATGAGCACTAATATGGTGAAGGTCAATCTTTGCAAGTGAGTTTGTGCAGTGTTCAAAGGGATTGCTTAAGGAGTGTGTGTTGAATGGTTGAAGGGAATTTTGTGTTGAAGCACATAAGGAAGGTGTGAGTGTGTGTGTGTGTGTGTGTGTGTGTTGTATATGGTTTGTTTTGGTTTCTTTTTTTCTCCATAAAAGAGGGTGGTGCCCCTAAGAAATATGCGTGTGTAGGGTCTCACGGAGTGGTTGTCTGGTGGGAGCCTTGAGTTGAGCCCCATCTCAAAAAATCCGCTCTCACTACAAGACCTATCTTGTAATTTTTTAGATACATAATTATCTTTTCTATAATGTACATATGCATATTTAAGTATAATAATAATCCTTCTATCTCATCCTATTATTTTTCTCAAGGGTAACCTATTCTTACTTTACCATCAGAAAATACTATGGGAAAAGCATCAATAGCTTCGCCTCTTTAACTTGGGGCAAAAAGCATTGATTCTTTATTTCTACTATCTCATTATCATCTCATACCCTAGGTAGATCCTATATCTAGGGTAAAGTCCAATATATATATATTCTATGTATTTTTTATACTTTTCTTATATTTCTTTTTAAATAGCTACTAGGAGGGAATCAAATCCTAGCGGGACACTAGGTGGCATGATTTCAAAGATACACTTATTTTAATACATTATTGCAAGCATGATTACAAAACTTTGTCAAGGAGCAATGTCATGCTTTCATATGGCATGAGGTGTCCTTTGGAATTAAATGAAAGTCTAAGCTAAGGGGACCACGGGAAGACTTTTGCTACCAAAAATGGACCCTATTTTGATGAATGTTTTACACAAGGTTCCAATCCGAATTGGAAAATGATTTTAAAATGAAAATCGTAGCTAATGAGCTGAAGTTTTTGCCTATATTTTTACTTTTTTATTTGGAGCCACGGTTGAGGAGATATGATCAAAATACTGGACCCCAGTCTGCCCACATCATGCAGGGACAGTTCATTTCCAACTTTTCCAATTCCTATTTACACTGGCTCCTCTCTTCTTGTGTAAACTCTTGGGGGTTCTCTTCACCTATAAAAGAGGACCTCTTATTCCTTGAAAGAAACTCAAGCATTCAAGCCATTGATGAAAGGAATTCTCGAGGGAGTGAGTAGTAATGCCTAATTGTACTTAGCCATTAACATAAGCCCAAGCCTACACTTTCTCCTAGAGGGAGACTAGCCATTCTTGCAACAAGCTAACCTTGGAAGATCAACTCTAATCAAAGAAGTTCTTGCACTTGGTGTATCAATCAAAGTGGAATTATCCACTCTTCTTCTCTCTCCCATAAATAATGGTGCCGAAGGGTTTCAAGTAAGATGTGTTCTACATTGATGTTTTCTTGATTTTTTGTTGTTTTCATTTTCATCTCTAATCCAACATATATATATGTATCTAATCTCATCTCCTTAACCAAACCTATCTCTCTCATTCTTAGTAATTCATCCTCTCTAGGTTCTCTTTGCTATAGGTACATCTCTCCCCGCAGTATCCTTATTGCCTACGGACAAGAATAGGGCTTGGGAGGGAAACTTCTCATCTCTTCACTTCTCTCATATCTACATTTCTCACATACTATCCTAAATGAATAACCCACATGATGATCATTTCTATCGCTTTCACTCTATACGATCTATTAGAATTAACGTATGGATTAGCCGTAAAATACACTTTCAACAACGCATAGTGTTTCTGTTCGGCCCTGAAAGGCTCAATGAAATACTTCTATCACCGGATCCCATCATACTACCTCTCATAGACTATAATTTTTCTTTTGATATAAGCGTAGTTATCTTGCTATGAACCAAGAGGATTTGTACACACAATTAATCCCAATCACTAGACAAAATATATATATTATGGTAAGCACAGAACTACAATTCCAAAGAACAATTCGTAGCCTATTTGGTTAGCCAAGATTGAATGCCATTAACTCATCCATTAACCCTTTCATATTACCCATGATACGATATGACCATAGCCTTGATGTTTTCATCTTCGTATTGTTTTGACATTCTCTTTTGTGTTCTTTCTTTGTGTGTGTGAGTGCAAGAGAGAAAGAGTGAGTCTTCTTTGATTGCACTTCTTTCCAAACCCTAGTCTTCATGGAATCTATGGTTTAACTCCTTCATATAGTTTTTGTTGAGTTCTCTCACAAACTCTCACAGCCATAAGCCCGGTGCTTTCCTGGCAAGACCGCAAATTTCTCGACATATTTTTGGTGAACCCGACGCGAATCTGCTAGGGTGAGAGTTTGTGGGTAACCATGGGTGATCATGTTGAGCAACAGGGTATGCATTTTGACCCAGCAACAATGCAAATGTTTCAAGCATTTGCAATGTTCACGCAACAACAACAACATGCTACTGAAAGAAGGGAGATTTCAGCAACGAAGGCCATACAAGCGGTCGTCAACAGAATGGATCAGTTCAATGGCAAAGATGTAACCAAGTACTTACGCGAGTATGTGAAGGAGATGGAGCTGCATCGCGTGTCAGAAGGTGAGATGATTCAAAGCTTTGAGCTAGTTGTTGCTCCAGAAATTAGGGAGCATGTTAGGGCAGTTAAAGATGGGCATGGGAGAAATTGGGAAGAACTCAAAGTAGCTTTAAAGGAGGAATATTTCTTGGAGGACTCGGAGAGAGTGACCAAAAGGACATTCTTAGAATGGGTAGTCAAGCCAAAGCAAGGACTATCAATAACAGAGCTACTTAGGGAATTTGAGCGGCGCTATGCACAACTCACTAGGACAGAAAGGGCCACACTAGATGCAGAGAAGGCAGATCTTTTCTTACAAGCTGCAAGTAAAGATTTTCAACAAAATTTGGAGCTTCTTCTTGAAGATAAAGATGCTGAGCAAGGACTAAAGACCGACTGGAATGAGGTTGAAGGTGCTGTCTCACTGCTTGCCAAACGACAAAGAAGAAGGGACAAGATGGTAGTAAACACTACAAGTCCTTCCACCTCAACTTTTGACAAAATGGTAAAGCCTACTTTTATCGCTCCTATGTTTGATGAGTCCATGCTAGATGAGCTTGTGAAGGGAATGCGTGACTTGAAGGTGAAGTTTGCAAAGCTTCAAGAAAAAGGCCAACCATCAGGGCCACTTCCTAGGCAAAGACAACAGCCCAAAGAAGGGTTTGTTAGTAGATGTATTTGGTGTGATAGTATAGACCATGTAAGAAGGGATTGTGATGATTTTAGTGATGCTTTGTCAAAAGATGTTGTCTTTTTTAAGGATGGTAAAATCCACTTAAGAGAGATAGGTCTACCCTTGAGAACTAACTTTGGGAAGGGGGGAATGCAAACCTTAGTTGAAGATATGGCAACCAAGCATGCCACCTCTTCAGTTGAGGCAGCTACTTATGGAGTAAAAATTGAACATTTTTGTGATGAAGAGGTGAGTGACCATCATGGTCAAATTTGGCCAAATGTCATGCAATTAGCTAAAAAGGTAAAGCTTACAAAAGAGATTCTACATGAAGCAGGTGATTGCATATGTCTAGAAACAGGATAGAATGATCTAGTGGACTCATTGTCAGTGCATGCCTACATTACAAAATGCCAACAAAATGGGGCAATTGTAGAAGAGAAGCGCAGACGTGAGAATGCTGATGAAGGACCATCAAAAAGAGCGTCTAGAAGTGGGGGAAGAAGCGACTCAATGCCTTCTCAAACACCCTCAACACAAGGAGCATCTCCACCTGAAGTACTCATGGAGGAGTCTACAAGAGGAATGAAGAAAGAGCCAACGAAAGGTAATTTAAAAAAAGTCTTGGAGGAAAGGATCTTGAATAGCAAGATTGAGTTTACTCTAGGAGAAGTTCTTGGCATTGCAAAGCGTGAATTCCATGAGGAGATCATTGACATCATCAAGAGGAAGAGGCAAACCCTTGCTGAAGTTTCTCGTCCACGGGTTGAAGGGGAAACCTCAAAGACACAAGGGATGAAACTGCAAAATAAGGAGAATGATGGAGTTGTGGTAGGATTCTACCAATCTAGTGGGAGAGTGAAGCAAGTGTATTTCTCAAATGATGATGAAGAAGTTGAAGATATTCCTAGGAGTTACTATTCACGAAGTCATTGGGCAAGGGCTACTACAGAAACTTTGGTCAAGGTAGGTGATCTTGAAGAGCCATTTGTTGCCTTGATTGACCATGGTTCAGAAATAAATATAATGTCAAAGAGTCTCTACAACAAGTGCAAATGGCCGATGGACACAGATCATGGCTGGATGGTAAAAGTGGCAAACAATTCATCTTGTGAATTGTATGCAGCATGTCCAGGTGTGAAGGTAACAATAGGTGATGTAAAGATTGACCAAAACTTCTTTGTACAGGATACATCTTCATATCATCTCATCCTTGGACAACCCTACATTGTGGGAGTTCGAATGGAAACAAAGGTAATGGACGATGGTTCAGCATAGGCTAGAATACGCAGCAAAGATGGTAAACGAGCTGTCCAATTTCTCACAGTCTGTGTAAACCATGAAAGAAATCGTGACAACCTCAGAGAACATCCTCTACCAAAGGTAAGCAAAGAGTTTCATGATCATAGAGAAATGATGGGTTTTGGCCAAGTACCATTGTAAAGCGGGATTGCAGTGGTACAGAAAGAAAAAGGGTATCGCCTGATCCAAAAATAGGTGAAACTTTCTCGATGAGCTCCTTGGTAACAAGGAATGGATTAGTATGTTTTACAAAACTTGAAGATTTGAAGAGATGTGAGAGGCAATATGTGCATAATGTACAAATAGGCATGAAAAAAAGTGGGTTGCTAGAGCCTACTAAAAATGTTTTGGGTTTGTGTGAACAAGTTTCTTTTGTAGATACTATGGGTGAGCTTGATGCTATAATGGGGTCTAGTTTGCATCTTGAAAATGAAGTTGTGGAAGTTTGCTCTATGGAAATGTATCAAGTAATAGGAGCCTTTAAAGAAAGCCAAACAGTTGGCCCAGAAGTCCATGTTAAAACTAAATACAAGAGTTTAGCAAAGAAGGTGAAACCAGTAGCTTCACCCTTACCACGCAACAACAGGGAAAAGATTGAGCAGGCTTCTTTACAACCAAGTTTGAGGAATCCTAAAAAGATCGGGCATACCTTCACAAAGGAGTCTTTTCAAGAGTTGCAGATTGGTTGCGAGGAGTTTCTAACACAGGAGGAGACAAAGTGCTTCAAAGAAATGCTTTCAAAGCATGGTAAGGCTTTTGCATTTGAGCCACATGAGATAGGATGTGTTGATCCTTCTATTGTAGCTCCTATGGTAATTTTCACAATACCTCATGTGCCTTGGAATCTGCGGCCTATTCCGGTTCCAAAGGCTCGTTTGCCAAAGTTAGTAGAGCTACTGAATGAGAAAATCAAAATGGGAATCTTGAAGCCTTCTTGTGCTCCATACTCAAACAGGTGGTTCACAGTTCCGAAGAAGAATGGTTCTCTACGCTTCATCCAAGATATGCAACCAATGAACAAGGTGACAATTAGAAATGTAGGTACAGGTCCAATTGTGGATGAGTTTGCAGAGGCGTTTGCAGGGAGGGCAATCTACTCAATGGGGGATCTCTACTCAGGGTATGATCAATTTCAGCTTGCAATCGAAAGCAGAGACTTGACAACCATGAGGACACCTTTGGGTTTGGTAAGGATGTGTACCTTGCCACAGGGAGCAACCAACTCGGTTGCACATATGATGAATGGGATGAATAAGGTCTTACGTGACTTTATTCCTCAAATCACAATGCCTTTCATTGATGATTTTCCTATCCAAGGATGTGAATAAAGTGACAAACATGAAGCTTTGGATCTCAAGGGATGTCACAGGTTTGTGGTAAATCACATAAATGATTGTGATAAAAAAATTTCTAGGTTGGAAGAAGTGAATCTTACATTGTCAGGGAAAAAGTCTATGTTTGGTGTCAATGAAGTGCTTATTGTGGGGCACATGTGTGGGCCATATGGTAGGAAACCTTGTCCAACAAAGGTAGATGCCATCCAAAGAATGAAAGAAACGTGCACTAGCATCACTGAGGTTAGAAGGTTTGTGGGAGCATGTGTCTTCTATGTTATTTGGATTCCACATTATGCACATGTAGCTGATCCTCTTTATCAGCTGCTTAGAAAGAATCATAAGTTTAAATAGGCAGAAGCACATGTAAAATCCATGAAAAAGCTAAAGGAGTTGCTCCAGTCAGTAACAACTTTGAGAAAGGTAGACTATGAGTGTCAAAGGCCAGTAATTGTGACAGTAGACACCAGTCCTACAGGGATTGGATGGGCAATAGGGCAAGATGACAAAGAAGGACACAGGTATGTGGTAAGATTTGGAGCAAAGGTACTAAGTGCTCGCCAAAGAAACTATCCACAGATAAAGAGAGAGTTATGGGGTATGGTTACAGCCTTGAAAAGTGGGAAAGAGTACCTAATTGGTGCATGTGTGGTTGTAGAAACAGATTGTCTACCACTTCTTGGGATGATTACAAGCTGCTCAACTCCAGACATTGCTATGTTGCGGTGGATTGCCTACATTAAGTCCTTAAATCCTGAGTTTAAGCACATTGCAGGTAAAGACAATACAGTGGCAGATATGCTATCAAGGGCAAGGTATGAAGATGAGTCACAAATGATTGACGAGGGAGATGATGTAGGCACAAAGTTCTATTCTATCTCTCATGTCAAAGGTAACAATGTCTGCATGACTAATCTACTTGAATCATTCTTGAAAGAGCTTTATGAAGATGATTGGCTTCGTATTGGAAGCTACTTGAGTACTCTAACAAAACAGGATGATTGGTCTGAACAAGAATTCAAGAGGATACGTAGGAAAGCATATGGGTACTTTTTGAGGGATGGTTACTTGTGGAAGCATCCTAAACAAAAGGGTGCTACACCACAACGGGTTATATGCCAAAAAGAGACTCAAGTAAAGCTCATGCAAGAGTTTCATGAGAGTCAATGGGCTGGACACAGGGGTGTATGGGCAACCTTCTCCAAGTTGAAAGAAAAATAATGGTGGAAGGGTATGTATAAAGATGTATCTCAGTTTGTAGAGACATGTGTAACTTGTCAAGTGTATTCAAATGTTCGACATCGTGATGGATTGCACCCTACATATCCACTAGCCATGCACTATAAATGGGTTGTGGATCTAGTCACAATGCCTCTAGGACTCTGGCAGATGAGATACTTGGTTCTTGCACGAGATGACCTAACTAACCAGGTTGAAGGAAGAGCATTAAGAGCTAAAACCACAGAAGCTGTGTGCAAATTCCTTCTTGATGAGGTGATTTTCCGTTATGGTTGTGTAGAAAAAATCACTGCAGATAGAGGTGAACTGGATGCCGAAGAAGCAAGGGAGTTCTTTTCTAGATTAGGAATCAAGCTTTCTCTTACTACAGCTTACAACCCTGAAGGCAATGGAAAGAGTGAAAGAGGGCATCCTCCTATCATCAAAGCTTTGGCCAAGGCTTGTGAAGGAAGAGTTGGTGAGTGGCCAAAACTATTACCATATGCTTTATGGGCTGATCGTACAACACATAGCTCAGTAACTGGCTACATGCCTGCGGAGCTAATGTATGGTCAAAAGCCAGTGATGCCGATTGAAGATACAATTCCCACATGGAATGTACTACCTTGGCAAGAGGGGCTTAGCAGGGAAGATCTCCTTGCACTGCGTATAAGGCAGCTAGAGAGAAGACCTGGAGACATTGAAGCTGCAAAAGAACGACTCAAAAATGCAAGGTTGAAAAACAAGGAATACTTTGATAAGCGACATCGACTCAGGAGCAAAGCAATTGACAAAGGTGACTGGGTTTTGGTGTATGATAGTAGCCTTGATAACCAGCACACAGTCATGCGTAAGTTTTCAAAAAGATGGTTTGGACCGTATGTTGTAGAGCATGTGCATGAAAATGCTACTTACAGCTTGTCTGAACTAGATGGTACAAAAGTAAAGATTCCCATTGCAGGAAAAAGGATCAAAATGTTTAAGAGAAGAGGAGACAATGATCCAGAAGATGTTGATGAGGAAGAAGAGCAAACCACAGGTAAAGATCAAAGTGAAGACGAAGATTTGGAATCATCCAGTGAAGAAGAAATCAAGAAAGATGTACAAGAGGGCTGATCTTACAAAGAAATAATGTGGCACATACCGGAGGATGTGCAGGTTTAGAGGGGGTGGATGTCGTGCTGTGACACGTACATAGTGGGAACGTATACTACAAGACCTATCTTGTAACTTTTTAGATACATAATTATCTTTTCTATAATTTACATATGCATATTTAAGTATAATAATAAGCCTTCTATCTCATCCTATTATTTTTCTCAAGGGTAACCTATTCTTACTTTACCATCAGAAAATACTATGGGAAAAGCATCAATAGCTCCGCCTCTTTAACTTGGGGCAAAAAGCATTGATTCTTTATTTCTACTATCTCATTATCATCTCATACCCTAGCTAGATCCTATATCTAGGGTAAAGTCCAATATATATATATTCTATGTATTTTTTATAACTTTTTTATATTTCTTTTTAAATAGCCACTAGGAGGGAATCAAATCCTAGCGGGACACTAGGTGGCATGATTTCAAAGATATACTTATTTTAATACATTATTGCAAGCATGATTACAAAACTTTGTCAAGGAGCAATGTCATGCTTTCATATGGCATGAGGTGTCCTTTGGAATTAAATGAAAGTCTAGGCTAAGGGGACCACGGGAAGACTTTTGCTGCCAAAAATGGATCCTATTTTGATGAATTTTTTACACAAGGTTCCAATCCGAATTGGAAAATGATTTTAAATTGAAAATCGTAGATAATGAGCTGAAGTTTTTGCCCATATTTTTACTTTTTTATTTGGAGCCACGGTTGAGGATATATGATCAAAATACTGGACCCCAGTCTGCCCACATCATGCAGGGACAGCTCATTTCCAACTTTTCCAATTCCTATTCACACTGGCTCCTCTCTTCTTGTGTAAACCCTTGGGGGTTCCCTTCACCTATAAAAGGGGACCTCTTATTCCTTGAAAGGAACTCAAGCATTCAAGCCATTGATGAGAGGAATTCTCGAGGGAGTGAGTAGTAATGCCTAATTGTACTTAGCCATTAACATAAGCCCTAGCCTACACTTTCTCCTAGAGGGAGACTAGCCATTCTTGCAACAAGCTAACCTTGGAAGATCAGCTCTAATCAAAGAAGGTCTTGCACTTGGTGTATCAATCAAAGTGGAATTATCCACTCTTCTTCTCTCTCCCATAAATAATGGTGCCGAAGGGTTTCAAGTAAGATGTGTTCTACATTGATGTTTTCTTGATTTCTTGTTGTTTTCATTTTCATCTCTAATCCAACATATATATATGTATCTAATCTCATCTCCTTAACCAAACCCATCTCTCTCATTCTTAGTAATTCATCCTCTCTAGGTTCTCTTTGCTACAGGTACATCTCTCCCCGCAGTATCCTTATTGCCTACACGCAAGAATAGGGCTTGGGAGGAAAACTTCTCATCTCTTCACTTCTCTCATATCTACATTTCTCACATACTATCCTAGATGAATAACCCACATGATGATCATTTCTATCGCTTTCACTCTGTACGATCTATTAGAATTAACGTATGGATTAGCCGTAAAATACACTTTCAACAACGTATAGTGTTTCTCTTCGGCCCTGAAAGGCTCAATGAAATACTTCTATCACCGGATCCCATCATACTACCTCTCATAGACTATAATTTTTCTTTTGATGTAAGCGTAGTTATCTTGTTATGAACCAAGAGGATTTGTACACACAATTAATCCCAATCACTAGACAAAATATATATATTATGGTAAGCACAAAACTACAATTCCAAAGAACAATTCGTAGCCTATTTGGTCAGCCAAGATTGAATGCCATTAACTCATCCATTAAACCTTTCATATTACCCATGATACGATATGACCATAGCCTTGATGTTTTCATCTTCGTATTGTTTTGACATTCTCTTTTGTGTTCTTTCTTTGTGTGTGTGAGTGCAAGAGAGAAAGAGTGAGTCTTCTTTGATTGCACTTCTTTCCAAACCCTAGTCTTCATGGCATCTATGGTTTAACTCCTTCATATAGTTTTTGTTGAGTTCTCTCACAAACTCTCACAGCCATAAGCCCGGTGCTTTCCTTGCAAGACCGCAAATTTCTCGACAACGTGCAAATGTATAAAGGCGGAAGAAGATATTTTGTAAGCTCGGGTATTGAAATGTAAAAAAATAATAGAGTTTACTTTTGCAATAAGATGATGACACTTGCTTCATGTTGGGGTCCTAAATTATTGGGAGCCTTTGATCCCACTCCCCATGCCCGTGTTAGATATAGCTAAGAAAAAAATGTTCATTTTGATGAAAAAGTTAATTATCGCGATTATTTATTTATTTTTTGCAAGATGGGGGGCAATTGCAACATTGACCTTATGGGACCAAAGCACATGATGTCCCAAGCCTATTGACCAAGTTTGAGCAAATTTGGATCTCAAAATTTCAAAATTCCTTTATATCTACTGTTTCAGAGATTGAAAGCCTAAATTTGGCACCATTTTCACTCAGTGCACTCAAATGAGCCCACACTTCACTCAGAGTACCTAATTGCTATATATTTCAAGCCTATCATGTCAAAAATGCAAAAATTGGAAAAAATCCTCAGCTATAAATAATCACGATTATTTACTTTTGTTGCAAATTTTTGCTTGAACTTTATGGTTTTGATCTTTACATGTTTTTATGCATCTATGCATGTTCCAAAATTGATTTGAAGCAAATCGGACTCAATTTGTCATTAATTCAGACTCAAAGGCATTTCAGAGCATAATCTGCAGAATTTTCTAACTTTGGCACTGTATTCCCCTAACAAGAGCATTGCAAGCTGCCGAGAAGGCTAAGAAAAGGGTTTCCCAAAAAAAAGAAGCTGCAAGAGATGCCACCCTACCAACTGGATCCAAATTCAGTAAAAACAGCGAAAGCAACTTACTTGTCAAGAGAACAGCTTGAGAAAAACAATACCACAGTTTTCACTGGCAGGTTCAAAAGTGAAGAAGGACACCAAGTAGAGCTGCAACTACTGCTGAAAGAGATCTATGATGTCGCTGCAAAGCCAGACACAAAAGAAGCCAAAAGAAGGCTGGGCCTTAGGGACTTCTATGACTAGGAACCATGTGGCATAGATTTCCAGAAATCCTATGAGTTGTTGTCTACAATTAAAGAGGATGAATCAGTCCAAATCACCAACCAACAAGGGCAGAAAGTAGAAGTGGTGATCACGAAAGAAATTGTGACCGAGGCACTGAAGTTGCCGACTGAGGGGCTGACAATGCGGGCCCGAGATAGGAAGACAGCCGGCACCTTCACCAAGGAGACTACTGCAACCTTTGCCGACCTCATCCAAAGGCAAGTGGAAGAGCCAGCACGTTTGTATCATCAGCACTTCCACTTTCTAGCAAAGAGACCGCCACGGTACACCACCCCTAATCATGCAGTTGCGACTACCTTCACCCAAGTGTTGAAGTAGACAACCAGGCAACCAATTGATCACGCTCAGTATGTGCTGACATTGCTGAAGGGCACCAAAAAAGAAGGTAAAATCACATATCTGGGTGCACTTGAAGTATTGACAAGAGTAGCATACCATGCTATTAGCATGGCTAACAATTTGCCGCTTGCCCCAAATCAGAACACATGGATTGTGTCAGCACATCCTTCTCCAAGAAATACGCGTTCGTCAAACAAAATTTATAAATCTGATGAAGAATCTGCTGAAAGCTCCCATGAAGCTCATAACAGTGAGAGCTCAAACAACGAGGAAAGGTGGGCCAGTATTGAAAAGATGAAGAAAAAAGCAGTAGCTGCACACCAAGAGAAACCTCAGCTGAAAAAGGCGAGGTTTGAAAGAGAAAAAGAAACTTACAAAAGAAGCCGCCAAGCTGCAGGTGAGGACCCGGCAAAGTGGGCTCCCAAAGAGATAAGGGGTCCCAGAACTAAGAACCTTGCAAGGAAAGAAGCAGAGGATCCCACAGACTTTCTTGAGCGCATGTATGCAGAGGCAGAAGCCCTCAAGTTAAAAGATCCTCAAGAAGCTGAGAGAAAAGCAAGAGAAGATGCAGCAGAGCCACAAAGACAAGCGGAGGCTACAGAGCAAAGCGACACACATCATGACCAAGAAGAAATATCTCTGAAGCCTACCTCACCCGCTACAGAACAGGCAGATCACCCAATGCCAAGCCCTCCACCTTCACCAACCTTTAGACCTAGTGAGGGCGAGGAAGCCAAAGAAAAGGATCCTGAACCACATGGGCAGCCAGTTTCAAGTAGCCCAGAGCAACATAGACAAACGCCACCCCTTCTACAACCACTCAACAAGAAACAACAGA
Organism: Adiantum capillus-veneris; assembly: GCF_014529385.1. NCBI lineage: Eukaryota > Viridiplantae > Streptophyta > Polypodiopsida > Polypodiales > Pteridaceae > Adiantum > Adiantum capillus-veneris. The sequence continues at coordinate 17,989,895 of NC_140933.1, forward strand.
GGCGTCTGTGAAGCCTCAAGAAGTAAAGGAAACCAAGGAAACAGTGGTGCCTCAAGAAGAGGTAGAACCCTCCCTGCAACCACAAGAAGCTACCACATCACCACCTAAGGAGCCACACACAGAAACACTGAAACATCAAGGCAGCCTACAGAGCCTGAAGTTTGGCATACAAATGATGAAGTCATCATACAGGTGAATGAATATGCCAATCAGATGCAGGTGATGACAGAAAAAATGCGAGAAGCAGCACTTAGCCGTAGTTCAAAGGCAAGGGAGTTGGAGATGGTCATCGACGCTCTACAAGGATAGCTAGAGGATAGGATGATTGTCATTACAGATTTGCAAAGACAACTCCAAGAGCTGAAAGCTGAAGCTGAAACCAAAGAGAAGCTGCAAAAGGAAATGAAGGAGCTGGGAGAACTTGTCACCAAATTATCAGATGCATGCAAGACTAAAGAGCACCAACAGCTGACAAAGGTACCCAATGAACTCCTAACCACGTCTCTGTTAGTACAAAAGATCCAAGTGTAGCTCAATGTAGCAAACACATCTTTGCAATACTCAGAGCAAAGGATCAATGATCAGGCAACATTTTTGCAACAAATAAGGGAAAATCCTGTCGTTGCCTCGATCAAAGGTACAGGCGAAGTCTTCAAGGCTTTGGAAAAGAAGAATAAGGATCTTGAGCTAGAGCTAAAGCTAGAGCAGACACAAAGAAGAGACCTTGCACTAATGCGGGTACAACGAGAAGAGCAACTGCTCAAGGAGATAGCAGAGCTAAAAAGAGTCAATCAACTGCTGAGAGAGAGACAACCAAAGATACAAGAAGAAGCTGATACCTCTGAGAAACCAAGTATTGAAATTCCCTCAGTCTCTTTTGCTGAGATGGAAACACAACCGACAGAAGGGCTAGGAGGAGAAGAAGACTTTCATGTACCACTCACAAATGTGGATCAAGTGCCCATGGTCCAGCTTTCCAAAGCTGAGGAAGATGCACTCAAAGAACAGGTTTCTCAGGAGACAGATGAACAATGGAAAGCAGCAATGAATTGGGAGTTGAGATTTCTCCATTCAATCAATGTCACTCAACTCACTCCCAAGCAAATCAATGCACAATGGCATCAACAATCTTTGCCATATCCCTTGATCAAGGTAGAGCTATTACAGGTCAAAGAAAGATTATATAAAGATATGCAGGCAAAAGACGCAGAGGATGTCACTCCAAGTGGAGAAAGAGCTGGCTGAACAAGAATCCACGATATCTGATTCTGTTCACAAGGGCACCCGCAATCCTTCAGAAAGACCCAACCTTTTGTCTTGTACCAAGGGTAAGGACATGGCAAGCACACAAAGCACTGAATAAGAAGCACCCTACATGGCTGAACTACCCATGATTGCCATCTCTAGAGCAGGGATCGGCGATAGAAGAATACATGGTGAAAATCCTAACGAGCACCATGACATTCTTCAAGAGCCTTCCTGACCTCTCATGTGAGATGCTATACAAGATCTTCCGAACATCTATTGAAGCCTTTCATGATCCAGAGCAAGCAAGAGCACGATGGATATCATTCCTTGAAGGTAATAAGGGTCTTTGCTACGACCTAAGTGGCCAGCCTTTCGAAGAAGTTCTTTATGGCTTCTATGTCCGATGCATGTTCTTGCCATCTAGAAATATGTTGGCGTTTGAGGAAGCATTTTATACAGGGTCCTTCACTTGGCGAATGAAGATATTTGGGCCAGTGATAAGCAACCTAACCTCCGAATTTGTTGGCTATTTAGCCATTGAGCTTAAAAACAGAGTCACCATGCAGTTCTTGCAGGTTCCTGACAAAGAAAGAAGACTTAGATATGAGAAAGCCTTACACGCGCTTAAAGACCATCCCGCCAACCGTCAACCCGAAGATTACTTCAGCCCATGACGTTGTGTCAAGGGATGACACAAGCGAGGAGGGGGGGAATGTTAGCAGCAAGCTAACTCGGATATCATTTTCCGGAGATTTTCTTGTAAAAACACTTATTATTTTGATGAATCGGGAATATTGTAACTCCTACTTTCCAAATAAACATTGTAATTGATGAGCCGGGGCTACAAGCTTCCAAATTGTATCAACTTGTCTTTAGTTAGAGCTCCTAGATTATTAGTTTTGACCACCAAAAACCTTGGCTAAGGTATAAAAGCCAATTTTTGTAAGTTTTTTAAAAGTTTTTGCATAATAGAAACACAGTGTGAGCTAAGGCACTCACTTCTCTCCTTCTCGCGCTTCCTACTCCCTCCCCGATTGTCGTATTGCAGTTGCATTGCAACCGTAGGTAAGAGCTCTAGGCATTGACGTAAGCATTTCATGGTATTTTGTAGCTTTTGGCATTACCGACCCGTGGCCTAATTTCATCATAAGTAGTAATTTAAGCTCTGAAATCAAAAACTAAGTATAATCGGGGTTTTGGGGCATCATTGCTAAGCATTTAGATGCATTCTGGGTCAAAAATGACTAGGTCAAAAACTCACTGCTGTTAATAATCTTGATTTTTGCCCTTGACCTAAAGTGAGATTTGTCCTAGACGTTTCGTAACATTTGGATGTCATTTGATGTTGTAACGGATGTGATTTGTTTTCCACTGAGCGATTAACTTTTGGTGATAGTGTAGCTTGAGTTAGATGCGAGTTGTTTGTTGTTTTCCAAGAGATTGACAACCTCTTGTATCCTCTATCACTAGTCGAGTCAGCTTCGTCCCATGGAATGACAATTATATTCGTGGTTCTCGCTACATCTGCAATAAGATATGAGTGAAGTTAGACACCCGTCCAACAAGGCCAGAGATTAGGAATGTGCATGACATGTCATCCCTATCTTTGTTTAAGCTACTGTGTGAAGTTTGTTACAAACTGAACCTTAGAAAGTGAGTTTAAAGTCAAAACTTGATCTTTCTTGCTAGAAAAGTGTTGAAATAAGACTTGAGACCAATTCAATTGCCCAACGTGAAAATTGGCAAAGACACTCTTGACAAAAACTTGAAAAAATGGCCAAAAGTAGGAATCAATGCAAAAATCGTAATTTTTGCACCAAATCATGCTAGAAAAGGTGATGATATCGATACCAAGGGCTTATCTCAAGTTGTACAATGTATCCATCAAGTCAGCACTGGGAAAAGTGCAATAACCCATTTTCATATGCAAAAACCGCTATTTGTACACCTGATCCTAGACCCACTTGGATTGAGGAGACCAAACCTGCACCAAAGGAAGTCCCCAAGGTAAAGTGCACCCTTTCATAGCTAAATCTTGAATTATTCTCTTGATCATACGAATAAGCTAAACTCCACTCTAAAAGCAAGCCAAAAATAGATCAAAGGACTCCTAAACCCATCAAAAGAGTCAAAATCTTGCATTTCTTGCCAAATCCAATTGTTTTCATTGGGTACAAAGTCTTTGAGATAGTTGGAAGAGAAAAGCACTTGAGAAGACTATAGGTAGAAAAAATCACAATTTTTGTCCACAAAGTGATATGATCAAATATTTTGAGTCAATTTTGGTTTCACCCTATGGAGTAAGACCTGCAGAACATTACTAGGTCTAAAGATCATTGAATTTGTGCATGAGACCCTATAAGACCAAAATTTGTACGTATGTGGTTTGACTTAACTACTTCCATGTTCAAGTTTTTATTGAGCCTTGTATAGGAAGGGAGATTGTTTCAAAGGAGGATTTGAAATACCGAAGGAAGCTATGAGATCTTGACTACAAAGACCGATGTATCAATGAGAGAGGGGATATCTACCTTAGGACAGACAATTGGGACCATGTTGATGCTTTGGAGATGACTAGGACTAAAGATAAAGTTTACAAGGGAGTTCAGAGACTGTCATTGGAGAATGACCCAAGAGTGAGATTTGTGTCTATGAAAGAGCTAGAACGAATGCCCATAGATGATCGTCGAGTGGGGTAATACAAGTTAATGACCAAAGAAGGGGATAACTATTACTCGAGGGAGGACATGAGCCCAACATCACTCACTAACATCAAGCAGATGTATATGTATGTCTACCAATTTGACACAAGGAAACGACTTATTTTGGTAGGTATCAAGGGACATGACATTAGGAAAAGTTTGGACTCAAATTTGGGCCTTTTAAGAAAAGCCATGTCGGCGTAGAGAGAGATAATAGAAAATTCATTTTAACCCTTTTTTATACATGTTTTCTAAAATCAGGATATCTTATTCATACAAGGTACGTTTATTAAAGAACCCAAAAAGTATTCCAGTCATGATAACACTTCACTGTATGTGGCGGCTATTGAATTCAATGGCAAATATCTCAATCTTATGCATTTTTGAAAACTAAGCTCTATTTCCTCGCCTCCTTCTTCCCCCCATTCCCTCCTGCGTTCTCTCTCACGCGCGATATTCAAATTGCCATTCTGCAATTGCCCCCACCTCCTTCTGCACACAGTTTCGATCAGTCATGTCTCAGTCGACACTTGTAGCTTATCCACAAAGAACTTCTACGAGGAGTTGGAGAGATTTATATCACATGCACATAGAGCTCTCATGAGAGTATGAACCCCTCTGCAAGAAAAACAAACAGCAGATGCTTTCTGAAGCTTCGAAAGAGAACTTAAGATCACAGGTCATGAAAAATGAGGACCTTTGGCTAGACGGTAGAATGTATCCAAAGCATCCCGTCACAAACTCCACTCCACCTTTTAAGGATATTACATCCTTAGTGAACTATGTCGGAGATGGCCACCATGGCTTGTATGGCTACACTAAGCAGTTGGCTACAAGAAATGACGTTCTGCAACAAGAGAGAGATATTGTATACAACAAGAACGTCCGCTTACACCAGAAAGTTGTACAATGTGCTCAACAGGTTGAAGGTAACAAGGAGACCATCAAGGAGCTTACACAACAACTCAGAGAAAAAAAAAACAGCGCTAGGTCTTCACCAAAGAGAAAGAAAACTAAGAGACATCGAGGACTTGAAAGTTGGCTCGGGAGGAGTTAAGAAAAGAGTGCAAACCATCAAGTGAGTGCATCTATCCTTCTTAAGTTTATATTCATAAACTCTTACATCTCTTACTGCTAACATGCTTGTGCAAATCTTTGCTTCACCCTAACAAGGAAGTGGAGCATAGCACGACCACCTCCTTGGCCCATTACGCGCTCATACTGAATCGCAAAAATGTAGCTGGCCTCTTGGATGATAAGCGCTATGGTAAGATTGTTGCTAAACAGCTTGACAGCCTTTCAAAGGAGAACCAACTCCCTACACGGGACGTTCAATCAATTTTGGATGAAGTTGGTATATCCAATAAGGAACATGCTGCCATTTTCAAGTATGTAGCATCATTTGCAGTGTTGTTCCACTAGAAAAGGGTTTTGCATCATTTGTAGTGTTGTTCCACTAGAAAAGGGTTTTGATTCTTAACTCCTCTTCCTCAGGTCTGTGCAAAGACAGGTCAAAAAGTTCCACATCAAGCACACACTTCTTCCAAACCCTTTCTCTATTCAAAAAACAAGACAGGAAGTCATTGAGGAGGTGCTTCAAAAGCTAGGAAGTCCTTTCCACATTGAATCAACATACAGATTGCCAAAAGGAGAAGAAATGGTCTATGACAATTATAACAATATTTTTATGACATCATCACGTTGCAGTCATACATTGTGCAGTTGTTCGATGTCACTGTTGAAGAGTGCAACGGAGTCCTGAAGTTTGTCATCAAGCTAGATGAGTGCGAGCTTGTAAAGGAGTCAAAGGTTGAGTGAGTCACAATCACACTTATGAATAGAGCTCTAGATGCAAGCATTGGACCAGATGATCCTCGAAACTTTAGTGTGCAATCTGAGCACAACGTTTCCTTCTGCGACGTTCAAGGTTTGTAGAAGTTATGTTTAAGATAATTTATTGCTATGTTTCACATAAATGCTTTCGAATGTACATTGTAAAAATTTTAAAATTATCCTTTCAGGTGCCCACTGAGAACTTCGATATATTGAATTGGGTTTTTCATCAAACAAACATACCAGAAACAATAAGCGAACAGAGAAATGGAAAGAAATTGGATGTGGAGGGCATGGGATCCTACAAGGTTGAGTGGCACATGGCTGGAGACCTAACAACCTTGAAATGCATGTACAACGTTTCCAAAGGAGAAACAAGCAAAAGCCCTTGCTTGTATTGCATGGGAGGGGTTCACATCCTTGAAAAACCATTTTGGAGGAGAGCTCCAGATAGGCATTTGCGCGACCTAACTTTCGACCCATTTTGGATATCCCACTATCTAGAGTATACATATGCACAATGCATGCACTTTATAGAATAATATAAAAAACTAATGTTTCTCTACATCTGTTTCGCCTGGACCACTTGATTGCTATCTGCGAAGCAAAGGGCAATCTCGGCTTTAGAGATGGCCTTCTCAAAAATGGGTTTGCACGGAGGACATGTTAAGATAGAGCAGGATGAGAAGACATTGAAAAATGATCGGGATGTTCCAAAGAAGCTATCCATTGGTGGTGTGAAAGCCCGACTCTTCCTTTCAGTGCCCACAACTGGACGACAACGCAAAAGCCAAAGTGCACAAGAAAGACAAGCATTAAGATACAACAGGTGGAAAAATCTTCATAATGTTGTAGTTGATTATGCAAACAATGGTGCAGCAAGGACTCGCAAAGCGAAGGTTTGGAAAACTTTGGATGCAATATTCAGGTTCTGCAAATTGAATTCATGGACTGATGGCGACTATACAATTTCCAAGAAGCCGTGGAGACCTACCACAAAACATTCATAAGTGCATGGACAAATCAATATATTACTCACTAGATGGTACTGTAATTTGTTTGAAGACATGAAAATCTTTTGAAATGCGTATACTCATCCTTATAATGCCTGCATGCTTTGTGTGCAGCACATTATCTGTAACCACATGCCTTGGTTTGCAAGGCAATATGGAAGCTTGGGTGTTTGGTCTACACAGGGCATGGAAAAAACCCACTACCAAGCTCGTACTGGTTATTTCAACATGAAGGACCCTCTTCCTTGTGCCTTGGTCTCTTTGAATGACCCATTTCATCATCAACATCTATCGCAAGCATGTTGAGGTCGAGCAATTGGGTCTCCTCAATTGCCTCAACCTGCAGGTCCATCCACAAGCAAGACCATATGTAGCATGTGTCAAAAAGTAGCGATTACGCAGTCCATACATGCCAGGCCCTTCACCAAAAATTGAGACCGTTGCTTGCTTGTCTAGCAGCATCACCTTGTCTACGTTCCATCTGATGGCCGCGCCTCCTAGATATCTTGAGAGTGTTTTCAATACAAAAAAGGGAAATTCATCCTTGTGATAGAGAGGCATGGTTAGTCCCTATCGTGCTATGACGCGCCTTTAAGAGTATCACGCCACAATGCGATATGGAGGTCTGGTTGCGGTACACTCCCCCTAATCGCATAGTGCCGTGAATTTTTTTCTTGTCACGACACAATGAGAGGAGGTGGTTTGGTCAAACAAGGCACATCCCCTATCGCGTTGTGTCGCGACAACCACATTGTCAACCTCATGTCCCAATTGACACGCAGTATGCCACGTGTCGTTCATGCGGTGATGCACTCTTCCCAATGATAATGAGCGACTCAATTAATTGTGGCCACCACACGTTTGGTAATCATAATGATGTCCTTGACAATTATATAACGTTTCTATTTCCAAATACCCCACTGCTATTTGACGACTGTCCTCACCTCTCAGAATCAGCTTTTGCAACGTAACCTTCTCATTGCTCAATCTTCTTCTTATTCTTCCCCACAACGCTTTCCAGGGTTAACACTTGTTTCCATGGCTCACACGAAGCAGACCGCAAGGAAGGTTTACCCGCAAGACAACCAACCTTCATCCTCAAGAGTTGCAGGCAAAACCCTGCGTAATCTTCGGGCAACAATGCATAGTCGGAGGTACCGAATCATTCTTCTTGAGTTGCACAAACTCCAGAGGTATGTTTCTCTTGCTATTCTTAAGTTACCCTTTCAAAGAGTAGTTTGCCAAATTTGTGAGAGCTCAAATTTGGATTTTTGGTGGGCCAGAAGTGCAATAGGTTTTCCTCCACAAGGCAGTCAAGGACTTTCTGATCGAGTTGTTCCAAGGCAGCTACATCCTCACAGCTCATGCCCACAGAGTGACAGTGATTCCCTAGGATATCAATTCTCTGAGGCTGCTATGATTTAAGTACAAAAAGATACTTGCACCGGTCCATCTATCTGAGAGGATAATGGACAACATTTCGGCAATCTCTCCAATAACCAAAGTGAAGGTGACAGATGTGAGCACCACACAGCACACATTTGACTGTGGAGCGGACCCAAGAGGCACTTGTGGAACAGCCTTCGGAGGAGTCAAATGAAAGGGAGATGTTGTTAGCAATTGACCAAGCTAATGATAACACCCTATGTTTCCTTGGCCCATCTTTTGATGTAGCACTTCTTGTATGGGCCCAAATTTTGTACTTTCATTTCAGTCCTCACGAGATGGTGTTTTTTGAAATAGTGGGAGGGAGCTTACAAACCAAATTATCAACTTCGGTCTCTGGTATGTTAAATTATTTTTTCAGAGGTATTTATCTGATTTTGGCTTATTAGAGATCCTCATCAATTAATTTTCTCAATTCTCACCATACTGGTTTCAAAACCTGCATGAAATCTACAATCCGAGGTAGCCGTTTTGGATGCACAACTGTCAGTCATGCTTATCTCGAAGGACACTTCCATGATTGAAGTCATTGATTGGTTTCAACGAGTGAACATGGACACGACAAAAGTTTTACTTCTAGCTTACAATGAAAAGTAAGTATTTTTTACACTGCTAGTCTTCAATATTTTGTATACTACGAATAGAAAACTAATTCCTTTTTTGGTGCAATCAGTTCACATTGGAGCCTTGTAGGCTTAAACATTGAGCGCAAGCATTGCTACCTTGCAAACTCTACCCATGGTTTTCATGGGAATGTTTGAAGGTACATAGTTACTTGTTTCTTGATTCTACAATTTCAATGCAACGTGTGGTCACCATATGCTATGTATTGCAGGTCTGTTCAGAAGCTTGTTGCTGCATGGGAAGCATTGACCCAAGATGGTGTTTGGGAAGATATGTTGATTCTGAGTTGCAAGGTTCCAAAGCAAGACGACCCACATCTTTGTGGATGGAGAGTTCTTGCAAATGCGGAGCTTCTTCTGGAATGCATTTATGCTGAGGAGAGTAGAAGTGTAAGTGCAATGTTTCGCTTTTGTAATCCTTGCACACATGATTTCTTTCAATTACATATAAAAGCTATGGAATTTATTTGAACTTGCATCTGGATGCATTTAGGACAATGATCATCTAGAATATAATCAATCTTATGGAGACTCGTCCTGAAGGAGTCGCCAATGCATTTGTCGTGCCACCACCATGACCACAACCTCGGCCTCCACCTCGGAGGTACAAAGCAGCACCTCCACCAACGACAGACCAAGCAAGCGGACTTGCCTCCCCTCGTGTTTCTGACCACTCGGCCTCTAGTCTTTTTGTAATACCCGATTTTATTGAGGAAGACGATGCCAGTGCACAATCTTTTCCTCACCCCAAGCCCATGACCCAACCCCCAGTCCGTCTCATGAGCCTTTGCATCCTAATCATGATAATCAAGCCAGAGGAAGCTCCCCTCAATTGTAAATGAGAGCTACTAAGAATTAATTGGACATTATTACAGTGTACATTATTAAATGCAATGTAAAGACAACTTGAGTCGAGAGATAATTGTTCTCAGACTTTATTTGCAAAAAACTCCTTAACGATGCATTTTTGCACGAATGTAGATTGCAAGCTTGCTATCAAAAACTTTCAATAATATTCATAGTACAGAGCAATGTGATATATTGTGTGAGCCGCCTTCTTCAACCAAGAGTTGCATTGCACTAGAAACAATCGCTCATCCTTTATCTCTGCGCACAATGTCTTCTTCTCCTTTCTCTGAGGCACTTGCATGACAGTTAATTGAACAGTTAGATTAGACCAATATTTTGTGATGATAACCAGCAGGGAATTATTTAATGTAGCATTAATGTCTACATACAAAACATACTACCTTTCGCATGTTGCACTGGAAAAGAAATTTTGGAGGCAAGCTGAGGTCAACCTCATTCTCCAAATCCTCACGCACTTTTCGTAGTGTCACATTGCCTTGAATGCTAAGAACAATTAGCATATCAGGCCCACACCATACCTCAAGCATTCTCAAAAGATTGTTAAGGTCATCAGTTAAATCTTGGTCCTAAATCTTAGTCCAAAGCTAGCAGGTGACCATTCACTCGATGCCACCTTATGTAGTGGAAGGAAGCTATGAAATTTTGAGAAGCTATCATGTACTAACACACAATAGAATTCTTATTTACCTTGCACAAGACGCCATCAGAATCATGGACATCCCAAGATTCATCTAGAAAATTGAGGCATTTCTCTATCTTGCAAAGTAGCATAGTTCCTGTCTTCCTAATCTCTTCATCATAGAAAAAGTCGATGAACACATGCATGGGCATGAAGATTGAAGCACGTACCACAGCCGACTAGCAGTATTTGGTCTTAAGCACTTTCTTATTTCCTTATGGAGCTTTAGTCTGAAACACTCAGAGGTTTCAGATGAAGGGATTGGCCACTCTGGACTATCCTTTGAAGGAATCGGGAGATATTCTAGAATGCCAAAGCCAAGTGCAGAATGCAGAGCATTATAAAAGTGGTCGAAGAAAAAAAAAACTTTCACTCAACACTCTTCGCGTGCTGGTGTTATAGAGTAGCTCTCCCACACTTGCATGGAATGCATCAAAAATGCCAATAATGCAATCCACCGGCTGCCAGTCTTCTTTGTCGAAAGGATAAATATCTGCAACTAGCAAGTTAAACACACAATACACGAGTGACCATTATGGATGTAAGAAAGCTTACAATTAAGAAAATAATAATTTGGTCGGTTTGTTGGAAATCCTATCGGTGTTGTTCGTAAACGCAACTCTGAGTGCATATATGTGTGTTCAATGAGAACCTTTTTGACAGTTTTGCCTATGTGACAAGAAAAAGTTTTTCACTCTACCTTCATAACTGTTCACAAACTTGTTGCCCGTGCACTTTCTCTTTCTCGTCTGCAGGAGAACAAAGCTTCCAACTGTAATGGTGGTGGAAAGCCACACTATTTCTTCTAGCTCTTTGATTGGTGGCTTTTCCATCATGATCCACGTGCCAAAATCCATTAGATTCCTTGTCACATAAGGATCTATCACATATGAACATGTGATTGTGAGTCCTATTTCTCCACATAGTCTAAATTTGATCATTGTAGGAGACAATCAATCTCCTATCTTCTCCATGTTCTTTTCCTGTCCTTGAGTTGTTGAGAATCTAATGTGGAATTTGGTTCTTCATTAGGAACATATGAAAGACAATTCTTTAAGCATGTTGTCAATACAATGATGAAAATGAATTTCCTTTATCAAATGTGTATGAAGCTCAAAATACGCTCGTTGCAAAGCTTGAACTAAAAGGCTAAATTCGTCAGGATTTACTGGAAGAGAACTGGGATCATCACAGAGGTAGACAAAGAGAAAGTAAAGGAGCAGCTAGGGTATGTGGTGAATAATCTCTTCCCCGCACAAGAGAATAGTACTACAAAACCATGGTCTTTCAGAATTTGATTGCAGTTGCAACATATAAAGTGATGAAAAATGTACTACAAATGATGAATGTTCCATCTTTTTGATGTTTTGATCAAATTGTACAATGGGTAAGGAATGGAGCATTCTGAGTTCTATTGAAAAGAATGTGTATGTCTCATAGGATCTATTTTTATTTTTTCCAAGGTATGCCCAGATGCCTCTCTGTCTCTGTCTTTCTCTCTCTCTCTTTACATCCCATATTCTTTCAATGAAGAGGGTGAAAGAGAGTGAGAGATGCATGAAACAGATTAGAATGGCCTTTGTGGAATGAATTCCCTCTCCTCCCATCCTCTCTCTCTCTCTCTCTCTCTCTCTCTCTCTCTCTCTCTCTCTCACACACACACACACACACACACACATTCTCTCTCTAGAATCTTTTAGTGCTCATCAGATTTTAAAAAAAATGATGGTTGTGAAATGCTCGCCAACAAAAATTCCCGCCACATCTCCACCCAACCATACCTAATATAGACCCTTGGCCCACTAAATATAGGTCCCTTGTATCGCATGTGTGTCTTGGACCGTGGCCTAGCCCGTCTTAACCTAAACCTAACATAGCGTCCCCATGGTGTACGAATGTGATCTTCTTTTGATCTTCCTCAATAATTCTATTTTAAAATAGTCACAATAAACATCGCAAATAGTGTTCTTCTCATGCCCTGTTACTTCATTTAAGATTTCACCTTGGAAGGGAAAAGGAATTTGGTCCCTCTTAGTTGTTTCATTAAGTGTTCTATAGTCCACGCACACCCTCTAGCTACCATTCTTCTTGGGAATCACCACCCCTATGGACACCCATTATGAATTGTTTATTGGGTAGATGAACCATGCATATAGTTATGGTTGTTGTTGTTTTAAGAAGATGAGAAATTATTTATTGTAGCCTGCCTAGCTTGTAGCCCTTTCTCATCCGCATTATAAACTTATGCTTCAAAAATAGAATCTTCCAAAGTTTTAAGATGTAGATGAATAATCTTTGCTTTAAATTCCATACATAATCCTCCTAGGAATCCCCGTACTTTGTGAAATCTGTTGAGGTTATCCAACTTGAGGATCACTTCTGTATAGCAAGAATATAATAGGTTATAGATGGAGTATGCATGAAGCACTCATCCCAAGATTGCGAGTTCTTATTGTCTTCATTGTTGGAATGGAGCTCCTTCTAAACCATAACTTCAAAATTCTTCCAAGTTGTAACTCTTTTGTCTAGCTTTAGCAACATCCACCACTTGTAGGCCTTGCCTTCAAGTACTAAACTCATTTCAAGAAAATGGAATACATATGGAGTTACACATAGATTATGGAAATTGTTCCACTTGTACAAAAAGCTACTCACAACATCTTTTTTCCTTTCCTTGTCTTCACCTCTATACATCGATGGCTTAAAGTCCTTCATCCATGATGAAGTCTTCTGGTTCTTGTGCCCTATTGAAAGACATTCATGTAGTGGTGGCGTGTCAGACCCCACCCTTGATTGACCACAATTGAATTTTGTGACCGGTCCTTGGCCATCTACATCATTAAATTATTAACTACCTTTGTGAGCGTAGTTAGTTATAATTGATGGCTGCGAAAAAAAACCATTTGATCCATGTGGCAGATATAGACAACTTTTGGTTGTCATGAAGATTATCATGTTCCTCAACTTGCACATCCTCCATGAACACGCCCATCCCCAGAGGCAGAGCGGTCTCAAAATCACAACGATGATTGATTGAAAGCGATTGATCTATTGACATGCTTGCTTTGCTCAAATTAAAAACTTCCTGCAAAAATTAGCCAAATTCAAAAACATAAAATTTTGAATTTTAATTGCTTACCACTCTTTGGAAGCTTCTAGAAGGCAAATTTTAAAATTTATCAAGAGGTCCAAGCTTTAGAAGGTGTTGAAGCCTTGGTCTGTGGCAATAAACCCCTTGGAGGGGTGGCCCAGTTAACCTATGATGCGGCCATTATTCGTTTGTGCATATGTTTAGTCATGGGCCGGGCTTGTCGATCCAAAAGGTTTATAGTAAAAGGCTAGTGATCGCCGATGAAAGATACACCAAACCCATTTAGCACTGACTGACAAAATATGGGCACATGTATGTGAAAAGGACGGAAATCCCTAGATAAGGTTGTACTTTCAAGGGTTTTCAAGTAATTCTGAACACACAAGCTTTGCTCTAGCTTCACCTCTTCTTGCATGTCTGAGAGAGAGAGAGAGAGAGAGAGAGAGAGAGAGAGAGAGAGAGAGAGAGAGAGAGAGAGAGAGAGAGAGAGAGAGAGAGAGAGATAGAGAGAGAGAGAGAGAGAGAGATCAAGCATCGACTAGCATGACGATACAGAGAAGGATGAACGGCGATGCAGTGGCTTTTTCCTCTCTACATGCACACAGAGTCCCTCGGTAGAAACACTGTAGGAAGTGAGTGACACACCGCCCTGTATACATAGAGCTTGTTTGCATCTATCAAGTTGTGTGCTTGTAGCCCTGCAGCTTTCACGCCTATAGAAAGTTTCTACAAGAAAAAAAATTTGGCGCCGATGTTGGGGAGTTTCTTTGCATCAAGCTCCGCCTGTTGCCTACGTAATGCATCGCTGAGGTTATTTTGTTTACAGAGAAAGGCTGGGTGGGAAGAGTGTGTGTGTGGTTGTTTTTGTAGATTTGGAAGTAGATCTAGTGAAGCTGGCACTATCTTTTTTAATTTTTTTTCAAAATTGTTTTGCTTTAGATCTATGTGTCTAGGTATTGTGTTTCTGCAAATCTGAATTTCTATTGCATTTGTATAAATTTGCATTTTTGTAATTTTGAAATTCCACAATTTTGGCAATCTTTGAATCAAAGAGAAAACAAAAAAAGAAAAAGGGAAAAAAGAAAAAAAACTAAAATGCCCAAAACGTTTTTGAATTGACTGAAAAAAAAACAAACAAAACGAAGTAAAACGACCAAAATCTCTAGTGGCAAGACCTCTTAGAGTACTTGTCACTCAACACTTTTGGGATACGCACCTCACATGTATTTGCACTCTGGATGAGTGCTAGAGTCTGATACATTAGAGAGTGCCTCAAATGCACGGGAATCCATTATCCATCCACGTTAGGTTCCGGGCCTTCGGCTGAAACCCAAGGTATTGCAACTCAAGACCCTCATATCACAGTGACTCTTCCTCTGACTACAACATCATGGAGGGATATCCTACACAAAACACTGAAATCAAGTCAAGACTTGCATGCCTTTGCCCCATGGCATGGGTGTAGCATGTTTAGCCGCTTAAAAGAGACCCTTAGTCGAGCCACCTGTTCGGAGCCCACAACTAGTGAAGTGAATGAGGACAATGGGGAGGTAGATTTTCCTTTCACTTCTCAAGTAGACCCTGTACTCCCCAAGGGTGACATCCTACCTACTCCATTCATTAAAGACCCTACCGAGCCATCACCCCTTGAGGTTCTACTATCCCATGGTAGCAGTCTTTCCGAAGTGCAAGAGATCAAACGACATATGCAAGCAACAAGGGAGAGGGAAATTGAGAACCTATGAATGCTAGAACAAAGCCAAGCCATGAAAGTGAAGACCCATATGACAACAACCATGCCAGCCAAGCAACCAAGTGCTCCCAAGATAGGAGTCACAGAGGGTCAAGCAATGGGGAGCCATAATACCTCCACTTCAAGGGAACCTGCAGCATACCAAGCTCAGAGGGGATATTTCTCACAAAAAAATTGGGAGTATGACCTACAAATTGAGATGTTGAACCACTTGTACACATGTTGCACATACCCTGTGGGGTGGTTAGAGGTGGTACAATCCATGTTTGGGGCCACAATTTTAGAGGAGCAACAACGGATGATCTGTGATGTCATCCATGGTGCCATCCAATTAGGGAGGCAAGACCAAGGAATTAACATTCCTTTGACGGGTCCTATGAGATTCTTGGATATGGGAAAGGCCAAACAATGAACCCTATCACAAATGGAGACTTCCTTAGTGAGTCCCATTGATCCTTCATATGTTGTTTCGCCTGGAGTCTTGATACCCTTTGAACCCACAAGCAATAGTTTCACATTCCCGAATTTAGCTCATTTTTCCCTCAAAGAATCTACGGCTACTATGCCTGTCACACCAAAAAATACACCTTGGACCTCATTCGTGACAAAAGCACCACTACATAGTAGCACAATACCCACAACAATACCTACAAGTGTACATCAATCATATGTACCTATGGGCCCTCATACACATGTAGCTCCCACACCCCCGATTGTTTCAATAGCCTACACTCCACAACCACCTATCTGAGTACTCATTATAGTGGTTTGTAGTATTAACATGTCATATCCTATGTCTGTTATGCCTAGGGGCACACATATGAACTTTGGGCCACCACATGGAACAACACCGTACCCATCTTGGGACCCGAGGATCACCCGTATGCCTAACCCAATTCCAACCCCTATTTCACATGTAGTCCCGAGAGCACGAGTCCCCACTATACCTGCTCACTTGGGTGACTTGGCAGCATTTTCTTGAGCTATCGAATGATCTGTTGCTGAAAAAATGTGTAGCACGTCTGATAGGGATACTAGAAGTAAGGCAGTACAAGTAGCCAAGCTTACACAAAAATACAGTGGGGACGGGGGTGTTAGAAATCACATTGAGGTATTTGAGCACGTATGTGATTTCCTAAAAGAGCACAATGTACTCCATAAATGAAAAGCTTTGAGCTTGACTCTAAGTGGGAAGGCATGGGGCTAGTATAGAACCCTACGAAATGAAGAGCACACTAAATATCCTACTCTTAGGAGAGTTTTCTTGAAAGAGTACATACGAGAGGGAGTGCTTTGGGGTGTAGCATCTCAGGTCCAAAAATCCCAATGAGAGGAAGGGGAGTCAGTGAGAGACTTTATTAGTTGCTTGAAGCATTTGAATTCTTGTTGTAATCCACATGAGCGCTTCAATAATAACCAATTACTCGATAGATTCATTAGGGGACTACGACATGAGGATATCTATAATGGCCTATTCATAAGAGGTATCACCACTTGGGAAGCAGTCACCACCAATGCAATCCAATTGGAGGACAATTTAATGATTCAAGGAGAAAGAGTGTCTATTGAGCCTAAATCTACTAGCTCGCAAGCATCGGGGCATGAGCCAATGACCATAAATCCTATTGTTAAAGAGCCAAAGATATCTGAGATGACTTTAGCAGATCTCACGAAGGCCATTCAAGAAAGTCTTAGAGATAATTGTGCCTCACAAAACAATCATATGTATCCAAGGAGGGAACAACAATGGTGCTCAGTTTTCTTTGGCCCACATAGCACTAGTGAATGCCCTACATTTAGAGTAAAATTCAACGAGAACTGCAATGCATGTGGTAGATACGATCACCAAGCTAAGGATTTTAATGTTCAAATGTGTGATGGCGAATAGACCACCCTTGGCCTGGACGGATTCACCTCGAGTTGTTGCATTGATGCATGCCCCACATGTTGAACAACTATCGCAACACATGGTTCCTAGAGCCCAAAATGTTTCTCAAGCTACACCACTACCACCTCCAGTGCTAGGACCGCAACCCCCACATCCAAGACAAACCCATGTGAATCATATGGGCTGCGAGCCATTTAGAGATTGTTTGGAAGGTTGTGAGGAAGATATATACTCTACTATTTCCTGTGGGATGGATGCATTTGAAGAGTGTCCACAATACTACATGGAGGACTACTAGGGACAAGTCAAACATGTAACATGAATGAAAATATCACAAAGGGTAACAAAGTCAAACCCCAGTTCAAAGATTAACATAGGGACTGGTGACGACCCCGTGTATATGAATGACGCTGAAAATGATTTTGATTCATGTGAGACCATGGAGACTAAAACGGCCATTAGAAAAGAAAAAAACAAGGAGGATCATGATAAGCCACAATAGACACAATCCATGGAACATAGGAAGAAGATTGGAACTTACCCAAACCATATAGGCGAGATCGAGCAAGTCAAGCAATTAAGGAGTTTGGTGAGCTAGAACCAACACCTAGGAAGATCCAAATTACAAACACAATGTTTCCTACACAAAATCAACTTCACAAAGACCATAGACCACTAGCCATACCTAGTGTCATCCAAGAAGAAAGTGACTTTAAGTCATTGGGAAGTGGGCATACTCCTTTCTTGTTGGAGAGAATGTTTACATAGGGATTACCTAACCCCATTGAAGAAATGGAGATCCCATCTTCCCCATGTCAAGGGATTGAAGCCCAAAGAGTTCCGTTAAATATGGCCAGATTGATGGATTTCATGGCTTCAAAAGTTAGAACCACCATCATGTCTAAACTATATGGAGACCCCTAAGCTATATGGAGACCCCGAGCTATTCCTAGATCTTCGAGCTTTCCTCAAGGGAGAATTGAAGGTCGGGTTACCACAATTTTCACCAATAGATAGGTCTAATAAAGTGGCAGTAGAGGTGGAAATCTTAGATCCACAACCCAACCTGGATGAGAACTCCGTTATTGAAATACCTATTAACAAGTTGGGACAGTACTTTGAAGGTGATGAATCCAATGCAACCCTACCAATCACTGCCAAAGGATTAACGGTGAAGGGAATCCTTGATGGTGGCACTGGGTTAGCACTGTAACTAAAAATGGATGGGAATCTATGGGGAGACCTCACCTTGGTACTACAAACATAATGGTAAAGATGGCCAATGGGACCATTGTTAGACTTATTGAGATGCTAGATCTCAAGATCAAGGTCCTTGGACACAAGGTAAGGCACACCTTCATTGTTATAATTTTTTCCAAGCACACTATGTCATCTAAAATGATCTTAGGACGTACTTTCATGAGGGAAGCAAAAATGGTGCATGATCAGTCTAAAAACCATGTCTACTTAAAGCTCCAAGACTCTTTCATTCAAGTTGATTGTGTGACTGGTCGTTGAGCACATCCTCTAGGAAACAGATTTATAATGGACCATTGCACAATTCACTCGGCCCCATTGCAGTATTGTTACACGTGTAAAAAGGATGTCGATGTTGAGGAAGATTAAGGGGATGTTCTACCTAGAATAGCTGAGTCTGACAATGTAGACTGGGTCCACCTAGCGACAGCCATTGACACTTGGAGAAATAGAGGGACGACTTGGGTAACACCTGAGGGGGACGTAGTGCCACAACTTGTACCTTTAAATATGATAGGAGCAATGCATATAGCTTATGATGACCTACGAGATGAAGGCTTGACTAACATTGGAATCAGTAGAGTCTCAAAAGACTATAGGCCACACGATTTGGAGTTAGAATCATCAGTTGAAATTGACTCTGAGGACAAATAATCTAAGTTAAATATTGGTGCAAATGTGGGGACAAACCATTCAAGGCCTAGTGGTACCCTAGATGAGAATCTACCCTAGAGAGAAGAAGATACGAGTAGCAATTCATCTAGTGACTTTGCACTAGAGACCGGCCATAATCAAAAACTAGACAAGAGGAGTAAGCAATATAAGAGGCGATGATATCGAGCAAATGTACGTGCTAGGATAAATGAAAAGAAATCTATCACAGAATGGTTCAATTATACGGGGGCATGTGATGCTCATCGAAAGTTGGTAGATAATTGGGGTGAATACCTTCAAAGCGTCACATGGTCCATTCCACAAGCCATTGACATTGCATTTTTAGAGGCACAGAGAAGCCAAAGTTGAGCCATATTGTAAGGAGACACCAAAACGAAGAGTTAGCTCAACAACTAAGGGAAGTGGAAGCAAAATCACAATCCACAACACAACAAGATCCCACAAAATTACACCCTGCACCTGATTATTTCAAATCCTACACCACGGAGGAGAGTAAGGTTGTGTATACAAAGGCCCAAAGAACACCTACTAATGGAAGTATTGGAGTCTATGATGGCCCAGTGATAGTTAAAGAAATAGAGTTAGTGGACTCAGGTGAGGACTCAAAACTTGTTTTCATTGCCCAAGGCCTGAAAGAGGTTAAGGAATATGTACTTAAGGAGCTCCCCAAGAAATTCAAGGATATATTTTCTTGGACATATCATGACATGAAGAACATTCCACCTTCCGTAGTGCAACATACAATTCCAATGATTAACACTGCTAAACTAGTCCAACAAAGACCCTACCCAATGAATCCTAAGTATGCGAAGATTATTCAAGAAAAACTCAAAAAGCTTATCAAATGTGGATTCATATACCCTATTGAGCACTCACAATGGGTGTCTCCAATACTTATTGTGCCAAAAAATAATGGGAAACTAAGCGTGTGCGTGGATCTCAATAAGATTAATGCTTCCACTAGAAGAGACCATTACCCCTTGCCATATTTGGAACATGTGCTTGAGAGAGTCGCAGGAAAGGAAGCTTATAGCTTTTTAGATGGTACTCTCCCATGATTTTATTTGCAACATTGTTGTAGGTGGTGAACTTACAACGGGAGGTGCAAACTCCTTCTTGCTAACTAAATTTTGATGTTCGCATTTTTTGTTATGGCTTTTGGCTTAACTAATTCCCCTGCTACATTCCAAAGATTAATAAACACTGATTTTAGGGAATATTTAAGGGAGCATTGCAAAGTTTTTTTAGATGACCTTTATGTTTATTCTTCGTGGAAAGAGCATGTATCATGTTTATGAAAAGTGTTTGAAAGGCGCAGATTGTATCGCATCTCATTGAACCCTTTCAAATGCCAATTTAGAATTAAGCATGCAGACATTTTAGGGTATATTGTGTCCAAGAATGGTATTTCCACAGATGAAAGAAAAATCAAAGCCATTTCTAATTTACCACCAACTACAAACTATAAGGGAGTTCAAAGATTCATGGGGCATGTTGGTTATTATCGACGGTTTATTTTACACTTTTTTGAGATAGCTCGTCCATTGTACAAGATTCTTATCGAGTTTCACTGGATCAAGGAGTGTGACCATGCCTATGAATTATTAAAAAGGGCCTTGACAAGTGCTCCAATCCTACGAGTGCCCGATTGGAATATATTTTCCATGTGCATATTGATACATCAAGCTTTGTTATTGGGTGTGTTTTAGCTCAACCAGGAGAACATAAATTGGACTACCCCATTAGCTTTGCAAGTTGCCAACTGAATGATGCTGAGAGGAACTACACCACTACAGAGTGGGAAGGTTTAGCTATGATTTATGCAGTAAAGAAATTTTGCTATTACCTTCTTGCCAACAAGTTTGTTTTTTATGTGGATCATCAAGTGTTATTGTATCTAGTAAACAAACCATGGTCCACGGGGAGAATTACACGATGGTTATTAATTCCTCTTGAGTTTGATTTTATTGTCGTGGTGAGACCCGCCGGTAAAAGGCATGTCATGGCTGATCATTTGTCTCACATACCCAAGGGTGAAGCTCCTACTGGAATCGATGATGAATTGCATGATTCTTCCCTATTCCTAGTTGAGACCATGCATAAATGGAGTGAGAAGATTGTAAACTTTTTGGTTAATGGTTTTTCATCCAAGGAGCTTTGTAAGGATATAGCTTGCAAGCTACTAAAGGAAGGTGAACCTTATTCTCTAATAACAGGTACTCTCTACAAGCTAGGGAAGGACGATATTCTTAGATGATGTGCTCATGAGGATGAGTATTTGTACATACTGCAAGAAGCAGACATGGGCATAGCTGGAGGACATTTTTCATGACAACTAACTACTAAGAAGGTGTTGCAATCAGGCTATTGGTGGCCCACCTTATTCAAGGATGCATCACTTTTGCAAAGGGATGCGATGAATGCAAACATTACAAGACCACACAATGGAAGGTTTGGATGTCCTCACATCCTATTAAAGTGACCCAACCATTTGAAAAATGGGGTTTAGACTTTGTAGGCCTAATTAGTTCGGTAGCCCGTAACACCCAATCTCGATATATTATTGTTGCAACTGACTATGTGACAAAGTGGGCAGAAGCTGAGGCAACACACTAGGCTGATGCAAGGTCAATCGCTAAGTTTCTCTTTGAGAACATTATTACATGATTTGGTTTTCCCTTTGAAATTGTGAGTGATAATGGAACTCATTTTATAAATGAAGTGATAAAGGAACTCACAACAAGCTTCATGATATCCCATCATAAGTCGACACCTTATTATCCTTGTGGCCAATCTGAGAGTACTAACAAGACTTTAATTTCTATCTTGACCAATCCGGTAGAGGCTCATCGCAAAGATTGGGATTTGAAGCTAACATTTTCTCTATGGGCTTATCATACTGCACACAAAGTGGATATTAATTGTACACCATTCAAGATGGTATATGGCCAAGAAGCAGTTATGTTCTGTGAGTTTGTCATTCCTAGTCTTCAAGTAGCTTCACATGAAGGTTGGGATGGTAACCCTTTAGTTGAGCGTTTATATATTCTTGAGCGGTTAGATAAAGAGAGGCAATTGGCTGTGAAAAATACACTTGTAGAGAAGGATAGGTGAAAGAAATAGTTTGATCGTCATTTAAAGAACAAGGATATCAAGGTTGGGAATATACTTCTTATGTATGGAGTGCGTAACGAGAAGAAAAAGCTGAAATATGCGGG
This sequence comes from Adiantum capillus-veneris, assembly GCF_014529385.1. NCBI lineage: Eukaryota > Viridiplantae > Streptophyta > Polypodiopsida > Polypodiales > Pteridaceae > Adiantum > Adiantum capillus-veneris. The sequence goes on from NC_140933.1 coordinate 18,012,191, forward strand.
AAAAGGACCATATAGAGTATGCAAAATCATCCCACAAGGTACCATTCATGTGGAAACTTGATGGAGTGGAAACCATTGGATTCCTCAGTGGGAGTAAATTTAAAAGATACTATGATCCTTTAGGCCAAGAGGAGCTACGTGCCATTCATCAAAAAAAGGCAACCAAGGCACAAGCAGAATTGAAAAAGATACAAGCTCGAGCTGAGACTCCGAGCTGAGACTCAAGAGCAACAACAACATATTATGCGCCAACGAGAGAAGAAACTTGGAGTTGCACATGCATTCAAAGTTGAATCAGAGGACGATTTGGAAGATTCTGACCCACCTCTATGATATCACATCGAGTTAAATAGCACCTATGGGAAAGTGCTATATAACGCTTTAGTGGACAAAGGATTCCCACACCCTAAGACTGTGTGTGTGCTACCAATGTTTACCATTCACTAATTGTTGGTTTAGTTTTGCAAGCTCTGTGATAGTATACAGCCTTACCTTGCAAATTCTCAATCAAGTATTTGCAAAAACACTATTCTTCTCTCTCTTTATTCCCTTTGCTCTGACTCTCTCTTGCGACATTTGGTGAGTGTCTTGGTGTGGGATCGTTTGTGCGTGTTTTGTTGCACCTCCTTTTGGTCATGGCAAAATCCCTCTTGCATCCTAGTTCGAATCCCACAACTAGGTGGTGCACCTTCGCTTGTTTGGTTGTGGGTTTTTTATTGTTGTTTCTTGCTTGCGATTGCCCCAACCCCAATTAAGCAGCACGGAAGCCTCAAGGGGTGTTTAGAGGTCGCCTCTCTTGTTGCCCACCCTAGACCTCCTCAAGTTTGGTGCCCCCACTGAGGAGGGACTGTACTTGTTGTTGTTAATACTCAGCCTTTAGAGTAATCAAGTAGCTTGCATGAATCACAAAAATTTGTATGACACATTTGTTCCCATTGCAAGGCAAAAGGTGCATATCATTGTAAGCACAAAATTACAATTTCAACGAGTAATTCATAGAATTTTGGGTCCTCTTAGGTTGGCTGAGATAAACGCTTCAGTAAATCCTTTTATTTTACCTCTCATTAGGTACGACCTTAGTTTGGACGTCTATATTTTTGTTTTATTTTAAGCATTAGGTCATGCATAGACCATGATAATGGCCTAGGAAAAGAGGTTTTTCCCTTCCATTTCACTCCACACATTAGAATAAACATTGCAATTAGTAGAAAGATCCATTTTCAACAACGTATGGTGTTCATGTTGGGTGCCCAAAGAGTAGGAGAAATTCTTACGTCACCAAACCCTGTCATTTTGTCTCTTGTTGACTATCATAGATCATTTGATGTGCATATTTTTATTTTGTTGTAGAATAGATTGCAATTTAGAAAACATTATTGTGTAAATCTTTTTAAGAAAGAAAAGAAACGTGGTCACTTTGAAATTTATTCAATGGAGGCCCAATGCCAAATGTCAAGATATCCTCTCTTTTTTGGAGAGCCTGGCGAGGATGCCGAGCTATTTCTAGCAAATTTCAAAATGGCTTGCCGCATAATAAGAGTGATAGGAGTTGATGAATGCTTAGAAATGTTTGAATTGGTCCGTAGGAAAGATGCTAGCACTTGGTTTGACTATCTATCTCAGGAAGATAAGGGAAACTATAAGGAAGTTATTGAGCATTACAAGCGATACTTCTTTGACCCCCCCCCCCCCCCAAAATACTCAAAAGCTATGGCAAGACATTGTTTCTCACAAGCAAAAAGAACTAGATGACTACTATATGTACAAACATGAGTTTCTACGTCTTTGGGTTGTTTGGGTGAGAAATGTTGCCAACCCTGGTAATGGTGCAGAGTTTCTAAAGAAGGAGAGGTTCATAGCCGGTCTCTTTTCCACACTCAAGATAAAAGTTGAGGTGGGTGTACCTACTACCTTTGATGCAAATGAAACTAGGGCTATTGAGAAGTATAGAAAACTCAAGTGCCTAAGAGGAGAGGTTCCAATAGAGGGTCCTAGACCCAAGGGAAAGTTGCAAGCATCAGCATCTAGAGAAATTCTTGAGGTAACAGTTGAGGTGATTGAAAAGTTAAATGAATCCTTAAGCAACTTGTCGATTCATCTTGCACAAGCTATAGGTCTCATGGGACAAACAAAGAAAACTGAGGAGCAAGAGCCACAATCCATGCAAGTAATGATAATGCTGGAGTTGCGGAGAGTCTGGACATGGGATGTATAACTATCCTTGGCCCCGTGGGGAACAAGGGAGACCTAGCTTGACTTACCCATTGATGAATGCAGGTGATGGAACTGGTCAACAACCAAGGCTTCTACAAAGGACAAATGGAGAAAGACCACCTTTACAAGGGGTAGAAGGAGTTCCACCTTTGCCAGATCCAAATGTGCATGTGGTAGAGGTGACGAATTCAAATGAGTTTGACATGGAAGCAAATGGTATTAAGTGTGGTCGTGGAAAAGGTAATGAGAAAGAAGGATTCACATCACAGAGTGACCATGGACGAGGCAAGAAGGCAAAGGAGACCAAGGAATCCAAGAGGACTCGACATCGTATCAACCTCCAAGACTTCCCTCTAGGACATGGTATGGCTCCATATAACTTGTTGGAAGACATGAGAGGTAAGGGTCCTGATATCTCATGGCCTCAGTTTCTTGCATTATGTCCACAAGTTAGGAGGGATTTAACGAAGGCAACTAGCACTAGGAGAAAGGTAAAAGAGTGTGTTCCTATTGTAAAAATTGCACAAGCTGAAATGAATGAGTACATTACACCGGTGCTAGATTGTTGCATCAAGGAAAGGTTTAGTGAATGGGGGTGCACAAATTTGCATCATGACAGACTCACGCAAAGACTAGGCATGCACATCCATGAGACATCTGAAATCAAAGTAAAAATGGCAAACAATAGCAAGGCTAGGTACGTAGGCATTTGTAAGAATGTTTTCGTGGAGGCCTTTGGCATTAAGAAGGCAGTGGATTTCTATGCTGATGAAAATGCGAGCTTTGCAAGAGTGGGAGAGTGGAAAGTTAATTTGCAGGAATGACAATCATAAGAAGGTTGACTTTGACATGAAGGAGCAACACCAAGAGGAGCTCCATGAAGAATCATCTCAACCTCTTGGCACGGAACTATGCCGGGCCGTGTCGACCTAATTGTGAAGTGTGAACTGTTTTGAAGTGAATCTCTGTTGTGTCGTAGTAGAATCTTGACTTGGAGTATCCAAGTTTGTTACACAAAACGTATTGATTTCTGCAAAGATCTGAACCAAGAAAGTCCCAATGCTCCAAGAACAACCATCCTCCCCTGGACAACTACCATGGGGGAGTGCTTTGAGAGACTCATGGAGCTCCTTTAGCTGGAGAGGAAGCTTGAGTCTATGTCGCATATCCTCAATAACAATGCAAGGCATCTATGCCCAAACTTGCTCTCTGCATGCATCCTGGCACTCTGTCTAAGGCTCAACTGACAAAGTGAGACTGAGGAAGACTGGACCAATAGCACTTTAGAAGAAGAAAGTAGCAACAACATTACTGAAGAGGAGTCTTCCATCAAAGTCATGGGGGTAAGGCTTAATCAAAGCAACCAAGAGACCTCTTGTCAAGGCTTGGAAGAGGTAGGTCCTCAAGAGAACCAAAATGTGCAAGATGAAGGAATGTAAGAAGGTACGTTGTCTACAACACTTACAAAGGACGAAAGAGAGAAATTCAAATGTATGGTAAGGAAGTTTCCTAGGCTTTTTACTAAAGACTACATAGATGTGCGTGGAGTAGATGATATTCAACACAAGATTGAGTTAAAGCCAGAGGCCACACCTAAGGCTCAAAAGCTATGAAGGCTAGGAGTCATCAATGAGCAAGCTCTACTCAAGGAGGTAAGGAAGCTTCTAGAAACAATTTTCATTTATCCAATGGAGAATTCAGAGTGGGTCTCTCCCGTTGTCACTCCCAAGAATAACGGCAAGTGGAGAGTGTGTGTGGATTATAGTCTAATTGAGTGGATTATCGTCCACTCAATTAGGTGACAAAAAGAGATCATTTTTTCATCTCATTTCAAGATGAGAGACTAAATGAGGTAGCTGGTCATGAGAAGTATAGTGTGTGTGATGGCTACTCAAGTTACTTTCAAATAAGGATTGCATTGGAAGATCAATTGAAAACAACCTTCATTACTCCTTGGGGTTGTTATGCTTTTAGAGTCATGCCATTTGGCCTGAAAAATGCTCTTGCAACTTTTCAATGCTTCATGAACATGGTGTTTCAAGCATTCTTTGGGAAGTCAATTAAAGTGTTCATTGTTGATTTTTGTATTTATAGCTCAAAATTATTGCATCTACAGATGGTAGAAGAAGGATTGAAGAAGCTATATGACATGGGAGGTCAACTTAACCCCGGCAAGCGCCACATAGGTGAGGATGAAGTGATCTTGCTTGGTCACAAAGTTTATTGCAAAGGCATCGAGGTGGATCCTTCAAAGGCAAAGGCTCTTATTGAGTTACCATCACCCAAGAGTCTTAAGGAGGTCATCTCATTCATTCAAAAGGTGAAGTATATGTCACGCTTCATTCACTTAGCCTCAGAGTTACTTCACCCCTTGCAAAAGTTGACACAACAAGTAGAGTTTGTTTGGTCTGGTGAGCTTGAAGACTGAGCACTCTACCAAAGGATCTCCAACAACATTGTCAAGAAGCTATATCACCATGTAAGTCTTATATTCTAGTTTGTGTCAGTAGTTCAAGACAAGGTGAAGAAGAACTACAAAATGAAGACCTGTTTGAGGTGCAAAACATCTCCAATAGCTTGGAACTACTCTCATTGGAAAAAATGCCTTATGATGGTACATGAATGTACCATCATCTTGCGGGAGGGCTAATGATAGCCGTTTTTTGGCTATCCAAAATTGCCATAGTGAGCTACCTCACCCTACCAAAATCACCCAAACATTGTGGCTATCCCTACCTTTTCATTGTACATAGGCGTGTGTGAGTTAGGGGACTTTCCCCATATCTCCTTAAAACCCTTAGCTAGCTAGTCATTGGGCTAGTTGAACCAAAAAAAAAACTAAAACCAAAAAGATAAAAACATATTATGGCCCATTTGTGTGTAAATATTTCATTGTATATAGGGACTAAATATAGGTATTTTTATTATAATTATTTTGATATTTATTTAAATATTTCTACGTAGGTGTGTGTTATTTGCCTAAGTAAGTATACTCACATTATCACTTTTTTCTTACCGATGTACATACTCTTTATTATATAAATAAATATTTTCATGCAAGCCTCTTTAAATCTTGGTGTGAACCACTTCGAGAAAAAATCACAAAAATACATTTCACTCAGTCATTCCCTTTTACTAAATCACCATTTTTCTACATGCATTCTTCTTTACTTCTTGTAAATATTCCTAAATCAATAAAACAAATGAGGGCCCTGCCATTTGATTCCCTATATTTTTATATGTTTATTTTTTACATTTTATATTTATATACAACTGACACTATTCTAGATTCTACAAATTCTTTATATACTAACCTATTTTTTCCCATCATATCCATATATCATATTTGTGAATAATCCTAATACATACATATTTTTAAATCCTCAAGAATCTATTAGGTTATGCTCTCATGCAAGGAGGGGCTCACTCTTGAAGGATTATACAAATTAACAAAAGGGGGGCCATTGAAGACTTTTCTAGGAGGAAAAACAGGCATTTTGGTGAGATTTTTACGTCCACCTCCACTCAAAATTTGAGGATGTGTCCAAAATGAATTATTTAGCTCACAAGCTGAATAATCACCTCAAATTTGTTCATAATTTTTGGAGCTACCACCGGTGAGATATTATATTTTTGGTGGGCCCAAGTCTGCCCACTTTTTCTCACAAGTCACCCTAGTCTTTTCTCACTTTCCTTCACACACACACACACACACACACACACACACACACACATACACACATTCATTCATCTCCATGTCTCACTCAAACTTGCACCTTCCATGGTTTTTCTCACCCTCTTCACCATTAACCTCCCCTACTTGTCAGAAATAGAGCACGTCAGAGGTGGTCATACCACACCACACTAAAGGGTCAAGACTAGATGCTCATACTAGGGAGGAACATATAGCCACACCTAAAATGACAACCTCCCCTTATAAGGAAGCTCTTGCGGGAGCCCTGGGAATGATGAGATATGTTCACAGAGCCAAGGCCCATGCACCCATCCCAAGTTGCAAAAGTCATGGCTTCAAAGTACAATGGATCAGGGGATCCCCATGCTCACTCAGCATCTTTCAAACAGGTGTTGAGAGAAAAATACTTCATGAATTTCCACATTCAATTTCAAGGATTTGGATTGACCTTGGAAGGCACCGCCCTCACTCGATCCCAACCTATGGAAATATAGATGTGTTGCTTTAGGATTTTGTGGAAGAGTTCTATGCAAGCTCTGTGATAGTGTGATAGTATACAGCCTCACCTTGCAAGTTGTCAATCAAGTACTTGCACAAACTCCATTACTCTCTCTCTTTATTCCCTTTTCTCTGACTCTCTCTTGCAAAATTTGGTGTGTGTCTTGGTGTGAGATCGTTCGTGCGTGTTTTGTTGCACCTCCTCTTGGTCGTGACAAAATCTCTCTTGCATCCTAGTTCGCTTCCCACAACTAGGTGGTGCCCCTTCACTTGTTTGTCTATGGGTTTGTTGTTGTTTTTACTTGCTTGTGGTTGCCCTAGCCCCAATTGAGCAGCACAGAAGCCTCGAGGGGTGTTTAGAGGTCGCCTCTCTTGTTGCCCGTCTCGGAGCGCCTCAATAGATCATTAGGGGTCTAGATTTTGTTTCAACTTGTTTTCCAGGAGTTTTGGTCTTTTCACACTGACATGCCTCCTAGAGTTATAGTGCCTTGTTGCTTGATATTGTTGTGTAGAATTTATATGGATCTCCATCCACATGGCTGAGGACAACTGCTTTGACGAAATGAAATTCGTCATACCTCCAGGTGTTCTACTTTCCATGTTTCATGTTGGTGGATATTTATAATTGTTGATTGTGGTTTTCCATGGTTTGATTAAGTGCATTTAGTTATGTTTTGTTATTTGTCATTATAGCTATATAAATTTGTCTTTGCTAAGGTTGATGAACTAGAGTTTAGTCTTATGGATGAGGATTGAGGTTAGGAGACCGTGACTTTAGGTTAACTCATTAACTTGATCACTAGTCCTAATTGGTAAAATTATATGGGTGTTTGTGACCTTAGGAGTGTTTTAGGCATCGAGAAGCTTGCTCACTTCAACAACGAAAGACACTAGTAAGAATACAAAGGACATGGAAGCAAAAAGAAAAAGTACCACAAAGGTAAAATCTTAAGCTGGAAGAGAAATCCTGGCTTGTTGACTTGGTACCTCACTCACATGTATTGTTTATGGTACTAGAGCCCTTGAAGTTCCCAATATGGGTACTTTTCTTTGAAAAGCAAAAATCCCCGGACATACAAAATAAGCACACACGAAAAATACTTTTGAATTTAAAAAAAATTGACATGAAAAAGCTTCTATTAAGCTTAAAGTGAAAAAATCAAGCTCTTGTTTGAAGTTGTGAGAGTTAGTTGGCTAGTCAAAGCTAAAAGGCACAATTGGGGAATATTTCATTTAGATAATCTTTCTAACTTCGCTACTACTAGAGCAGTTGTTTTAACCTTAGCCATATCTACCTAATTGATAGATTCATCCATAAGCCCAAAACTCTTGATTGATTAATTTCATCAAAGTTCAATGTATTCATCCTTAACGGCAATGTAGCATTTCATAATTCTTTGCAATTACTCATATGCTCATGTACTTTATATTTCCCTCATGCTTTATTGCCATATAGTTCCGCTTTCATGCTCTCACGGTGAATTTGTTGTGCAGACAATCTATCTCAGATGCTCTACCACCTCGAAGAATGAGCTTCACCTCACTAGCTTCTGAGGACGGAATCTACATCAAGAAGGGGGGCATGTTAATCCATGATGCCGCCATTATACTTTTGTGCATATGTTTAGTCATGGGCCAGGCTTGTCAGTCCAAGAGGTTTATAGTAAAAGGCTAGTGATCGCCAATGAAAGATGCGCCAGACCGATTTAGCATTGACTGACAAAATGTGGGCACTCGTATGTGAAAAGTACGGCAAGCCCTAAATAAGGCTGTAAACTAGGGTTTTCAATGAATTCTGAATGCGCAAGCTTTGCTCTGGTTTATCTCTTCTTGCATGTCTGTGAGCGAGCGAGAGAGAGAGAGAGAGAGAGAGAGAGAGAGAGAGAGAGAGAGAGAGAGAGAGAGAGAGAGAGAGAGAGAGAGAGAGAGAGATAGATAGATAGATAGTTCTATTATCGTCCTGGGAGGTCAAATATGACCTAAGGGACCAAATGAACATGTCACGTGGTGTGAGTGGAGTTCATAAGTGACTCTCGATGCTCAAAAATGGTTGAAATGAGCGTCGCAATAGAGAGTCCACATCGTGGTTGGGAGAGGAAGGTATGTAGGGAGAGATCATGGCTGAATATATGGGGAAAAGAGGACCTAATGTGGTCAAAAGCTGAGCACTCAAGTAGTGTGTGGTACTCATTCTCTTGCACTTGACGAGGGCATAAGGTGCAAAGTCGATGACACTCCTCGCCAGTGCCCCAACGTCCTATCTCGCAGCGTAGAGAATGGGAGCTAAGACGAATGGAGGCAATGGTGCGGATCGCACTCAACGGGATGGGCTCAAGGATGTAGGAATGGGTTCGGTTACCTCGTTCCGAGAAGAAGAGAGATTTGTAGTTTGGGGCAACGTGTGTGGTGAGAGAGAGAGAGAGAGAGAGAGAGAGAGAGAGAGAGAGAGAGAGCATCGACGAGCACAACAACACAAAGAGGGACGAGCGGTGACGCGGTGGCTTCTTCTTCTCTGTGTGCACACGAAGTCCCTCGACGACAACACTGTAGGAGGTGAGTGACACACCGCTTTGTGGACGTAGAGATTGTTTGCATCTGTCAGTTTGTGTGCTTGTAGCTCTGCAGCTTGGACATAGCATATAGTAAGTCCCTAAAAGTAGACAGTCCCTCTTTTGGTCACCTAAATTACCCCTAGCAGGGGTGCCCAAGATGTGTAAATAAGCTTGAAACCTCAAGCTATGGCATGGGTAATGTGATGTGGTGCTAGAGAGAGAGATGAGCTTGCAACTCATACTACGGTGCTCCAATGGAGCCGTTCAAGAAGTATGAATCACTCACGAGCTAAGGGTGAAGCTGTTTGGTGCTATATTTTCATTATTTCATGCACGTGACCCCCCGCTTGACCCTACCTTGTTGTGTGTGTGTGTAAGAGTTGTTTCACCTCCGCCATGCAAAGGCATGCAAAATCGAATCATAATAACCTTTTAATTGAGCATGCATAAACTTTGCATTTAAAGTGTGTGAACTGGCATCCCTTGTCAATTTTCATCTTTTCGTGCACCATCTACAATCTTGCTTATTGCTTGTTGTAAGTCAATTTGTGTGCAAAATCCTCTCTACTATCTTATTAAGCTTTACTTCATGATCTTTGGAAATTAGCAACAACTAACAATCTTTGAGATTCTTAACATCATTTGTGTTTGAATCATCTTGTTTGAGAGGATTTCACTAAGCCCAAATCCTTGCATTATGTGGATAACCCATTTTTTGGATTTCACAACAAAAAGTGTGCTCAATACTCAGAAATTAAACTCTAGCATGGGGCTAGCACGTACAAATTGGAGGCATTCTCAAAGGATTACACATGTAGCTATTTTTTGCATAGTAGGAGAGATATGTGAAGTCAGTCTCCCATGAGTTGGCAGTGATAGTGATAGCTTGCAGACAACGTATGGGTGAACCCCAACCTCATTTTTTGGAGTCATCTTTGAGGACTTGAGTTGAGAACAACTCGGTCTATGTGGACAGCTTGGTCCTGAAAAAACTCGTGGTTCCAAGGGAGGTGTCTTTGGCCTCTCGGAGGCACCATAATCTATTGATTCACTATAACTTTGTGGTCTCGCCTTTGTGACAGTGTGAGCCCTTTGTAGTGGGTCACTATTCTAGTTCAAAGTCCAAGGGGAGGTTTGTTGCAATTCTGGCATTTGGCCTATATTGATAGCTGGTGTGTGAATCATCTCTTCTACAATCAGTAGTCCAATCATCATATGCGCATGTGATGATGGTCTAGCACACTTGACATGGTGAGTTGTACAAGAGTCCAAGATAGACTCTCATGTTTCTAGGAGCCACATGTGGACACTTTGTTGATTCCTTGACCTTTAAGAGAGATGTTATGTGACCCTTGGCATGTGCACCTAACCACTTGTTACTACTACATAAGTAGCTTCTTCTTGTACATTTCAAGCATGTTGTTAGTTCAATAATCAAGTTATTATTGGAGTTTGCATTCTCTCTCTCTCTCTCGCTCGCTCTCTCTCTCTCTCTCTCTCTCTCTCTCTCTCTCTCTCTCTCTCATAAAATAATTAACACAAATCATATGTCAAATAGTTCAAGTGTGATTTTTTAAAGACCAAATTTTACCATTTGGGACATATAATTTTTGCTCCAGACCATAATATGGACGAATCCAAAGTGGACACCATCCCCCCCTTTTTTGAATCCAAACTTACAATAGCGAGTATATTTATATATTAACCAAAAACAAAAAGTTACAATGAAGACCATGCTCCACCCGAACCATGGTGTCTAACAACCACCAATCCAAAGGATCACCTTGTACATCGGCTAATAAAGGGAGCCACCCTTAAACCATAGACAACATCCAGAGACACATCCTGACTTGAGGTGGCCACCAAGGAGAAGGCCCTGCCACAACCCACCCCTTGACCACCAAGCAGGGTAAGGAGAGTCGAAAGTGTCATCTTTTCTTTGCCTTTTGCCTACGCAAGCTGACAGTGTTTGTCTTGATATCCTTGACCTAGATGACTGACGAGGTCCATTTGTGTGCCATGCGTTTCACTTGCATGCGACTCAAGTTGACTAGAAACACTTGATAATCGTGACTCAATGACAGGGTTATCCATTAGCTCTAGTTTGTCCTGCTTCTCCTCGGTCTGATTCTCCATACTTACCTTAGCAGAGGGACTAACCGGCGCTGCTGATTCCTTTTGCATCTCCACTGTCAAGCACTCCTTCTCTTTAGCCACCTCCTGTCAGGCCAAGGGCAGGGCCAAGGGCCACGACGGACATGCGGTCAAGGGGCGCTATATTTAGGGGCTAGGAGTCTATATATGGCACAGTTGGGTGGAGAGTTGCATGGTCCAGTCCCCCACAGTCTTACACTGGTATCAGAGCAAGGTGGAGAGGAGGGGGCAGCAGGGAGCTATGGAGGAGGGAAGCATGGCGTTCAACTATGCATGGCGTTCTCTCTGGAAGCATGGCGATCTCTCTCTCTCTCTCTCTCTCTCTCTCTCTCTCTCTCTCTCTCTCTCATTCTTGTGATCGGAGATCTACACAGAGCTCGGGGCCGAACTCCACGTGGGACAGACCGCTTCTATGCACAAAGTCGCGATGTTCGGCATGCACAAAATCGGACCTGCATGCTTTCTGCAGCTTCGCCTTGGCCTGAGGGCCGGTTTTTCAGTATCTCCAAGTGACACGCTTGGCCTATTACTGGATTTGTTGAGGGCAGCAAGTTGCTCGGCATGGCCGACTCCTTGTCACTGTTTCTACAAGCCGACATAGGATGCTTGCCACACAATACTGGTTAATTTCACTTGAAATTGCTCGACAAGGTCGAATATTTTTGTCATGCTATTGGCAGCCACATCAGTTGGCCATTAGGACTACCCGATTTAGGTGAAGCAAGGCTTCTCTTTATGCATCTTGCATAGAGACTCCCCACGTTTGGCATATGCTATGAGCATACAAACTGGGGACGGATTTGGCAAAATGTTTGCAGATTCTTTCATTCCGTATACGACGGATGTATATGATACAAGAGGGCGAATATACATATGTGACAACTCTCTCTCGCACGGCAGATTTGGCTATGAGCCACCTTTACGCGAGCTTTTCCTTTGGAATTTCATGACAACTGGTTTCAGCAACAACTACCAGGTTAGCCAAGTTTAAGTTTTTCTTGTTTTTTTTTCCATGTTTACACTTTACTTGGCAATTACTGTCATTGTGCAAAGCAAAGTGCTTTGGCAATTTTACATGAAGCACGGCTTCTCCCTTGTGCCGAGATACTGCCATTGATTTGGAATCAAGGGCTTTGGCACACAAGTTTGGGAATGTCAGCACACAATACGCATAGGGAATGTCAGCTCATAGAATCCCTACCAGTTTATTCTGTGCAAGGCACTTATGGTTTTGGTTCTCACGCTTGAGACCGTTATAGTAGCCAAGGGCTTACGTTTTTGCGTGCAAGGCATGCTAAGCAGGTGGCATGGATTCCACCACTTTATGCATTATGCTTCCGCTATCACACTCGCAACTCTGGGATGGACTAAGTGATGGATTGTTGAACCTGATGGTTGGTTGCTATCAACACCCAATAGCACTAAAAGGAACCTAAATCTAGGACTTATTTCACAGGCAAAGTGCCAATGCTAAGTCATTTTCATACAATGACGACCCTGCAAGGCAGGTAGATCAAGATGTGGTTGTGTTTTTCTATTACCTCTCTCAATGAGAGAGTCATAGCAAAAACTTGTTGCATGCTTATAGGATACGCTGCACGTTAGGTATAAGATGCACACGAGCATGGCGTTCAACTATACAAGTCATAGTCGTTCAAGGAAACTTCCGTAGGTATGCATGCTCTTCTTCTCTCTAGTTCTCTCTCTTTAAGGGAATCATGAAAATATTCTAAGAAGCTTTTGATACATGTTTTGCTCGTGAGTCAGCCTGAGCCAAGGTGCTCTAACTCTTAGCTAGCACGTGGCTAAGATGCTACTCAAATTAGTCTTCATCGGTTCGTCCATTGAACACTAATTTGCACAAGGGTTATGAGCCACACCGGCTAAGAGCCATGGTCAGGCCAAAGGTAAGACCCAACTATTGGCATTCTTTGGGTGATTGTTTTCAAGCGTGAACAAGTCTACCCAGGGAAGTATACATCGACGTTAATGGACAAGCAAGGGTCTTGTCATTTAGGATGTTTACAGTGTCATTTTTGCACTACCTGTTCTCAGTGCGACACTCAAGTTGAGTTTTTGAAAATCTTCAATAGCTGATCTCTACAAGGAAGTATAGATGCTGCAATCAATTGAGACGGTATAGTTGTCCACAGGAGCTAGGCAGTTCACTTGTGTGGATTTCTTGCTCTCTCTATAGCACTACGGAGTGTCTATGGACATAGTGTTTTGGGGTACGACCCGGCGGGTGACTGCTACATCATCCCATAGGCATTGAGGATCACAGTTGATCTGCCTTGAGGATCACAGTTTGATCTCTCCCAGTTAAACTTTCAAGGAAAGAATTCCGCAATCAACCACACGGTAGCAGACAAACTCAACTTTTTAAGTTGATTCCAATCAGTATGTACACAATTAACTATGTTGGTTACCGTTAACTGCTACTTGATTAGTTTCTACAAAGGGTCTTACCAAGGGGTTTGACTACGTAGATTTTCACCAAAGGGGTTGGATTGCGAAGGCAACACCCACGGTTCCCAGTGCAATACTGTTTGTTTGTTCAGGTAGGAGATGTGCTCCTCTCCGTTTGCGTACGAGTAAGTGAACATTACGTTCAAATCTCCAGGTACGCATCTATTGATTTGGTGTTATTCCATTTTTTGTATGCTTTGCTTGTTTTTTTTCAAGACGTGTAAGTACGCTTGAATGTTGCAGAGCTATGCCAAGGGCATGTCGGCACAAAGTATTTTGGGCCAAGTGTCCAATCTACCTTTCTGCCTTCTGCTGTTACGAACCTACTTGTAGGGTTCGATTTGGCACATGTTGTCACATGGGATACAACATGGTTTAGGAACTCAAGGAGTTTGGTTTAGCTAGTGTGGAGCATGATAATGAGGGTCCCTCTCACTCGCGTCGCAGAGTGTTCGTAGTTACCTCCATACACAAGTACAGCTCGTACTTGATGGATGTCACTTTTCTTGGCATCCTTACTTGAGACATATTCCACATGTGGAGAATATGAGTCTCTAGGACTGACACTGGCGCCCAATTCGAAATGATGTGTCGCGACGAAGTCCCTAGGTGCTGGTCGCATCCGTTCATTAGACCAATTGACGCACACAGTATCAGGAACAATTTCAGTGGCCAAAAATTGTCGGGTATTAAGTACAGACTTGTTGTGATTACAAGTGCTGTGAAACCACCTTAACGGAGGGTCGTTTCTACATATAGCAAAGTATGCTACGTTCATGAGAATGTCTCATGGTTGGTTCCTAGGTGTGACCGAGTTGTCACATTCTATTATGGTCCAACTTTTGTTGCAAAGTATGCTACGTTCATGAGAAGGTCTCATGGTTGGTTCCTAGGTGTGACCGGGTTGTCACATTCTATTATGGTCCAACTTTGTTGTAAGATTTTCACGTAAGTATCGTGGAAAGTCTCGTCATGGAATTGCGGTTTGGATATGTTTGTGTTAAATGCATGCACACTAGGTGTTATGGGCCCTAGTGTTTAACACAAATTTATTTGGAGCGGCATGCAACTCCATGGACTTTATTCTTTCTGCACCCTTTTGCATTGCTAGTGCAATCTCTCTTGCAGATTTCGTATGAGTTTACACCCTGCCATACAAGGTGATGGCTGAGTATGGATGTTAGTGATTGGTTGCTGGAACCTCCAATCTACCTTCAACCTAGTTGGTTGTCTCCATTCCATATCGAGTATATGGCTGGATACTCAATGGTTGAGTCATAGTTTGTCGTCAGTCGTGGAAGACTGTCTGTAAGTGGTTGGGGAAAGTGCCTCACATCTTACTGCTGTTATTCATCCCACGTTGGATGGGCAGCTTACAAGTATTCTATTTAGTACTAAAGGATATGCTAAGTGCATACGTTAGTAAACCGTGCTAAAGGATCTGCTAAGAGCATACGTTAGCACAATGCATTCTGAATAGGTGATTCTCTCCTTATTCTAGAATTTGCTTAGGTTAGGTTTTCAACTTTGAACACCTGTTGTGGTGGGGTTGGATACCGATAGTTTCATAAGTCAATGACTTAGTAGGTGTGCTGACAGAGTATGTTGGCATGTAACCTTTGTTAGGGGTGAACATGTGGTTCTGTGTGTTCCAAAATGTTCAGAAGTCTGACATGAGGACACTCCCTATTCTATCTTTCAGTAGCTATGAGCTTTTCAAGATACTCACATGAGTTATCATGAGTTACCATTTAGATACGGGTGGTTGCAAAAGGACAACAATGTTGAAAATCAAGATGTTGCTCTTGGTTTCATTGAACCTCCTCACTGCACCAGGTATCGGTCATATGGACAATTGGCCCGTGTAGAGGATGCCAATAAGGAAAACATCAGTGTTCTTATGAAGATACTACCACTTGTGTTTTCGAGGACGAAAACGCTTCTCCAAGGGGGGAGTAATGTCAGGCCAAGGGCAGGGCCAAGGGCCAGGACGGACATGCGGTCAAGGGGCGCTATATTTAGGGGCTAGGAGTCTATATATGGCACGGTTGGGTGGAGAGTTGCATGGTCCAGTCCCCCGCAGTCTTACACCTCCTTGCTTGTCCCAGTCTCTTCACTGGACACCATCCCTAAATGGTCTCCTCCTAAAAATTGAAAGAGCTTCAAATTTTCTTTGGATTTGCAAGTTTTTATTGTAGGTTTGTTAAAAACTATGGAAGAATTGTTATTCCAATGACAAACCCATTGAAAGCAAAGAGCAAAGCATTTCATTGGGAAGAGGATCAACATCAAAGTTTTGAAGCACTTAAGGTTGCTCTAGCTATTGCACCTATCTTAGCTTTGTAGATCTAAATTTTTTTTTTGTGCTTGAGACAGATGTTAACAATCAAGCTATTGGAGTTATTCTTCTTCAAGAGAAAAGGCTAGTTGCTATTGAAAGGAAGGTTCACACAAGCCACAGACATAGCATACAACAATATTAGCGAGAATGTACTTCAACCAACGATGATACCTCAATGTTAATGTAGTCGTCTGTGGGCTCGTTGATCAAGGACCAATGCACACTCCCTATGTTTTACGCTGAAAGGTGACCCGATAGTTTTGCTCTTCCGAGCGGGGGGGCTCGTCCAAACAAAGGTGGGTCCGGAGAGAAACACGAAATTTTTTGCCCAATCTATGCGTGCTACAGACGATGTACGCACCTTCCCCTCTTTCTTCCGCGGGCCCGTCTAAACCTAGTGGTTGTGCCACAACACTATCTAGCATGGGGTCTTGATGACCTGGGGACGGTGGGATTGACGGTGCACATTGTTGCACACGGATCTCGAGGAAGAGCTACAGTTGGCAAGAGTTGACCCAGCCCACTCATGCGCACGATTTGAACCCCAAGACCTCACACATGGCACCCAATGGTCTAACCTTGTGTGCACGTGGGATTTCTTGCCTCCAACGATATTCCATTCTCTCATAAAGTGAACTCGGATAGGAGGAATAGTAAACACGAACAATAAAATAAGTACGAGCAAATCGAAAAGCATCCGAGCTTTGCATGAAACATGCTTCACTTTAGCACCATCGATCCCACCACTTGCACTTCATTTACTACCGCTTGTCAGACAGCGGACGTGTTCAGACCAGGACCCACCGCTTGCACTTCATTTACCGCCGCGTGTCAAATAGTGGTGAGGGCCCTGCAAACCAAAAAGAAAAAAAGAAACACAACGCATTGCGTACCGCTGTTTGTAACCAGGAATTGGCAAGCTACCAATGGCTCAGACATTCAGAAGGTTATACATGTCAAGGCATGATGAGGGTGCTGCATATGTTGCCCTACTTAGGGCTTGCGCCCGGAACAAAGATTTGCAGAGAGGTATCCAAGTACACCATGATGTCATGAGGAGTGGACTACTCGACAAATGCTCAGATACTTTAGTTACCATGTATTCCAAATGCGGAGCTCTTGCTAAGGCTAAAGAAATCCTTGAAATGTCTAAGAGCAGAAGTGTGTTCTCTTGGACTGCCCTTATCTCAGGTTATGCACAACGTGGACAGAGCCAGGATGCTCTCGATTGTTTCGAGCAAATGCAGCACAAGGGCCTCTCACCAGATGCGGTGACCTTTGCTTCAATCTTAAAAGCCTGTGCCAGCTTGGGAGCCGCCGAGAGGGGGGAGCAGATTCATGATGAGATTACCAGACAAGGCCTGCTTGGTACTGATGTTGTGCTTGGCAATGCGCTGGTAGATATGTATGCCAAGTGTGGCGCCCTTGCAAAAGCCCAGGCAGTGCTTGAGAAGCTTCCTGTTCGGGATGTAGTCTCGTGGTCTGCACTTATTGCAGGTTATGTTCAACAGGATGAACCTGAAAAAGCATTGGAGTGCTTTGGAAAAATGCAGCAGGAAGGCCTCTCTCCAGATTCTGTGACCTTTGTGTGCATCTTGAAGGCCTGTGGTAGCATAGGAGCAGTTGACAAGGGGGAGCAAATTCATGATGAGATTGCCAGACAAGGGTTGCTCGGAAAAAATGTTGTACTTGGCAACTCATTGGTGGATATGTATGCGAAGTGTGGGGCCTTTAGGAAAGCACAGAGAGTTCTTGAGGAGCTACCTGTTGCAAATATTGTTTCTTGGAATGCCTTGATTGCAGGCTATGTCCAACAAGACCAAGCTGAACAGGCACTGGTCTGTTTCAAGCAGATGCAACAAAAGGGCCTTTCTCCAAATGCAGTGACATACGTATGCATCTTGAAGGCATGTGGAAGCATGAGAGCCGTTGAAAAGGGGGACCAAATTCATGATGAGATTACTATGCAAGGTTTGCTGGCAAACAACGTTGTGCTTGGGAATGCTTTGGTGGACATGTATGCCAAGTGTGGAGTTCTAGCGAAAGCAGCGCGAGCCCTGGAGGACCTACCTGTCCGGGATGTGGTTTCTTGGTCGGCATTAATCATGGGTTATGCCCAACAAGGTGAAGGGGAACAAGCACTCAAGTGTTATGAAAGGATGAAACGAGAGGGTATTTGTCCAAATTTAGTAACATTTTTATGCATCCTTAAAGCCTGTGGTAGCGTACGTGATGCTGATAAAGGGGAACAGATTCATGATGAGATTGCCAGACAAGGCTCGGCGAAAAATGTTGTTCTCGGTACTGCTTTGGTTGACATGTATGCCAAATGTGGAGCTCTTGGGAAGGCACAGCAGGTGCTTGAAGAGCTACCTGTTCAGAACGTCATCTCTTGGAATGCCTTAATTGTAGGTTACGTGCAACAAGGTCAAGCTGAGAAAGCCTTGAACTGTTTTGAATGGATGCAACTTGAAGGTCTTTCTCCAGACTCAGTCACATTTGGAAGTATTCTAAAAGCTTGTGGCAGCATAGGAGCTGTAAACATCGGGGAAGAAGTCCATCGAGAGATTTTTAGACAAGGTCTACTCAGAAAGGATGTTGTGCTTGGTAACGCTCTAGTGGATATGTATGCCAGGTGTGGTGCCCTTCAAAAGGCACAAAAAGTCCTTGATGAGCTTCCTGAAAGGGATGTTGTATCCTGGTCTGCACTTATACAAGGATATGCCCAACAGGGTCAGGGGGAGCAGGCAATTTATTGTTTTGAACAGATGCAACGCAATGGACTCTCTCCAAATGAGGTAACATTTTTATGTGTTTTGAAAGCCTGTGGCAGCATAGGAGCTGTTGACAAGGGGGAAAATATCCATGAAGAGATATCTAGACAAGGGTTGCTGGAGAATAACATTGTGGTTGGCACTGCTCTCGTGGATATGTATGCCAAGTGTGGTGCTGTTGCAAAGGCACGACAAGTTCTTGAGAAGCTTCCCGTTCGCAATGTGGTCTCTTGGACTGCATTGATCACTGGATATGCCCAACTAGGCCAAGCCGAACAAGCACTGTGCTGCTTTGAAGGGATGCAACGTGAAGGCCTTACTCCAGATGCAGTAACTTTTGTCAGCATCTTGAAAGCCTGTGGCAGCATTGGAGCTGCAGACAGGGGAGAACAAATTCATGATGAGATTGTAAGGCAGGGTTTGTTGAAAAAAGAGATCCTAGTTGGTAATTCTTTGGTGGACATGTATGCCAAGTGTGGCGCTCTTGAGAAAGCACAACAAGTTCTGGAGGGGCTTCCCAATCGAGATGTTGTCACTTGGTCTGCACTCGTAGCCGGATATGCCCAACAAGGCCAAAGTGACCAAGCACTTTGGTGTTTTGAACAGATGAAGCGTGAGGGACACTCTCCAGATGCATCAACATTTGCAAGCATCTTGAAAGTGTGTGGCAGCATTGGAGCAGTTGTCAAGGGGGAGCAAATCCATGATGAAATTTCTAGACGAGGGCTACTTAATAACAATGTTGTGCTTGGGAATGCACTCATGGATATGTATGTGAAGTTTGGGGTTCTTGAGAAAGCACTTCACGTGCAGAAGGAACTTCCAATTCAGAATGTCGCATCGTGGAATGCACTAATTGCAGGATATGCCCAACATGGCCAAGTTCAGCAAGCACTTGGTTGCTTGAAACAAATGCTCAGTGCAGGCTTCTCTCCGGATGAAGTGACCATGGTGAGCATTTTGAAAGCTTGTGGCAGTTCAGGCTCACCAGAGAAAGCCCAATCATCTCTGGTGGATATTAGCACAGAGCATAGCATTAAACCAGATCTAGTGCACTACACTTGCATAATTGATGTTTTTGGGCGGGTAGGTCACCTTTATAAGGCTGTAGAAGTTATTCAGAAGTTGCCATGGTTTCATAGTAAGTTAGAACTTTGGTTAGCTCTTTTGGGTGCTTGTGAGAAGTGGGGAGATGTGAATGTTGGGAGATGGGCCTTTGAGCATGCAGTACAAGTGGATAAAAATGATGGGGCAGCTTATGTTTTGATGGCTAATATATATGCAGCTGCCGGTATGCACAATGATGCCAAGAGTGTTGTAGCCATGAGAAGAAAATAAGGCATATATATGATGGCTAATATTCAGACAGTATGCATAAGGATGTGGAAAGTATTACAGCCATGAGAGTGACAAATAAGGCATGGAGCATGCTGACTATTGGTTAGACATTTGATCTAATTTTATTTCAAACTTAAAAAGGATGCAGTTGCAAAACAGCATAAGAATTAGCCCACCCTGAACAAGGAACTCTGAAGGTGTAGGAAATGCCCTGAAGGGCCATTCCCCATTATATACGACCATACAGCGACTGGCGGAGGCCGGTAGCCGTGGTGGGAGCACATAGTACAGAGGAATTGTCCATTCCCGACCGTCAAATGTTGGGGGAAGGGGGGCAGTTGCTGGCATAGGTTTCAAAAGTGCAGGCTAAACAGTGCTTCCGCATACTGTCATGGCGGGAACCCATTGCTCAAGGCAGCTCCATGCATTCTACATGCTGATGTGGTGTCTGGATAACGGGTAGCCTGTCTTTTTCAGAGAAACGATGTGTTCCGCTTGCTTATGTGTTGGATGTTCGTGCGATTCCCTATTCTGATCTGCCAACCGATATTTGGATGCTCGATGCTCAATCTAGCAGCTGATGTGTCAGCTCCGTGTCAGCCAGCTGCAGCGTTCAATTACGGCAAGGAACAGCAGTGGGTGCGCGGCCCAAATTGGCTGCCCCCCTCCGCCGACTTTGAGGGGAAATTAGGAGTCTGGTAGAAACTGTTATGCAGATCTATGACGAGCATGGAGTGTCATGGTACCATTCATGATAGAAAAGAAAAAGCTCATAGTAGGAGCAGAATGATGGTCCTGCGAGTAAGGGCTATGGAGCACTATGTTGGGGTAGGGAAAGGACCTGCAGTGGCCTCTCCTCATAATGCTATCAACCCATTGGAGACCGGCAGAGGCCGGGAGCCATGGGGAGCTGCATTGCGGGGAAAGGACACTGCAGGTCCTTTCTCAGCCGTCAAGTGTTGGGGGGGAGGGGGAGCCATGAATAGGCGATGGCTTGGCTCATGCTGAGTTGGCGATCAGAGGAAGTTTGCAAAAAAAAAAAACTCCTAGTTGCCGTGCAATGATTGGCAATGATGAGCTAAAATTCTGGCTGCTGAGTTGGAAACTGTTTACTGGCGTGCAGACTGTCAACCGCCCCTCTAAGATTTTGAATGATGAGGTGTCTTGCATCCTGCAGGCTAGTACTGTCCAACGGGATGGACAGCTAGGAACCTGCTTTCCGACCTTGACAGTGTAGGGAATGGTCCCTGCTGACCATTCCTTGTTTTCAGAACGACTGCATGGGAAACGGCGGATGCCGCCAGGCATTGGCGGGCCTCGTGACTAATTGACACCACTTCTGTCAGGTGGGATCTACGGTCCCCATTAATTGGGGGCGGCGGGATTAGTTTTGCACCGTCCGATGGCGGTTTAATCTCCAAGTGATCACCATGTGATCACAATTAAAGTGAACCCCAAGTAAATTTGATGTGAACATTAAGTGACCGCCAAGTGATCCCCATGTGAATCCCAATCGACATGTGATCACCTTGTGACCCCACCCATTACCAAGTGATTACAGTGTGACCCCGACTATCCCAAAGTGATTGCAGTGTGACCCCGTCCATCCCAAAGTGATCTCCAAGTGAACACCATGTGATCTCTACCCCATCATTTTTGCTATATGATTCTATGTTCACACCCCCATTTCAAGTGGCGTGCGATAGCTTAATGGGAGAGTTGTGGCCTCTGATTGTGTAGGTGGTGAGTTCGAGTTGCAAGGATTCAACCTGTCGGAATCCTTTTATTCTTGAGAATAAATGGACGGTCCACATCGTTCGAAGATGCTGGACCGTAGATCCCACCTGACAAAGTGGTGTCAAATAGTCCCGTGGATTGGCGGGGGCCCTGAAAATAGAGAACCATCGAGCGACTGTATTACATGTACTGAGGTGTCAACCATTGAGTGAATGCAGTTGAGATTTCGCGCTGGTAGATTGACGGCTGCCCTGACCCTCGGCAACAATTGGGAAGGTGGGTCCTTCACATACGTTGCCCATTGCGAGGAAGGTGGGTATATACATCATATGATCTAAATACATAATATGAAGGTTAAAATTGCTAAAATGGTAAAACAAACAAGCGAACTAGGTTGTCACCTAGGTATCATCAATACACTCTCCCATGGACCGTTGCATCATGGCATCAATCTCCTCTTAGGGTAAAACCCCCACGTCAAGGACATTGAGATTGGATTAGATCACGTGCACAATGTGATGCATCATTCGAGGCAGAACCATGCAAAATGGGGAGCTTATGACTTGCAAGACATTGGATTTTGCCACGCAAATATACCATACTCCCATAGGACATACCCCTCCTAATGGAAAAGCATTGTGCACATCATTCGAGGTATAACCATGCACAATGGGGAGCTTATGACCTGTAAGACATTGGGTTTCGCCACACAAAAAAACAATACCCCCACAGGACACACCCCTCCTGTTGGAAAAGGTCACTCAATGGCAAGAATCGGACGCACACCTCTGCCTGCAGATTTGAGACACATAAGAATAACCGTGCCAACAATGGTGTGATGGTGTACTAACAAAGCGGGCATGCTAGACTTAACTGTTGTCCTTGTATTGGGGGGGTGTCCAAAAACCTTCTGGAGTTGTGTGCCTAGCAGTAATGACTTGGGTGTGCCATTGTAAGGGAGACAGAGTCGTCAAACTCTACAAATATATGTAGGTTTATCCAAGATAGTCCGATGTACGAAAAGGTGACATGTCCCACGGTTCTTGAGGGTCGTTACTTGTGGAGAAGCATGTCAGTTGTGCAGCATGTCTCGAAGCTCTCGTCTCTCAGGTAGTTGTTAAAATGATACCCAAATTTCTTGTCCACTTCTTGACCATACATGAATGCTCCTCAATATCATTATTGTTGTCTATCCAAAGTTCACATAAAAATCTCTATCCTACTAGCCTGGAGAAGAGTGGAGATGCCACCTCCCATGGCGCCACCTCTCTCTCTCTCTCTCTCTCTCTCTCTCTCTATTTCATGCAAGGAGCGCTCGTCCGAAGCCATCGGATGCAGGAGGTTTTGACGCGCAAGGGGGGGGGGGATTCGTCCTACTTTTTTACATAGATTATAACGTGCTTTCTTGCATCTTTCTTCACCAAGCTAGCTTGGAACTAGTAAGGTGGTGGTCGTATGAGGTTTAGTCATCAATTATTTGAACTGATAATTAAGCCTCATTCTTCGTCACACGCACAAAAGAGCATTAAATGAATAACTATGCCTACCTTTTGTAACCATGTCTATTTTGGAATAGTTGTGAAGTTCAAGGCATAATTGTGATTAATTAAGCCTTTTGTGACCATGCAAGAGGCTTAGTTATTCATTTAATGCTATGTCTAGGCATAGTTGGTGTCATTAAATCTAATATCTAACCAACCCAAATGATTTTCTCATATTAAACTGATCATTTAATGTGGGATAATAAACAGGAACAAGGGTTAGAATATAGACATGTGCTTACTGATCTATCTCAACACGGGGCCAATGGTAAAGGGATCCAAATGAGACATGGTCTGTCAAAGAACAAGGCTAACTAGTGGAGTTTAAAAGACCTTAGAGTTCGCTTCATTAAAGACCTCCAATGGTTAGTGTTAAAAGTCATTTGACCTTAGGCAAGCTAGGGTTGAGCTTGAGGTGGGAACCTGACTTAAGCTTGAGGTGCTTGTCGTGCTTGATGACTAAGGTGCTTGTCGTGCTTCATGACTACGGTGTGTGCTTGATGACTAAGGTGCTTGAGAAGCTTCTTATGCATGAAAGTCCCAAAGTTAGGGGAATCTTTGATTTAACCTTCCACTCACCCAAAGGGCACCCCTTTTCTCAAAGGGCACATGGGACCATGTCAGACTCTCCCTATGCTTAATCACGTGGTGTGCTTGAATGCTATTGGTTGGGCTAAAGAGAGGTCCAATGAACTTCTAGTTCCATCCAACAAATATCTAGATATTTTCAAGCCCCCTCTCTCTAAAGGGTAAGGAGGACACTTATCCAAAAACTACCCATGTACTTGAATGCATGCTGCATGTGATTGGCTAGGAGGGAAAGGGGTCCAATGAGCTTGAAACATATGTAAAAGCTACAACTCGCCCCAAGCAAGCAAGGGGGGTGTTGAGGGGATATACACCACACACACACACTCATTTTGTGGATCATTCTCACTTGGTGAAAGTTGAGGAACTCCACCTCCTTCTCCAAGCTTGTGAGAAGTGAGAGTCTACACCAACACTCTTAGCTATGGAATGCAAATCCAACCAAGAGACATGCTTCAATGCTTAAGCTTTCCATCTTCTCCATCTTCATTACTATGCTATTATGTATGCTAGGAAGAAGAGTGATGATAAGTGAGGAACTATTTCTTTCTCCTATGGAATGTTTCTTCTTCCTCTTCCCTATCCTCATTCCCCGCTAGCTCTCTCCACCTTCGAAGGTGTTTGAGGCCTTGGGATAGTTAATGATTTCTACAAAGTTTATGTTATGCTTGTGATGCATGAAGCTTTCCATCTTCATTGCATCACCTAGGTCACAAGGAACACAAAGATTGTATTGTATCAAGTCTCTCTTGATGGGAGAAACTATAATACAAATGCCTATTGCAGGGGAGACCGGCTCCATATGAATCTGGTCCTCAACTATTGTCATGTTCTCGAAGCTCTCTCTCTTGCAAAAGTATTGTTCATGCCAAGTTAACTAAGTACCATGTTTATGTTGCTACCATCAATTAAGTTCACCCGCTATGCTCACAAAGTAATCTCACAAAAGTGCTTCACCTAATTTCCTAATTCCGCTACTCTCAAAGTTCATAGGCCATTTCCATTACAGTTGGCATATTTATCTATAAGCGATAACTAAGCCTCACGCCTAATATCTGTTTTCAAAGCTTATTGACATAGCCATTGTGACTTTGACCCTTAATATGTTGTGCCCCCTCTCTCACACCATTGGGCTCCATAATCAAGCCCTTCGCTTCAAAAAGGACTACACCCTTGCTTAAGTAGGTTAGCGAGAGGTCTGTTTTATTTTGAGAACTTGAAAGTAAATAAATCATACTTTAATGCTAAGGATTGATGTGTGACATCATTATGCATTGTCTAGACATTCATAATGATAAGGTGCGAGAAATCCTTCAAAGTGGCAACCAACTACTAATTAGGTTGTTTGTAGACGACTCATTACTGTTTTTGTAAGCTAAACAGAACAATGTCACAAAGGCATTGGAATTGGTTTAGATTTTTGCAAAAGCATCTCATTCCCAATGCAGTATCGAGAAGTCAAGTTTGATCTCCCTCTCTAAGGATGAGAGGAGAGAAATCACGTGATATTTGATAATTCTCTGTTGAGTGTCCAAAATTACAAAGAGACCTCAAGTTTTGCACGCTACTAGTGAAGCTCGTAGCTTCAATGAGGAAAGAGGACTCAAGACAGGCATCAAGTAACAATGCAGGAGTGCCCATGCAAGATTTTAGCGGAGAGAGAGAGAGAGAGAGAGAGAGAGAGAGAGAGAGAGAGAGAGAGAGAGAGAATTGCTACTAGAGGCATAGTTACTCAGAATGGGGAATGGCAATAGGCATGGAATTCCATTCCCTTGTTAAGGACACTCACATATGAAACACAATGGAGATTCGGAACGGAAAGTTGGATTGGAACGGGAACAAAGACCTGAAAATGGTCATTCCCTATAACTATGAACAGAGAGAGAATGAGATAAAAGACAAGACATAATCCCGACTAACCAACCATTGTATGTCTTTATTGCTTTTCTCAAAGAACCTCTCGAGCGTCCTTTACTTCATCATCTTACTTATTGAAGTTGCTTTTTAATTGCACGAGCTTATTGTATTAAAGCATTGTACTTGATACTCATGCACAGAATGTTCCTTCAATGAAGATCCAATTGACATATGACTTAGCAACCAATTGTCTCAAATGTCCCAAACTACTCCTACATATTGCCTTTAAGAGGCCTCCCTATAGACATATTTGTTTTATTTTTGTAGCGGCACGAGTATTCCCGCTTGCATGATACAAAACAAATTCGTGAGCGCTATCAAGGTCGCTTAGCTGCATTCAAACCCATGACCTGGGTCACATCGGATGAATGCTCAACCAACCAAGCTAGCTCCTTTGGACAACTATAGAGGTATTTTTTGAGGCTGATGTGTGAAACTTTGCTAGAAATGGCCATCAAAGTACCACTCTATGATTAAACCACTTTGGGGTTGTTTACAGAGACACTTTAGACTTTTTTAATTGAGATCTAGGACTCACAATTAGAATTACAATAGAATAGAGATCAAAGAAATGGTGATGGAAATAAAAGGATTTGAAGCTAAATCCTCTCAAATTGAGCAACCAACTAGAGGCTATGGAGGCATCCTTGTTTTTTTTTTTTAATAATTAACTATCGCACCACCATAAAGCCCTAGCTATTCAATTTTCTCAACGAAAACCTACTCATCACTGACTCATTCCTATGAGTTGTCAAGTAAGGGGTAACAAGGGGGTTGGGTTTTTTTTTTTAATTTTTTTAAGGGGGGGGGGGGGGCTTGTTGTTTGGTTAGACATGCGTATTCAAGGGAGCTACGGACCTATAAAAGGATATGCTTGGGTGGAGATTAGCATGCCCTAGTTTCCTCTGGTCTTTTAGTGGTATTAGAGCATGTTAGATCTTTGGGGAAAGGAGGGTGATGGAGCACTTGCATGTGCAGGGAGAGTCGATCACAGAAGAGAGGGTTGTGAACGCGTGGGAACGAGGGGCAGAGCCGACCTTGGGCGGGTCCAGGCGGGTTCAAGTCGTGTGCAAATGAAGGGGGATGAAGTGGCCTTGGCAAGATTGCATAGTTTGACACAATAGCTCTGCCTATGGATCACCCTAGTGGGTGTCAACTGCTCTTCTTCCCTCTCGCTCGTTCTTGCACACTGCATGCCATTAATGGTGAGCTTGGATTCACATTCCCTTGGAGATTAAGAGCACCCAATGTGCACAAAGGATCCAATCCCACCAAGGGACAAGCCTAATGACAAAGGGGGGCTCCCAAACAGACTTAGCAAGCAACATTGTCATGTTGCTCTGCATCCACCATGGAAAATGAGAATAAAACAAGTTTAGGCTCCGTGTTCAGAGAAAGAGTGTTGTGGCTTAGCTCTGAGCCGATTAGAAAATTTTTTCTGAAAAAAAGTATCATTGGATTATTTAGACTATGGTGTCTTGGAAAGTGGTGATTGCAGGGTATGTCGAACATGGCAATGGCAAGGGAGCTTTGGATTGTTTTTTGCATCATTGCTAGACAAAGGCCATAAGAGATGGAGGATGCGTTTTGCAGTGCCTTAGTCGATATGTAGACCAAGGCCTTGCCAATGCTTTGATTGATATGTACGCTAAATGTTGTGTTTGGTGATGCTTTGGTACATATGTATGCCAGATTATGCGGGCCATGCTTGAGGAGTTCGTTGTACGAAATGTTGCCTCTTGAGGTACATTGACTACTGGATATGCCCAACATGGAAATGGCAAGAAAGATTTGGGTGTAAGTCTTGGCAATGCTTTATTCATTATGTATGGCCATAAAAAGGCAGCCCAAAAGTGGCTCGTGGGCCACTTATGGGTGCCATTAAGTAAAATAACAAAGGTCGTGTGAATTGGAGGCAGGGAGGGAGGGAGGGAGGGAGGGAGGGGGGTGGTTAAACATGCATGTTCAAGGGATCTTAAAGATGGGCTATGGACCTATAAACGGATATGCATGAATTATAGAGGTAGGGGAGTTTGAGGTGATCGCACCGAGCTGCGGTTTTCTTGAATGGCATCGTCCATGTGATGATAATTGGTCAGCAGAAGGTTCTTTCGTAGCTGGTTTGGTGAAGGTTCACCGTTGACTTACCACATCATCATAATCGCTTCCCATGCCGGTGTCACAACGGTATGACAAGGAAAGTAAGCATTGACAAACCAAAAAACATAGAATACATTGACAGACTCAAAATTGAAATGCACTACCAACCTGGTAATTGTGTATGGATGTCATCCAATTGTGCAAGCCGGAGGATAATGTTTGAATCAAGCTACATAAAAGCAATGTGAATAGTTAAACATTTTGTTTTGTAGTTAGGCATAAAGTGAAAATGCTAAATATACAGTGCACGTCATGCAAAAGTGCCATACAAAAGTATGGTGGAGAGTTGGCATTGTGGTCTCTCCAAAAATTATAAGAAACAGAAGTCCCCTGCCTCGTAGCATTTATGTGTTGCGCCAAGCAAACATATAGGCATAGGGAATTGGATACATATAACGACCTTGCAATGTCGCCTAGCGGGAGTCATGCTTGTGCAATCAAAACATCCACTAATGTGAATATATGTCCTCTTTGTCAGACAGAAAACAGGAGTCAAGTCAAATACAAAAGATATAGGATATTGATTAATCTTAAAGAGAAGCAGAGGTAACTTTATATTGTACGTCATAGATGGTGTAGGGTTTATTGTAGTGATGAGTTCTCAGTTCAAAAGCCCCACTAGAACCTGGTGAAGCACGTTGCTGCTATGAGCCATCTTATTAATTCTAAAGTTTACATATCTTGATCATTAGCGACTGTCTTCTTTTGAAAATGTAGGTTCTGCCAAAGACATGACGGGTATCGTACTTGTCCAAATTAGGCAGGCGAATGTAGTGGTTTTGAACACTCTGGCAACACCTCCACCACGCTCATCGTCTCCTTCCGACCAGCTATGGACCGAGATTTAAAGCTTTCAACCTATTGTAACAGGTTGTGCCAGAGGTGGTGGAGGCAGACTGCGTCCTATAAACCCCAGCAACAACTGGTAAGGGGATCGCACAGATATCGATGGCATCATTCAAGGATGCTAGTAAGGGGATCCCACAACGTTGATGGCATCATTCAGCAGAATCAAGTGTGTCTTACATAGGACACTTGAATTGAGTGTGCTTCTTGTATGTTCGGCAACAAAGGATATGTAGCAGAGGGCTTTCATATGTTGCACCAGTTGTCGTTTATTGGCAGCCAAATCGTGTGGAGAGCCATCAGACAAACATGGCATGGATGAAAGGGTGAAACAATAGCCTAGATTTGCTTGGGACCACTGGTAAGTCTCTTCTAGATCGCTTGCAACCTCCTTCCTTGAGAGAGAGAGAGAGACAGGCACCGATTACTCCAGTTTTCAATTCACAAAATTTATAGCACACCACTTCTGTACACTAGACTCAAGTTGACCCAATCTCATCGTAGCCCATAACCGCGAGAGTTGCTCACAAAGATAGGGTTCAATTGAGCCTTTGCTCGACCATGGAAGTTCGTAAGTTTCCATGACAACTCCTTTGAAGATGAGAAGAGACCCTACCAAAGGGGAAAGATCGGAGTATTTCCTTTTTTCAACGACAATAGGGTTGATGGCGGTGCCTTTTTTTACTTGGGGCAGTGTTGCAAGGCTAGTGCTCTATACCATTGGATTAACTTCTTTATCAATGATCGGGATTGAGCCAAATGGCTTAATTTTGTGGGATTATTTGAAAAAAGCACCTTTAATTACCAAGTAAAACATTCAAACTGTGCCTCTCCTATTGTACTAGTTAACAACCCTCAGAGTCAGCTAAGAAAAAGGAAGGTCCCACTATTGGCATCGACCTGGGTACCACATACTTTTGCATAAGTGTGTGGCATCATGATCTTGTGGATATCATCATCTATTGTTGAGATGTCGAGCTCTACACCTTGAGCTGGCATCCACTACGGGTCTTGGCCGCTTACGGCATTTACTCACTGGCGCGTTAGGTGACCGACACGGAGGATCTCTGCCAGTGATTCTACAGCTGGACTACACTTATAGTGCCAGCCTAGTACGCTTCTAGCGAGTTCACACTCAGTGACCGCATGTACATATGTGCTACTTTTCATCTTTAGCACTTAGTCATTTTGTACTCTCTTTTCTGTGAAGAAGAAGAAGAAGCTTTCCATCTCTGTGTGCTTTGTGCTTGTCTTGTGTAGCTCTCTTGCATCCTCATTCTTTACATGGTATCAGAGCCTGGTGCAGGCAAGAGAGGCTAAGAGAGCAAGAGCATCACAATCCCTTCGTTCGCAATCCACGACCAAATGCCTCCAAGTTTCTGAACAGGTCTCCAAAGTGCAGTATACAGAGATTTACTGTACAAGTACAGTGGTTGTATGTACGCTTGATTGTGGACACTCGTTGAGTGTAGAAAGCGTTACAGGAACCACGATAGCAGGTTCAGCAGATTTGCAGGTTTTTGCAGATTGCAGCTATTTTGTCTTAGTGCTTCAAGATGTCTGACGGTTTCAGTCAGATTGTTACTGAGAAGCTTGAGAAAAATAACTACCCTGCATGGAAGTTCAGAACAAAAAATTTCCTAAAAGGAAAAGGTTATTGGGACTATGTAGAAGGAGACAATGAAAAGGAACCAGAGATTCCCGAGGCAAATGCTACAGCAGAACAAAGGAAAGCTTTGAGGGACTGGCAACAAGGCCAGAGCAAAGTGATGTATTGGCTTTCTATGAGCATCACAGATGGCATGATGGGCTATCTACAGGATGCTGAAACCCCCGCCATTGCATGGAAAAACTTAGGCAGAGTGTTCAAGGTGAACACCAAGGCCAGGAAGCTTCAACTAAAGTCGGAGCTAAATCAGGTTAAGAGGAACAACCTCTCCATCAATGATTATGCTTTGAGGATCAAGAGTATCATTGAGGCTCTTGGATCTATTAAAGTCCCAGTGGAAGACGATGACATTGTCCGTGCATGTTTGGATGGTCTAGGAGATGAGTATGTACATTTTAGGTCTTCCATGAATACAAGAGACGACATCCCCGTGTTCCAAGATTTGATTTCTATGCTTATTCTTGAGGAGAAGAACCTTGACACATCTTCTTCTCATGGCAGAAATAATTCTGAACAGGCCTTCTATTCTAAATCCAACAGAGGTAGAGGTAGAGGTCGTGGTCGAGGCCCAAGGGGTTGCAGGGGCCAATTTCTGGAAGGTCAATCAAATCAAAACAATACAAGTGGCAGGGGAAACCAGTCTCAAGGCAGGGGGAGTCAAAGAGGTCGTGGTGCAGGATCAAGCAGGCAGCAACATACTCCAGATAGTAGAGAATGTTGGACTTGTGGTGAAAGAGGTCACATGTCACGTGACTGTCCAAAGGGAAAAGCAAGTAGAAAGAGAGAACAGGGCAACTATGCATGTACTAGCAGAGATGCAGATGACAGCAAGAACGAGCGCATGTTTGTTATGCAACATGTAATGAATACAATGACCGCAGAGAATTCCAACCAAGATGATGTTTGGTATGTGGATTCAGGTGCCTCTAATCACATGACGTCTCATGGAGAGTGGTTTAGAGATATGCGCAAACCAGATGTGTCAGGCTATGTGCAGACAGGAGATGACACAGCTCACCCCATTGCTCATGTAGGGGACATACCTCTAAATACGAAGAGTGGGAAATCAAAGTACTTAGCAGATGTACTTCATGTCCCAAACATTACAAAGAATCTTGTTTCTGTTGGGAAAATGGTTGAGCAGGGTTTGCAGGTTCGCTTCAATCCAAATGGCTGTTATGTAGAAGATTTCCAGAATGGCTGTAAGCTGATCACAGAGGGCAAATGTGTGGGCAGAATGTTTACGCTGAATGTAGACATGCCTGAGGTAAAAGCTGCATTATTTGCATAGGGTACAGGTGTTGTGGCTGATGTTGACATTTGGCACAAACGCATTGGCCATGTCAATGAGCAGAGATTGCGCAGCATGCAATCAAAACAGATTGTAAAAGGTTTGCCCAAATTCAAGGTGGATGGTATGCATAAAGTGTGTGCAGCATGCCAGTTTGGAAAACAGTCAAAGGGCTCATTTCCACATGAGCGCAATGTATGTAAAAAGCCACTTGAGGTGGTGCACACAGATGTTTGGGGTCCAACCGATACTGCAAGTATACATGGTTGCAGGTATTATGTCTCTTTCATTGATGACCATACAAGGAACGTATGGGTCTACTTCATGCGTAACAAAAGTGAAGTGTTTGGTCACTTTCAAGACTTCAAAGTCATGATTGAGAAGGAGACAGATATGCAAATCAAGACATTGAGGTCAGATGGAGGGGGAGAGTACTTCTCCAATGATTTTTCAGATTTTCTGCGAATGCATGGTATACACAGGCAGTTTACATGCAGATATACTCCACAGCAGAATGGGGTCGCAGAAAGGAAAAACAGGCACATTGCAGAGGTTGCACGTGCATTGATGAATGAGAAGAACATGCCTCATCATTTCTGGGCTGAAGCTGTAAATACAGCTGTGTACATTATGAACATGACACCTACAGCTGCGGTGCATGATGTAACACCTGAGGAAAAGTTTATAGGTACAAAGCCTGATTTGGCACACTTGAAAGTGTTTGGCTGCATAGCTTACGTGCATGTACCAGATGAGTTGCGTAGGAAATTGGATCCTAAAGCAGAGAAATGTATTCTTGTGGGATATTCCCTTGAACAAAAGGGGTACAGGTGCTACAATCCTACTACACGAGAATTACGAGTGACCAGAGATGTAGTCTTTGATGAGATGAGCAGCTGGTACAGTAATGCACATGGCACTATTGGGGCTGATGTAAAAGATGATGTGGTTGTACAAAATGTGAGGCCACAGTCACAGGTTTTGAGTGGACCACAAGAGTCCTCTTCTCGTGGCTCTGTTGAGAAACCATGGAATGGTAGACTACGTACGCAGGTTACTCCACCAACAGGTACAGGGAATGTATCACGAAAAGGAAAGGAAAAGGTTGATGAACCTCCCTTTATGGTTGATGCATCATCAGGTTTTTCACATGTAGACATGGATTCAGATGGTTCTGAACAAAGTCTTGATGAGGAATTTGGAATTCCGGCTGTCAGGACACCTGGTGTAAGGAAAGTACAAGAAGATGCTAGAGGGCAAAGGAGTGACCCAGGACCGCGCAGATCTAATAGAGTCAGAAATCTAGTTCAAAAATTGACTTATGATGGGTATCTAGCGCATCACCAAGCCTACATGGCTAAGGTGATACAGGATGTGGAGCCCACATGTTTTGAGGATGCAGTTGGAAATGTGCATTGGGATGATGCAATGAATGAAGAGATGGCTGCATTGGAAGCAAATGACACATGGGAGTTGGTGCCATTGCCAAGTGGCAAGAAAGCTATTGGCTGTAAATGGGTGTATAAAACCAAG
The DNA here is from genome assembly GCF_014529385.1 of Adiantum capillus-veneris. Lineage (NCBI taxonomy): Eukaryota > Viridiplantae > Streptophyta > Polypodiopsida > Polypodiales > Pteridaceae > Adiantum > Adiantum capillus-veneris. The sequence continues at coordinate 18,045,507 of NC_140933.1, forward strand.
CATAAGGCTGATGGTAACATTGAGCGTCACAAGGCAAGGCTGGTCGCAAAGGGTTATGCACAGACGTATGGCATAGACTATGAGGAGACCTTTGCTCCAGTGGCAAAGATGACGACAGTGAGAGCTGTCATAGCAGTGGCTGCATCTAGAGGATGGATTATGCATCAAATGGATGTAAAGAATGCCTTCTTGAATGGTGAGTTGCAAGAGGAAGTGTATATGGATCAGCCACCTGGTTATGTCGATCCAGGTTACCCAGATTATGTATGCAGACTTCTCAAAGCTTTGTATGGTTTGAAGCAGGGATCTAGAGCATGGTATGACAGGATTGCCAAGTATCTTGTCAGTATTGGTTTTAGGAGAGCTCATGCTGATCATTCACTCTATGTACGTGAGAGTGATGTGGGGATTGTGGTCATTACCATATATGTAGATGACCTTATTATTGTTGGTGACAATGCTATGGAGATTGACCATGTGAAGGGTCTTCTCAAACAGGAGTTTGAAATGAAAGATTTAGGCGAGTTGCGCTACTTTCTTGGCATTGAGGTGATCAGGACTCCAGAGGGTGTATGGCTATCACAGAGACAGTATGCTTTGGACATGTTGTCAAAGTATGGTATGGCTGATTGTAAGCCAATTTCTATTCCCTTGGATGTGAATGCAAAGCTGAGTGCAGAGAAGGGTGATGTTGTTGAGGATGTCAACATGTACAGGAAGATTGTGGGTAGTCTAATCTACTTGACTATCACGAGGCCAGACTTGAGCTACACAGTAGGCTTGGAGAGTCAGTTCATGCAACTTCCGAGGAAGCCACATTTGGATGGAGTACGACGCACACTTAGGTATGTTCAAGGTACTCTTGACTACGCATTGTTCTATGCAGCAGATGCACCATTAGCATTGTATGGGTATACAGATGCAGATTGGGCAGGTAGCATTGTTGATAGGAGATCTACGAGTGGCTTCATGTTCTCTTTTGGGAGTGCTGCTGTTACTTGGAGCAGCAAAAAGCAGCCTACGGTTGCTTTATCGAGCACAGAGGCCGAGTACAGAGGTGCAGCAGTTGCGGCGTGCGAGGTAGCTTGGCTACGCACATTACTTGAGGACTTGGGAGTGCAGGTGGACCAGCAGATTTTCATCCATTGTGACAACCTCAGTAGCATGCAGTTGGCTAGGAACCCAGTGTTCCATGCCAGGACCAAACACATAGAGGTCCATTACCACTACGTTCGAGAGCGAGTGTTGGCGGGCGACATCGACTTGGTCTACGTCAGCACAGAGGAGCAGATAGCGGATATCTTTACCAAGGCCCTCGGAGCTGAGAAGCTTCGACGTTTCCGGACTATGCTTGGACTCTGCGACATGCAGAGCTCGAGGGGGAGTGTTGAGATGTCGAGCTCTACACCTTGAGCTGGCATCCACTACGGATCTTGGCCGCTTACGGCATTTACTCACTGGCGCGTTAGGTGACCGACACGGAGGATCTCTGCCAGTGATTCTACAGCTGGACTACACTTATAGTGCCAGCCTAGTACGCCTCTAGCGAGTTCACACTCAGTGACCGCATGTACATATGTGCTACTTTTCAGCTTTAGCACTTAGTCATTTTGTACTCTCTTTTCTGTGAAGAAGAAGAAGAAGCTTTCCATCTCTGTGTGCTTTGTGCTTGTCTTGTGTAGCTCTCTTGCATCCTCATTCTTTACATCTATGACCAAGGAAACCAAACCAAACCTTCCTATTTGGCCTTCACTGAAATTGAGCGCCTCTTGATGACGGGGCCAAGAACTAGGTTGCCATGAATCCCATCAATACCGTTTTTGGTACATTCTCATGTCTTGGTTTAATTTAATTTCTAGGGTATGCATGATCTATAGCTAGTATGCTCATGGATATGGATTTACAGGGATTTGGCTAGATTTTCATGCATGATCTATAGCTCTTGTGCTTTTCATGCATGCGATCTTTCTCTAATCTTAGACTCTTCCATGTTCAGGTGTATTACAATTTCCTGATTACCCATGGGCACTATGTGTTTTTCGATCTGTTTCCATGTACTTATGTGCGGCGAGTAGTTGCTCGTCGGAGGCTACCGCACGTCTTGTATCTCTTGTGCTAGATGTGTATCGACACTCTTTGTTGGGGCAAAATGTATCTGACATTCTCTTTCTGTTGATTTCTTTCACATATGCCAATCACCTTATTGGAGGACAATATTCCGATCCTTGTGTGCAGCATGATGCGAAGCTCTGGCATTTCAAGGTCATTTTTGTGTTGGTATGTCAAGATCAACATGTCCGCTCCTAGATAACTGATACCGACAGTCATCATCACTAGCGCGCCTTGGTGGATACTCATATTTTTGCGAGTGATACTACAGCTGGACTACACCAAGATGGTCTACCTATCAGAGTGATGGCACACTTATCTACGCACCTCACTCACTAGCGGCTCATACTAGATTGTTGTAATAGTTCCCCTTTTATGTTGTATTTTCCCTTATGTTTTGTAGACCTCTTATCTTGAGTTTGTGAAGAAGAAGAAGTACAATCTTTTGCCTCCATCTTTGTGTGTGTGTGTGTGCGCGCGTGCCTGGAAGAGATCAAGCTCTCTCCTTCTCTATCTCTTGACATGGTATCAGAGCCTGGTTGTGTTTGAGGAGCTTGGAGCGGCAAGCAAGAGCGGTTTAGGAAGTGGTTTCGGCATTCCCGGGAGCCATCGTCAATGATCTCCAATTGAGGTGATTTATTTTGGAGAGTGTCCATCTCAGGGTTCTATACAGATCTTTGGACCCTCAGTCCTTTGAACTAAGAGTGTGCAACCAGATTTCCATTAAGGGCATGTCTCGACCCCCGTTTTGGAGTAAGAGTGCGTTCGCATGCAGAAACACTAAGGTTCAAGACTCTGCAGATCTACATATAGATGGTGCATAAAGCTTTGGTTTGGTTGTAGTGTGCATAGATATTGTTTAGTACATTGAAACATGTGTATGTACGTAGATTGTGGTTACAGGTGGTAATTGACTATTTTTAGTAGGTTGCTTGACGACTGTGTAAAGGGTTGGAAACATGTCGTCCAACAATTATGGGCTTAACCACGTTGTCAGTGAGAAGGTGGACAAGAACAACTTCCATGCTTGGCAGTTCAGAGTGACCAATTTCCTTCTGGGAAAAGGTTATTGGGACTACATTGACGGAGAGCATGAGATAGCACCACCACTGGCAGAGGAAGGTGTGAGTGCTGCACAAATTAAGAGATTTAAAGATTGGAAGTAGGGAGCTCGAAAGGTCATGTACTAGCTTTCTATCAGTGTACAAGACACTATGATTGGGCATATACAGGATGCTCAATCTCCTAAGGAGACTTGGAACACTTTGCTGTTGTCATTGGATATGACCAACACAAAGGCAAGGAAGCTGCAATTGAAGACTGGGCTAAATATTGTGCATAAGAAAAGCATGTCCATCAATGACTATTCGTTGAAGATAAAGAACACATATGAGTCACTTGCATTGATTGGTGCTATAGACGATGGTGATGATAAAGTAGAAGTCTGTATGTGAGGTTTGGGTCTTGAGTACAAACAGTTTAAAATTGGCATCCATCTTTGAGAGAACATTCCTTGGTTTATAGATGTCAGTGAGAAGCTCGATAAGAACAACTTCCATGCTTGGAAGTTCAGAATGACCAATTTCCTTACGGGCAAAGGTTATGGGGACTACATTGATGGAGAGCATGAGATAGCACCACCACTGGCAAATGAAGGTGCGAGTGCTCCGCAAATTAAGAGATTTAAAGATTGGAAGTAGGGAGCTCGAAAGATCATGTACTAGATTTCTATCAGTGTACAAGACACTATGATTGGGGATATACAGGATGCTCAATCTCCTAAGGAGACTTGGAACACTTTGCTGCTGTCATTGGATATGACCAACACAAAGGCAAGGAAGCTGCAATTGAAGACTGATCTAAATATTATTATGCAGAAGAAAATCATGTCCATCAATGACTATTCGTTGAAGATAAAGAACACATATGAGTCACTTGCATTGATTGGTGCTATAGACGATGGTGATGATAAAGTAGAAGTCTGTATGTGAGGTTTGGGTCTTGAGTACAAACAGTTTAAAACTGGCATCCATCTTTGAGAGAACATTCCCTCATTTATAGATTTGGTGTCCTTATTGATTGGAAGAGAAGGAACTTGAGGAAGACTCCTCTACGCCGGGTGGAAACAATTTTGAATAGGTCCTTTTCAACAATAGAGGAAGAGGAAGAGGACGTGGTACAGGTCATGGACAAGGCCAAGGAAGAGGCAAGCACAACAGCAGAACAACAAACAGGTGGTGGTCGAGGAAACTTTGAAGGTAGGGGGAGTTTAAGAGGTCGTGGAAATGCGTAGTGTAATAATGCAGGTCAACACGGAAATGTAGTATGCTAGGGTTGTGGAAGACATGGTCACTTTAAACGTGATTGTCTAGATAAGAGGCAGCAAAACAACTATGCAACCACTAGTAGGAATGTAGATGAGCACGAGAGGCTATTTGTGGTGCAACCCATGCTGAATACTATGTCTGCAAATGTGGAAAAATCTAGTGATAATGTATGGTATGTGGATTCTGGTGCATTGAATCACATGACCAGCCATGGTGAATGGTCCAGACTTTACAAAATCCTGGTTATGTACAAACTGGGGATGATACTGCACATCCTATTGTGCATACATGAAATGTGCCATTGTCTATGACATATGATAAAGTGAAGTACTTGGCTGATGTACCACATGTGCCCCGACATTACAAAGAACCTGATTTCTGTTGGGCAAATGGCTGAGCAGGGTTTACAGGTCAGGTTTAAATTTGATAGTCTCTTTGTTGAAGAGCATAAGAAGGATGGAAGGCTGATTGCACGAGGAAAGAAAGGAGGTAGAATTACTTTGGATGTAAATGTGTCCAAAGTGAATGCTTCCATGTTTAAATAAGGTGTAGGTGTTGTTCCAAATATAGAAATTTGGCACAAAAACATATTGGTCATGTAAATTTGCGGAGGCTAAAATGTGCATGTGTTGGATGAGCTAATAAGTAAGCTTGATCCAAAAGGAGAAAAATGTGTGCTCGTTGGCTATTCCCTTGAACAGAAAGGGTACAAGTGTTACAATCCTGTCACAGGTAAAGTGAGGGTGAGCAAAGATGTCGTTTTTGATGAAATGGCAAGCTGGTATACTAATGGAAAAGATGATTTTGGGGCTGATGTGATAGAGAATGTGGCTACAAAAAATATAGGTGCATGTTACGGCATTAGCCGCACATGCGGTCCTGTGGTTCTGCGGAGGTCTGGACACTGCGGATCAGGAGTCAGGAGTCATGCAGTATGCGGCGGTCGGAGCGGCAGTTCTTCATAGGATATCATGGGATAGGAGTGTGTGCACCGTTCCCAATCTGCGCTGGAGCAGCGATTGTATATGGAGGGGCATACCTGTCTTTTGATGTAACTTAACCAATCTCTAAGATATTCATGGAATCATCTATTGTACTCTGTGTCTGGATTACAGATGAATGAAGCAAGGGTTGTTCTGTGTCTGTGTACTTTGTACTTCCTTCTCTTGTCATTCTGTGTGTTGATGTTCATATAATGTAGTTGCGAGTAATCATTCCCGTAATGCCTATTGCTCCTGGGTGGGCAATAGCCATTACATCTGGCGACCACGATGCGTATGAACGGCCTGTGATGAATATGCATGCGCACTAGGTCGCAGGGTCCGCCTGACCTTGTGGTTCCAATTGTAGGAAGACGTCGGAGGAGAGGCGGTTCAGATGAATTTGTTTTTCTTCACCGCAGATTGAGGAATCTGTATCTCCATCACCAAGCGCGGTGCGTGGTAGGAGGTTGCGGCGAGCGAGACGTACTCCGCGCAGTCAGTCATGTCCTCCTGTCATACGTTCACCCTCACCCACACAGGTTGCTCCACCACCATCTCCGGTAAGCAGTCCGGGAGTATCTCCGCCACTGTCCCCACCTCCTAGTGCTCGTCAGCTTTTTCCGGGGGGAGGAGGAACAGTTGGGCAAGGAGTGATGGCTCATCCTCAGATTAAGTATAGTCGGTTTCGAGGTCTTTCGAGTGAAGACCCAGATGCACATTTACGCCAATTCAATAAAGCTTATGGATTGAATCATCCTGGGGTGGTGATTTCTCTCCATCAACAGTCAGTATTTGAATCTACACTCTCAGGGAAAGCTGCAAAATGGTTGTCCGAATATTCTGATGATCATTTCCAGACGTATGCTGACGGATCCATAGCGTTTCTACGAAGGTTTCGAACGGAAAAGACAGTCCCTCAACATTTGGAGAAGCTTCGAACGCTCCGGCGGAAGTCATTGCCAGTGGAGGATTACGCTGCAAAATTTCGTATGCTTTTGCAGAGGGTACCTCAGGCACAAAGACCGGCAGTGGAAGTACTGAATGACTATTTTTTACGGGGGCTCAACAAGGATCTCAAAACGGCTATGGCGACAGTGGATAAGGTAACTACTCCACTGGATATTGTAATTGCTAGGGCTATAGTAGCAGGAGAGGCTTTAGAGGATACGGAACATCCAAAGAAGTCAAAAAAGAAAGATAGAAAGAAATCTCATCGGAAGTCACAAGACAGTGGCAGCGATAGTTCAGAGTCGGAATCCGCAGGATTTGATTCCTCGGACTCAGGCAACAGCGATTCGGGAAAAGAATCGGAAGAGACACCACGAAAAAAATCCCAGCGTCACGGGAAAGGTGTATCCTCCGGATCGACGGAATCGTCTGTAGTGGATAAAAGTATGAAGGAAATCTGGTGTACCCAATGTCGGAATCCGGGCCATGCTGCTCAGGAATGTGCAATGAATCAGAAGTGGTGTGCGATTTGCACGACCAATACTCATAATACAGTGGAATGTTATTTCAATGGCCGGGGTCGTCGGAGAAGAAGGGACTCTTCTACCTGGCAAAAACCACAGATAGGGCAGAGACAAGAGCCTGGTATGGCGATGGCTCATGCTCATACACCAGAGCCGCCTCTGCAAGGTCAAGCAGGAGAACGGGGTCAAGGGGGAGGACGAGGCCGCGGAAGAGGTGGCCGAGATCCTAATCGCCCCAAGACATGCCTTTTCTGTTTGGGGGATGGTCATTGGCGATCTGAGTGTACTGAAGCTATGGAATACGATCGAAAAAAGCAGGAACGCGCTGCAAGGAAACAGCCTAGTGTGGCTATGGTTCAGATTGAAGGATTGGAGGAGTCTGACCCAGCGGTTTCATTAATCACGCGATTGGGTAAAAATGTGGTTCCAACTCCCGAGGTGAAAATTCCGGATTGGACGGCTCAGGAAGAGGTGCGGAAAAAGACTGTGTCCTGGTTGCCACAATCCGCACCACCAGTAAAGACAACAGGACCATCGACTATGCCAGTGGGTTTACTTCGGGGTATTGTTTTGGATGTAGTGGGCTTGTCCTTTGCTATTTCCTTAGTAGTTTTGAATATTGAAGATCATAATCAGGATTATCACATTATCTTGGGGAGACCCTGGTTACGACAAGCGAGGGTAAAACATAATTGGGAAGCAAATATGCTTACAGTAAAGAAGGGTAAAAGAAAAGTGTGTGTGATGTTGGGAACATGCCGACAACCAGTTCAGGCAGCATGGCCGGTGATAGCAGAAACAGTTAATATGGTGGAAGGATCAGAAGAGGATGAAGAGGAACAATTTCTCAAAGCGAATCCGGATTTGGTTTCTCTATACCTTGCGAATATTTTTCTGATTCCGAAAGGGCATTCGGTGGGGGTTTCAGGAACTCCAAGAGGAATAGGGGAGCCCCAACAACAGGTGCTTCCAAGTCCTAAGTCACTGGAGGACGTGATTCAGCAAGAACGAGCGTTTGAGGCGCAAATGGAAAAAATTACAAGGGTTAAGGAAGATGAATTAGAGAAGGTTTTTCTCGGGGAGCAAGCGGAGTCGCAACCCATATACATTAATAAACAGTTGGAAGCAAGTTTTAGAGATGATTTGATCAAATTACTGACAGAGTTTAAGGATGTTTTCGCATGGGAATATGCGGACATGCAGGGATTGGATCCTAAGTTTTATCAGCATACGATCAATCTGAAACCGGATGCGGTGCCCGTGAAGCAACATTCGTACATGATGAATCCGAATGTGGCAAAGCAAGTTAAATTGGAAATTGATCGCCTGTTGGAAGTGGGTTTTATTCCCCCAATTGATAATCCGGAATGGATTTCTCCAATTGTGGTAGTACCAAAGAAAAATAAGCAAATCCGAATTTGTGTGGATTACCGGAAATTGAATGCCGCTACTGTTCCAGATCCTTTTCCTCTCCCGTTTTTGGATTCCATTTTGGATGATGTAGCAGGACATGAGATGTATACTTTTCTGGATGGCTTTAGTGGATATAATCAAATCAGAATGGCATTGCGGGATCAACCAAAAATAGCTTTTATTACCGCATGGGGAGTATTTGCCTACACAGTAATGTGGTTTGGATTGCGGAATGCACCTTCCACTTTTCAACGGGATATGTTTCAAATCTTTGGGCCTTACTTGACGGATTTTATGCGAATTTTTCTGAATGATCTCAGTGTTTTTGGAGCACAATTGGAGCATTTGCAACAATTACGGTTATGCTTTACGAAATGCAGAGAGGTAAAATTTAGTTTGAATCCTTTGAAGTGTGCATTTGCTGTTCGCAGTGGCAGGCTCTTGGGGCATATCATCTCTGAAGACGGCATTTTTGTGGATCCGGATAAAATTGCCGCAATTATGGAAGCGCCTGTACCGCGGAATCAGAAACAGTGCCAGATTTTCCTGGGTCAAGCCCGATGGCATGGGAGGCATTTGTTGTTTGTCGCGCATTTGGCAATCCCGATTACTCAGGCAGCTCATGCTATAGATTTCGAATGGACACAGGAATGTGATTTGGCTTTTCGAAGATTAAAACTGTAGCTCTCCAAAGCTCCGATTATGCTGGCACCGAATTGGGGGCAGGATTTTCATGTGTTCGTGGATGCTTCGGATCGCGCTATTGGCAGTGTGTTGATGCAGGAACAAAGTCAAGGATGGTTCCGACCGGTCTATTATGCCAGTAGACGATTATCATCTGTAGAAAGAAATTATTCAGTAACGGAAAGGGAATGTTTAGGGATGATTTATTCAGTGAAGAAATTTCGGCACTATCTGTTGGGCCGACGGTTTTTCTTCCATGTGGACCATTCGGCTCTGTTATACCTGGTAAGGCAACAGAATTTGATGGGAAGATTGGCCCGATGGGTGCTTCTGTTGCAAGAATTTGACTTTGAGGTCATACACAGGCCAGGGTCTCAACATGTGGTGGCTGACTACCTATCCCGGCTAGACTCTGGAGAGCCGCCGACGGGGGTCGCTGATGAATTTCCGGATGCATCTCTGTTTCTAATAGGAGTCGCTGCATAAGATATTACCGTCCCGAGTCAGGTAAGGGTCATTCCGAGCATTCCATGGACATGGTATGAGGAGATGTTTCATTTTCTCGACAGTGGCGATATGCCTTCTTGACTAGCCATCAGAGAAAACATATGGCTATTAGAAGCAGGAATTTCGAGATCATTATGGGGAAGCTCTATTATCGCATGGTGGCAGAGGTGTTACTCCGATGTGTGCTACCACATGAGCAGGAAGCAGTCCTAGAGGAAGTACATACGGGTATTGCCGGAGGTCACTTTGCAGCACTAATTACAGCTAGAAAGGTTCTCCAATCAGGATTATGGTGGCCCACATTGTTTCAAGATGCGTGAAACTATGTGCAACAGTGTGATGTGTGTCAGCGTTTGGGGCAACCTACCAAACGGTCGAGAATGCCTTTTCAGCCAGTCTTGCCCTTGGAGCCTTTTCAAAAGTGGGGTTTGGATTTTGTTGGTCCTTTTAAACCAGTGGCAGCTCACACAGGGAATAAGTATATCTTGACAGCCACGGATTACGCTACCAAATGGGTAGAGGCATGGCCTTTGAGGGATAACACTGCAATTTCTGTGGCAGGATGCTTATATAAGGATATCTTTTCTAGATATGGCTGCCCTATTGAGCTGGTTAGTGACCGGGGAAGTCATCTTTTGAATAAGGTGATGGAGAGCATGCTCTGGTTTTACTTTGTATTGCACAGGAAATCTTCTCCATATTATCCTCAGGCGAATGGGCAAGCAAAATCAACCAATAAACAATTGATTCGAATTTTGACAAAGTTAGTGAATATGAATAGAACGGATTGGGATGTGAAACTTCCTTCTGCCTTATGGGCCTATCGGACAGCTTACAAAGTGGCAACAGGATTGACTCCTTTTAAGTTAGCATTTGGCATGGAGGCAATCACTCCGGTGGAGCATGTGATTCCGAGTTTGCGGATGTTGATTGCGGATCGGCTTCTTCCGGAGGATTCCGTGATTTATCGATTGGATGTTTTGCAGGAATTGGATGAAGAGCGGCTGCAGAGCTTTGCGGTGCTGCAGGATCTGCAGTCTAGGCGGAAAAAATGGTTGGATCGCCCGAAAGCACGGCAATTTGTTCGAGGACAGCTGGTCCTTGTCTTCAATTCCCGTCTCGGAAAGATGCCGGGGAAGCTTAAATTAAGGTGGTCAGGACCATTTTGGATTTTTCAAGCATGCGGGCCGATTTCTTTTTATTTGGCTGATTTGCGGGGGGAGGTTATTTCTGTGCCGGTCAATGGTTTCAGACTGCGCCATTATGTTTCACCTACCACGATTCAGTGCCCCTTTGCTGCGGTACAAGAGCCGAAAGCTGCCTTAATCATGATTGGGGATTCTTTTGCATGCAATCTTGGGAAGCGGGAAAAGATCTATGATGGTTGCGACACCGTGGATCGCCCTATTTTGGGAACTCATTGTGGAAGGGTTACTATTGCATGCAGACGTTTTTTATTGTGGTTCTCTAGTTTCGTGTGTCGTGTGCTCTTAGTGTTTTATTCTCTGCTCCTGCATCTCATCGCCACCATGATAGCTTCTCTTCTGCAATGTGTCCCTTTCACTCCTATGCAGCAGCTCGCGCTTCGATGAGTGGACGCATGGCTGCAAGACTTGCGGCTACGTGTGTTCGCCAACTTGGACTGGCAAGGAATCCCAGTGCACCCGCAGGCAGCACGTTTGATCGAGCAACTCACGGCTGGTGATATGGTGATCCTCAACAATCAACAGATACAGTTGACAGCAGAAAGAATCTCAAGATGTTGCTGTTTACCCAACGATGGTGTGGTGCGAGCCTCCCATGTGATCCCTGCTGCAGATGTCAAGCAGGAATTTGGCTTGAAGGTCAAAGGGGAGTATAAACTGTCAGGGTTGTCAGATGTGGCAACCAAGGATGCATATCGGTGGTTCCTTGAGGCGATTTGGCTACAGGCCAAAACGTATACTATTTTGACCCAAGCTAGAAATGTGTTACATTCGGCCAACTTTGGGCCAATAGCTTGGGCATCAGTGGTCAGAGAGCGACTGCTGGCGGAGTGCCAACGAGTGATGGCACAGTTGGGGAGGGGTACCCCAACCAATACGAAGGTGGGGCAACTGCTCACATTGATCTTTCCTTGGAGAGAAGTGTTTCCTCTCGCCCTGCGTCCTCTTTTCCACTTTGAAGATGATCGCTTGGTGGTCCAAGGCACATGCGGTCCTGCGGTTCTGGACATGCGGTCCTGCGGTTCTGTGGAGGTCTGGACACTGCGGATCAGGAGTCAGGAGTCATGCGGTATGCGGCGGCCGGAGCGGCAGTTCTTCATAGGATATCATGGGACAGGAGTGTGTGCACCGTTCCCGATCTGCGTTGGAGCAGCGGTTGTATATGGAGGGGCATACCTGTCTTTTGATGTAACTTAACCAATCTCTATGATATTCATGGCATCATCTATTGTATTCTGTGTTTGGATTACAGATGAATGAAGCAAGGGTTTTTCTGTGTCTGTGTACTTTGTACTTCCTTCTCTTGTCATTATGTGTGTTGATGTTCATATAATGTAGTTGCGGGTAATCATTCCCGTAATGCCTATTGCTCCTGTGTGGGCAATAGCCATTACAGTGCACAGTCACAAGTTTTGAGTGGGCCACAAGGGTCCTCTAGTGCAAGTCATGGTGAGAATCCATGGAGTGACAGGTTACATGAAAGAGTGAGTCCTACGAACTCTTTAGATGTATCAAGAAAAGGAAAGGAAAAATTTGATGATGCCCCTCAGTTGCCAAAGTTGATTGTTGGTTATGATGATGGCGATAGCAGTGGATTTGAGCAGAGTTTGGATGAGGAGTTTGGCATACCCTCTGTGAATACTCCGGGTGCAAGAAGAATGCAAGCAGGGAATAAGGCACTGGGAAGTGATCCTAGACAACGCACGTTAGAAAGAGCAAGAAATCTTGTGCAGAGATTGACTTATGGCACTTATGTGGCATTTATGGCCAAGATTACAGAGGAAGTAGAACCCACATGTTTTGAGGATGTTGTCAAGGATGAAAAATGTTTACAAGCTATGGGAATTGATTCCATTAACAAAGGAAAAGAAGACAATTGGATATAAGTGGGTTTACAAAATAAAGTATATGATGTTGATGGCAGTGTGAGTAGGTACAAGGTTAGACCTGTGGCCAAAGGTTATGCACAAACTTATGGGATTGATTATGAAGAACGTTCAACCCCATAGCTAAGATGGCCACGTTTGTGTGTTTATTGCAATGGTTATCGCATTAAAATGGGTGTTGAAATAAATGGATGTAAAGAATGCATTTTTGAATGGAGACTTGGAGGAAACTATGCATATGGAGCAGCCACAAGGTTATGCAAATATGAGGTTACGTGACCTTATATGCATGTTAAATAAAGAATTGTATGGGCTGAAGCAAGCACCTAGAGTTTAGTATGAGAGGATTGTGGCATTCTTCATTTCATTGGGCTTTGAGATGTCTGATGCAAATCATTCATTGTATGTGCGGAAGAATGAGGCAAGAATTGTGGTAATATGTATCTTTGTGGATGATTTGATTGTTGGAGGTGATAATGTGGTTAAAGTAGAGAGCATGCATGCTCTAGTTATGCAGGAGTTTGACATGAAAGACTTGGGAGACTTGCATTATTTCTTGGGCATTAAAATTATTCGCACAGAAGAAGGTGTAAGGCTATCACAAAGGCAATATGCTTTGGATATGTTGAAAAAGTATGGTATGGATGATTGTTAGCCAATTGCAATGCCCTTAGAATAGAATTTGAAGTTGGGGAATGATGTAGGTCAACTGCTTGATAATGCTACCATGTACATGAAGATTGTGGGAAGCTTGATCTACTTGACTATCTAACGTCCAGACTTGAGCTACACAATTGGATTGGTGAGTAAGTTTATGCAGTCTCCTAGGAAACCACACTTGGATGCAGTGAGGTTCACTTTATGCTATGTGAGTTCTACTTTGGATTATGCACTCTTATATAGGGCTGATGTGGAGTTGTAGCTCTATGGCTACACAGATGCGGATTGGTCTAGTAGTACATACGATCGCAAGTCTACTAGCAGATTCATGTTCTTAGTTGGGAGTGCTTTATCACATAGAGCAGCAAGAAGAAACCTACGATTTCTCTTTCAAGTACAGAGGCAGAGTACAAGGGTGCTGTAGTGGCGACATGTGAGGTAGCATGGCTGGGATTGCTACTTCATGAATTTGGAGTACAGGTACAGAGGCTGGTTTTCATCTATTGTGACACCCTCAGCAGTATACAGTTGGCACAAAACCCAGTGTTTCATGCCAAAGAAAAGCACATTGAGGTACACTACCACTTCTTTAATGAGAGGGTCTTAGCAGGCGACATCGACCTGGAGTACGTGGTGATAGATGAGCAGGTTGTAGATACCTTCACGAAGGCCCTTGGAGTGGCGAAGCTACTGCAATTTTGAGCAATTCTTGGCATATAAGAGATGATGTTGAGCTTGAGGGGGAGTGTTGAGATGTCAAGCTCAACATATATGACTCCTGGATGACTACCACCGACAGTCATCGCTAGCGTGACTTGGTGGATATGCATATCTTCACGAAGGCCCTTGGAGCGGCGAAGCTATGGCAGTTTTGAGTGATTCTTTGCATACAAGAGATGATGCTGAGCTGGAGGGGGATTGTTGAGATGTCAAGATCAACATGTACGACTCCTAAATGACTACCACTGATAGTCATCATCACTAGCGCACCTTGGTGGATACGCATATCTTCATGAGTGATACTATAGTTGGACTACACTGAGCTGTTCTATCTATCGGAGTGATGGCACACTTATCTACTCACCTCACTCACTAGTGGTTCATATTAAACCCTTGTACTAGTTATCTTTTTATGTTGTATGTTTCCTTATGTTTTGTATACCTCTTATCTTGAGTTTGTGAAGAAGAAAAAGTAAAGTCTTTTACCTCCACCTTGTGTGTGTGTGTGTGTGTGTGTGTGTGCGCGCGCGCGCGTGCTTGCAAGAGCTCAAGATCTCTCCTTCTCTATCTCTTGACATTTGGGCCTAGTGACAAGCCATTGATTGAGGTGCACTACAAGGGTGAAGAAAAGCATCTTTCTATAGAGGAAATATCTTCTATGGTGTTGATCAAGATGAAAGAAATTGCTTAGGCATTTTTTGGACATCCCAATTAAGAATGTCATGATTACGATGTCTGCATATTTTAATGATTCTCAGAGGCAAGCCACCAAGGATATGGGTGTCATTGTTGGCTTGAATGTGATGAGAATTATCAATGAACCCACTCCTGTAGTGATTGCTTATGATTTGGATAGGAAGATAGCCAGCCAAGGTGAAAAAAATGTCATGATTTTTTACCTTGGAGGTGGCACCTTTTATGTCTCTCTTATTACAATTGAAGAAGGTATGTTTGAGGTGAAGGCCACTGATAGAGACACTCATCTGGGAGGCGAGGACCTTGAGAATTGCATGGTCAACCACTTCATGAAGGAATTCAAGAGGACGCACAAGAAGGATATAATAGGCAATGCCAAGGCCCTGCATAGGTTGAGGACAACTTGTGAGAGGGCAAAGAGGGCATTGTTATCCGCCATCACTCGGACAACTATTGAAATCAATTCCCTCTATGAGGGTATAAACTTCTACTCCACCATCATAAGAGATCAATTCAAGGAGTTGAACATAGACCTATTCAAAAAGTCCATGGATCCTATATAAAGAATTGTTTGCAAGATGCAAAAAATGGATAAGGTCCCTTTTTCAAATAAGGTAGCTTTGCTAGAGATCTGTGGCACCATAATGGATGGATATATTGGCTAGCCTAATGATGGGGAATCATAGGGCTTCCTGACCCTACCATATTTGACATACATGTCGACCAAGGTAGTCCCAAGCATAACGTTTTTTTTTCAATAGCCCTAGACTAACAATATTGTCATGATTTCTTTTGTCCATCTTAGCATCTTGAAAATTGTCACATGACTTCAAGATGTAAGCATAGGTTATTGCCTCTGAAGTGATGCACTCATTTTGTATTAGCTGAAAATAGCACATAGCTTCATGGCCCTACTCCTATTTAGCATATCCTGCAATCAATGCATTGTTAGACTTAACATTCCACGAAGCTAGCTCCTCAAGAAACTTTTGTGATTTTTGAAGCACACCACATCTAGCATTCCGTGGAAGCTCCTCAAGAAACTTTTGTGCTTTGTGAAGCACACCACATCTAGCATTCATGTCGATCAAGGTAGTGTCAAGCACGTAGCCCTCGTCTCATAATATCATCATTGCCCATATTAGAGTCCTGCATAGGGCCACATGCCTTCAAGATGCAAGCATAGGTGATTACATCTGGAGAAATACTCTTGTTTTGCATCCGCTAAAAATAGCCCAAAGCTTCACAATCAATGCATTCCAAGAGATGACATTCCAAAGATGAAGCTCGTCCTTTTTTGACCTTTCTGGATTATTTGGCATACATGATGTCAACCAAGGCATTTCCAAGCCCTTGTCATAAAATATCATGGTGTTCCTTTTCCCATATGAGCATCTTGCGTAATGCCACATGTCTTAACTTGCAAGTGTAGGTGATTGCAATTGGAGAAAGGCATCTCTTTGCATATTATGAAAACAACCTAGAGCTTCTTGGAGCTTCTTGGACCCGTCCTGTTGGGCATATCCCACAGTCAATGCACTCCAAGAGACGATATTCTAGATAGAAATCTCTTGAAGCAAGTTTTGTGCTTTTTGAAGTACACCACATTTGGCATACATGTCAACCAAGGCAGTGCCAAGCACGATGTTTTTTTCAAACGACCCCTAACTAATGATATCATCATGAATATTTTAGTCCATATCAGCATCTACATAATGCCACATGCCTTCAAAATGCAAGCATAGGTGTTTGCATCTCGAGAGATGCCATCTCTTTGCATCTGCTGAAAATAGCCCAGAGCTTGTTGGCCATGTCCTTGTTGGGCATATTCGGAAATCAATTCGTTGCAAGGAATGACATTCCAGACAGGAAGCTCATGAAGCACTTTTCACAGCCATCTGAAGTATTTGGCATACATATTAACCAAGCAACAATCCTTGACTAAAAATACCACCATGGATTTCTTGGACCATATCATCATCTTGTGTAATGCCACATGCCTTTAAGATGCAAGTGTTTGTAGGTGGTTGCATCTGGAGAGATTCCATCTTTTTGCATCTGCTAGAAATAGCCCATAGCTTCCTGGCCTTACACTCTAAGAGATGACATTCCAAACAAGAATCTCATGAAGCAAGTTTGTGATTTTTGAAGTACACCAAATTTGGCATACATGTCAACAAGTCAACCAAGGCAGTGTCAAGCATGAAAGCGTAGGTGATTGCATCTCAAGAGATGCTCTCTCTTCTCGCACGTTGAAAATAACCCAAAGCTTCATGACCATGTCGGGTCCTGCTGGGAATATTCTGCAATCAGTGCGTTCCAAGGATGCGATGTGCCAGTAAATTAAGAGAATGCAGATTGAAAAGCTGGGATGTGCCAATAAATTGAGAGTAGTGCAGATTGAAAAGCTATGATCATGGCAGCAATTAGGCCGCACATCATGGCAGTAATCGAGCGTTGAACAATTGTTGTACGTGGAGGAGCGTGCTGCCTAATATGGAAAAAATGGCCTTAGGCTCACCTAGTAAATATAGGAATGTAAAGATTGCTTTTGGGGAGAATAAAGAGCAATAATAGAAGAGGAGTTAATTTTTTGACAAGCAATAGTGGGTAGATTTTACGAGCAGCAGTGAGGGTAAAAATGGGTAGTTTGCAAAGCTTTGAAGGGTGTACATGCATTTTGGGAAGGAAAAAGGTAAAGAAAAGTGATTGCTCTCCGGCAAGAGGAGGGTGAAAGGCAAGATATCATTGCTCTCTTCTTGAAGTAGGGGCTCGTGAGCATTGGAAGGGTTTTTTTAGGGGATTAAAGGAGCACATGAGACAAAGAAGGAAGAAAGTCTACAAAGAGGGAAGAGCAAAGTATGAGGCAGGAGAAGGAAATTGCGCGCCCTTCCTCATGTTCTCTCTCTACGTTGATGGAAACATTCTCTCTTCTCCACTCTTGGATAAGAAGGAGATGGATGATAACCGTGAACGTTTTGGTTTATAATTTTTTTGTAATCGGTCTTGCATATCAGTTATTAGCAATGTATATCTTGATTCTAGAGTGAAATTATCCATTGTTTCTTGTATCGAGCAACTTCTCTCTCTCTCTCTCTCTCTCTCTCTCTCTCTCTCTCTCTCTAGTGAGGAGTCTCGTGCTTTCTTAGATGTTAGGTTGGAGTAACTTAGTCCAAAGACCGAGGGGATGTGTCCTCATTTTTTTAAGGGAGTAATTGTTTGTATTGTCATGCAGGTTGGGATCCTTTTTAAATTGGTGTTGTCAAAAAATGGAGAGAGAGCGTATGTGTGATCACTCTGATGTATGAAGCTATATAGCTCTTCTTTTGTTATCCTATGTCTCTGCAATGTTCTTTCAGTCTTTTGTACCTTACTCATTGTGTGATGTTGTTAAATGTTGTATTTGATGTCTCGATGTGACACACAAATAACAGTAGGGACCACAATCAACCACGAATCCATGAAACTTACGGACACATGTGAGGACTAAGAATCAACACCAAATGTTTTGCAAATAGCCCCTCCTTTCTTGGAGCGCACATATGATCCAGATGGTACAGGTGCATCCGAACCACTGCCTCCTACCTTGGTCGGATTGAGTCTTGAAGGGAGGCAAAATTAACACCAGGATTCTTGCAAACAACCCCTCCTTTCCCGGACCGTATATATAACCCGGATGGTACAGGTGCATCCAAAATGACCCTTCCTACCTTAGTTGGATTGAGTCGTGCAGTTAGTGTTTCCGCAACTGTAGGAACCGTTCCATGTGTAATTATAGGACATGGTCCTACATCTATTATGCCTTTGATTTTGAATGCACTTAGACCAACCAGGGGGTCCAGTGGGTCCTCAAGGCTCCCATCCAAAATCCCTATTATTGCAACATCACCAATTTTGATTGGATCAGTAATTTTGGGAATTTTTGGCATGGAAGGATCAGATAGCAAGCACCATGGGATTAAGTATAAAAAATTTGCAAAAAAAATCAGATGAAGATCCGGATTCTTATCGATCATTTAAAAAGTGGTATGCACTACTGGATGGAAATAGTAATGTAGTGCTTAAGGAAGCGGTTTTTGAAATCACCTTAAACAAAAAAAAATCAAAGTGGCTGGCAGAATACTTGGTCAATTAACATTTTCAAAAATTATTGAGACATTGTTGAAACAATTTTGTACAGAAAGAATGACCCTTAGATGTTGGAGTACTTGCGGCTATGTAAGAGGCGATTTGATGGAAACTTACACGAAAAAGTTCCACATGTTACTCTAAAGAGTGGGAGCAACATGATCAGTAGATGAAATGCCAAATTCCTACTATATTTGAGGATTGTGGAAGAGTCTCCGTACTACACTGGCAACCATTGACTTGGAAACAGTGTCCCTAGAGAAGGTCATGTTGGTAATGCATGTGGCAAAAAGATCATTAGGAGTATCTTGGTTAAAGAAATCCAAGAAACAATGAGCAAACAATGACTATGAAGAGGACATGGATAGTAAAATTAGATGAGGATGATGGCTTAGAGGTGGATGATGATCCTCTTGCTGCATGATCAACAAAGACCAAGGAAGCCAAAAAGAAGGCCCAGGCGACGGGGACAAGAAAGGGAATTCAAAGACCTCAAAAGCAAACAACTTAAATTACATTATACTAAATATTGGAATGAGGGTCATGTGACTAATGATTTTGTGCCGAACAAACTTTGGTACAACATTCATCAGATGAAGAATCATAATATCAGTCAATGTTGATATAATTCTAGGAACATGGCAAATTGGAAAACTCAACAAAATTGACATCCGAGTCAGCTAACCCATGTAGTTCAAGCTCCATAGCAAGCTCAACAGAAGGAGAATCAACAAAATTATGCGAATTATTTGAATCAAGGAGGCCATTTGGCAGTTGACGTTGTGAGCAGGATAGAAACACACAGAACGCCTCTATAACAAACCGACACACACTCTTGAAATGATACACACACACACTATGGGGCACCACTCGGCTTACACAATCCACCTGGCCGAGACAGGGAATACACCAATGGAGTGAGAGGAGAGAGACTTCCCACTTGCCCACTCAACACAGAGACACACACACACGTACACACCCAAAAAACTCAGCTCAAAAGAGGAGATTTTCTGATGTTTAGATACAAATGAGCTTGGGTCAACACCAATGGGGCAAATAGTTCACACAGTATTGAAGAAATACACCAGATACAACCACAAAGTTAAGTAGAGGCTTCACTCACCGGAGAAGATTACACAGAAAAATAGCAAAAAATCTGTGAGGAATTTGGCAAAATGGACAGCACCATTGCGTCCGGAATGCCCAAAAACCCCAGTCTACAATGTCAAAGTGCTCAAATCCGACCTCGGATGAGCAGTTTACGGCCAAAACAGGCTCCAAAAACCCCAAAAACACACCTGCGGCTGTTCCTCCTCTCTTCTCCACGTTTTTTCTGCTCTTCTCTCCTTTTTTTCAGTTCCCACACTTAGCTTTATCAGTTGGGCACCCTTGGTCTTTTAGTTGACCTCAAACGGACCCCGAACAGGCCAAAAAACTGACCTCGCAGTGCATAGTTGTCACCTTTTTGCATCATCCGCACACCTGGCACTCATTTCTTTTCAATAATGCATCCCACAACCACGTGAAGTGGCCCCAAAATATGGTCCTCATGATGACCTTTCTGCATAATTATCACAAGAAAACATCCACGGTGTACCCGTATTCATCCACGTGCAAATATTGACCCCGTTCGGCCTCCTGACGCCACTAGATGCCATCTGACGCACCTGCTTACCTCATGTCGTCGGCCCGCAGATAGCTTCCTTGAGAAGTTTTACGCGCTACCCACTCCTCATTATTGTAGAAAAAACACACTGGTACTGGTAATAGTGAAAATAGATGCACTATGTACATGTTGTCCTACCTGTATACACGTGGGCCCCACGTAACCACCTGGCTCTGGAAAATGGGCAATTCTTTATTTGATGCACCATGCATGGGTATGTACATATGGGCAATCCCTTGCTCCAAAAAAACTCCTGACATAATTTGCCCATCCCCTAGCCTGCTAGATCATTCATGATCAGCAGCAGCAAAGAGAGATATGAGACTCGCAGCGTCACAGGTCTCCTCATCCCTCACAGACATCACTTGCTCCACAGACAACTCATCCTGCTCCACCATCATCAATCTAGCATGATACAATTTAAGGCGCAATCCATTTACCCTTGACTTATGTAGAACCCCATCCAGGTTAGCCAACTAATATGTACCATTCGAGAAACACTCCACTACCTTGAAAGGGCCTTCCCACTTAATTTGAAACTTCTTTTGGAAGGTGTTGTACAGCTTACTGTTGTAGCCCAAAACCAAGTCATGCTTCTTGATACCCTTACTTTTGACCTTTTCATTTATCTTTGCCAAAGCCTTATCCTGCATCTGCCCATAATGCTCCAATGCGCTCATCCTATCCAATTGAACCTCTTGTAACTGCAAGAGCCTCGCTTTGAATGCATCACTAGGCGGCCCAAGCAACTTCTCTAACATCTTGACCGCAGGCAACTCTACTTCCATAGGCAATAGTGCTTCCTTTCCATACACCAAATGAAATGGACTAAACCCTGTACCTGTCTTCACCGAAGTACGGTAAGTCTATAATGCACTAGGAAATTCCAAATCCCAATTCTTTTCTTGGTGCTCTGTCACTTTCGAAAGAATCTGTACCAACTCACCATTGAATCTTTCATTTAAGCCATTACACTGCGGGTAATAAGGAGTGGTATGCTGGTGCCTAATCTTCATCTTTGCACATAAAAAATCTAGCAGTTTAGCTCTAAAGCCAGGCCCCTTATCTGAAAGTAACTCCAGTGGCACCCCAAACTTGCAACATATTTCATCATACACAAATTTTGCCACATCCTTTGCAGTGATCTGTTTTACTGCTATAGCCTCTGCCCATCTAGAGAGATAGTCCACTGCCGTCAAAATATAGCTTTTGCCCTTGCTTGTGATAGGTAACGGGCCTATTGCATCAATTCCCCACTTTTCAAACACATCAAATGCCATAATGGTTTTTCGTAGCTCTGGCTTCAACACTCTCTTCCCAAATGCTTGACACCTATTGCAAGACCTACACCAATGGTGAACATCCTTGTGCAAACTAGGCCATACATACCCCTCTTGCAAAATCTTATGCAAGGTGATCTTTAGAGCAAAATGGCCACCACATGCGCCTTCGTGATTCTCTTCCAACACTCTGTAAAGCTCCTCCCGCCAAGGTACACGTCTCAACACGAGATCAGCCCCTTTCATGTATAAGACATCACCAATCAATTTGTACCTGTATGCTCTACGCACAAAGCCATACTTCTTAGACTTCTGAATCTCCTTTGGAATGATTCCTGTTAGCAAAAACTCCTCTTCTTGAGCCAAACTTTCCCGGCCATGATAAAGAGGTAAAGTGGTCCTCAACACAAATAGCTCCCCAATCATGCTTTGAGCTGCTTCATGTGCCTCTCCATTTAGAGCACGTTCAATGTGTCTGATGCTCCATGCTTTGAAATTTTTTAACAGGCCTTTAATTCTGAAGCACATTTCCTTCAATGAGGTGTTCTTGCTCTTCCACACACCCAGCACTTGCTTCACCACTAACAAGGCATCGCCTTTTATGCTCAACCTTCGAACCCCATGCTTCAAACAAATGTGTAATCCGGCTTCCAGAGTAGCATATTCAGCCTCATTGTTACTATGAGCATCCAATTTGAACCCTCTCTTGCATACTAGCTTCCCCTCTAGATCATAAAGTGCTATACCCCCTGAAGCTGCATCATGGCTCTTTCTGTATGAACCATCAAAGAACAACACATGTGCATTGCTGATCTGTGGCACTTCCTCAACTACCTTTCTCACCACTTCTTCCTTAACAATAAGGGGATTCTCCTTGTAGGTCAACAAATCAGCTAGGGTAGCCCTTGTACTATCTTCCACTAGAAAAGAGAACTCAAACTCTTGCAGCTCAATTACCCATTTCTTCACCACATTTGACATGTTAGTGCCATTAATTAACTATGGCAAAAAGGCATAACTCGTCAAGAAAACAAAAGGTCGTGGTAGCAAGTAATGACGAAATCGTCGATAAGAAAATATTACACTAGCCATCACTAGCTCTACTTCCGAGAACTTTCTCTCCGCTACCAACTTCACTCGGCTTGCACAATACACTGGCCTCATATAATGGCTGCCCTTCCCCTTTTTCAATAGCATGGCTCCAATGGCATCATCCCCTACTGAGGGATTTACATAAAAAACTTTCTCCCAATCAGGAGCCTGCATGGCTAACAACCCCCCTAACACCTCTTTCACCTCTTGAAACACTTCTTCACACTTGTCATCCCATTGCAATGGATCATGCTTTTCCACTTGTTGTAATGGATAAAGAATCTGAGAAGACAATGGAATAAACCTTGCCATGTACTTCACTTTGTGTATAAAGGTTGCCAATTGCTTTGTACTCGTAGGTGATGGAAGAAGAATAATAGACTTAACCTTGTCTGGATCAGCCTCAATGCCATTTTTTGACACCATGTGGCCCAATAACTTCACCATTGGCTGTGCTAGATGACATTTCTTTGGATTTAGTTGTCCTCCACATTCATCATATCGAGCCAATACCATCTGCAGCTTCTCATGGTGTTCATCCCTACTGCTATAAACACAGAAGTCATCCATAAAAGCTTTAACACAACTACCAATGAATGGTTCCAACACCCAATTTGCTCTCTCTTGAGAGAAGGAAGGTCCATTTGACAACCCAAATGGCAATACTGTGTAGCAATAGCAGCCTCATGGCATAATAAAAGTGGTCTTTGTGCGGTCTTTAAGAGCAATCTTCAATTGAAAATAGCCTGAAAAACCATCACACACACTGTACCTGTCATAACCTGCCACTGAATCCAAGATCTGATCGATGAATGGAAGAGGATATGGGTTCTTCTTAGTGGCTGTGTTTAAGGGTTTAAAACCTACAAAAATTCTCCACTTCCCATCCTTCTTTGTACTGACTACAACTGGACTCACCCATTCTGTGGTCTCCACAGGGACTATGAATCCTGCCTTCAATAACTTGTCCACCTCTTCTCGCAAGGCTTCCATTTGCTCTTGACCCATCCTTCTTAGCCTTTGCCGCACTGGCTTAGCACCTTCTTTCAGCTCTATATGCATCTCTTCGCCCTTGAACCCTCTGATCTCTTCATATGAAGTAATGAAAAAATCAGGAAAACTATCCAGCATGTGCAAATAAATATCCTTCTCCATAGCTGAGAGGTCTCCACTGATCATTTGTGCCATCAATTCCTGCTTCTTTGACAACTCAACCTTGGTTTGCATCAGCCCTTCAATCACTTCATAAGGCCCTTCACTTTCATCTTCAACCTCATTCGCAAATGCAACTAAACCAAACTCCTGGATTTCTTTGTCCATCAAAAGAAATGCAACATCAGCATCATCATCACTGCTGGTAGTGCTATCACTGTCCTCATCTGTAACCGTGGAAGAGTCTTCATCACTAGACTCATCCTCATCTTCATAAAGCTCCTCTAATCGTTTCCTTGTGTCCATATTATAAAGCTTCTTGGTACCTACCTTTCCATAGAGGCTAATCGTACCATGTCACCAATCTTGAACAGCTCCCACTGCACGTAACCATGGTCTGCCCAGTATAATAGTATATGCTCCCAACCCTGCTGGCACCCAAGCATTTTACTTTTTGATGGTTTGCCAATCTGATCCGAAAACCTGACACCCCAGCCACTGTGAGACCCATCTTCTCAACGCATGAGTATGTTATGACGCATATTTGGGCTCCGCCATCCACATAACCTTGTCCCAAATTTTTCCTTTTATGCCACACATCTACTATTGGACAAATGTCTGGTAGCTCATTAGGGAATTTCGGAGGTCATTTGGAGGGCCTTCTAAGAAAATGTATTTTTTGCACTCTCTCTCTCTAGAAAAAATGGCAAATAATAGAGCTGGGTCTTTCATAGTAAAAGTTCAAAAAGTGTACTTTAAGTAGATTCCTTACTCTTCTGAACATTCGTTTGTAGTGATTGAGGGATAATCCTCTTTTCAATTACATTGAATGAACCTCGTCAATATGGAGGGAATGAGGCTAACATAGAGGGACGAAGGCGCAACCGCTATTCACTTTCCATTAAAACTGCACATTTGGCTAATGGCGCACTCCTCAAATGGCACAAATGTTACCTAGAAACGAGCCAAATATCACCTTCACATTGATTTGGACAATGAGTACCAACCATTGATTAAGCGTAGTAAAACAAACACACATATACCTCCCGCTTCCATAGACACGCTCAGAGCTCAGGGAGCTAAACACATAGATATATGGACGAGAGGCTCTCTCTACCCTAAGAATCCAATGACTAATGCGTCTCCACCGTTTGTCAATCCTACAAGCTTATTGACCTTAGCTGATGATGGAGAAAAGGGCCTTCTGGGTTATTGTAAATCTCTTACAAGAGAAGCTGAAACTTACAAGGGCATTCTCCAAGCTCAGCAATGTGAGATTGTTTGCCTTTCACATTTACATTCTACAGATCAGGTAACCATTTTGCAACAAAAAACAGAGGTACAAGAACTGAAAGGAAAGGTGCAAAGTTGTCAAATGAAGGACACGATCTTGGGTGGTCGTATCCGAAAGAAGAAATTGCGCAATCTTGAAACATTGCAGGTTGCATCCGGAGATCTCAAGAAAAGAATCCGAGCATTAAGGTGATGCTTCTTGGTTGGCTACATTGTCTTATTTAAGTAATCTTTTTGTTTTTTCTTGTTATGCATTGTTTTCATGTGCCTAAATAGTGTTAGTGAAGCAAATTTTCTGTTATTTACTTATGCATTGTCTTCATGTAGAGATTCAATCTATCCTGACAAGGAAAACATTGATCCCAAAACCAATATAGGAAAGAGATTGAAGCCACTTATAAGTAGAAGCCTGGCAGCAGATATAGTACATGACAAGAAGTCTAAGGTCCTACAACAAAATGTAGTGGACCGCTTTATTTCAGAGAACTCAGTGCCTGCAAAAGAGATACAAGGCACACTTGATTCAATTGGTGTAAGAAAAAGAGGATATTCGGCTATCCAAAATTCTGTCTCATCCATCTTTGTTAAGAAGGGTATAAAATCCAAACTTCTACCATCAGCCTCAAGTGTTTGGAAAGAGAGGCTTCAGCTTAACAAGGCACAGGGAGACTATCTTGGACAACCCTTTCATATTAAAGAAACTTACAGTGGCCATGGAGCAAACATGGCATATGATGAGTTCAATAATATTTTTATGGACCTGCAGATGTTACAGAAGAGAATGGTGGAGTTTTACAACATCACATTTGAAGAGTCACGAGGGGTATTACATTTTATGTTAAAACTGGATGAGTGTGAGCTTGTTAAAGAGAAAAAGCTAGAGCGTGTTACTATTAATTTAATGAATAGAGCCCTCTCAAAGTGTCCCAGTGATGATCCTTTGTATTTTAGTGTTCAATCAGAATCTAACATATGGTGGCTTGGTGCGTTTGAGGTAAGCGAGATTCTCAGGTAAGCTCAAATGTTCACATCTACTTAAGTTTCATTTATTTTGTGTTACACGTAAAGAAAGAAGATCATGAGATTCTATATTGGGTGTTCCATCGAACTAATATTCCGGAGGTGATTGATCGACAGACTAACCAGGGAGAGGTACTACATCTAGATGGAAGGGGAGACTTTCAAGTTCAGTGGCATCTTGTAGGTGACCTCAAAACATTAAAGTGCATGTATAATTGTGGAATGGGTGCAATGGCAAAGTCGCCGTGTTTGTTCTGCATGGAGCCTTCAAAGGTCATGGACCCAAAGTGGTGGAGAAAAGATCCAACACGTCACATTGAGGATCCTGCTTTTCGACCGGTTTTGAAAATACCACTTGTGAATGTCCACATCTGTACAATGCATGCCCTTTGTAGAATTGTGGAGAAATTGGTCTACTTATATATCGGGTTTGCTTGGAAGATTAAGAACTTAGCAGAGCGACAAGTAGCCCTGCAATGCTTAGAATTGGTACTGTCGGATATGGGGCTTCATGGTGGCAATGTGAAAATCCAGCGGGATGAAAAGAGATCAACTGCTAAGAAGGATGTCCCATGCAAACCATCCATCAGTAGGGTGAAGGCACGGAGGTTTTTATCTAAACCCCAAGGTACAAGAGATCCGAAGCTAACAAATCATGGAAAAATATATAACACATCTTATGTTAGCAAGGTAGAGTATCAGAGCTGGAAAAAGCTACAACATATAGCAGTTAAAGACCAAGAACCAACTACTCATAACGTAAAGGCTGAGGTTTGGCGATCAATAGACATCCTATTTTTGATGTGCGACAAAGATGACTGTTCACAAGGTGATATGAACAAGTTCAAGGAGAATCTCAACCTTCTCAAAAAATCATTCAAGACAGCATGGACAGACACCCAGATTACTCACTACATGGTATTATCGTGTATTTGATTCTCTTTTATGTGCAACTATGTGAGTGTAAAACATTCTAACTAATCTGTTTTCATATCCAGCACATCATCTTCAATCATTTACCATATTTTATACAAAAGTATGGGAACCCGGCAATATGGAATACCCAAGGGATGGAAAAGTCTCATTACATGGCGAGAAATGCTTATTTCAGGCACACACAACATGGTGGCTCTCGAATCAAGGCTAATAGTTTGAGAGAACTATTTGAATGGTTCTATCGTAGAATCATTCATCGAATGCAGGCAAAAGAAGTCTTGGAAAATTCAGCAACAGCACAAGCCATCAGACATTTACAACAACAAAAAGTTAAAAGATCAATGGCATACAACAACTTCGGAGCTCGTGAAAGTCAACGAAGGTGGAGAGAGACAATGGTGTATGTGAACCACAAGTGGACAAAGATACTCTGAGTGGATGACATTGTACAAAATTTATGTAATACATGATCTTATACAATTGCTACTTGAAGTGTATCAAGATTTTGAAGGTTCAATTTTATTTTTTGGCATGTCACCCTTGTGACGAATCATGAGATGTTTGCCATACTCTAAAAGTTCATCTGGGTTTTGTCTACCAAGAGCTAGTGCCATTGCTGTGTAGGTGTAGTAATACGCTGCCCGACCACCTGTATAGCCCGGGCAGTAACCAAAACAATCTCTAGCAAACACTTTGTCCACAAGAATGACTTTATCTGCACTTTTGGGTAGCACGGGTCCACCCAAGAAGCGTGATAGTGTATTGAATGTGTAAGTTGCTATTGAACCCTCTTGTGACATGGAATTGTGAAAAACTACTATCGGCGACTCACAAAGCTTTGAAAGGTACTGCGCTAGGGCCGCATCCCTTCCACGATACTCTCAAGTCCGCCGCCGAAGGAAGTCATCCTTGTCAGCAATGCAAGACTGCACATATCATGTCAGAGTAAGTGACACAGAGTGGAGAGAGAGAGAGAGAGAGAGAGAGAGAGAGAGAGAGAGAGAGAGAGAGAGAGAGAGAGAGAGAGAGAGAGAGAGAGAGAGAGTTACCATGAAGCTCTCATCCTGCAGAAAGAGGTTTTCCTGCCACAGGTCTACAGATGTAGTTGACCCCTGACCTGAATGGTTAAACCAATCCTACACTTCTTTGTTACTTGTTGATGGTCTTAGGCTTTGTCTTATTGCTTGGAAGGTGGCTTCATCAGGTAGTGTCTCCTTGTATTTTTCAGCTTTCTCAAAGCATCTTCGGAGGCATTCCATTGGATTGTTGGATGTTTCCATTGCCTCATCATCACTACTATCCTCTGAAACAAATCCACTCCTCTCCTCTTGGACTCTGGAAATAATAGCCAGGGAGAAATCCTCCCTTAAATAAAAGATGCTTTGCACATCATGTAAAAAGATATAGGTCCTGTCTCCAATCCTGAAGTCAGGCACAGCAGGCAGCATCATCTGAGCATGCTTCTCAGTGAAGTTACTGACATCCAAAGGAAGTTTGATTTATGTGGTTTTCACAGAGAGCATCTTACTTCTTTGTACTTCAATTGCCTCAACCTCAAGGTTGACTGTATCTTCAACCTCCTCGACTTCTTGTATATGAGTTTTCTCCTCGCATTCTTCATCTGGTGCTGCATCCTGCTCCTCTAACACCTCATCAAGATTCTGCATGAGGAATCCAAACAGGCTGTTCAGGTAAATCATAAAGCCAAAGGATTCTTGAATGAGTTTGCATTCTTTTTGGTGCAAAGGGCAGGCTGAATGTCGGCAAGAAGGTGGTAATTCCCTATACTTCTTCAGCCCCTTTTCCTTTCCACCACAGTCATTTAAATGCACAAGAGACATAGTGGGCACAACAACCCTCCCTACCTGCACCATCACTTCAAACTTATCTCTGTAGGACTGCAAGAATTCACTGTGCTGAGCTAACAGGTCTTCAATGTCAAACTTTGGATTAAACATAGAATGAACTATATCAAACTTGTCCCCAGCACCACAAGATGCTGCAAAATCAAACAGCCTCTCATCAGTTGCAGCTGGGTCTTCCAGAGAAGACACATCCTCTTTGGCTTTACCTTTAGTTTCACAGGGACTGCTTTCTGGCACATCTGCATGATCTGAGAAGTCTATATTCCTCTTTCTTGTATTTTTCTTGACAAGTACTGTATAGGGTGAGGGACCCTTGTAGGGTGAGGGATCCTCTTGGCCTGGTGACCTCTCTGATTGATCTTCACCAATTGACTCTTCTTCAGATATGTACTCACAAAAGTCAACAGTTCTTTTGGCAGAAACATTAAGCAACTGAGCTTGCAAAGGCTGAAATCCTGGCACAAGCTCTGGGTTTGGTTTCAGCCTCTTCTGCCTATTGGACCTTAATCCTATTCATTAGGAAACATGACAAGTCTCACTCTCTCTCTCTCTCTCCCTCTCTCTCCAAAGCACAAACAAAGACACACATAGACTCTCTCTCTCTCTCTCTCTCTCTCTCTCTCTCTCTCTCTCTCTCTCTCTCTCTCTTTCTGTCTCTCTCCAAAGAACATTAAAAAACACACATAGACTCTCTCTCTCTCTCTTTCTGTATCTCTCTTTCTCTCTCTCCAAAGAACATTAAAAAACACACATAGACTCTCTCTCTCTCTCTCTCTCTCTCTCTCTCTCTCTCTCTCTCTCTCTCTCTCCAAGGAATTTGGATTTTAATCCAACCACATCATCTACAACAACGGAAGCAATGATCATGGCTTACTTGATCTCGTTACAAGAAACCGTCAACAAACAAGGTGAAGAGTTGCGCGCACTTGCAATGGAGAATGGTACTTTAAGAGTTCTCGTTGTGGAGAATGAGCACCTCAAGAAGGTTCTTGAAATGCAAACAACACGCTTGATGCATCTTGAGAATGAAGTTCAAGAATGTAAACGCTCTCTTGTTGACATGAATGTATTGAAAGAGCGCTTGAGCAAAGTTGAGAGTGATCATGTATTGAAAGAGGAAACAATAGATACAATACGACATGATGTATGTGAGATGAGAAATGCATCCAAATCATGGGCTGATATATGTAAGGATAATGTGGTTTCTACATCTCCTATCATGCAAGCTGTTGTCCAAGCAAAGAATGTAGAGAATGTGGACACTCAATAATTGCACGAACGACAAAAACGCTCAAAGAACATCGTCATTCGTGGAATCAAGGAGGAAAGCATGGAAACACCCCAATCTCTTGCAGTTGCTATTGAAGAGTTTTTTGCTACACACTTTGGCATGTCAGGAATCATGGCTTATGGTGCACATCGAGTTGGAAAACAAGGAGTCCCTCGCTCGGGAGAAAGACCTATTGTATGTACCATGGCTGATGAGGTAAAGAGAAAGATCATCCTTGACAATGGTTGGATCTACCTCAAAGGAACAGGTTGTAATGTATATGAGTATCGCACTATTATGCAACAAAATGTACGTCGCAAAGCATATGAGGAAAGAAGCAAGAAGGTTAAGGTATCACCTCAAGAAGAAAAGCCACTTAAGGAGGATGCAAGTCCACCCAACAAATAGGGACACATGATCTATGAGACCAACTCACGCTTGCAAATAAGCTTTTGGAATTGTAACGGGTATCCATGGAATGCGGGAATTGACATTGATGAGCTTACCAATGACTCCGTTGTGATACTTCTTGTCGAAACATGGGAGCATGATGCGCAACGCATTCTTGGATTTGACAAATACGATGTGCATTCTTTGATGTGGGCCAAAAATGCAAAGCAACGAAGAGGCCAAGGAGGCGTAGCATGTATGACCAAAAAGGGTTTGAAAGATGTTTCCATTGTCAAAGAAGATAAGTATAAACGCTACTTATGGCTGAAAATCAGCCCACCAAATGGTCAAGTCATGTTTGTGGCCGGTTGCTACATTCCTCACTATGACTCCAACTTTTATGCTTGCTTGAATATGGATAGAGATCAGCCCTTTGTTGAACTAGAGGAAGACATTGCTCATTACAAGGATCAAGGTGAAGTCATTCTTTTTGGAGACATGAATGCTCGCACAAATATGCTACAACACGACACACAACAAGTAGACATGCCGCATGTCTCAAGAAGAATGGATGACTCATACATGTATAATCGAAGTTCTAATGATGCAAAAGAAGTGGATCACTATGGAAAGTCACTTCTACATATGTGCAATAGTACCGGAATGCTCATTGCAAATGGTGTATCTCTATGGCAAGGCACCAATGACTTTACATGTAGAAAGCACAATGGTGCTAGTGTGATTGACTATATGTTTTTCTCGGAAGCCACTCTAGAATGCATACAAAGCTTTACACTTGGTGAATGGAATCCGGAATCGGATCATCGGATGTTATGTATTGACCTCAAGTGTGGTAAACGGCCCGAGCATGTAGCCTCCAATCATGATGTGAATCATTTGTACCTACGTCTAGACTTCAAACGAGCACTTATATATGCTGATATGGTGGACCAAATGTTAAGCATGATAGAGCATCAAGAGAGCCCAACATTAGAATGCAAGTGGAAAGTTTTCAAAGAAGTAATTTTCTCTTGTGCGAAGGAATGCTTTTCGGTGAAACACATGTCTTGCAAAAGGTCTAAGAAGGGTAGCGTCAAGAAGAAATGGTTTGACATGGAATGTAGTCAAGCCCGAAAACACTTGCTAAGATTGGATGCAATCAAAGACAAGGAAATTTACTTGGAATGTTCACACAAATACAAAGCACTTGTTCAAAAGAAGAGGAGAAGGTGGGAAGTCGAAAAACAACTTCTTTTAGCACAAGAGAAAGCACATGCATGTGGCAAGTTTTGGCAAAATCTAAAAGGCAAGCGCGTTGAGAGCTTTGGTGACTTGACTCTTGAGGATATGTATATGCATTGTAAGAATCTCTATGAGCAACCCAATGTTGATAAGATGGAGTGTTGTAGCTCCCTTCCGTTTATGTCTCCCTTCTTTACCATTGAAGATGTATGCCGCGCGCTTGAGAAACTTGCTACTCGCAAGGCAGGTGACCTTCAAGGTGTCAAGGCTGAAATGATTAAATGGACAAGCAAGAAAACACGATATTGGATATGCGATATGTTTAACCTTGCACTTCAGTATGGCATGCCTCATGATTGGAGTGCAAATTGGATCAAACCTTTGCACAAAGGAGGAGATGTAAACAATGTGAACAACTATCGCACTATAATGGTTGGTTCTTTAATGGCAAAGTTATTTGGATGTATCATGGAGATGAAGATAAGTGAATGGGCTGAAAAGAATGGAAAACGTGCACTTGGCCAAGCAGGTTTTCGAAAGCATCATAGCACTATTCATCACCTTGTCACTCTTCGAGTTCTTATGGAAGCGTCTCGATTGAAAGGAAAAAAGTTGTATTGTTGCTTTGTGGATTTCAAGAAAGCTTTTGACATGGTACCACGAGGAAATCTTTGGAGACGTATGCAAAGCCTTCAAGTGCCGAGAGAATTTATGCATGCAGTCTTTCGCATCTACCAAAAAGTGATATGTCGATTACGTATGGGAGATGGAATTTCAAAATTTTTTGCAAGCACTATTGGTGTCAAACAAGGATGCCCACTTTCCCCAACCCTCTTTGGGCTACTCATTGATGAATTGGAATGCATGGTTCTTGACTTTATGCAGCAAGAAGGCATAGA
Organism: Adiantum capillus-veneris; assembly: GCF_014529385.1. Classification (NCBI taxonomy): domain Eukaryota; kingdom Viridiplantae; phylum Streptophyta; class Polypodiopsida; order Polypodiales; family Pteridaceae; genus Adiantum; species Adiantum capillus-veneris. Next base: position 18,078,402 of record NC_140933.1, read on the forward strand.
AGAGGTTAAGATTGGAAATGCGATGATCATGCTTTTGCTTTATGCCGATGATGTAGTGCTCATGGCACATACCTTAGAAGATGAACAAAAGCTTATGAGTGTCTTGGAACGCTTTTGCCTACATAGCGGGCTGATCGTGAATGGATCCAAAACCAAGGTTATGCTTGTAAAGACCCTCAATGATGAAAATCCATGCATTGTATATAACAATGAGAAACTTGAAGTGGTAGATCACTTCAAGTACCTTGGCCTTGAGGTTCCATCCAATCATAAATGGAAGGAGCTGGAAGAGGGCCTATTATGCATTTGAGAACATGTGCAATGCAGGAGAGATCAAGTGTTGGGCTCTCAAAAAGTACCTCTTTGACACATTGGTGACACCGGTGCTTCTTTATGGAGTGGAGGTGTGGGGTGGAAGCATCGGGAAGTCTACTTGGAAAGAGTTTGAGAATGTCCAAAAGCGTTTTCTCACCAACTTTCTCCAAGTCAAGACACAAACACCCTACATGCTCTTACTTCTTGAGTCCGGATTGCTTCCCATTGAGGTCTTGGGCATGCAAAGCGTTGTGGAGTACATGCGTAAGACACAACGTAGCCCTTTGCATCGACTTCCTAGAATCGCATATGAAGCAAGTCAAATGGTTCAAAAGACATGCAAGAGCAAAATACTAAGTTCGGGGTGGATGCTTGATATCAAGAAATGGTTTGGAAGATGGGATGCATGTCACTTGGTCAAGGATGCGTCGATCGACTCCCAAGTTAATGAGGCCTTCTTACAACGCCAATGTATCACGGCTTGGGAGAAATATGGAGGTTCTCGCTTCAGCCATTACACCACACACGTTGCCCCAAACTACAAATCTCTCTTCTTCTCGGAACGAGGTAACCGAACCCATTCCTACATCCTTGAGCCCATCCCGTTGAGTGCGATCCGCACCATTGCCTCCATTCGTCTTAGCTCCCATTCTCTACGTTGTGAGACAGGACGTTGGGGCACTGGCGAGGAGTGTCATCGACTTTGCACCTTATGCCCTCGTCAAGTGCGAGAGAGTGAGTACCACACACTACTTGAGTGCTCAGCTTTTGACCACATTAGGTCCTCTTTTCCCCATATATTCAACCATGATCTCTCCCTACATACCTTCCTCTCCCAACCACGATGTGGACTCTCTATTGCGACGCTCATTTCAGCCATTTTTGAGCATCGAGAGTCACTTATGAACTCCACTCACACCACGTGACATGTTCATTTGGTCCCATAGGTCATATTTGACCTCCCAGGACGATAATAGAACTATCTATCTATCTCTCTCTCTCTCTCTCTCTCTCTCTCTCTCTCTCTCTCTCTCCACTGAACATTAAAAAACACACATAGACTCTGTGTGTGTGTGTGTGTGTCTTTGTACTAAAGACGCGCAAGGACGAAAACATACTTTTTGCAACTCTCTACGCACGCCTTAAGTACAATTGAGAGAGAGAGAGAGAGAGAGCCATAACTATACTATAGGCGCGCGGAGAGAGCTGCAGCCAGTGTTTGGTTGGCTCTGCGCGTCGTTAGTAACGGGGACAGAGAGGGGAGAGAGAGAGAGAGAGAGAGAGAGAGAGTGTATGTCTGTGTGTGTGTGTGTGCGTGTGTGTTTATGTGTGTGTGTGTGTTGAACAACAGTAAGGGTTTTTCTTTGTTTACACACACACACACACACACACACACAATTTGCTACCAACTGTTGGAAATACAAAGATAAAGAGTGAGAGATCACCTTTGGTTGGTGGGGTTTGCAGAAACTCCAAGGGAGGTGTCTCCTCCATTGCTTTTTGTCTGTCAAACTCACTATGTTTCTCTCCCTCTCTCTCTCTCTGACAGTAAGGAGTCCCTCTCTCTATCTCTCTCTCAATCTGTCTCTCTCTCTCTCTCTCCTTCTCTCTTTCTATGGTTCTCTCTCTCTCTCTCTCTCTCTCTCTCTCTCTCTCTCTCTCTCTCTCTCTCTTCCTATGGTTCTCTCTCTTTCTCTCTCTCAAAATGACACTTATAACGGATACACACGGCGGCGCCCCACGTGTTACTATAAAATAGAATATAATTGCATGCTGTCGCACGTGCGGTCATTATTGAGACCGTATACTTTTGTACGTCATATATAAAGGTCATGAGAGAGAAAAACCACACCTCGTGAAAGAGAGTGAGTGAAAGAGAGAGAGAGAGAGAGAGAGAGAGAGAGAGAGAGAGAGAGAGAGAGAGAGAGAGAGAGAGAAAGAGCCGTCGTCTGCGTCTCCGACAGCAAGCCGACCCATCTTCGACATAACGAAGGTCTGCGTCCTTAGAAGGTTTGGCCCTCTCTCTCTCTCTCCCTCTACTTCTGAAATTTCCCTCTGCCTTTGCCTCTATCTCTCTCTCTGTTTCTGTAAGAGTATATTGCATATCTAGCTCTGTCTTAACAAACAATACACACATACACTCACAAACACAACACACACAAATACACACACACACACATTCACAAACACACAGACACACAAATATAACATACACATACACACACACACACACAGAGACACACACACTCACAAACACACAGACACACAAATATAACATACACACACACACACACAGACAAATATAACATACACACAAACACACAGAGACACAAATATAACATACACATACACAGACAGACACACACAGAGACACACACACTCACAAACACACAGACACACAAATATAACACACACACACACACAGCCCCCCCCCCTCTCTCTCTCTCTCTCTCTCTCTCTCTCTCTCTCTCTCTCTCTCTCTCTCTCTCTCTCTCTCTCTCTCTATACTAAAGGCGCGCGTAGAGAGGCACAACCGGTGTGCATGTCTCTATGCGCGCCTTTAGTACTGTGCATCCACCAGTGTATGTGTTTATGTGTGTATGTGTGAGTGTTATAGAGAGAGGAAGTAAGGCGGGGAAAGAGAGAGAGAGAGAGAGTCTTTCTGTTACCTTATACTAACGGCACGAGGAGGTGTCTTTTGAGGTCAAAACATGCTCCACGCGCGCCGTTAGTAATGGGAGTCTCTCACTCTCTCTCTCTCTCTCTCTCTCTTTAAATATGCTAAGCTATAGAAAGGAGATGGAGAGGGAGAGGAGAGAGAGAGAGAGAGAGAGAGAGAGAGAGAGAGAGAGAGAGAGAGAGAGAGAGAGAGAGATCCTCTATTTGTATACAATGAAATGGCTAGAACAAAAGTCACTGCAAGGAAGGCAGGCAAGGGACCAGGATTAGCAGCTAAGGCAAGTAGCAGATCTGCAACCCCAAAGAAGAGACCTGGAAAACCCAATAAAATTCTGAAAGGTCCAAGGGTGAAGAAGTTACAAACCTGTATGGGACTTTTCAGAGAAATCAGAAAGGCACAAAAATGTGTAGATTTATGCATACCAAAGCTGCCCTTTCAGAGGATGATGAGGTCCATATGTGAAGAAGCTACCTGGGGCACCAAAAGGTGGAAGGTGGTGGCATTGATGGCTCTACAAGAAGCAGTAGAGGACTTCCTACTGGAGTACTTCAGTGGCATCACCATTGTTGCAACCCATGCCCACAGGGTTACTATAATGGACAAAGATAGTGAGACACTGAAAAGAATAAGGTGGAGGTATGAAAAACTACTGGTCCCCAATGTCTACAGGGATAAGAAAATGAGGGAAATTTTGTTATACCCCCCTGAGCTAGTGCCACAACTCACAGTTGTAGATGTCACACATAATGTGAATACAAGGACAAGGGCAGAGACTATTGCTCGCCAAACAGAGGACATCAGGGAAGCACAGCTTAAGGAGAAAGCAAAAGTAGCAGTGGAGTCCCAGAGGCAAAAAGAATGCAATGTGACCCTGTCCATAGAGGCAAGCAATCAAGAAACTCTACTTTCAATGAAGGATGGTTTGCTTGCAGAGATACCATTTGTAGATGGAGCCAGAAAGCTAGCTCTGGAAAAAGTGGACATTAATTTATTACAGAATCCAGATACTCAGATTTCAGACACAATTATCTATGCTTGTCTTAAGTAAGTGTTACTATCTTGCTAGCTTTGAAAACTCAGATAATAGGTTTGCTAACTCACGTATACTCTCTGCAGCTTGATCAAAAGTCAACTTCCACTGCACATCCACACGGAGGTGTTTCTTCTTGATCCACAAATGTCAGTGATTATTAGACAGAAGAACAGTCCATTTGGGACCTTTGAGAGTTGGTTTCTCCATTGTGCTATGCTGGAAGTTACTGTCATCATCTTTCCATATGAGAACAACCATCATGGGAGTCTCATATGCCTTGATGTTGACCAACCAGCAGTGTGGGTGTTCAATTCAATAAAAGGAACCCACCCTGAAATTAAGCTGTAATTGTTATGTATCAAAAAGTGTTTCTTATAGATATCCATTTAAATTTGAAGCCTCAAGCTAACATCTTGATACTGCTTTGTGCAGTTGTATAAAGAGGTTGTTGCTTGCCTATGGCAAGCTATGTGGAAGGTATGAACTATACAAGGCCCCAATCAAAGATGTACCTGTCCCAAATCAAACAGATGGAAATTCTTGCGGCTGGAGATGTCTTCTCCATGCAGAATATTTCCTGCAAAGCTACTTTGCATTAAAACCTTTCATGACTAAGGTAACCATTTGGCAATGCATTCAGTCAGTTTTGGTTTAGTTTATAGAATAATTCTCACCATGTGGTCTTTCAATTTTGCAGAGTGCTTTAAAAAACTACACATATGATTATTTGCAAAAGATACCGGGTAAGTTTAATACAACACCTGCTTACTATGTCTAGCCCCAGAGAGCCTGAAGATAGCGGCTTGGATGATCGCACTATTGATATGACAATACATGACGTGCCACCACGACAAACCCCTGCATCCGATACAGTGGAATCACAATGGGCCGAGGGGGTCATATCAGCAGAAGATGAAAGAGCCGAGGATGAGGAAAGGTCAAATGAGCATATGAAAGGTGCTAGTGTACAACCAGAGGAGACAATGAAAGAGCCAAGTCAGCCAGTGGAGGAGCCAAAAGAGCCTATGGATGAAACCCAAGATGAGGAAAGCAGGCCTATGGATGAGCAAAAGGATATGGATGAGGAAAGCAGGCATAGGGATGAGAAAACTGATATGGATCAGGCAAGGATGGATGAGGCAAGGATAGATGATGCAAGCCGGTCAACCGAGGCAGAGGAAAAGACCTTGGAGGAAACCTTGAATGAGACAGAAAGAGCCATGGGGGAGACCCCTGATGAAGATGTGAATGATGACTATGAAGATGTGAATGATGAAGCTAAAGCAGAGGAGAGCAACAACGACATCAACACTACAGAGACCCAGTATGGACCCTTGCTACCTGTAGATACGGTTGTTCCGGTAATGTCTATTCAAGTATGGCAAAGTATGTTCAGCTTCTAACTACTTATATGTACTTGTCAACTTTTACAGAGGTTGATTCTCTTGGACCTCAATGGATTGCTGCTGATGCGCGTGCCTCTCGGTGACACAGAACCCTTTGAGGATTTGCAAACGTTTCGGATGGGAACTTGTCGAGTCGTGGTTCATCCAGGAACCAAGGAATTTATTCAGTTTCTTCTTCCGCGCTTCAGAGTTGCCATATGGTCTTCAATGCAAAGGCAAAACTTGTCGCCACTAGTTACAATAGTTTGCAGTGTATGCGGCGCTCACACGTCAGATTTTGCCTTTTTGTATGATCAAAGAAAATGCGTTACCCTCGAGGCCACTACCACCCTAAAAAACCACACTTACCTCTTTTGTACAGACCGTTTAGCCAAATCGGTGTACCCTTTGATGAAACTAATACACTACTGATTGATGATACTCCTGAAAAGGGAGAACTAAATCCACCGGGAACAACTATCTCACCACCTTCTTTCGAGGGGCATTCCTTCGATTTTTACCTTGAAGAAATTCTGATTCCATACTTACAGAAATTATATCTCAGTCCATTATTCACGGACGATTTTGTACTTTCTAATGAATTAAGATGACTCTTCTATCATGTCTTTGTCTTGTCTAACATTCAGAGAGAGAGAGAGAGAGAGAGAGAGAGAGAGAGAGAGAGAGAGAGAGAGAGAGAGAGAGAGAGAGAGAGATTTGACATGGTAAAGAAATGTATTTCAAGCACACTTATTCACAGGGCACAATTGACAAATGAACTCAAAAAACTTCATGTATTGAAAGTCATTTGTATACACTTGGGTTCACAAGAATATCTGTTACATTGACACTACTTCAACCCGACCATCCAACTCTTTGCACAAAATATCTTTTTCCCTTTGCCGCATCACCTTACGGCCAGCTAGGAAAAAGGAAAAATCTGATAGGTCCCTGTCCATTGACTCTTCAATTATGTCATGCCGCAACTGCTGAAGACTGCATAGCTCCCTTATTGTAACCACCAACAGTAGGCCATGCTCTTTATCAATCACTTCCACATCCATAGCAGGATTATCTTCCAAACCTGCAAAAACCTGGTCCATAGGAATGTACTTACCATTGAGCATTTGTGATCGCATATACCAAAATGAGAGTAACAGTGATTGGCTTGCAATCATGTACTTGACAACTAGAGTATCAAGCACGACCTCGCACCGTAAGCCAATCTCTTCCTTTACATACCATCCTCTATCAAGAAGTTTGTCACAGGATGACTGCTGAAAGGACTTGCACATGAACATAGTTTTCCTAACACGGATGTTGTAGCTATGAAACAACTCTATGAAGAGTGCAGCAGGACAAAAGTTTGCAATTCTAACCAGTTTGGTGGGAATAGAGCTACGTAGAGACCTCTGTATATCCTTGTAGAGCTTACTTCACATTGCCTCCACCATTGTTTCCTCGGGAACTGGCCAGTCCACAGTGTTCCAATCGGTTGGTAGAGGCACTTTCACCAACATGCCATTCTTATTCCCTGAGCTAAGTTGGTAGAAGTGGTCATAAAAAAATATTCCTTCATCAGTCAGCTCCTCCCTGAATACTGTAGAGAACCAATGTGGGCATGAACAACAAGGAAGAGGCCTATTATGCACTCCACAGGATCCCATTGCTCATAAGAAGAGGGATAAACATCTGCAATATATATAAGAAGAGTTAAACTAAGAGTATCAATAAGTAAAAATGAAAAATCTAATGTAATTGAGCTGTGAAGAATGGAGACATTGCTCATAAGAAGAGGGAGAAACATTGCAAAATATATAAGAAAAGTTATAATGAGAGTATCAGTAAGTTCAGATGTCAAGAGTACTTACAATTGCAACGTGGTTGATGTATATATGATACATTTCCACCGTTTTCTATCACGTCTGGATGGGTAAACACATGTTGAACAAGAACTTCCTTTACAGATCTTTTGCCGATTTCAACTTTGAAATCCAACACTCTGGCCTTCCATGCTGAGCGGTAAACGTTGATACCACTAGACCTCTTGGGTCTTCTTGGTTGCATGAGAACCCATGAACCTTTGTTTATCCTTTGTCCAACCCATTGTAATTAAGGATATGCTACTACTTGGCCTTCTAGGCAAAGTGCAGCTGTTGGTTGTTGGTGTGAGAGACAGTAAACACCTGGAGCTTCTTGGGCGAGAAGACGTGGAAGCCATAGCTCTCAGAGAAAAGTTTTAGTGGAGGGAGATTCACTTTGAAAGCATTCTAATGGAGGGAAAGTGTTTTAGAATTCCAATATCTTGTGCGGGCTTAATGGTCACCCTCCAGTACGTTAATGACCATAAGAGAATATCAGAAGTGGGACCACTGGCAAGCACCTAACAGCTCGGTAAAAGGAAGGAAATTACGATGCCATAATCCTAGATTCGTGAAAGTTTTATGCTATTTTCATAGTTTTTGAGTCTTTCCACGTACTTTCCTATGTAACGTAGCCTTCGTGCTCATTGGACGCGCTCTATTTTTCTCTCTCTTCATATGGCCCTCCAAATGACCTCCGAAATTTCCTAATGCATCCATTGCCAACACCTTTACTGAACCTCTCTCTGGCTCTTTCTCCATTGGGTTAACCATCCTCTTCCACTGTCGCTTTAGCTTAGGCACCATCTCTATAAGCTACCCAAAAGTAACTTCTGCCTTCCTGCTCGTCAGATCCTCCTTCAAGTCATAGCTTAATTGCCCATCCCCTAGTGGAAAATCTGAAACATGAAACTTTCGACGAGATCTCCTTTTCCTGTTGGCCTTGACATCCTCACCTTCATGACTCTTTCCCTTCTTCTTACTAGGACCTGGGGAACTTCTTCCTTCCTTGTCCTCTGTGGTCCTCTTCCCAATAGGCATCACTAATGTATCCTCTAGCTTTGATGCCTTCTCCAAGGTGACTACACTTAGCACTTTTGTCTTTCCCTTTTCCTCTTGGGTTAATCCACTGGTTCCTTCATCTCCCTTAATTTCGATGCCATAATCATTTGACCTAGTTAACACCTGTCTTGGCAATGGATACATGTCTCCCCCCATCCTTGGTGGCTTATCACATTGCGGGCTGATGTGACCCAACTCTCCACAATTGTAACATGTGGGCGTCTGCCTCCAAAACCTACCATTGCTTTGTCCAACACCATTCCTAGGCCTTTCTTCACCTCCTGGCTGATTTGCAAACCTCCCTCGACCTCGATTATTTCCCACTTGACCTAGCATGTTTAGGCTGAGATTCTTCATTAAATCTATCATTTGCCTCATGTCTTGCCTTAGCCCATCATCTTGCACTGCTGTAGTGACCACTATTGGCATAACCTGAGTAGTAACAGGAACCACTGGTTCGTGACGAACCCCTAGCATGCGACCTTGTAAAGAGTCCATACGCTGAAATTCAGACCTCATGGGCAAAGACTCCACCCCTAACTGGCTCATTTTCCTCGGCTTCCACTCTTTGTTCCTTGCTACCTCTAGTGCATCTTCATATGTCCTAGGCTTCTTTAGCTCCACTCTCCAACGTATATTCTCCCAAAGACCAGCCAAGAACCTGTCCTTCTTCATCATGTCAGGTGGGGGTACCTGTGGTGCTAAGGCCTTGCAAATTCGCTCACATGCCAATGAAAACTTACGTATGTACGCATCTACTAGCTCACCTTCCTTTTGCACCAAAGCCTGTACTTCTTGCCACACTTTGTCAGGATCTTCTATCTTCACAAACTCCACTTCCAACCCATGTCGTAGATTGTCCCAACTCAACCTTACAGGTGGATCAGCCACAAGCAACTCCTCTTCATATTCTTTAGACCAAACTCGTGCATCACTCTTCAAACAAATTTGGAGAAGGCGTAACATCTACGCAGGGTCATGAATCTGGTTGCTAATGCAGGCAACCTCCATCTTTTCCAAAAATTCTTCCACATCTTCATCACTTCTTCCATGAAACTCCGGATAAGAGAAAGCCATGGCTACCCAAGTTTAATGCTTTAAGAACCTCTTCGAACACACGTGCAAGAACCCAAAACTTTTCACTACTCAAACCCCAGAAACTTCAATGGAGCTCAGCTTTACATAAGGACAAACACATGCACATCAAATGAGTTTTCATAGTTGATCATCGGAATTACAACAGACAAAGGACATTCCAAGATCTCTCGTAATCTTCTTGGCCCGAACATAAAGACTATGCGCTGCTGGAAAAAGATCTTCCTAGACACATGAACATTTATCTGGATTCTTTGAGTTAAATGAAAAGGAGTGAATTGAGGGCCATTTTGATCATCCATTAAAGCCAACCATGAAGCTCCCAAGAAGGCACACCTGACTTAACCTCTGATTTTGCCAAAATTTCAGCAGCATAACAGCATAAATGGCTTAAAAAACCAAGAAACCAGTCATCATAACTTGGAAAAATTTTGACAGAGTTTCCCCTGAAGTAGAGCAGTAGGAACCCAAAATATAGACTGTATATGTATGCATAAACTGTCAACAATAGAACCCGAGCATCAAGCAGGACTCACTAGTACATAGCCTATGGCGAGGTCACAAAAAGGGTGCTCCAGCTACCTGTATCACCGAAAGGATCTCCACATTTGAGAATCCCCAGCTCAATAAAAACCTCACACTATCGACCCTCACACGAAGGCTAATGCAAATCGCGTATAGTCAAGTCTCAGAAATGACTGGGACTGCCAAATACAACCAAGTATGGCTCCACAAATGTGTACAATGGCAATTTCCACAAGTAACGTACAATCCAGCAGACAATGCGCTCAAATAGGCGCCAAGTGATGCATACCCACAACAACTGCAAGTGACATCACTGCTAGTATATCACTGTACTCCGGCTACCTGAACCTGTGTGAATCACCTATACCTGTACCTGTACCTGTAACCTGTAGCCCCGAATCTCGAAGCTTGAAGCTCGAAGCAGAAGGTGCTTGAAGAAGATCCTCCGTGGGGGCGCCAAAAGAATGTGAGCGGGATGGAAACACACAGAACGTCTCTATAACGAACCGACACACACTCTTGAAATGATACACACACACACTATGGGGCACCACTCGGCTTACACAATCCACCTGGCCGAGACAGGGAATACACCAATGGAGTGAGAGAAGAGAGACTTCCCACTTGCCCACTCAACACAGAGATACACACACACACGCACACACCCAAAAAACTCAGCTCAAAAGAGGATATTTTTTTATTTATGGATACAAATGAGCTTGGGCCAACACCAATGGGGCAAATAGTTTACACAGTATTAAGAAATACACCAAATACAACCACAAAGTTAAGTAGAGGCTTCACTCACCGGAGAAGATTACATAGAAAAACAGAAAAAAAATATGTGAAGAATTTGGCAAAATGGACAGCGCCATTGCGTCCGGAACGCCCAAAAACCCCAGTCTACAATGTCAAAGTGCTCAAATCCGACCTCGGATGAGCAGTTTACGGCCAAAACAGGCTCCAAAAACCCCAAAAACACAGTTGCGATTGTTCCTCCTCTCTTCTCCACGTTTTTTCTGGTCTTCTCTCCTTTTTTTCAGTTCTCACACTTAGCTTTATCACTTGGACACCCTTGGCCTTTTAGTTGACCTCAAACGGACCCCGAACAGGCCAAAAACTGACCTCGCAGTGCATAATTGTCACCTTTTTGCATCATCCGCACACCTGGCACTCATTTCTTTTCAATAATGCATCCCACAACCACGTGAAGTGGCCCCAAAATATGGTCCTCATGATGACCTTTCTGCATAATTATCACAAGAAAACATCCACGGTGTGCCCGTATTCATCCACGTGCAAATATTGACCCCGTTCGGCCTCCTGACACCACTAGATGCCATCTGACGCACCTGCTTACCTCATGTCGTCGGCCCGCGGATAGCTTCCTCGAGAAGTTTTACGTGCTACCAACTCCTCATTATTGTAGAAAAAACACACTGGTACTGGTAATAGTGAAAATCGATGCACTATGTATATGCTGTCCTACCTGTATACACGTGGGCCCCACGTAACCACCTGGCTCTGGAAAATGGGCAATTCTTTATTTGATGCACCATGCATGGGTATGTACATATGCGCAATCCCTTGCTCCAAAAAACTCCTGACAACGTGGATACGGTCGAAGGTGTAGGCCGACCCAATTTCTACACACCCAGACCAAAGCATTTCTCCTATTGTCTACATCACGATCATTGGTGAAGTGAGTGTAAAGAGACTAGGGAGTATGATCAAAGGAAGTGATCATATTTATAGAAATAATATATAGTACTCATTTTCTTTGCTTTTATCTTTGTAATCGATTGCAATTTGTATAGTGCCTTTCCTTTAACTCTATGAGGTCAAAGGGGGCGACACTTTAGATAGACAACTTTTGGCATGTACACAGTAGCGTGTCTATGCATGGACACATGTACAAAAAGATGTAAATACATGCATTTGGAATCTTTGCAAAGTGTTTTTGAGTTTCAAACATGATGCAACATGTACACACTGTAAATAATCAAGTTTGTGTGTCGGTAGTTGGGCACACGTACATGGCCTGGATAGGTATCGATGCCTTGGATGTGGTCCCAAGTGGATTCTTTTGGATCTAGGGAATTTTTTGGAGCTTTGAAAAATGTAAATAATGGAAGTGGGAAGTGTGGTCACTCTCGTCCCGCATCTGGGAAGTTTGACGCGTGCGATAACTATCTCTTTGCGATGCCTGATATGCAGCGATGCGCAAACCACCCTAGAAGTGGTCAAAAGTGGAATGGGTATGTGGAAATGAAGATTGGGTATCAAGGACCAAGCCTAATAAATTTGGTGGATTTTGGAGTGCGTTAGTAATTTTTCTCGCAAAAAGTGGCTATAAGGGGCCAAAATTGGGCTCAAATAGAAAAAATGGTCAAAAAGTTGTGAAATGGCTTATTTTTCCCACATCACTCATGGTGCCATGAGTTTTCAGGCTGGAGGAGTACTTTTGAAGTTCAATGTCAGCACTTTCAATTTTGCACTTGGTAGAGTCTATGAAAGTTCTTATGTTTGCATGGATGTATGTGTCTGAGGAATTGAGGAAAGAAGATGCGGCTTTCTGCAAGACTATGTGACATTGTAGCTACTCCAAATAGTCCAACAGAGTGGATTTTGGTGAACCTTTTGCAATGGTTTGAGGGATTCCTATTGTGGCTGAAGTTTTTGAGTTTTTGATGGATTTTCTTGTATATTTCCATCACCATTAAGCGTGATTTCAAGCATTGATCAACTTGACTCCCCTTGTAGTGTTTACAGGTACGAGGTGTTAGGAGTTTGAATAGGGATTGTGGGGATAATTTTCATTGAGCTGTTGAGTGTTTGTGTGTGATGTGAGAGAATCAAGTGAATTCCTTGTGTTGTGTTGAGGTTCAGGGTGTGTGACTGTACACACAATGTCTTTTTCTCCATCTTCCTTTGTCAATCCCGCTTGGGAAATTTGCCGGTTGTGCACTCAAGTGAAGCGGTTTTGCTCTGAAGTTTAAGCACCTTTGAAGAAAGTTGGTGGTTTGATTGAGGCACAAGACTTCAACTGTTTTTGAATTAATCATGCAAGGGAGAAGCGACTTTGAAGGGATGGTTTATAGTAGGCCAATGTTTACAAGGAAGGGGGACGTGAAAGATTGGATTGATGACTCCAAGTGGCATACACTTGGTATACATATTGTAAATGATGAAAAACTTCATGTATTTCCTTTGGATAAGCTCATGACTGGGTTGCAGGTTTGGAGGAAGATAAAAGGAAAACATGGGAGCATGTGAAACAGGGAATTCTTTCCAGGTTTGGAAAGAGATTGACAGTGATAGAAGCAACAACAAAGTTGAGAGGTTTTCAGCAAGACGTTGATGCTAACTTTCAAGAGTTTTTGCAACACTTCAAAGGTTTTTGGGTGCAAATAGAGGCAGCATCCCAAGTACTACCAGGGGATTTCTTCAAAGTATGGTAGTTTATGGATTGTATACATCCAAGTAAAAGGGAGAAGGTCAATCAAGAGGATCCTGTTATGTTTGAAGAGCTGTAGAAATTGTAGAGGCCAAGAGCAAAAAGACCTAGCAAAGGTGAGAGCAAGGATTGACACATGTTGAGCCAGTGGTGATGCAACCAATGGTTCCTATGGTAGTGGATGATAGAGTGGAGTGAGTGGTTCAAGGTCCTAATCTCGTTATAGCCAGGGCTTTGCATGATCTTGCTAGTCAATTGCAAGAGTTGAGAATAAACATAATGGATAAAAATCAAAGAGAAGAGCGACCAATTGGGAGATGTAGGGGACGAAGGCTACAGTGAAGATGCTACAATTCTGGTGAAGAGCGTCACTATGCCCCTGATTGTCCCAAACCGCCAAGATATTGAGGAGGGATGTACCCCTTATATAGACGCAGTCAAGGGAGAGGAGAAGAAAACCATTGAGTGGCATAAAATGGTAACCATCTTTTTGCAACATTTGTCAGCCTACTCAACGTCCTCTTCCTCATATGTGTATATATTTTTCTACGCTATTAAGTTATCTAGAGTAAATTCCCCCTCTTCGTTTAACCTTTGTGGCGACACATACATTATACTCTTCCCAAAAATGTCACCTTAGTCATATATTTATATTACCACCCTTTTCTTTTTTGCTTTGTAAATAGAATAAGCATACAATAACCAACTATATTCCCCCAAACTTTCTTACCTCTTGTGAATTAGTAGTAGAAAAATAATATATCCATCTTTCACCCCATATAGATAAATGCCCATGAAAATCAACTCTCCACTTGTCTTTACCAAAGATTATGGTCCCTCTCTACAAGTCTTCTATGCCCCCTACATAGGTGGCCCAATATCTCTTCAGAATATACATATAGTTTCACTCCTTTCAAAAAGACTCCAATTGTATATTCTTTTCACAAGCAAATAATATTGTTCCCTCCTCTATTTGTTTAAGCATCAGAGCCTTTTGAAAAAGCATGATTCCCCTTGGATGCATACAAACAAAGGGCCCATACAAGAAGACTTGGAAGCAAAAGGTTCCCTAGACTAGTGTGGACCTTCCAAACCAAATTCCATGAAGAATAGTCCAAATTCATATCAAACATGTTGAGAAGGTCAATTTTGCCTTTTGAAGCATGTCATTCCGAGCTACAGGTAAAAAGTTATGGTCAAAATAGTGTAAATCTGTCAGATTCGCAGCAAAAGGGAACTGTAAATCAAGTAAATCAAGAGCGTGAGATCTTATTTTTCCCCTACTCATCTTCTAGAAGAGAAATGAGTGTTCAAGGTCACTTGCATGTGATGGAACCAACCTAAAGATGCTTTCTAAATGCCAAGACAGACAAGTTGAGATACCCCGCAGGAGCCACCCGTAGGGCCTCATGGTGGGGCCCACCTACATTATGCACCCCTATGGAGCCTTCACGGTCTAAAATGATATTTTTGGTGAATAAATAGTCCCTTTTATGTCCAATATTCAATGAGTGGTCAAAGGACACTTAATTAGGTCTAATCACTTACTGTAATTAAGTGTAGCATAATCCCACTCCTACACAACTATAAATAGCTCCCCTTGGAGAGACTCAAGGACACACACCTATATTTTCAACTTCATGTTGTTTCTTGATCAATAGTAGAGAAAACCCCAACTCTCCCTCTTTCACATCCTCCCTCCTAACCCTCCTCCTTGGAGGAAGTGCAACTCTATTCTCCACTCTTTCCATTCTACAATCTCTTACTCCATCAACCCAATAAATCATTTGTAGCACCTCAATAACTTGTAAATACATCATGATCTCTCTCATGGTTATGTTAATGATCATGAAATCATCTTCAAAACATTCAAGTGTCTCATTTCGTGATGGTTAGCCAGTGTCTATCCTCCCCTTAAAAGGTGTGCGAGAAATCAAGTAAGTGTTCTATTCTCAATTTACCATTGGTTTGTTTCTCCACACTTATTCAATTGGTCTAAAGAAATTTCTCACTCCAACTCTCTTTTGCTTCATTACATATGCATGTGGCTACCTCTCATGGTGATTTTATTTGTGTCACGGCATTGCATAGATGGAGATGAGCTCTCTATGCAAAGTGTGTTAGTTTGATGTAAGTGATTCTCTTGTGTGTTTGAGAGGCAAGTCTTGTGCGCATGATTTTTCGATGAGTGCTTGAGAGAGGAAGAGTTTGGATGTATTATGGGTATTCTTATGGGGAGAAGGTGAATGCTATTCCACAAATTGCATATCTCATTTTGATGCACGGCATTCGGTTGCATAATCGTTGATGGTGTTCAAGTGTCCAAAGTGTATATAGAGTAAGGGGGTTTTCAAAGTGTGTTTCTTGAGTGGGTGAGTGCAAGTGTTATTTTGATTGGTTTCCTTCTCCACTCCCAAAAGAAGGTGGTGCCCCAAGTAGTGTGCGTACCTCTTTACGAACATTTTGTGAGGGTAGGCCCATTGGTTTGGGTTTAGAGGCCCCATTTTCAAAAAGCTCGCCCTCATAGAGTGGTGCCCCCACTGAGGAACATATTTCCAAGTTACCTTCAATTTTTTTAGCGATGAACAATGGAGTTCCCATCTATCCATTTCATTTTGCACAACACATTAGAGTAAATGTTCACATAGATAGAAAAGTCTTTTTCCAACAACGCATTGTTTTTATGTTTGGTGCAGAAAGACATAGAGAAATACTGGCATCACCCAATCCAATTATACTTCAAATCATCAATTATGAAACTTCTTTTGATGTTCAAATTTTCATTTTGTTTTAAAGGCAAGAACAAGGAGTGGTGAAGGGGTTCTCAAGGGCCATATGAAGGAACGAGGTCTTCAAACCAACAACGAGGAGTAGCACATGAATCACAATCAAAACAATGAACCTTTTAGGCCTATTGCTCGGCAATCCATTCATATAATCATTGCAACTAAGTTTAGGTTTCAATCTATCATAAGGAGGATATTTGGATCCACTCGCCTCAATGAAATCAATGCTTCAATTAATCCATTTATTCTACCTATGATAAAGTACGAATTAACAATGGATGTGTACATCTTCATTTTAATGTAATTAGATTTATAGTGTCAACAATCTTGTGCGGCCCGTAAGAGAAAAGTTTCTTTAAAAAAAAGAAATTTCAAAAAGTCTAAACAAAATGTCAAGTTCTTTTCCCACGTTCTATGCAAGAAGTGGGGAAGATGCGCAAGAGTTTCTTGACAACTTGGAGATGGCACATCTCATATCCGGGAGAGATGAAGAGGAAGTAAAGCTACGAGCCTTCCCGTTAGTTCTAAAAGCAGAAGCTAAAGCATGGTATGAGACCTTGCAACCCCAAATCAAGTCCAATTGGGAGAGATTGCGAGCAAGCTTCCTCTCCAAGTTTGGGCAAGGTGATACTTCTGAAGGACTATGGAAATGTCTTATTGGACATAAGCAGGTATCACTTGAAGACTATCCCTCTTATGAAGCAACCTTTGTCAATCTATGGGGTAGGTGGGAGGCTACATTAGAAAATCATGGTGGTGCACCTAAATTTCTAAAAAAAGAGAGATTCATGGTTGGCTTGTATCCACTTTTAAAGGCTAAAGTAGAGCTAAAATTCCCATCCACCTTCGAAGAAGCACGTGAGATAGCCATCATCAAGTTTAGAAAACTACACTTCCAAGCACATAGAGCAAGGGGTTTGAATGAAGTGAGTGAGAGGGAGTCTTCACAAACCATGGAAGCACCAATTAGGGCTCCTCTTGCACAATCTTCACAAATAGGAGATAACTCTCAACAAGAGGTTTTACAAAGGCTAACTCAACAGCTTGAGAACCTCACTCTGAATCTAGTACAGAGCCTACCTCAACAACGACAATCAATGAAGACAAGCTCAAGAGTTGCGATGTTGGAATTGCAATGAAATGGGCCATGGCATGTACAATTGTCCACATCCAAGGTGACTTCCGGGAGACATATATCCCCCCAGACCGCCTCCTCTCACTGTGCAGCAAGAACTAGCTCAAGGCCCACAAATCCTTCGTCGACCACCACCACCAGCAAATATACCTCCTGTCCCACATGAGGAGGAAGAAAGAGGAGTCAACATCATCAAGCTAGAAGAGGTAACAGATGAGCATACTCTAAACTTTGATGTTATGCCGGCAGAAAAACGCACAAGAGCACATGATAAGGATGAAGACATGAGAAGTGAAGGAACAAATTCAGCCAGAAGGGACAAGAAGAAGAAGTCAAAGATGGAAGAAGCTGAAAGTAGCAGGAAGAAAAGATCAAGGCGAAGGGAAATTTGTTGAGATGTCGAGCTCTACACCTTGAGCTGGCATCCACTACGGGTCTTGGCCGCTTACGGCATTTACTCACTGGCACGTTAGGTGACCGACACGGAGGATCTCTGCCAGTGATTCTACAGCTGGACTACACTTATAGTGCCAGCCTAGTACGCTTCTAGCGAGTTCACACTTAGTGACCGCATGTACATATGTGCTACTTTTCAGCTTTAGCACTCAGTCATTTTGTACTCTCTTTTCTGTGAAGAAGAAGAAGAAGCTTTCCATCTCTGTGTGCTTTTGTGCTTGTCTTGTGTAGCTCTCTTGCATCCTCATTCTTTACATGGTATCAGAGCTTGGTGCAGGCAAGAGAGGCTATGAGAGCAAGAGCATCACAATCCCTTCGTTCGCAATCCACGACCAAATGATTTACTGTACAAGTACAGTGGTTGTATGTACGCTTGATTGTGGACACTCGTTGAGTGTAGAAAGTGTTACAGGTACCACGATAGCAGGTTCAGCAGATTTGCAGGTTTTTGCAGATTGCAGCTATTTTGTCTTAGTGCTTCAAGATGTCTGACAGTTTCAGTCAGATTGTTACTGAGAAGCTTGAGAAAAATAACTACCCTGCATGGAAGTTCAGAATAACAAATTTCCTAAAAGGAAAAGGTTATTGGGACTATATAGAAGGAGACAATGAAAAGGAACCAGAGATTCCCGAGGCAAATGCTACAATAGAACAAAGGAAAGCTTTGAGGGACTGGCAACAAGGCCAGAGCAAAGTGATGTATTGGCTTTCTATGAGCATCACAGATGGCATGATGGGCTATCTACAGGATGCTGAAACCCCCGCCATTGCATGGAGAAACTTAGGCAGGGTGTTCGAGGTGAAAACCAAGGCCAGGAAGCTTCAACTAAAGTCGGAGCTAAATCAGGTTAAGAGGAACAACCTCTCAATCAATGATTATGCCTTGAAGATCAAGATTATCATTGAGGCTCTTGGATCTATTAAAGTCTCAGGGGAAGATGATGACATTGTCCGTGCATGCTTGGATGGTCTAGGAGATGAGTATGTACATTTTAGGTCTTCCATGAATACAAGAGACGACATCCCCGTGTTCCAAGATTTGATCTCTATGCTTATTCTTGAGGAGAAGAACCTTGACACATCTTCTTCTCATGGCAGAAATAATTTTGAACAGGCCTTCTATTCTAACTCCAACAGAGGTAGAGGTAGAGGTCGTGGTCGAGGCCCAAGGGGTTGCAGGGGAAAATTTCTGGAAGGTCAATCAAATCAAAACAATACAGGTGGCAGGGGAAACCAGTCTCAAGGCAGGGAGAGTCAAAGAGGTCGTGGTGCAGGATCAAGCAGGCAGCAACATACTCCAGATAGCAGAGAATGTTGGACTTGTGGTGAAAGAGGTCACATGTCACGTGACTGTCCAAAGGGAAAAGCAAGTGGAAAGAGAGAACAGGGCAACTATGCATCTACTAGCAGAGATGCAGATGACAACAAAAACGAGCGCATGTTTGTTATGCAGCATGTAATGAATACAATGACTGCAGAGAATTCCACCCAAGATGATGTTTGGTATGTGGATTCAGGTGCCTCTAATCACATGACGTCTCGTGGAGAGTGGTTTAGAGATATGCGCAAACTAGATGTGTCAGGCTATGTGCAGACAGGAGATGACACAGCTCACCCCATTGCTCATGTAGGGGACATACCTCTAAATACAAAGAGTGGGAAATCAAAGTACTTAGCAGATGTACTTCATGTCCCAAACATTACAAAGAATCTTGTTTCTGTTGGAAAAATGGTTGAGCAGGGTTTGCAGGCTCGCTTCAATCCAAATGGCTGTTATGTAGAAGATTTTCAGAATGGCTGTAAGCTGATCACAGAGGGCAAATGTGTGGGCAGAATGTTTACGCTGAATGTAGACATTCCTGAGGTAAAAGCTGCATTATTTGCACAGGGCACAGGTGTTGTGGCTGATGTTGACATTTGGCACAAACGCATTGGCCATGTCAATGAGCAGAGATTGCGCAGCATGCAATCAAAACAGATTGTAAAAGGTTTGCCCAAATTCAAGGTGGATGGTATGCATAAAGTGTGTGCAGCATGCCAGTTTGGAAAACAGTCAAAGGGCTCATTTCCACATGAGCGCAATGTATGTAAAAAGCCACTTGAGGTGGTGCACACAGATGTTTGGGTCCAACCAATACTGCAAGTATACATGGTTGCAAGTATTATGTCTCTTTCATTGATGACCATACAAGGAAAGTATGGGTCTACTTCATGCGTAACAAAAGTGAAGTGTTTGGTCACTTTCAAGACTTCAAAGTCATGATTGAGAAGGAGACAGATATGCAAATCAAGACATTGAGGTCAGATGGAGGGGGAGAGTACTTCTCCAATGATTTTTTAGATTTTTTGCGAATGCATGGTTTACGCAGGCAGTTTACATGCAGATATACTCCACAACAGAATGGGGTCGCAGAAAGGAAAAACAGGCACATTGCAGAGGTTGCACGTGCATTGATGAATGAGAAGAACATGCCTTATCATTTCTGGGTTGAAGCCGTAAATACAACTGTGTACATTATGAACAGGACACCAACAGCTGTGGTGCATGATGTAACACCTGAGGAAAAGTTTACAGGTACAAAGCCTAATTTGGCACACTTGAAAGTGTTTGGCTGTATAGCTTACGTGAATGTACCAGATGAGTTGCGTAGAAAATTGGATCCTAAAGCAGAGAAATTTATTCTTGTGGGATATTCCCTTGAACAAAAGGGGTACAGGTGCTACAATCCTACTACACAAGAATTACGAGTGAGCAGAGACGTAGTCTTTGATGAGATGAGCAGCTGGTACAGTAATGCAAATGGAACTATTGGGACTGATGTAAAAGATGATGTGGTTGTACAAAATGTGAGGCCACAGTCACAGGTTTTGAGTGGACCACAAGAGTCCTCTTCTCGTGGCTCTGTTGAGAAACCATGGAATGGTAGACTACGTACGCAGGTTACTCCACCAACAGGTACAAGGAATGTATCACGAAAAGGAAAGAAAAAGGTTGATGAACCTCCCTTTATGGCTGATGCATCATCAGGTTTTTCACATGTAGACATGGATTCAGATGGTTCTGAACAAAGTCTTGATGAGGAATTTGGAATTCCGGCTGTCAGGACACCTGGTGTAAGGAAAGTACAAGAAGATGCTAGAGGGCAAAGGAGTGACCCAGGATCACACAAATCTAATAGAGTCAGAAATCCAGTTCAGAAATTGACTTATGATGGGTATCTAGTGCATCACCAAGCCTACATGGCTAAGGTGATACAGGATGTGGAGCCCACATGTTTTGAGGATGCATTGGGATGATGCAATGAATGAAGAGATGACTGCATTGGAAGCAAACGACACATGGGAGTTGGTGCCATTGCCAAATGGCAAGAAAGCTATTGGCTGTAAATGGGTGTATAAAACCAAGCATAAGGCTGATGGTAACATTGAGTGTCACAAGGCAAGGCTGGTCGCAAAGGGTTATGCACAGACGTATGGCATAGACTATGATGAGACCTTTGCTCCAGTGGCAAAGATGACGACTGTGAGAGCTGTCATAGCAGTGGGTACATCTAGAGGATGGATTATGCATCAAATGGATGTAAAGAATGCCTTCTTGAATGGTGAGTTGCAAGAGGAAGTGTATATGGATCAGCCACCTGGTTATGTCGATCCAGGTTACCCAGATTATGTATGCAGACTTTTCAAAGCTTTGTATGGTTTGAAGCAGGGCTCTAGAGCATGGTATGAGAGGATTGCCAAGTATCTTGTCAGTATTGGTTTTAGGAGAGCTCATGCTGATCATTCACTCTATGTACGTGAGTCAGTTCATGCAGCTTCTGAGGAAGCCACATTTGGATGGAGTACGACGCACACTTAGGTATGTGCAAGGTACTCTTGACTACGCATTGTTCTATGCAGCAGATGCACCATTAGCATTGTATGGGTATACAGATGCAAATTGGGCAGGTAGCATTGTTGATAGGAGATCTACGAGTGGCTTCATGTTCTCTTTTGGGAGTGCTACTATTACTTGGAGCAGCAAAAAGCAGCCTACGGTTGCTTTATCGAGCACAGAGGCCGAGTACAGAGGTGCAGCAGTTGCTGCGTGCGAGGTAGCTTGGCTACGCACATTACCTGAGGACTTGGGAGTGCAGGTGGACCAGCAGATTTTCATCCATTGTGACAACCTCAGCAGCATGCAGTTGGCTAGGAACCCAGTGTTCCATGCCAGGACCAAACACATAGAGGTCCATTACCACTACGTTCGAGAGCGAGTGTTGGCGGGCGACATCGACTTGGTCTACGTCAGCACACAGCAGCAGATAGCGGATATCTTTACCAAGGCCCTCGGAGCTGAGAAGCTTCGACATTTCCGGACTATGCTTGGACTATGCGACATGCAGAGCTCGAGGGGGAGTGTTGAGATGTCGAGCTCTACACCTTGAGCTGGTATCCACTACGGCTCTTGGCCGCTTACGGCATTTACTCATTGGCGCGTTAGGTGACCGACACAGAGGATCTCTGCCAGTGATTCTACAGCTGGGACTACACTTATAGTGCCAGCCTAGTACGCTTCTAGCAAGTTCACACTTAGTGACCACATGTACATATGTGCTACTTTTTAGCTTTAGCACTTAGTCATTTTGTACTCTCTTTTCTGTGAAGAAGAAGAAGAAGCTTTCCATCTCTGTGTGCTTTTGTGCTTGTCTTGTGTAGCTCTCTTGCATCCTCATTCTTTACAGAATTGGTATCAACGACATCCCATTGGGAAAGGAGCTAGAGCCCTACAACATCCTGGAGGATTTACAAACCCAAAAGCCAAACATTTCATGGCCTCAACTTCTACATCTATCAGCCAAAGTAAGAAGGCAATGGCCAAAGTTGGTAAGTACAAGAATTCCAAAAAAGAAAGCAAATCTTTCCATTAAGGTTGTGGCCTCAAAGCTACAAAAAGATGTGGAACCCATTGTGGATACTTACATAAGGGGTAAAAAGGTGTCTAATGTATATGTTGATGGTGGAGCTTAAATGTGTGTGATCACGGAAAAATCAATGAACATGTTAGGGCTTGAAATTACAAAGTCCTCTAATTGTCAAGCTAGGCTAGCCAACAACTCAAGTGTGAAGTGTTTGGGGATCATTGAAAATGTAAAAGTCTCTGTATGTAACATAGATGCACGAGTGGATATGTATGTCATGCCAGCTAAGGGGGAGGGCTATCCCATCATCCTAGGGAGGCCTTGGCTCATTGTTGTGAATGCGGATCAAAAATGGGGAAGTGGTCGTTTGATTCTTAAGAAGGGTCAACCGGTGGTGTATGATTGGCGAGAAGGAAAGCAACTAGATATCAACTATGAAACCACCGCACATGAAGAGAGCGAGGAGGAGAGTCCTTACTCAAGTGATGAGGAAGCATCAACCAGTGCATCAACCAGTGAAGAGAAGTCTTCTTTGGAGGTAATGGGAATTGTATTCAACGCCAACACCCAAGATGTTTCTGTAGAAGAAAAGCCAACAGACAATCACACACGAGGGGATGAAAGATGCCACCACCTTGAAGAAGGATTTGAGAAGATGCTTGCAAAAGATCTTACTTGTGAGGAGAAGAGGTCCTACATCAATATGTTAAGGAGGTATCCCAATTTGTTTATCACTGACTACTCACAAATAAGAGGTGTAGATGTTATAGAGCATCGAATTGAATTGAAACCAGGGACCAAACCCGTGGCTCAAAAGTTACGGCGACTAGGATCTGTGCAACAAAAGGCTCTCCTACAAGAAGTGAATCGACTCTTGAAGGCTGGCTTCATCTATCTAGTATCCAACTCCGAATGGGTATCACCTATTGTAGTCACTCCCAAGAAGAATGGTAAGTGGAGGGTCTGCGTGGATTACAAACCCCTCAATGCTGCGACAAAGAGGGACCATTTCCCTCTCCCTTTCCAAGATGAAATTTTGAATGAAGTAGCAGGTCACGAATGCTACACTGTGTGTGATGGGTATTCAGGATATTTTCAAATTAGAATAACAGAAGAGGACCAACCAAAAACCACCTTCATCACACATTAGGGATGTTTTGCATTCAGAGTAATGCCTTTTGGGCTCACCAATGCTCCTAGCACCTTCATGAGATTCACAATATTTGTATTTCAGCCATTCTTTGGAAAATCTATAAGAGTCTTTATGGATGATTTCTGTATTTATAGTTGTAGATCACTTCATTGCCAAAAGGTTGAAGAGGGGCTTAAGAGGCTCCATCAATTTGGGGGACAACTCAACCCAGAGAAGTGTCATATCGGTGAATCTCAGGTGGTTTTGCTAGGCCATGTGGTTTCTTCACAAGGAATTCAAGTGGATCCCTCTAAAGTAGAGGCCCTTTTGTCATTATCTCCACCAACAACAACTAAGGAGCTAATGACCTTCAACCACAAAGTGAGGTACATGTCTCGCTTCATCCATCTCCTAGCAGAAGCCATCGCCCCTTTGCATAGGTTGGCAAGCCAATCTACATTTGAATGGGGGAGGGAACATGCAAAATGTTTTGAGGAAGTGAAGGTCATTCTTAGCTCTCTCCCAATCCTAATGCCACCAGATCCAAAGGAGACCTACTATGTCACTCCAAGTGTAGGTTTCGAAGCAATTGGTGTTGTTTTGATGCAAAAAGATCCTAAAACATCATACATGAGGCCGATCTATTTTGCAAGCAAGGTGATGACTCTGGCCGAGAAGGGATACACTGAAATGGAGAAAGTGGTCTTTGCAATCTTGTTTGCGGTAAGGAAGTTTCGATCGTATCTTCTCCCTGTGCCATTTGTTTTTCTCACCTTAGAGCACAATCTACCATATGTAGTACAACACATGAGCCTCTCATCTAGAATAGCAAAGTGGGTGCTTGAACTCCAAGAATTTGAATACACTTTCCTTGTAGAAGATAGCACAAGAGCAGGACTTGCAGACATTCTCACCTACAAAGTGAGAGAAAGGGAAGGATCACGACTACAAAGAGAGGAAGGCTCAAAACAGCTCAAAGTGAAGGAGATTGATAATGCCTATACTTTATGCTTTGACGGAGCTTATCAACGCCAACAAGACAAAGCAGAAGGGGGAATCATCATTTTGAACCCACAAAAGGAGGTAATGGTTAGAAAAGGTATCACTCTACCCAGTGTTCACTCTAACAATGAGGCTGAGTATGCTGCTCTAACCCTTGGGTTAGAAGAATGCAAAGAATTAGGCATACAAAGACTTATTATAAAAGGTGATTCTTTGCTAGTGGTCAGGCAAATCCAAGGGACTTGGAGGTGCAAGAATCGTACATTGTTTGAGTGGCTTAGTAGTGTAAGAGCTTTGATGAAGGGTTTTAAAGCAACACAGGTACAACACATTGTGAGAACTCATAACAAGGAAGCAGACTTACTCACAAATGAAAAGCTTCAAATGGCAGTAGGACGTGTGAAACTATATGAACCCAAATATCAAGGTCAAGAGGAGATAAAACGACATTATCTTCTTTCTACAAGCAGGTGAGTGTCCCAAACACTTAGACAAGGTGCAAAGACATACACTAGTTAAGAAGGCCACACCTTACCAGTTGATCGGGGATGATTTATATCACAAAGGAAAGATTTGGTCTTGAGGAGAGTACCAGGTGTGCAAGAGATAGAGAAAATTCTTCTTTCATGTCATGATGATGTCTATGGTGGTCACTTTTCTCAAGATATTACAAGTAGGAAGATTTTACAAGTAGGGTTTATTTGGCCGAGCTTACATCGTGATGTCCAATATTGGTGTAAGGCATGTAAGCCATGCCAAATTGCTGGGGATAGACGACTAACATATGAGCCTCGAGTCCCAATAATATCTTATGGCCCTTTTGAAAAGTGGGGTGTGGATGCAATAGGTCCCCTACCTCGTACTTCTACAGGGAAGTTTTTCATCATCATGGGTGTTGACTACATGACACGATGGGCGGAAGCAACAAGCACAACCTGAATCACAGCTGAAGAGGTATCAAAGTTTATTTTTGATCATATTTGTAGTAGGTTTGGAACACCCCTAGAAATCTTATCAGATCGAGGCCCGGGTTTTAGGGCTGACCTTCTGAATGATCTCTTGAGGAGGCTAAAAGTGAAACACCTGCATTCCACACCCTACTATCCTCAATGCAATGGATTGGTGGAAAAAGTGAATGGAATGATATGTAAGATCATTTCTAAGCAGGTTGTGGACCGGCCTAATGATTGGGATCGCCATTTGACAGCTGCTCTTTGGGCGTATAGGACATCTTTCAAGGTATCTACCCAATTCACCCCTTTTCATCTAGTTTATGGATAGGAGGTACTTCTCCCCATTGAGGTAGAGCTCTCAAGCTTGCGCGTTCTTGAAAGAGTGGCAAAAAAACCAAAAGAGGTTCTACATGAAAGGATCTTAGATCTCCAACGACTTGAGCTAGATAGAGAAGAGTCCATTGATCACTACATCACCAAAGCGATAATCCAAAGGGATAAAATCAACAAGAAGCTCAAGGGGCAAGGATTGAAGGAAGGTATGTTGGTTCTTCGCTATGATAACTGACTTGATACTCGACTTGACAAAAAGTTTTTGCAAATATGGGAGGGACCTTTCATGATAAAAACAAAGTTTGGGAATGGTAGTTACAGATTAGCAGATTTATCAGGAAAACTCCACAAGACCAGAGTCAATGGATGGAGATTAAAGCCCTACTTTCAACGTATCAATCCGTTGATAGGCATTCATCTGCCTACATCGTCTAAGCTCCAAATTGACATGGCTCCCTTCAGCTTGGCAAATGCTCCACCTATTTTTAAATCTTTGATGTGCAAAGAAGAACCAGCCTTGGAATTTGAACATACCCAAGGCAACCCTCCCATCTCCGATTTATGGGATTGAGGTAATGAAAAGCAGGTCTAATGGAGTAAAAGAGGGCATGACACTCCTCCTATTGAAAAAAAAAAAAGTGGAAAAGGAAAAATGACAAAAAAAAGATAATAAAAAGAAGAAAAAGAAGCAACACCGTCCTCCTAAAGATATGAATATCTCTAGGCTTGGGGGAGGGCTAATATGAGTGGCATAAAATGGTAACCATCTTTTTGCAACATTTGTCAGCCTACTCAACGTCCTCTTCCTCATATGTGTATATATTTTTCTACGCTATTAAGTTATCTAGAGTAAATTCCCCCTCTTCGTTTAACCTTTGTGGCGACACATACATTATACTCTTCCCAAAAATGTCACCTTAGTCATATATTTATATTACCACCCTTTTCTTTTTTGCTTTGTAAATAGAATAAGCATACAATAACCAACTATATTCCCCCAAACTTTCTTACCTCTTGTGAATTAGTAGTAGAAAAATAATATATCCATCTTCCACCCCATATAGATAAATTCCCATGGAAATCAACTCTCCACTTGTATTTACCAAAGATTATGGTCCCTCTCTACAAGTCTTCTATGCCCCCTACATAGGTGGCCCAATATCTCTTAAGAATATACATATAGTTTCTCTCCTTTCAAAAAGAATCCAATTGTATATTCTTTTCACAAGCAAATAATATTGGGCCCTCCTCTATTTGTTTAAGCATCATAGCCTTTTGAAAAAGCATGATTCCCGTTGGATGCATACAAGCAAACGGCCCATACAAGAATACTTGGAAGCAAAAGGTTCCCTAGCCTAGTGTGGACCTTCCAAACCTAATTCCTTGGTGCATGGGCGTGAAGAATAGTCCAAATTCATATCAAACATGTTGAGAAGGTCAATTTTGCCTTTTGAAGCATGTCATTCCGAGCTACAGGTAAAAAGTTATGGTCAAAATAGTGTAAATCTGTCAGATTCGCAGCAAAAGGGAACTGTAAATCAAGTAAATCAAGAGGGTGAGATTTTATTTTTCCCTACTCATCTTCTAGAAGAGCAATGAGTGTTCAAGGTCACTTGCATGTGATGGGACCAACCTAAAGATGCTTTCTAAATGCCAAGACAGACAAGTTGAGATACCCCTCAGGAGCCACCCGTAGGGCCTCATGGTGGGGCCCACCTACATTATGCACCCCTATGGATCCTTCACGGTCTAAAATGATATTTTTGGTGAATAAATAGTCCCTTTTATGTCCAATATTCAATGAGTGGTCAAAGGAAACTTAATTAGGTCTAATCACTTACTGTAATTAAGTGTAGCATAATCCCACTCCTACACAACTATAAATAGCCCCCCTTGGAGAGACTCAAGGACACACACCTATATTTTCAACTTCATGTTGTTTCTTGATCAATAGTAGAGAAAACCCCAACTCTCCCTCTTTCACATCCTCCCTCCTAACCCTCCTCCTTGGAGGAAGTGCAACTCTATTCTCCACTCTTTCCATTCTACAATCTCTTACTCCATCAACCCAATAAATCATTTGTAGCACCTCAATAACTTGTAAATACATCATGATCTCTCTCATGGTTATGTTAATGATCATGAAATCATCTTCAAAACTTTCAAGTGTCGCATTTCGTGATGGTTAGCCAGCGTCTGTCCTCCCCTTAAAAGGTGTGCGAGAAATCAAGTAAGTGTTCTATTCTCAATTTACCATTGGTTTGTTTCTCCACACTTATTCAATTGGTCTAAAGAAATTTCTCACTCCAACTCTCTTTTGCTTCATTACATATGCATGTGGCTACCTCTCATGGTGATTTTATTTGTGTCACGGTATTGCATAGATGGAGATGAGCTCTCTATGCAAAGTGTGTTAGTTTGATGTAAGTGATTCTCTTGTGTGTTTGAGAGGCAAGTCTTGTGCGCATGATTTTTCGATGAGTGCTTGAGAGAGGAAGAGTTTGGATGTATTATGGGTATTCTTATGGGGAGAAGGTGAATGCTATTCCACAAATTGCATATTTCATTTTGATGCACGGCATTCGGTTGCATAATCATTGATGGTGTTCAAGTGTCCAAAGTGTATATAGAGTAAGGGGGTTTTCAAAGTGTGTTGCTTGAGTGGGTGAGTGCAAGTGTTATTTTGATTGGTTTCCTTCTCCACTCCCAAAAGAAGGTGGTGCCCCAAGTAGTGTGCGTACCTCTTTACGAACATTTTGTGAGGGTAGGCCCATTGGTTTGGGTTTAGAGGCCCCATTTTCAAAAAGCTCGCCCTCACGATCAAGAGCAGGCATTAGAAGCACCACCGCAGCAAAATCCCCCTTAGCCACTCCCTACAAATGGCGAAGGTAGGGCTATCATTACCCTTGAGAAGGAAGATGTAGATGTCTTGTCCAATAAGAGATCCATGCATAATAGGTAGAAAGAGACAGAAGAAGAGGGGGAAACAAGAGCAAGGAAGGGGAAAGCTAAAGTAGAAGACCAACCAGAGAGAAGTAAAAGGCGGTGACGAAGGAAAACAAGTCCAAAGCGTTACCCTTTTGGCCAAGATGTGTTGAAGAATATGATATTGTCGAGGACATATGAAATCAAAAAGCTAATATATCTTTTGTCCAATTGGTGGCTTTAAATGCTAAATTGAGAAGGCATTGGACAAAATGTGTGAGTACGTGGCTTCCTTCCAAAAAAAACATCAAAGCATGTTCTCATCTTTGAGGGTTGGTCACCCTGTGGATATGGTGCCAATAGTTGAAGCTATTCTTGGGAAAAAGATGGAAGTGCAAGCATACGTGGATGGTGGTTCTCAAGTGTGTGTCATGACCGAGGCTATCATGAAGGAAGCATGTATCAAGATGTTAGTGAATGCTTCGATCCGTATGAGGATGGTCAACCACAAAAAGGCAAGGTGTCTTGGGATAGCTGAACATGATAAGATAAAAGTCTTGGGGATTGAGTGCCTGGTTGATTGCTACGTTAGGAAAGCGGGTGAGAATGATTATCCAATCATCTTAGGGAGGCCATGTCTTATAACCCTTAGTGCTAAACAGGATTGGGGCATAGACTTGATCACCATCCCCGACCAAGAGAAAGGAAGGACCGTAGTCTATAGCATGAAGACAAATGAGAGTCATACACAGACTTTACTAGAGATGCAAGATACGGATTCAACAAAAATTACCTCAAATGATAGTGATGCTTCATCTACTTCATCAAAAGAGAGTGTAGAGGAAGGCTTGATGCAATTGTGTCCCGCTCAATTTGGGATAAGTGTTGAAAAGGAATCATCCATGCATGATGTGGAGGTCAAGGAGGAGGAAGAGAATCCAAAAGCAACTGTAGAGCCTGCCAAGGTGAACGTAAGAAACATGTTAGGAGAGGAATTGACCGAGAAATAAAAGTTTGCGGAGTTTCCCAAGCTATTTTCCACTGAATATACACAGTTTCAAGGATCAAAAGGGGTCGAGCATAGAATCAACCTAAAAGAAGCCAAAGGTTCAAAAGCTTAGGAGATTGGGGGTCATTCATGAGAGGACTCTTTGTGAAGAGGGGACAAAACTTTTAGAAGCAATTATTTTATCACTTAAATGGAGGAGTCTGAATGCATCTCTCTGGTGGTTATTGTTCCAAAGAAGAATGGAATATTAGGGTATGTGTCAATTTCAAATCTTTGAATGATGCCACAGAGAGGAACCATTATCCACTACCCTTCCAAGATAATATCCTCTTTTGGATTGGTTAATGCATATTCTACCTTCCAAGGGTGGATGAATAGAGTGTTTGGCCCCTATTTGGGTAAGTCCATTGGAGTTTTCATGGATGACATTGGATTTTATAGCTCCTGGATCACACATTTGGAGAAGCTAAAGTTAAGTTTCAAAAGACTTCAACAAGAGGGTGGGCAACTAAACCCAAAGAAGTGTAAAGTGTAAGTTTTATCATACCAGAGTTCATTTGTTGGGATATGTGGTTTCCCAAAATGGAATAGAGGTTGACCCCAAGAAAGTTAAGGCTTTATTACTTATGGATCCACCTAGCATATTCTACCTGCCAAGGGTGGATGAATAGAGTGTTTGGCCCCTACTTGGGTAAGTCCATTGGAGTTTTCATCGATGACATTGGATTTTATAGCTCCTGGATCACACATTTGGAGAAGCTAAAGTTAAGTTTCAAAAGACTTCAACAAGAGGGTGGGCAACTAAACCCAAAGAAGTGTAAAGTGTAAGTTTTCTCATACCAGAGTTCATTTGTTGGGATATGTGGTTTCCCAAAATGGAATAGAGGTTGACCCCAAGAAAGTTAAGGCTTTATTACTTATGAGAGGACTCTTTGTGAAGAGGGGACAAAACTTTTAGAAGCAATTATTTTATCACTTAAATGGAGGAATCTGAATGCATCTCTCTGGTGGTTATTGTTCCAAAGAAGAATGGAATATTAGGGTATGTGTCAATTTCAAATCTTTGAATGATGCCACAAAGAGGAACCATTATCCACTACCCTTCCATGATAATATCCTCTTTTGGATTGGTTAATGCATATTCTACCTGCCAAGGGTGGATGAATAGAGTGTTTGGCCCCTACTTGGGTAAGTCCATTGGAGTTTTCATGGAGGACGTTGGATTTCATAGCTCCTGGATCACACATTTGGAGAAGCTAAAGTTAAGTTTCAAAAGACTTCAACAAGAGGGTGGGCAACTAAACCCAAAGAAGTGTAAAGTGTAAGTTTTCTCATACCAGAGTTCATTTGTTGGGATATGTGGTTTCCCAAAATGGAATAGAGGTTGATCCCAAGAAAGTTAAGGATTTATTACTTATGGATCCACCTAGCAACACAAAGGATTTGGCATCATTTGTGCATAAGCTTAGGGTACCTCTCATGATTTTTTTGGATGCTATTGGAATTAGGGTTACAAGAAAACACACACAGCTTGGAGAAGATAAGGGAAGCCCAAGGCACACAATAGAGAGTGTATTGCTTAGTGTGCAATGCAAAGATAAGATAGCCCTAGAGTGCTGGGTGTATATACAATGCACGGGGGGGGAAAACCTTCTAGTGAGGGAAAAAATGCATCGATGATCCTAAGTGTATTAACACATATCACTACCACATGTATATGGTAACAAATCCCCCATGGGAGTGATGGAGTGAACGAGAGCTAGCACATAGAGTATAAGGAAGGGTCATGCCCTGAAGACATGATTAGTCCACAACCGGGACTAAGCCCAAATCTTTGCGGAAAGCTTCAAACTTCTCATGAGACAACGCCTTTGTGAAAATATCTTCAAGGTTGTCCTATGCTGACACATAAGCCAAGTTGATCTCTCCTACTGAGAGCCTCTCCCTGACATAGTGGTAATGCACCTCAATGTGCTTTGTGCGAGCATGAAAAATTGGGCTCCTTGCAACTGCCAGTGTGCTCTGACTATCAGTCTAGATAGTGTTAGCAGTGTCTTGTCCAACACCCAAATCAGCCATAAGTCGTCTGACACATACATAGTCAACCATAGTTGAGAAAACTACCCTGTATTGAGCCTCAAAACTGCAAGTGAACATAGTAGTTTTCTTCTTGCTCAACCATGATATGCATGAACTATCGAGCATGAAACAAAAACCACTCACGTGTCAAAATAACCAACCCAATATGAGTCCGAAAAATCATGTAAATCTAGCGGCAATTATTCCCCCATGGGATAAAACAAACCAAGATGTAAAGTGCCACTCAAGTAGCGAAAAATCCTCTTGACACCCTACCAATGCTTAGACCCTGGGCTATGCATAAATCTGTTGACTTGTGAGACAACAAAGGAATATCCGGCCTCCTGGTGCATACATAAATAAGGCAGCCAACAACATTTTGGTAAAGAGTGACATCGATAAGAAGCCAAAACGAATGCGACAAAGCTTGACTTTTGACCATACTTCCTACCATTTTCATGAGAGACCTATTTTTTCTCTCAACAACATTATTTTGATGATGTGTATATGGCACTATACATTGGTGTTTTATCCCACAACTAGCTAGAAATGCATTAAATCCATGAGACATATACTTCCCCCCCTCGATCAGAAGCGAGGGTCTCCCATAGTACATTTTAAGACGTTTTCAACCATAGCTAGAAATTTTTTGAAGTACATAAACACTTTGGACTTCACTTTAAGAGGATACACCCATGCATGCCTGGAGTAATCATCAACGAAAGTCACAAAGTAAAGGTAATTGCCCAAGGATGAGGTTTTCATGGTCCCACAATCATCATGGTGCATAGGTTGCAACCTGCATGTGCCCCTAAGTGAACCATCCTTTGGAAACTTTGAAAGGTACATCTTACCCAAAATATAGCCTTCACAAACATATTTATGTTAGGAAATAAGACGTAGCTAAATAGATAATTGAGTAGATACTTAATGGAGAGAGACAGATTTGTCCACACAGACCGAGCTGTTCTCAACTCAGGTCCTCAAAGATGACTCCAAAAAATGAGGTTGGGGTTCACCCATACGTTGTCTGCAAGCTATCACTATCACTGCCAACTCATGGGAGACTAACTCACATATCTCTCCTACTATGAAAAAAATAGCTACATGTGTAATCCTTTGAGAATGCCTCCAATTTGTATGTGCTAGCCCCATGCTAGAGTTTAATTTCTGAGTATTGAGCACACTTTTTGTTGTGAAATCCAAAAAATAGGTTATCCACATAATGCAAGGATTTGGGCTTAGTGAAATCCTCTCAAACAAGATGATTCAAACACAAATGATGTTAAGAATCTCAAAGATTGTTAGTTGTTGCTAATTTCCAAAGAGCATGAAGTAAACCTTAATAAGATAGTAGAGAGGATTTTGCACACAAATTGACTTACAACAAGCAATAAGCAAGATTGTAGATGGTGCAGGAAAAGGGGAAAATGGACAAGGGATGCCAGTTCACACACTTTAAATGCAAAGTTTATGCATGCTCAATTAAAAGGTTATTAATGATTTTAATGGAGGGATCAAAGAAAGAAGAGTTGGAGACCTAAATGCAGTAATGCAATAGTGATCTCTTCTAGTCAGCTAGCCAATTAAGAAGGGTAGTGGCTCATTGGTATTGCCGATAGAATGTCCAAGCTTAATTAGTTTACTAGTAATGAGAGAAAGAGTGCAAGGACTAATGCCTCGATTAATTTAAGAATCTATTAGTGTGATTGGGAGAGAAAACGAGAAAGTGCAAGGACTAATGCCTCGATTAATATAAGAATATATTAGTGTGATTGGGAGAGAAAGTTCTTAAACTCAATTGCACCCTAACCTAAGCGCTCTGATACTAGATATTAGGAATCTATGGAGAGTGCAAGAGTGTGACACTCATGGTGTGTGTGTGTGGGTAATGGAAAGATATTAATGCAAACTCAAATAAACTACTAAATTATGCTACCTGAAAATAGAAATACAAAGCCTCTTATATAGGCTCAAAAGAATGGTTGTGTCGGAGTATAATACATCACTGTCTGCATCACATATCCTACATGGAAAGCTACACATGCTATGACATGGGTCTACACATGGGTTGTGTCAGACATGTATTGCCTGTACTAGGGGTTGTGCACACCTTGGCTTGTTTGGACAAAGTTCTTAAGCAAGGATAAGAGTGTTAGGAAATAAGACGTAGCTAAATAGATAATTGAGTAGATTACTTAATGAAGAGAGACATATTTACATACACTAGATTATAGAGTAGAGAGAGAGAGAGTACACACGATATACGTTGTTCACCCAATGTGGGCTACGTCCACGGGAAAGCAGCCACTCAATGTCTTTAGTACTTCAAAACAAGAAGTAGTTTACAAAGGGATTATACCCTTAATGGAGCTCCCGCCTTGCTTCACTCTCACCACCTCACACTCACCTTGTTGCATCAACTTCACACACTATGAAATGTGTGTAGAAATGGCCTCCTTTTATAGGCCAAAAGGGCTGCCCTCTCTCATGAGAGGCAGCCATGTGTAGCCGCCCTTGTTTAGATAAGTCCAAATCGGACCCTCCAATCCGCCCATGTGTGGCCGCCCTTGAGAAGACAAGTACGCTTTTGAATTCGGCCACCGGCCATTGACTTCCGACCACCGGCCACCGGCTATTGACTACCGGCCAACCGACGGTTGTTTTCCGACCACTTTCCGGCCGCCGGCCGCCAGCCGCCGTCCGGCCAGAATATTCCGATGAAAAGGAATATTCCGGCGAGGAAAAATAAAAAGTCTCGGGGGCTTCCGCCCTCGAGGACCCTAAAGTTTCCCCTGATTTTTGGCTGCCGTGAAAATTTTGGTTTCCGGCGAGTGATTTTCCTTCACGCATGATGGCTTCTCCTCATAATGGGGGCCTTACAAATGTGCGCTTTTACCAGACAAAATTATAAGGATAAATCAAGCTCCATACTTAACAATCTCACACTTGGAGACTGATCTCCAAACCAAACCTGTGATTGCTTTCCATTCTGGCTTCTTATCCTTGAATGCCGATTAAAGATGAGCAAAAGCTCAACTTCTCCTTGTTGACCACCTTTGTAAACATGTCTGCGGGATTTTCACTTGTATGCACCTTTCCTAGCTTTAGCTATCCCTCTTCCAAAAGAGTGCGTATGAAGTGATATCTCACCTCAATGTGCTTTGTCCTTGAATGAAAGGCTGAGTTCTTTGCAAGATGGATAGCGCTTTGACTATCACTATACAAGACACAATTGTCTTGTTTGAATCCAAGCTCTTCTAAGAATCTGTGAAGCCACACAATTTCTTTGCTTGCCTCCATCATTGCCACATACTCTGCTTCCGTGGTAGAAAGTGAAACCACTTTCTGCAGCTTTGAAGCCCAGCTTACTGTTGTGCCTCCAACCGTGAACACATAGCCAGTAGTGCTCCTTCGAGTATCTTTGTCACCTTCCATATCTGCATCAGCATACCCTTCTAGAAAAATATCAGTTCCTCCAAAATACAAAGCATTTGTTGTTGTCCCTTTTAGATACCTAAGTATCCACTTCACAGCTTGCCAATGCTCTTTACCTGGGTTGTCCATGAACCTACTCACAACTCCCACTGCATGTGCAATGTCTAGCCTTGTCCAGACCATAGCATACATTAGAGAACCTACCGCTGTAGCATATGGAACTTTAGACATATAGGCTATCTCCTCTTGTGTCTTTGGACACATATCCTTCGTTAGTTTAAAATGACCAGCCAAAGGTGTAGAAACTGGTTTTGCATTTTGCATTGCAAACCTTTCTAGTACCTTCTTGATGTAATCTTCTTGAGATAGCTTTATTGTCTTCTTCGTCCTGTCCCTTGATATTTTCATACCAAGTATCCTCTTTGCAACACCTAAATCTTTCATTGAAAAATATTTAGACAGCTCCTCTTTTAGGTCTTTGATGTCCTGCATGTTAGCACTTGCAATCAACATGTCATCAACATACAACATTAGGATGATGAATTTCCCATCTCCCAAATTCTTTGTGTAGACGCAGTGATCCGAGTTGCATCTTGTGAATCCATGATCCAACATCCATCGATCAAACTTCAAGTACCATTGTCTTGATGCTTGCTTTAAACCATACAAGCTCTTCTTTAATCTGCAAACCATTTTCTCCTTACCTTTTACTTCATACCCCTTTGGTTGAAGCATGTAGATTTCCTCCTCTAAGTCACCGTGAGGGAATGTCGTATTTACATCCATTTGCTCGAGATTTAGATCATGAGCAGCCACAAGGCTTAAGACAAGCCTAATTGAGTTCATTTTTACAACAGGAGAAAATATTTTATTGAAGTCAATACGTTTCTTTTGATAAAACCCTTTTACCACAAGCCTAGACTTGTACCTTTTCTTCCCACCTTCTTCTTCCTTCAGCTTGTACACCCATTTGTTTTGAAGTGCCCGCTTACCTTTAGGCAACTCAACCAACTCCCATGTTTGGTTGCGATGTAGTGAGTCCATCTCCACTTGCATGCTCTTTGTCCATTCTTCTTTGGATTCATGTTGCATAGCTTCTTCGTATGATTCTGGCTCTCCAGAATATGAGATCAAGAGATGGTTGAAGGAAGGAACAAACCTTTCTGGAGGTCTACTTGCTCTTGTAGATCTTCGGGGAATAGGTTGAGGCTCCTCATTTCGTTGACGTTGTTGCACATTGTCACCGTTTTCAGTCCTTGAGTCTTCACCGTCCTCAAGCTCCATGTACTCATCACCTGTTTCTTTTGTTTTTTTTCTTTCTAAGTAATCTTTGTACATATTTTGTTAGTTAAAAATTACATCCCTACTCCTTAAGATTTTACCATCTTCAGGATTCCATAGGCGATACCCAAAGTCACCTTCTCCATAGCCAATGAAGAAACACTTTTTGGACTTTGCATCTAGCTTTGATCTTAGGCTTCTATCTATGTGCATGAAAGCCTCACACCCAAACACTTTGAGAAATGCATAATTCACCGGTTTACCTGTCCATGCCTCTTCTGGATCTCCCCCATCCAATTCCATTGAGGGTGACCGAT
The DNA here is from genome assembly GCF_014529385.1 of Adiantum capillus-veneris. Taxonomy (NCBI): domain Eukaryota; kingdom Viridiplantae; phylum Streptophyta; class Polypodiopsida; order Polypodiales; family Pteridaceae; genus Adiantum; species Adiantum capillus-veneris. The sequence goes on from NC_140933.1 coordinate 18,115,563, forward strand.
TGATTAAGTACACAGATGTACTTACAGCTTCCGCCCAAAGCTCAAGCGGTAGGCCTGCATGTAGCCACATGCTTCGTGCTCGCTCTATGATTGTCTTGTTCATCCTTTCCGAAATCCCATTTTGTTGAGGTGTCCTTGGGGTTGTCCTTTGCCTCCGAATGCCATTACTAGCACAAAAGCTTTCAAAAGCTTGGCTGCAATATTCGCCTCCATTGTCGGATTTGAGGCATTTAACCTTGGTACCTGTTTCATTCTCCACAAAGGCTTTCCACCTTTGAAATATGGAAAATACATCGAATTTATTCTTCATGACATAAACCCATGTTTTTCTAGTCTCATCGTCTATGAATGTTACATAGTACGATGAGCCACCAAGTGATGGTGTACTTGCAGGACCCCAAACATCAGAATGAACCAACTCAAGTTTTTTATTTTTTCTTTCATTTCCTGATTTTTGAAATTTTACCCTCTTTTGTTTACCATAAACACAATCTTCACAGAACTCTAAGTCCACTTCTTTCAAACCTGGTAGAAGCTTCTTTGTTTGAAGGATTTGCATTCCTTTGGCACTCATATGCCCAAGTCGGAAGTGCCACATGGCACTGTCAACTTCCGTAGTTGCTGCACAAGATGAAGGTTGCGTGCTAACAGTACACAAGTAAAGTGTACCAACTTTTTCTCCCTTGGAAACCACCAAAGATCCCTTTGATATCTTCCACCGTTTGTTTCCGAATGCAATGTTGTGACCTTCATCGTCCAATTGTCCTGTAGAGATCAATTTTTTGCGAAGAGAAGGAACATGCCTAACATTTTTAAGCTTCCATTCATTTTCGTTAGCAGTTTTGACAGAAACTGTACCTTTGCCGACAATCTCACAAGCTTCATCATCTCCCAAGTATACATGCCAAAAATTACCTTTGGTGTAGTCTTGGAAATGTTGCTTATGTGGTGTAGCATGGAATGAAGCCCCGGAATCTACTATCCAGGAATTAGACACAATGTCTAATGAGAGAATTAGAGCATCTTGCTCTACTTTACCTGCCACATTGGCCTCCGATGTTGGCTTGTTGTCTTGGGACTCTGTCTCCTTCTTCTTCTTGGACCAGCAATCCTTCTTGACGTGGCCCTTCTTGCCACAGTTCCAACATTCAAGAACAGACTTTGTGTGTGACTTGCTCCTCCTTGAGCAATCACGACCCTTTTGGTTTTTGAACCTTTCCTAAGGCCTTCCTCTTGTTTCCACTGATAGTGCAGCACTTGATGATTCTCTTGTACTTCTCCTTCGCATTTCCTCGCTTAGGAGAACACCCACAACATCATCAAACTTAAGAGTATTTGTACCGGAGATAGAATTACTTACAGCCATCACAAGGCTGTCCCAACTATCCGGTAGAGATGATAGTATAAGGAGAGCTCGTACTGCATCATCAAAATTGATTTTCACCAATCGAAGTTGACTTATGTTTTTGTTAAAGTCATTTAGGTGTTCTGCAACTGAACCATTCTCTGCCATCTTTAGATTGAACAAGCGCTTCATAATAAATACATTATTGGATGCCGATGGTTTCTCGTAGAAGTCATCAAGTGACTTCATCAAGTCCTCCATGGTCTTCATCTACGAAACATTGAAGGCCACCGTTGACGCCAAGCTTAACCGGATTGTTCCCAGGGCCTTTCGATCAAGGACAATCCATGCTTCATCTGCCATTGTTGCGGACTTCTTTGCAAGACCGCCTAGTGGAAAACAGAGGTCCTTCTGGTAGAGATAGTCTTCAATCTGCATCTTCCAATGTTGGTAGTTTTTGCCGTTGAACTTCTCAATCTTGAGCTTCCCTTCCTCCTCCATAACTCCCACTCAATTCAAGGAATCCTTTCCTTGAGATAATTTAGCTATGAGCAAACCTTGCTCTGATACCAGTTGTTAGGAAATAAGACGTAGCTAAATAGATAATTGAGTAGATTACTTAATGGAGAGAGACAGATTTACATACACGAGATTATAGAGTAGAGAGAGAGAGAGAGAGAGAGAGAGTACACACGATATACGTGGTTCACCTAATGTGGGCTACATCCACGGGAAAGCAGCCACTCAATGGCTTTAGTACTTCAAAACAATAAGTAGTTTACAAAGGGATTATACCCTTAATGGAGCTCCCGCCTTGCTTCACTCTCACCACCTCACACTCACCTTGTTGCATCAACTTCACACACTATGAAATGTGTGTAGAAATGGCCTCCTTTTATAGGCCAAAAGGGCTACCCTCTCTCATGAGAGGCAGCCATGTGTAGCCGCCCTTATGTAGATAAGTCCAAATCGGACCCTCCAATCCACCCATGTGTGGCCGCCCTTGAGAAGACAAGTCCGCTTTTGAATTCGTCCACCGGCCATTGACTTCCGACCACCGGCCACCAGCTATTGACTACCGGCCACCGGCCAACCGACGGTTGTTTTCCGACCACTTTCCGACCGCCGTCCGGCCATAATATTCCGACGAAAAGGAATAAAAAGTCTCGGGGGCTTCTGCCCCCGAGGCCCCTAAAGTTGCCCCTGATTTTTGGCCACCGTGAAAATTTTCGTTTTCGGCGAGTGATTTTCCTTCACGCACAATGGCTTCTCCTCATAATGGGAGCCTTACAAATGTGCACTTTTACCACAGAAAATTATAAGGGTAAATCAGGCTCCATACTTAACAATTTAAAAGGTGCTTCAAGAGGCGGCAAGGAAGCAACCATATCATATTTCTGCAAACCTATCTTTGAATTTACAGCAACATTTTCAAATTCTGCCCACACTTTTCATACAAAGTGAGCTTATACAACCCATGGCATAAATTGCAAGATGCAACAATTTCATCATCGAAACTGAGATAATGTAATGTACATCTATCATCCACAAATTTGACTACAAGTCCAAGTTTAGCAAGTGTAAATATAGACAAAAGATTCTTCTTGATCCCAAGTACATACAATGCATCAACAAGTGTGAAAGAAACCGTATAAGAGGCATTGTTAGCACAAGGGATTGAATTCCCATGAGGGACAGACTCAAGAGAGGTGAACAAATCACGATGTGAGGTAATGTGCTTTGTAGCACCACTGTCAAAATACCACACATTTTAATCTCCAGCAATTGAATTGAATGCATCATGGACAGCAGATCATAAGTACACTCTGTACTAAAATCTCACTCTGCATCTACATCTACATCAGCATCACAATCTCCTTTCACAGAAGACTCTACAATAGCTACACTTGTATTTGACCCTGTAGTTGATCTAGCCTCTTTTGCCTTCAATTACAGACATTGCTTGATTAAGTAATCATTAGCTTTATAATAATGGCAATGCATCTTCTTTTGCCCTTATCACCAAAATTTTGAGACAAAGTGTTGCTAGCAGAAGCATTCGGAACAGAATATTTTCCACTCGCAAAAGAACCACAAGAAGTGGTTACATTACTGTTACCACCTTTTCTTTTGAGCAGCAATGAAGGTATGTTCAACTGCATGTTGTTTAGTCTTATTTTTTCTAAAAAGTGACTCGTGCAATAGCAATGTGCATAATGCATCAAACTTGACAACTTTTGGATTTGTTGGGTCATAAGTCTCCAAGTACTAGCAAAAGTTTGGTACAAACCTACAAAGCATCAAGAATAGTCTACACAAGGGAACTGTCAAAAATGACTTTGCCTACAAAAATAAGTTTCTCATTTATATCTTTGACACCAGCAAGAAAAGTGTCCATTTCATCTTCCTCGTGCATAATCTTTGACTCCAACCGTTTACGCAGTAATGCAATTTTTTGCCTCATTGCAAATTGCATAAAGACCATCCAGAATATCCCAAGCCTATTTTACAAATTTTGTTGAATGAATGTGAGGAGTAATAGTGCACTTTACAGACAATGCAATCGATGCATGAGCCTATGCATATTTTTTATCCCAACAAGATTGCTCAGTTGTAGGAAAAACAGCTCTGGCAACAGCAATTTTGCCACACCAAAACCTGCACCATCCTCAGAACTAGGACATACATCAATTCCCTACACAATATTCCATATGCCCTTGGACAAAAGAACATGTTGCATCATGTAAGTCCACATTGGGTAACTGTCCCCATCCAATCTATCCTCAGTAACAAACATCTTGAACACATCTGTGTTGTTGTCACAGTTGATGTGAAAATTGCTCAAAAAGAGGAGAAACAAAGTGAGACTAACGCGTGCTATATAGCACAACCCATAGGAGATTGTAAGGGTTTTGTTATGCAAAAAACAGCACTGATAGAAATTTTGCACAAAAGGACAAATTTGCTTGCATAGCACTACTAGTAGTGGAAACGGAGACTGAAATGAGCTTGAAATTCAAAAATCTGAGCAAATCAAGCTCTATGAGCCTTCCCAAAGTATTTGTTGACCTATTGACGCTCACCAAAGCACACAAAAATCAAAGAAAGTGAGTAGGCATGTGTTGGAGCTACTGGCGATTAAACCAGGGAGGACGCAACCTGCTCTGCTACCAATTGTCAGAATTAGGGTTGGAGGAAAACACACACAACTTGGAGAAGACGAAGGAATCTCAAGGCACACAATAGAGAGTGTATTACTTAGTGTGCAATGGAAAGATAAGATAGCCCTAGAGTGATGGGCGTATATGCAATGTACAAGGGGAAAATGCCCCAGTGGTCCTAAGTGTGTTCACACACATCACTACCACATGTATATGGTAATAGATGCTATGTCAATATGTGTATCCTCTCCAAAACTTGAGTCAAAGAGTTCAAGGTTTTGAGTGGAATGAAGACATGCAATAAGTTTTTGATGGTATCAAGGAGGTATTGTGTGCTTTACTGACAGTTAGTCCTCCTAACTTGCAATCCATTTTCTATGTATCTATTAGTGTGATATCCGTAGCTTTTGGGTCAGCCCTCTTACAAAAGCAGGAAGGAACTTCAAGACAATATATTTTGAGAGCAAGATGAAGAATGTAAGTGCGTTCTCCTACACAAAAATGAAACATTGGGCATTTGCCTTGGTTCTTGCTTGTCACAGTTTCGAGCCGTATTTGGTACCACAAAAGTTCTGTGTGCTCACCACATCAAACCTTTTGCTCGCTAGATGTAGAAAAACATTTGAATCCTAGCAAGCACATTTTAAAGTGGACTATGGAGCTTCAAGAGAATGATTTTGAGTTCAAAGTTGATCATTCTATTGAATCTTACCTCGCAGACACAGTGGTGGAGGGGAGCTATCGTCTTACCCAAGAATTGACAAGGATGATCATGAAGAGGAAGTAGATATTGCAGATGCATACACAATGATGTTTGATGGTGCATACAAGAAATTCTTCAAAAGGCAAGTGGAGGGGTGATCATTAAGAACCCACAAGACAATGTATTCTTTTCCAGAGCTTATGATCTTGATGAAGCTGAAAGCAACAATGAGGCTGAGTATCTCACACTTTTCCTTGGGGACTGAAGCAATGTGTTGAGTTGATTGAGGAGAGTCACTGTGAAAGGGGATGCGTTGCTAGTCATGAACCGATTGCTTGGTTTGTGGAATGTTAAGAAAGACAATTTAAAGAAATGGTTTTATGGCATCAAGAAGCTTTGCATGAGTTTGAACAGATACAGTTTAAGCATGTTCCTCGTGAGTAAAATAAAGAAGCTGATGAGTTGGCTAGGGACAAGTTGGATGCCTTGGTAGCTCCTTTAAAGGTCAGATAAGCCTTATATGTAGGAAGGGAATCACTGCAAGATGTAAGAAGTATTTCTTGGTAAAGGGCAATGTCCATAGGGCATGTCAAAGGTTTGACGTAAGAGGATAGTTGCAAAAGCAATAAAGTACACATTGGTAGGTAAGGATCTCATGTTTTATCGTAGAGATAGCATTCTAAGGAAAGTGTCGTACAAAGAAAAGTATGTTTGATTTTGAAGCATTTCCATGAGGAAACAAGGTAGGGACCATGTTATATTTTGTATTCTGAGAGCGGGTTACTGATGGCCCTCTATGATGAGAGATGCTTATTTTTGGTGCAAGTCATGCCATGAATGCCATGTGTTTTCAAATTGGAAGCTTTTGGTTGAGCCTCAAAAGGCTATAATGTCTTGTGATGCATTTGCAAAGTGGGGAATGGATGTTGTATGCTCGATGCCGAGGACCCATAATGGCAAAAAGTATATCATTGTGGCTATGGACTATTTGACAAAGTGGGTGGAAGCACGAGCTATAAAATATGTAAGAGTAGAAAGAGTGGCCTCTTTTTATTATGAACAAGTGTGTTTTAGGTTTGGAGCTCCTATGGTTATCATTTCTGATCGTGGACCAGGGTTTAGGGAAAACCTTGTTACTTCTCTCATGGAAAACTTGAAAGTTCAACATAGGCATTCTTCTCCTTACTACCCACAATGCACTGGGTTGGTTGATAACTGCAATGGTCAAATCATGAAGATGTTGTCAAAGTATGCTAAAGAGCATCTTAAGGAGTGGGATCTGGACTTGGAAAAGTGTTGGTGGGCTTATAGACATGTGTATAGAGTGTCTACACAGTTTACACCATACGACCTTGTTTATGGAAAGGAAGCTTTCATGCCTATATAGGTGGAGTTGGATGCATTGAAGTTCTTGTGTAGAATGCAAGGTGAGCATAAAGACAAGCTACAATCCTTGCTCTAGAGTTGTTGCAAATGAATAGAGAGAAACCCAATGATTATTATCTTCATCAACAAGCGGAGACAAGGGTGGAGAAAATGAATAAGAAGTTGCCAGAGAAAAGGATCAGAGAAATATGACTCTCGCTTGGATTTCACTTTTCAAAAGAAGTTGAGAGATAAATAGTTGGGGTCGTCCAAAGTGAGGCATCTAGAGCTACTTATCCCTGATTAGTAAGATGTTGCTCAAGTTAACCTTGTTTCCTGTGAGATGGAAGGAAAAAGAATAGTGTTTAGCATTGCAAAGACAAGCTTAGGATGTCTCTGATCATGTGGAGATGAGTCTCTGCGGGAAATTATTCCAACTGAAGATATATTTTTTTAACGGTAAGCCAAAGGTAAGTTTTTTTATTTCATGTCTTTTTTTTTTTGAATCACTACTCCTTCCTATTGAATTGAACAGCAACAGTAGCACACCTCACCGCCAAGCCTTATAGAGCTATAAGTATCTCGAGGGCGCCCTACTCCCTTGCACAACATGGGCCATCTCCACCAGTAGCAGCCCATCCAATAGCTTGTATATATATTTCTATATTGCAAGTGATCCCATCAAATCTTTAGCAAGAATTAGCACTGTCCCACATGAAAATCCTTCCAATCCAAGTTGCCCGCAATCCCTTGTCTTGCCTGTCCTCACCCATAATCTCTCTCTACAAGCTTTCATCAATGGCAACAGTACCCAAGCTCATCTTGTGGATTCCCACTAGCCTATGGCACCCATCTGGATGCATAATGCATGCACAATGGTGCTCACCGCTCACCTACAGCCATCGATGCCCACCCTCAAGTCTCACATTGTGGCCCAACGATTGGCACCACTATCGTGCAGCTGAAAGTCACTTTTCAACCAGCCCTGGAGTTGTGGCATCATTCAATCACAACAAAACCATCTCATTTTCATCTTACATCACCCATCAACCACCCCTACAGTTACCCTTTACCAATAATCCATTTTATACCATATATTTTTACCCTACCATTTTATCTGGGGAAACTAAGTTTTGTCACACATTTTTTCCTCTTCTACTCCAAAAGTGAACATATACATGCATCCATACTATGGATACTAAGGGATCGCACATACACACACTCTCACTATCATCACACATATTTTGATGAGTCTTTGGGAGCAGCATCTTTCACTTGCAATTAGCCAAAGCAGTGCTCTCATATGATCTCGCACTTTCTCTCACCAACACATGAGAGCTCTATTATGTCTAAGTCATAAGCAACTAGCAATTGATTGCCGACTTCAACGCCCAATGAGAGCACGGTGCTTCTACATCAAGAACATAGCATCTGCCATCCACCACAGAGAACTCCACAAAGCTTGCTGGTAGGCTTATAATTTATTTTACACCATCCAAAGGCATGGTGAATGGATCATCGAGTATATTTACTCCCATAGGAATTAGATTAATCAAATTGACACTTGGCAGAAAACAACCACAAAAGGGCCCATGATGAAAACCTCAAAGATGAACGGATGATTAAATTCAGAAGACCGCATCCAATGCTCAACAGTCTCATAAAGATAGAACGATAAGTCAAAAATCCTTTACATTTTTCAAGTTCAATGGCCGCAAAATTGGTAAAATTGTCCTACACTCAATTCGACACTCATTTTCTGGTGAATCTTTCACCTGAAAGAGAAAAAAATTAAGTTCGCCACTACTCATCTATTGATCAAGCTTCAATCTGGTGGAGTGTACTTTGCAAAATGATAGAACCACCCTCAACCTGGGAAGGCTTCCAAAAATGGATAAAAGAATTGTTTTTGCCTTCTCAATTTAGTATGGATGCTTGTCATGCCTGGGCCAAATTTTCTTGGATGTAAGAAGATAACATCTCCCATTACACTTATCGTTTTTGGGAGTGCCTTCTACTGCTCTGCATGGTAGAAGAAGTCCCATCTTATTTCCTCTAGCGTTAGTATGAAGATGGCTTACCAAATGGCATCAACCCAAAGTTGAACTCTCTCAAACTGACTCACTGGATAAAGCTATATCTTTTGCTCATGATGCCAAAAAAGAGATAAATTCCATTGTACAAGAGGTATACGACATGCGTACACAACAAAACAACTGTCCAAATTTTCAACAACGCACTTGAGGGAACAACTGTGCTCGTAATGGTGATAATTTCAATAGGTATAGTCTACTCCTCATACAAATAATTACACACAGAATCATCCACCTCCTTTTTCTTGCAGACACCAAAATAAGAGTCTCCCACATCACAACTCCACAATTACACCTACCCACACTACACCTTGCAATCCAAACCCACAACATAATTGCAATCCCCCTGCCCATTGGAATGGTTTCTAGTGCTTCAAGTGCTGCCAATAGGGCCATATTGAAGGAAACGGCACAAATCAGTGCCAATTTGGACCTTGATGACCCATAGCTCACCTGTACAATCTCAAAGAAGAATTAAAGAACATAGACAACTATATAGGCAATTGGATAGATGCACAATCAAACCAGGAACTAGGTATTCAAATTTCAATTCATGCTTTGCTTTTTCATAAAGTCCAAATTTAGAACTCTAGTGTCTCTATCCTACATGATGATGGTAGTTCATACGATTTCATTTTTGAAAAATTGGAATTTAACCACCACAAATTCACCTACAAAGTAAAATGTGCTTTTCGAGGAACTAGATACAACGGCGCTCGTGAACTAAAATCTCTTGAAATTATTATCGATAATTACAAAAAAAAGCATGATTTCTTGATCGCACCGTTGTAATCCATCGTTATTATTTTAGGCATGCCTTTTTGTCACCAACGTAATCCCCAAATTGATTATCACACACACACATAATGATTCACTTCCAAAGGCCAACCTATTTCTTTCTTTGTTGATACATCTCTGACCATGTTCCCTCTCATATCACACACACAAGAAAAACGTGCACTCCGCAAAGATTACAAATCATATATGGTATTCGTCACTAAAGTTGAGCACAAGCAACCAATTGTTTGTAGATGATACAACCAGTAACCTTTGCTTTCAGCACTATCACCAAGAAAAATACATTTGATAGCCTTGTCATCCAATCTTTTGTGTTGTGTTTGTGGCACCAAAGCATATGTCAAACAACAAAAACACACATGTGGTCAATAGAAGGCTTTCTATCATGACATGCTTCATAAGGATTCATAGACTGTAAAGATTTTACAAGACACCTGTTAAGTACATAAGTGGCACACATGGTGTCCTCAAGCCAAAACGACTGTGGCAAAGCTTGCTTTTGACCAAATATTGTGTCGTTTCCATAAGTGACTTGTTTTTCCTCTCAGCAACACCATTTTGTTGAGCCGTATACGGCATTGTACATTGGTGTTTTATCCCATGACTAACCAAAAATGCACTAAATTCATGAGACATATACTCCCCCCCTTTATCTGAATGGAGGGTGCCCATAGTATATTGTGAGACATTTTCAGCCATAGCTAGAAGTTGTTTGAAGCACAGAAACGCTTCCGACTGCTTTAAGCGGATACACCTATGCATGCGTGGAGTAATCTTCAATGAAAGTCATAGAAGTAAAGATGATTGCCCAAGGACATAGTTTGCATGGGCCCACAAATATCACCATGCACAAGCTACAACCTACAGGTGGCCCTAATTGAACCATCCTTTGAAAAATTTTGGTTTCCTAGACAAAAATTTTGGCCATGACTGGCCATGAAAATTTTGGTTTCTGACGAGTGATTTTTCTTCACACACTATGGCTTCTCCTCATAATGGGGGCCTTACAAATGTGCATTTTTAATACAAAAAATTACAAGGGGTAAATAGGGCACCATACTTAACATGGTAAATGCCCTAGAATAATTGAGGGCGATTTTGGTGGAGGAGGTGATAACCCAAAAGTGGTGAGGGGTGGCCAAAATGGCATATTGGGGATGAATAAAGAGGAGCTAAAAGGGTGCAAGGCCCTCATTGAGAAAGAACTCGCATATCAAGACCTTAGAAAGACACTCCCTCAAAGTGTGGAAATGGAGGATGCACTCATTGTTGTCGTTCCTCCTACTCTGGTTAAAAAACAGCTTGCCAATCTGGCTAAATTTACACTAATCTTCAGTTTCATGGGTAGAGTGCCTGCAAGAGCTGAGATGATCAATTGAGTCCACATTCCCAATGTCCTGAACCAGGGATAATTTGTCTCTAATGCACAATACCTAGATAAAGGGTTCTTTTATGTATAGTTTAGTGATGAGGCAATCGTGACCAAGGTCCTAGTGAAAAGCCTACTGATGCTTAGCAAGTCGCCACTATACGTGATCCCTTGGGATCCTTCCTATGAATCCCTCGATGCGTTTCAAGACATGTGTCCAATTTGGATGGAATTTGTAAACCTCTCATTATGGCTAAGAGTAATCTAAAAGACCTTGGAGGAGCACTAGGTACCCCTCTTTTTATACTATCTAATAGAGTAGTGGGCTCTACTACCAACAAGGTGTGTATATGGTGGGATCTTGGAAAGCCCCACCATAAGAATCTTGTAGAGAATGTAGGGGTTGGGATAAAGGTTATCTTGCTGAACTTTGGCACCTTCTTTGGTGTGTGTCCCCCAGCCCAGTTTCTAGTGAAAAAGATAGTTCTACAGTGGGACCAATGGATACTAGAGAAGAGACTCCAGAGAAGGATGTTGAGAAGACCCCAAAAAAAATAAATCACATCTTAAACAAGGGATCAATAGGGAATTTGGAGAAACCATCCAAATCACATCTTAAACAAGGGATCAATAGGGAATTTGGAGAAACCATCCAAATCCCATCTTAGCAATGTTAACCTCCCACTATCGCTTCGCGTCTATTGCCCAGAAAAAAGAGCATCGTGTATGATTCAAAAGATTGTTTTTTCCTCCACATTCAGGAAAAAAGAGGAAGGATGGCATCAAGTATCCCATGTCTCATACAAGCGGTTCAAATCTCAGGCATGGGCAGTGGGGCTGCTTAGAGATACCCAACCACATATCCCTAAATCCTCCCTCCTCTTTGGTAACACTTTTGAGGTACTTTGAGACGCTGTGAGCGGGATGAAAACACACACAGCGCCTCTATAACGACCCGACACACACTCTTGGGAAGATACACACACACACTATGGGGCACCACTCGGCTTACACAACACACCTGGCCGAGACAGGGAACACACCTCTAGAGTGAGAGGAGAGAGACTATCCACTTGCCCACTCCACACAGAGACACACACACACACATACGCACACAAAAACTCAGCTCAAAAGAGGAGAACTTCTGATGTTTAGATACAAATGAGCTTGGACCAACACCAATGGGGCAAACGGCTCACACAATATGGGTAAAAGATACCAGATACAATCACAAATTGGAGAAGAAGCTTCACTCACCAAAGAAGATTACACAGAAAAACAGCAAAAAAAGAGTGAGGAATTTGGAAAAATGGACAGTGCCATCGCGTCCGGAACGGCCCAAAACCCCAGTCTACAATGTCAAAGTGCTTACATCCGACCTCAGATGAGCAGTTTACGGCCAAAACAGGCTCCAAAATGAGCAAAAACACACCTGCGGCTGTTCCTCTTCTCTTCTCCACGTTTTTTCTGGTCTTCTCTCTGTTTTTTCAGTTCCCACACTTAGCTTTATTACTTGGGCACCCTTGGCCTTTTAGATGACCTCAAACGGACCCAGAACAGGCCAAAAACTGACCTCGCAGTGCATAGTTGTCACCTTTTTGCATCATCCGCACACCTGGCACTCAGCCTTTTTCCAATAATGCATCTCGCCACCACGTGAAGTGGCCCCAAAAAGTGGTCCTAATGATGACCTTTCTGCGTAACTCTCACAACAAAACACCCACGTTATGTCCGTCCTTATCTGCGTGCAAATATTGACCTCGTTCGCCCTCCTGATGCCACTAGATGCCATCTGACGCACCTGCTTACCTCACATCGTCGACCCGCAGATAGCTTCCTCGAGAAGTTTTACGCGCTACCAACTCCTCCTTATTGTAGAAAAAACACACTAGTATTGATAATAGTGAAAATCGTTGCACTATGTACATGCTGTCCTACCTGTACACATGTGGGCCCCACGTAACCACCTGGCTATGGAAATTGGGTAATCCTTTATTCGATGCACCATGCATGTGTATGTACATATGCGCAATCCCTTGCTCAAAAAAACTCCTGACATAATTTGCCCATCCCCTAGCCTGCTAGATCATTCATGATCAGCAGCAGCAAAGAGAGATATGAGACTCGCCGCATCACAGGTCTCCTCATCCTTCACCAACATTGGTTGCTCCACAGACAGCTCATCTTGCTCCACCATCATCAATCTAGCATGATACAATTTAAGACGCAATCCATTTACCCTTGACTTATGTAAAACACCATCCAGGTTAGCCAGCTGATATGTGCCATTTGGAAAACACTCCACTACCTTGAAAGGGCCTTCCCACTTAATTTGAAACTTCTTTTGGAAGGTGTTGTCCAGCTTACTGTTGTAGCGCAAAACCAAGTCATGTTTCTTGATACCCTTACTTTTGACCTTTTCATTTATCTTTGCCAAAGCTTTATCCTGCATCTGTCCATAATGCTCCAATGCGCTCATCCTATCCAACTGGACCTCTTGTAACTGCAAGAGCCTCTCTTTGAATGCATCACTAGGTGGCCCAAGCAACTTCTCTAACATCTTGACCGCAGGCAACTCTACCTCCACAGGCAATAGTGCTTCCTTTCCATACACCAAATGAAATGGAGTAAACCCTGTACCTGTCTTCACCGAAGTACGGTAAGCCCATAATGCACTAGGCAATTCCAAATCCCAATTCTTTCCTTGGTGCTCTGTCACTTTAGAAAGAATTTGTACCAACTCACCATTGAATCTTTCATTTAAGCCATTACACTACGGGTAATAAGGAGTGGTATGCTGGTGCCTAATCTTCATCTTTGTGCATAAGAAGTCTAGCAGTTTAGCTCTAAATCCTGGCCCCTTATCTGAAAGTAGCTCTAATGGCACCCCAAACTTGCAACATATTTCATCATACACAAATTTTGCCACATCCTTTGCAGTGATCTGTTTTACTGCTATAGCCTCTGCCCATCTAGAGAGATAGTCCACTGCCGTCAAGATATAGCTTTTTCCCCTGCTTGTGATAGGTAACGGGCCTATTGCATCAATCCCCCACTTTTCAAACACATCAAACGCCATAATGGTTTTTCGTAGCTCTGGCTTCAACACTCTCTTCCCAAATTCTTGACACCTATTGCAAGACCTACACCAATGGTGAACATCCTTGTGCAAACTAGGCCATACATACCCCTCTTGCAAAATCTTATGCAAGGTGATCTTTACAGCAAAATGGCCACCACATGCGCCTTCATGATTCTCTTCCAACACTCTGTAAAGCTCCTCCCGCCAAGGTACACGCCTCAACACGACATCAGCCCCTTTAATGTATAAGACATCGCCAATCAATTTGTACATGTATGCTCTACGCACAAAGCCATACTTCTTAGACTTCTGAATCTCCTTTGGAATGATTCCTGTTAGCAAAAACTCCTCTTCTTGAGCCAAACTTTCCCGGCCATGATAAAGAGGTAAATTGGTCCTCAACACGAATAGCTCCCCAATCATGCCTTGAGCTGCTTCATGTGCCTCTCCATTTAGAGCACGTTCAATGTGTTTGATGCTCCATGCTTCAAACTTTTTTAACAGGCCTTTAATTCTAAAGCACATTTCCTTCAATGAGGTGTTCTTGCTCTTCCACACACCCAGCACTTGCTTCACCACTAACAAGGCATCACCTTTTATGCTCAACCTTCGAACCCCATGCTTCAAAAAAATGTGTAATCCGGCTTCCAATGTAGCATATTCAGCCTCATTGTTACTATGCGCATCCAATTTGAACCCTCTCTTGCATACTAGCTTCCCCTCTGGATCATAAAGTGCTATACCCCCTGAAGCTGCATCGTGGCTCTTTCTGTATGAACCATCAAAGAACAACACATGTGCATTGCTGATCTCTGGCACTTCTTCAACTACCTTTCTCACCACCTCTTCCTTAACAATAAGGGGATTCTCCTTGTAGGTCAACAAATCAGCTAGGGTAGCCCTTGTACTATCTTCCACTAGAAAAGAGAACTCAAACTCTTGCAGATCAATTACCCATTTCTTCACCACATTTGACATGTTAGTACCATTAATTAACTGTGGCAAAAAGGCATAACTCGTCAAGAAAACAAAAGGCCGTGGTAGCAAGTAATGACGAAATCGTCGACAAGCAAATATTACACTGGCCATCACTAGATCTACTTCCGATAACTTTCTCTCCGCTACCAACTTCACTCGGCTTGCAGGCCTCATATAATGGCTGCCCTTCCCCTTTTGCAATAGCATAGCTCCAATGGCATCATCCCCTACTGAGGGATTTACATAAAAAACTTTCTCCCAATCAGGAGCCTGCATGGCTGACAACCCCCCTAACACCTCTTTCACCTCTTGAAACACTTCTTCACACTTGTCATCCCATTGCAATGGATCATGCTTTGCCACTTGCTATAATGGATAAAGAAGCTGCGAAGACAATGGAATAAACTGTGCCATGTACTTCACTTTGTGTATAAAGGTTGCCAATTGCTTCGTACTCGTAGGTGATGGAAGAAGAATAATAGACTTAACCTTGTCTGGATCAGCCTCAATGCCATTTTCTGACACCATGTGGCCCAACAACTTCACCCTTGGCTGTGCTAGATGATATTTCTTTGGATTTAGTTGTCCTCCACATTCATCATATCAAGCCAATACCATCTGCAGCTTCTCATGGTGATCAGCCCTACTGCTATAGACACAGAAGTCATCCATAAAAGCTTTAACACAACTACCAATGAATGGTTCCAACACCCAATTTGCTCTCTCTTGATAGAAGGAAGGTCCATTTGACAACCCAAATGGCAATACTGTGTAGCAATAGCAGCCCCATGGCGTAATAAAAGTTGTCTTTGTGCGGTCTTTCAGAGTAATCTTCAATTGAAACTAGCCTGAAAAACCATCACACACACTGTACCTCTCATAACCTGCCACTGAATCTAAGACCTCATTGATGAATGGAAGAGGATATGGGTTCTTCTTAGTGGCTGCGTTTAAGGGTTTAAAATCCACACAAATTCTCCACTTCCCATCCTTCTTTGGACTGACTACAACTGGACTCACCCATTCTGTGGTCTCCACTGGAACTATGAACCCTGCCTTCAATAACTTGTCCACCTCTACCCGCAAGGCTTCCATTTGCTCTTGACACATCCTTCTTAGCCTTTGCCGCACTGGCTTAGCACCTTCTTTCAGCTCTATATGCATCTCTTCACCCTTGAACCCTCTGATCTCTTCATATGAAGTAATGAACAAATCAGGAAAACTAGCCAGCATATGCAAATATATATCCTTCTCCATAGCTGAGAGGTCTCCACTAATCATTTGCGTCATTAATTCCTGCTTCTTTGACAACTCAACCTTGGTTTGCATCAGCCCTTCAATCACTTCATAAGGCCCTTCACTTTCATCTTCAACCTCATTCGCAAATGCGACTAAACCACACTCTTGGATTTCTTTATCCATCAAAAGAAATGCAACATCAGCATCCTCATCACTGCTGGTAGTGCTATCACTGTCCTCATCTGTCACCGTGGAAGAGTCTTCATCACTAGACTCATCCTCATCTTCATAAAGCTCCTCTAATCGTTTCCTTGTGTCCATATTATAAAGCTTCTTGGTACCTGTCTTTCCATAGAGGCTAATCGTACCAGGTCGCCAATCTTGAACGGCTCCCACTGCACGTAACCATGGTCTACCCAGTATAATAGGATATGCTCCCAACCCTGCTGGCATCACATGAAAATCAACCACTACCTTTGCATCATATGCCTCCACTTCTAAGCTCTTTACAACACCCAAGCATTTTACTTTTTGATGGTTTGCCAATCTGATCCGAAAACCTGACACCCCAGCCACTGTGAGACCCATCTTCTCAACACATGAGTGTGTTATGACCCATATTTGGGCTCCGCCATCCACATAACCTTGTCCCAAATTTTTCCTTTTATGCCACACATCTACTATTGGACAAATGTCTGGTAGCTCGTCCATTGCCAACACCTTCACTGAACCTCTCTCTGGCTCTTTCTCCATTGGGTTAACCATCCTCTTCCACTGTCGCTTTAGCTTAGGCACCATCTCTATAAGCTGCCCAAAAGTAACATCTGCCTTCCTGCTCGTCAGATCCTCCTTCAAGTCATAGCTTAATTGCCCATCCCCTAGTGGAAAATCTGAAACATGAAACTTTCGACGAGCTCTCCTTTTCCTCTTGGCCTTGATATCCTCGCCTTCATGGCTCTTTCCTTTCTTCTTACTAGGACCTGGGGCACTTCTTCCTTCCTTATCCTCTGTGGTCCTCTTCCCAATAGGCATCACTATTGTATCCTCTAGCTTTGATGCCTTCTCCAAAGTGACTACACTTAGTACTTTTGTCTTTCCCTTTTCCTCCTGGGTCAGTCCACTGGTTCCTTCGTCTCCCTTAATTTTGATGCCATAATCATTTGACCTAGTTAGCACCTGTCTTGGCAATGGATACATGTCTCCCCCCATCCTTGGTGGCTTATCACATTGCGGGCTGATGTGACCCAACTCTCCACAATTATAACATGTGGGCGTCTGCCTCCAAAACCTACCATTGCTTTGTCCAACACCATTCCTAGGCCTTTCTTCACCTCCTTGCTGATTTTTTGCAAACCTCCCTCGACCTCGATTATTTCCCACTTGACCTAGCATGTTTAGGCTGAGATTCTTCATCAAATCTACCATTTGCCTCATGTCTTGCCTTAGCCCATCATCTTGAAATGCTGTAGTGACCACTGCTGGTATAACCTGAGTAGTAACAGAAACTACTGGTTCATGATGAACCCCTGACATGCGCCCTTGTAAAGACTCTATAGTCTGAAATTCAGACCTCATTGGCAAAGACTCCACCCCTAACTGGCTCATTTTCCTCAGCTTCCACTCTTTGTTCCTTGCTACCTCTAGTGCATCCTCATATGTCCTAGGCTTCTTTAGCTCCACTCTCCAACGTATATTCTCCCAAAGACCAGCCAAGAACCTGTCCTTCTTCATCATGTCAGGCGGGGGTACCTGTGGTGCTAAAGCCTTGCACATTCGCTCCCATGCCAATGAAAACTTACGTATGTACGCATCTACTGGCTCACCTTCCTTTTGCACCAAAGCCTGTACTTCTTGCCACACCTTGTCAGGATCTTCTATCTTCACAAACTCCACTTCCAACCCATGTCGTAGATTGTCCCAACTCAACCTTACAGGTGGATCAGCCACACGCAACTCCTCTTCAAATGCTTTAGACCAAACTCGTGCATCACTCTTCAAACAAATTTGGAGAAGGCGTAACATCTGCGCAGGGTCATGAATCTGGTTGCTAATGCAGGCAACCTCCATCTTTTTCAGAAAGTCCTCCACATCTTCATCACTTCTTCCATGAAACTCCGGATAAGAGAAAGCCATGGCTAGAGAACCCCTTCAAACACACGTGCAAGAACCCAAAACTTTTCACTACCCAATCCCCAGAAACTTCAATGGAGCTCAGGTTTAGATGAGAACAAACACATGCACATCAAATGATTTTTCATAGTTGATCATCGGAATTACAATAGGCAAATGACATTCCAAGATCTCTCGTAACCTTCTTGGCCCAAACATAAAGACTATGCGCTGCTGGAAAAAGATCTTCCTGGACACATGAACATTAATCTGAATCCTTTGAGTTAAATGAAAAGGAGTGAAATGAGGGCCATTTTGATCATCCATTAAAGCCAACCATGAAGCTCCCAAGAAGGCACACCTGACTTATCCTCTAATTTTTGCCCAAATTTCAGCAGCATAACAGCATAAATGGCTCAAAATACCAAAAAACCAGCCATCATAACTTGGGAAAATTTCGACAGAGTTTCCCCAGAAGTAGAGCAATAGGAACCCAAAATATAGACTGTCTATGTATGCATAAACTGTCAACAATAGAACCCGAGCATCAAGTAGGACTCACTAGTAAATAGCCTATGGTGAGGTCACAAAAAGGGTGCTCCAGCTACCTGTATCACCGAAGGGATCTCTACATTTGAGAATCCCCCAGCTCAATAAAAACCTCACGCTATCGACCCTCACACGAAGGCTAATGCAAATCGCGTATAGTCAAGTCTCAGAAATGACTATCTTCCAGACCAAGTCTCAGAGATGGCTGGGACTGCCAAATACAACCAAGTATGGCTCCACAAATGCGTAAAATGGCAGTTTCCACAAGTAACGTACAATCCAGCAGACAATGCGCTCAAATAGGCGCCAAGTGATGCATTCCCACAACAACTACAAGTGACATCATTGCTAGTATATCACTGTACTCCAGCTACCTGTACCTGTGTGAATCACCTGTACCTCTACCTGTCCCTGTAACCTGTAACCTGTAATCTGCAACCTGTAATCCCGAAGCTCGAAGCTCGAAGCAGAAGGTACTCGAAGAAGATCCTCCGTGGGGGCGCCAAAAGAATGTGAGCGGGATGAAAACACACACAGCGCCTCTATAACGACCCGACACACACTCTTGGAAAGATACACACACACACTATGGGGCACCACTCGGCTTACACAACACACCTGGCCGAGACAGGGAACACACCTCTAGAGTGAGAGGAGAGAGACTATCCACTTGCCCACTCCACACAGACACACACACACACACACACACACACACAAAAACTCAGCTCAAAAGAGGAGAACTTTTGATGTTTAGATACAAGTGAGCTTGGGCCAACACCAATGGGGCAAACAGCTCACACAATATGGGTAAAAGATACCAGATACAATCACAAATTGGAGAAGAAGCTTCACTCACCAAAGAAGATTACACAGAAAAACAGCAGAAAAAGAGTGAGGAATTTGGCAAAATGGACAGCGCCATCGTGTCCGGAACGGCCCAAAACCCCAGTCTACAATGTCAAAGTGCTTAAATCCGACCTCGGATGAGCAGTTTACGGCCAAAACAGGCTTCAAAATGAGCAAAAACACACCTGCGGCTGTTCCTCCTCTCTTCTCCACGTTTTTTCTAGTCTTCTCTCTGCTTTTTCAGTTCCCACACTTAGCTTTATTACTTGGTCACCCTTGGCCTTTTAGATGACCTCAAACGGACCCCGAACAGGCCAAAAACTGACCTCGCAATGCATAGTTGTCACCTTTTTGCATCATCCGCACACCTGGCACTCAGCCTTTTTCCAATAATGCATCTTGCCACCACGTGAAGTGGCCCCAAAAAGTGATCCTAATGATGACCTTTCTGCGTAACTCTCACAAGAAAACACCCACGTTGTGTCAGTCCTTATCTGCGTGCAAATATTGACCTCGTTCGCCCTCCTGACGCCACTAGATGCCATCTGACGCACCTGCTTACCTCACGTCGTCGGCCCGCAGATAGCTTCCTCGAGAAGTTTTACGCGCTACCAACTCCTCCTTATTGTAGAAAAAACACACTAGTATTGATAATAGTGAAAATCGCTGCACTATGTACATGCTGTGCTACCTGTACACGTGGGCCCCACGTAACCACCTGGCTATGGAAATTGGGTAATCCTTTATTCGATGCACCATGCATGTGTATGTACATATGCGCAATCCCTTGCTCAAAAAAACTCCTGACAACGCTAACCATGAAAGCCTTAATGTTACAGAGGGGAATGTGATTGATTTAATGGAGGGGAGTAATAGGAAAGAGAGCACAGAAGTAGAAGGTTTGGAAGTGGAGGAGTTTGTACCCCTTTCTCAATAATGAAAGAGTTTGTACTGCACTCATGGAACATGAAGGGGCTTACAACCCCAAACGAGCTCCCTTTTCTGGAAGGAAGTCAAAAAAGACAAGAGTGTTAGCTATTCGGAAATCCAAGAGCATCACTTGGATGCTACTAGTACAAGAGGGCAAGCCGTGGGGACCAATATGGTCTTTTATAGTGAAGGTGCTTGTGGGTACAGTGGCATCTTGATGGTGTTGGATGGAGATTTGGAACCAAAAGTGGTGTTGAATCATCCCTTAGGAAGAGATCTACGAGTTAAGATTAAGTGGGCATATAAAAATGTCACCATAATCAATATTAATGGTCCTGTTTGACAAAGGATAGAGTTAAACTCTAGGGGTAGCTTAAGGACTTTCAGGCAAAAGGAGAATGACTTTTGGTGGGAGACTTCAACATGGTGGGAAAAAGAAAAGATAGGACAGGTACATCCAACATGTTAGATGGATTTGAAAGATCAAAATGGCTAAGCCTAGGATGGTTTTTTTTACTGAATTCTTCAAATAATTTTGGGATGATCTAAAGTCCCCAATCACGGGAATGGCCAATCAAGCCTTGATTGATGGGACCTTGGATGCAAGCATTAAAAAAAGCCTCATCAAGCCTATCCCTTAACAAGTATGTTGCTCCTAGTTGAAGCATTGGTGCCCCATAACGATGATGTCAGTTGCCTACAGAATTTATCGCCAAAGCTATAGCTTTAAGGATCTCCCCATCTTATACAAATTCCTCACTTCTCACCAGCATGGATTTATAAAGGGGAGGTCAATCTATGATAACATTTTGGCAGTGATAGTTGGTATTGAATATGCTTTTGCCATAACCAAGAGTGTGTCCTACTGAAATTGGACCTAGATAAGGCCTATGATAGGATCACATGGTCCTTTATTGAATATCACTTGAAGTCTCTAGGCTTTGGGCCCAGGGTGTGCCAAATCGCCATCACTCTTTGTGTTGCTAGATGATCAGAGCTCCTCTTCAATGAAAGGATTGTGAGGGTCTTCGTGGTAAAAAGATCTATTAAGCAAAAACCACCACTAGCCCCTCTAATTTTTTCCATTGGATCCCATCCTTTGTAAGAAAGCTTGAAGCCAGTGCGGCTAAAGGGAAGATTCAAGGACTAAATCTACCTAACAATGACCAACTTCTGGCTAAGCTCTTTGTAGATGACTCCCTGCTCCTTCTCAAAGCATGCCCCCAAGTCATTAGGAAGGCCCTAGAAATTTTACAAACCTCATCTTAGCATTAGGGTCAAAGTGTAGCATTGAAAAGTAAGATTGATCCCTCTCTCTCTCTCTCTCTCTAAAACTGCCTCATTCAATCCATCAATGTGGAGACGGGAGATTCTAACTAAGCGGAGTATTTTTCGACACCTGGGAGCCCCTTTGGGAATGGGTGTAGCCCATAAGAAAATATTCCTCAGGATGATGGAGAAGGTGAAGAGCAGGGAGTATGTGCTTCTCCCATTTTCAGCAAGATAAAGGTTATCAATTCCTTTTTACTTCCTCATATATCTTTCAATAGGCCATTTCTTAAGCTTGAAAATTGCAAGTGAAAAGAGTTTTTGAAACCAGTTAAGAGATTCCTATGGAAGAACAACACTAAAGATTCAATGCCATGGTAGTGGGCTAAGTGGAAGACCATTGTCAGACCTGTAGAGCAAGGCGTCCTCAGGATTCTTAACCCTAGCATTCATGCAGAACCCAATGCACCAAGTTGGTGGTTGTGCTCGTAAAATAGAACTAAGATTGGGCTATTATGGTTAGCGCTGTGATACATAACTCTAAGGTATGCTGGGAAGGTGGTCAGTGGAAGGGCTTGAAGGGCACGACAAGTTGTTTGCCCCTCATTGGGCCCTCCTTAAGCTTGGGGGTATGATAGGAGAACTTGCTCAAAAATACAACAGGGTGACAGAGTCCTTCGAATGGGAAGAGCTATTTAGATACTTTAATAATTCCATAACTCATTGGTCCCCTTGGATCTCCAAGACTAGAAGCATCCTATCAACCCCTTTTTGTAGATAGAAGTTGCAAGGAAAATTAATAACAAAGGTATTAAATGTTGGTGCAGCCAAAGTGTGTCGATCCTAGCGGAGGGCACATGCAGTGATATGTATGCTTATAGAGGCATGGCAAAGGGCTAGAGCATATGGGAAGAGCTTGCGTAGGCAAGTGGCAGCGGAAATGTATGCTTTATGTGGTTTTTTAGACCAAAAGGCCTCCAGATAGGTCTTGATAGGGTGGCAGATGAAGGGTGATCAAACTGCTATTTTTTGGTCCTAATATGTAGAGCTTGAAGTGCTTAAATAACATGTCTAGACGGCTCATCAAACGGAGCTATAGGCTGCAAGATATTTGAGTGTGAAGTTGGAGGTGGATGCAGATCTGAGATGGATAGGCCAGATGATGCCATGTGCTCTAAGCCAATTTGGGGCTATTGGCATGTAGTTCTTGATTTATGGAGCATGTCGGTCTTTTCATATCGGCAATCTGAGTCCTGGATGCCGAGATATGAGCAATTGAAGTTTTGTCAGGGGCCAAGTTAGTGTTGGGTTGGCCACCTCGGTAGATGTGCCATCTAATGATTTTGGGGCTTTGCCGAGAGTTGTATGTGTTTTATGCAGCAAGTGAAGGTTACAAGAAGTTACAGTACACAAAACGGAATCTAAGTCTGCAAGTTACAGCAGTTTGAAATTGGAGTGCAATTGCGGTAAAGTGATGCCATATGCTTTTTTTCAATTTTGGCATGCTTCGTTGGAGTGCCCAGGAAAGTCAAAATTTTGTGAGTTCTGCATATGCTCAATCGGAGGATTGAGGCTCGCGTAAGGATTCAATTTCCCGGTGATTGGAGTTGCAAGCAGTAAATGGCATGTGTATGAAGTCGGGGCAAAATGGGACTTTTTTGAGATTTTTGTGGTGAACCCTTTTTGGACCTTGGAAGAATTTAGAGAGGGGATCCCTGTGGAGCACCATGTGGTGGGGATCTACCCCACATGCGCACGATGGTAGAGGGAGTGTGGGGTATATGTGTTGGAGCATGGCCACCCATTACTATCGCAAGGTGCAAAGTGGGAGCTCGTGAGCTGAAGCTATGGCGGCCCTGTGGGCGCTGCGTGCAGCGGCGTGAGGGGTGGCTCATGGCAATTTTTGCTAGCACTGTAGGTTTCTGATTGTGTCACGCTCACTGTGTGTGGCTTCTAGTGACACTATTGTGGCATTGCAGTTGATGAAGTGGAGGCCTCGCGACGGTCTGGTTCCCGCACCCATTCGGGCAAACCCCTTTTATCATCCCCGGCAGTGACATCTTCCTCATCATTGCCCTCGTCACTGAAGGGATGTTGACCTCAGAGCAGCTTTCGCACAGAAAGGCGGGATGCTGATCTCATAGCATCTTTTGCATTGAAAGACAGGACGTTGTCTGATGCAAGGTTTGATGAGAGCAGCCTTTCCACTGAAAGACAGGACCTCTATGGTCATGCTCGAGTCGCACTGACCTCAATTATCCTCCTCGAGTCCTAAGTTTGCTTCCCTAGAGTCGCCTCCCCCGCTCCACTACTGAATGCAAGGCATCCCACCTAATTACTGCGATACAATGTTCAGGAATAGCCATGGCCCAATAGCCTATGTTTGCTATGCTGAGCTAGAACCGAAAAACCTGGCTCCTAAAGCATCTTTGGACAGAAACTTAGCTAAGCATGGAAAAATTCTAAACCAATGGGTGATTGCCATTGGCTAAAAGTATGATTGAGCACGTGGAATTATTCACCTCATCTGCATCATCATCACCAGCAGCGTCATCTTCCTCATCATTGCCCTCGTCACACTGAAGGGATGCTGACCTCGGAGCAGCTTTCGCACAAAAAGGCGGGACGCTGACCTCATAGCAGCTTTCGCATTGAAAGAAAGGACGTTGTCTCATGCAAGGTTTGATGAGAGCAGCCTTTCCCACTGAAAGAAAGGACCTCTATGGTCATGCTCGAGTCGCACTGACCTCAATTATCCTCCTCGAGTCCTAAGTTTGCTTCCCTGGCGTCGCCTCCCCCGCTCCACTACTGAATGCAAGGCATCCCACCTAATTACTGCGATACAGTGTTCAGGAATAGCCATGGCCCAATAGCCTATGTTTGCTATGCTGAGCTAGAACCGAAAAACCTGGCTCCTAAAGCGTCTTTGGACAGAAACTTAGCTAAGCATAGCAAAATTCTAAACCAATGGGTGATTGCCATTGGCTAAAGTATGATTGAGAGGGTGGAATTATTCACCTCATCTGCATCATCATCACCAGCAGCGTCATCTTCCTTATCATTGCCCTCGTCACTGAAGGGTTGCTGACCTCGGAGCAGCTTTCGCACAGAAAGGCAGGATGCTGACCTCATAGCAGCTTTCGCATTGAAAGACATGACATTGTCTGATGCAAGGTTTGATGAGAGCAGCCCTTCCACTGAAAGACACGACCTCTATGGTCATGCTCGAGTCGCACTGACCTCAATTATCCTCCTCGACTCCTAAGTTTGCTTCCCTGGCGTCGCCTCCCCAGCTCCACTACTGAATGCAAGGCATCCCACCGAATTACTGCGATACAGTGTTCAGGAAAAATGTGTCAAAGCTTAATATCGTTCCGTTTTCAATTTCAAAAATGCTGGTTGAAGGCAAGCGTAAAGAAGAATTCCGCCTCAGAATAGAGAAAAATAGTGTAAAAATTTGAAAAAATGACCTTACTTTTAAATTTTTTCCTCTTGACAAATTTAAGAAAAGGAATTTTATATGTTTAGGAAAATGGTTTTTGTGATAGCAATGGTCATCATCAATTCCTCTCCATGCAATTCCAATCTCAATCTCTCTCTCTCTCTCTCTCTCTCTCTCTCTCTCTCTCTCTCTCTCTCTCTCTCTCTCTCTCTCTCTCTCTCTCTCTCTCTCTCTCTCTCTCTCTCTCTCTCTCTCTCTCTCTCTCTCTCTCTCTCTCTCTCTCTCTCTCTCTCTCTCTCTCTGTGTGACAATGTCATTGTCATTGACAATGTAGAGGAAAAGTGTGCCTCAACTTAGCCTTGAGCCGGTTGAAAATCAAAACAACCTATTGAAGGGAGGCAATGTTCGGGAAATAATGTGTCTCAACTTAATATCGTGTCGTTTTCAACTTCAAAAATGATGGTGGAGGGCAAGCAGAAAAGGAGAAATTCCGCTCCAAAATAGAGAAAAATAGTGTAAGACCCCAAGAAACAATGTGATTTTTAAAAAATTCGTGGGAAAAAAATACCCCTCTAATTTGTGGAAATTCCCAAAATACCCCTCAAATTTTAAAAATTCCCAAAATACCCCCGTATCTATTTTGGTTGAATTATTCAAGCTTATCATTCCTTTATTCTTTTTTGACAATCAAGATTAGTTTTTGATTGCTTAGCATGTAATTTGTCACAAATTACCTTGCAAAAAAGGGCAATTATATCTAAAAATAACGAAGCAATTCATAGGGAATCTGCTTCTTGGTTTTGAGCCCTTGGGATATGGTGTATTTGAACTTCTTCAAACTTACCCAACAAGGTTTTTACACCACTTAAGTGAGTCCTTAAACTAGGATTCTTGCATGTCCATGCTCCATTTACTTGCCTTACCAGAAGTAGAGCATCCCCAAATACATTAAGGCGTTGTACACCTTGCGAGACGCACCATTGTAGACCCTTGGTTAGTGCTGCATACTCAGCTTCATTGTTAGAATGTGAATCTAACAATTGGCCCAACGAAAATACCTTTGTCCCTTTGTCATCAAAGACCACTATGCCTGCAGCTGCTTTGTCGGATGCTCGCTTGTAGGCTCCATCAAAGTAGAGAGAGTATGCTCCTTCTACCATCAGTGGTACTGGAGGTAATCGGACTTCTCCTTCCTTAGATTGCTTCTCCTTCCTTTCAAAGACTTGGTAGGTCATGAGTCCCCCCAAACTTGCCCTTGTCGTGCTTTCTACTTGTACCGTGTAGTCAAACTCTTGCAGACGAACTAGCCATTTAGTAATTCTAGCAGACACATCCATGTGTTGTACAACATAGGGAAATATTTCATCCGTGTTTAGAATCACAAATTTCTTAGGCAGCAAATATGACCTAAACTTTGTAGTTGCAAATCTAAGAGCTAGGACTAAGTGTTCCACATGGGTGAAACCTTTCTCTCCTGCTGTCATCATTCGACTAGAGAAGTAGATTGGCCTCATGAAAGATGTTGTCGTATCCTTTTGGAGTAGCACAGCCCCCAATGAGTCATCACCAACACTTGAGGTGACATAGAATTTTTCATCCCACTTAGGTGGTGAGATAGTTGGCAGAGTGGCTAAGACCTCCTTTACCTTGTTGTAGTGATGTTCGCTTTCCTCGTCCCAAGTGAAAGTTGATCTTTGAGTGAGTTGTTGCAGTGGTAGAACAAGTTGTGATAGTAGATGTATGAATCTACTTAAGTACCTCACCTTCTGTAGAAAAGAGACCAGTTGACGTGCGGTCGTTGGTGAAGGTAGGGCTATGAGTGCGGACACCTTACTTGGGTCGGCGTTGATACCTTTTGCTGAAATTTCATGGCCTAGTAGAATGACTTTACTCTCCCCAATGTGGCATTTATCCACATTTAATTGCCCACCTAGGCTCTGCAACCTAGCCAAACCTTCAGTTACCTTTTCTAAATGTGAAATACGGGAGCTATATATACAAAAATCATCAATAAACACTCTTATGGATGTTCCAAAGAACGGTTGAAAAACATATGTGACATATCTTTGGAATGTGGCAGGTGCATTTGTGAGACCAAATGACATAACCCTGTATGCAAAACAACCCCATGGCGTGATAAAAGTGGTTTTTAGCTGATCTTCCAAGGCTATGCGTATTTGAAAGTATCCAGAATAACCATCACAGACGGTATAGCATTCAAAACCCGCTACTTCATTCAGAATTTCATCCAAGAAAGGAGAGGAAAGTGGTCTCTCTTTGTAGCTGCATTTAGTGGTTTGTAGTCACACAGACCCTCCACTTACCATTCTTTTAAGCGTCACCACTACGGGTGACACCCATTCTCTGAGTTTCTACAGGATAGATGAATCCCGCCTCCAGCAGTTTCCTTACCTCGGCCAAGAGTGCCTTTTCTTGTATGACCCCCAATCGTCGTAGCTTTTGCACAACTGGTTTTACCCCTTCCTTCAGCTTAATATGATGTTCCACCATCGTAATGCCTGTGATTATTTCATAGTTTCAATGAACAGGTTAGGAAATCCCATCAACATTTGCAAAAAACTATCTTTCTCCTCAAGTGTTAATTCCGTAGACAACATACCCTTCAACCTACTTCCTCCTAGGCCAGGTGATTTTCTCTCCTCTTCATTGGGTTTCCCTTTTGGTGATGGATCACCAGTTGTGCTTACCCTTTGTGGATCCTTCATAATGATACCCATCACATCAATGGAACTGTCACTTTCGTCGGTGGATGTGGTCTCCTCCTCAGAACTGGAAGATTCGCTAGTGGTTTCATCTGCCGATGTTTCCAGATTCATTTGCTTCTGCTTGCCAATCCTCATGTCGTAGTAGATTGTCTCCCCTTTCTTACCGGTCATGCGTAGAAGGCCAGTACCCCCAGTCCTGTTTTGCCTTCATGGCCATCAACCATGGCTTCCCAAAATTAGTGGATAGCCCTCCCCCTTAGTAGGCATTACAAAAACATCTACCTCTACCTCAGTGTGAAAGCTTTGATTTTCACGACACTTACCACACCCACACACTTTACTTTTGCATTGTTTGCCATCTTTGCCTTGCATGGAGAAGGCATGTCAACCTCGAGCCCTAATTGAAGCATCATAGCTTCGCTCATTACACAGATTTGTGCACCTCCATCAATGTAGGTGTTTCCAACCCTCTTTCCTTTTAGTTTACGTCGACAATTGAAGGATGTCATCCATGTTGCATCCCGAAATTGCTCCGGCTACCTTTGTTTGGAGCGTCTTGTACTTACCATTTTAGACCATTGTCGCCTTACTTTTGGTGCAAGATGTAGCAGCTGTGGCCATGTAATCTTCGGTCCTTGCTCTGCCACATCCAATGTTAGATCATAGGGCTTAGAAATTTCCCCTAGCTGGAAGTCGGTGATGCCCAATTTCCGTCGTGGCCTGGATGGCCTCTTGCTAGTTTCTCCTCTCATGCTTCTCTCATCATCTGATTGTGTAGCTTTCTCCCTCCTAGCTCTTTTCATAGTCATGGCTTCAAGTGGTTCTAAAAAGGTTACCTTCTCCTTACCCTTGTCCCTCTCCTTGCTCTGGGTGGATCCAGTACTATGGCTTTTCCTTTCTCTTCTAGCCTTATGATGTTTACAGGGCGATCAGGTGGTGGGGCTGGTGGAAGAGGTGGGATGGATGCTTGTAGTGGTGTCTGGGGTGGACGTAGAATTTTGTGTTGGTGGGGGTGGTGCTCGGGTGGGGTGTTCTTTCTCTAGGGGGTGAAAATTGGTTCCTCATACCTCCTCTATTATAGTTTTGTCGTGTGTTTGGGACAGTAGTACATACCGTGACCGTCTTCTCCGCAGTTGTAGCAATGATACTCCTTGTTTTGTCATCGTGCTCTTCCAGGGTCTTGATCTCTTTCTTGACTCCTCCCTTGTTGTATTAAGTGGACAGACAAATTCTGCAGTTGGGTCAGTAATATGGGCCAACATATCTTGTTGGTCATCTCTTACCCCAAGAGCCGGTGGTGGTGGTGAATGGTGGTTATCGTAGTTGCTGGTCGACGCGATGTTCTTGATTCTGTTGACTCGGTTTCTTTGGCTTTCATTCGCAGCTTCTTGTCTTTAAGGCGAGCAATCTCAACGGCTAACTCGTACGTAGCCGGAATCTACCTTTCACCTTCTCCTTGAGAAGCGGCCATAAGCCATGCGTGAACCGATATTTTTTTAGGAAATCGGGTGCAGCTTCCCCCCTAGCCAGTGACTCAACCCACGGTTCCCACAAATCCACAAATTTGGACTCATAGGTGGCATATTCTAAAAGACCCTCCTGCTTCAAGTCTCTCAACTTGTCCCACAACTTTTCTGAAGTGGTACCTCACCCAAAGCGCCTCTTAAAAGCGGTTTTTAAGGGTTCCCAGTCATCCTTGGTTTCTTGTGGAAGTGCATTGTACCATGATCTAGCTTCTAGCTTCATGAGATGCTTAAAGATTCTAACCCGGGATTCATCCGTATCTTTGTTGCTCACTACACATGCTACTTCAAAGTCATCTAGGAAGTCTGTTACCAAATCCTTCCCCTTCTTTCCTTTAAATGTTGGAAATGCTACACTTGCCATGATTGCTGAGAGAGATCTAGAAAGACACACTGCTTAACTTGCAAAAGTTTTTTTTCTTCTTTACAAGGAGGCGTGTATACCCTCTTATACTAGGACATAGATTAAAACTTCAAACGGTACATTGCCTTGTACCAAAGGTAAGACAAATGGTTGATCTGATGCCAGAACCTCCAAAAACCGCTCCCCACCCGGCATGGTGTCAATGACGTGCTGGTAGTGAGCCTTCAAATCCATTATTACCTTGATTGAGCGTACACGTGTTGGTATGTGTGATCTGTCTTGAGGTAGGTTGTACTGATTCATGTGAAGCTTAGAGGTGCTTAGTCACTATCCAAGCTTGTGGGAGAGGGTGGTGTTCTTTCCTGAAACAAACTCAGTAGATCCCTAGTTTCTCTAGTGAGAGTGTGAGCCAATGCTTCCGTTATCTGTGCTGCAGCATCAGGTGCGACTTGAAAACTGACTGTGATAATTACCTCGGTGACTTGAGTTACCCGATTCTCAAAGTAGAATAGTGTTGATTCTCTATTGTGTAGAGCTCCTTCCATTTTGTTGTTGTGGGTTGGTTGTAGGTTGCGGACATGGTTTCGACCTTCTCCTTCTTCTTCTTGGCACTTGGCCTATGTATATCCACTGGTTTGGCGTGTTGGTTGACTCTCCCACTGCAAATCGATTACCGTTACGCCTGGCACTCGAGCTTCGATGGAGATGCGGAGTTCGTCTAGTTGTGCTTGGAGCTCTTCTTCTTCTGTCGTCCAATTAGCAAATCCTGCTAGCCATTCATCCATTCACGATAGTTTAAGGGTTTCAGTCTTGTAAACTGAAGGGTTTCATGAAAAGATCCTCAGTGGGGGCACCAAATGACGGGAGCAAAGCGAACCCCGAACCCCGACGGCCTCTAAAACACCGGGGACCGAATGGCGCGCCTCGAGCCTGTCATGGTAAATCAAACAGGGGGCACCACCTAGCTTCAGCGGCTAGGACGCAAACAACACACCACCATAACAAAGTTTTCATCCAAGAGAGATGGATGCTTGGGAGTAATGATGAAAATGAAAGGGAATGATATCAAGTGAGAGAGAGAGAGAGAGAGAGAGAGAGAGTGAGGGAGGGGGTATAGCGGCTTAGTACTTAGGCATCACAAAAGGATGGCGAATCCGCACACCCTTCACATATACACAAGCTCACTCCAAAACACAAGACTAGGTGGCGATTCCGCACACCTCACATGGGCAAAACATTGCAAGAAAACATACTCACAAAACCTCAAGCTTTATTTAGAGAATTAGGCGATGAAATGGGGAGCATAGGGTAGGGGAATGAGAAGGGAGAGAGTGGTAGAGCACATGGCGGATAGGTGGGAGTTGATGGCGAAGACTCGCACGAGGATTATGGCCATCATCCTTCATTTAGTTGCCCTTCATCTTCCATAGCGAAGTGTGTAGAGGTCATGCTCAAGACAAGCATGGTGATTGCGGTGATGGTGATGGTGATGGTGATGGTGTGGGTGTGTGTGTGTGCACTAGGCACACACAGTGCATAGTGTGTTCTTTGTGATGTTGTGTGTTTTTTGTGTATGGTGACCCCTCTTTATATAGGGGAGGAGGGGGGAGAAATTCTAGAATTTAGAAATGAAGAAATCATTATCTACATAGGCCATGTAACTGTGGGCCCCACTTGTCTGGCTGTGTGTATATGTGCTAGAACAGCAGTCTCATGAGAGAGAGACTAAGAGAGAGAGATGGGTTGATAAAAAAAAGTGAGAGGTGACATGGAGAATAAAGTAATTACAAGAGGGGAGAGAGAGGAGTGTGTTCAGAGGTGAGTGTGTGAACACAAGAAAAATCAGGTAACCATCGGGTGGGGATGGGTCTGTGGGCACCTTTTTTAGTGAAACTGAGTGTGTGAGTGTGGGGGAGGTATTTAGCTACAAGACAAGAGACATGGCTCCCTTTAGAGAGAGGGGGGTATTTGGGTCATGGGATATGATAGGAGAGAGAAAGGGGGGGTGGGGTATACTATTTTTGGAAGATAGGGTAAGTTGCATGTGAGTTAGGGTGCATTATTGGTGAGTTAGAATGCATTATGGTGAGAGGTGGGGTAGCTTGAGGGGAGAGAGAAAGGAGAAAGGACAAGGGGAGAGAGGGGGTTGACCTTTTGAGTGGAGAGGAAAAGGGACACACGGCGGGCAACAGTGAAGAAAAAAGAGGCAAGGTGGGGATGGGCTGCCCCGGAGGCATGAGGTGGCCTATTTACCTTTCTCATATATTTACATAATCATACTTTATTTTTTTCTTACTTTTTTCAATGTCTTTTATCACTCCCTCCCTAAGAGGGGGTTTTCATGGGGTGGGGACGAGAGAAGAGGGGTATGGGAGCTTGGCTTGTGAAAAGCCCCCATCAGCACATTGGGGTACGAGTTGGTGGTCCCGAACCCTGCTCCAGTTCCAAGGGAGGAAGCTCAAGCGGATAACCAAGGGAACCGAGGGGCAGCAATAATTCCTCAACAGTGGATACATATTGTGCAAGATTTAAGTGAGAAAATGCAAGAGTTACACTTGAGTGTAATGGACAGAGGGCAGCCGAGAGCAGGAAGAGGTAGGGCTAGGCAGCTGCCTAGTAGGTGTTATAATTGCGAAGAAGAGGGCCATTATGCTGTAGATGGCCCTCATCCACCAAGGGAAACAGGTGGCATGTACCCTCTATTCGGTTGAGGTAGAGGACAAGCATGGTTCAATGGTCAAAGGGAACAGTAGGCTATTGAAAATTGGGCCCCACCGGTTCCACTAGGTAATGATGAAGTGCAAAGAGTTAACATTATAGGGGTTGATCGACAGGAGGTTGATGTTATGAAGTGTAAACAGTTAACATTATAGGGGTTGATCGATAGGAGGTTGATGTTATGGCCAATAAAAGAGCAAGAGACGGAAGGGAGACCGAGACAGAGCGTGAAGACAGAGCTAGGAAAGGGAAAGAGAAAGTGGACGAGAGGAAAGAGTAGCCTGATCCAAGTAGACAGAGACGATGATGAAAGATCAAGCAGGTAGATTTTCAACGAGTCCTACCGAATGGCGAGCGAATATTTCCGAGCAAGGCAATAACCGAGCAAGTTCCTCCAAACAAGCTCAAGGGATTTAGCTGCAAGAAATTAGCTATACAATAGGAATTTTAATTACATGCTATGAGAATCACAATGCCAAGATTTTCCATGGCCACTTTTAGATCTCCGGTGGCAACTTTTGCACCATACTTGCTGCCTTGCAATGAGGTGAAATTGCACAAAGCTGTGTTCAAACTCCTTACAAACGTGATGCTACTAAGCGCGGTGGTGGTATTGCACATGCAGTGGAGTGACCTGCTGATTAATCATCTGCTCAACCCAATGCACATCTTCAAGAATGTGGGGGAGATCATATGGAAGACCATCACTGGAAAAAGGGAGAGCAAGGCCCAAAGAGATGACCTGCAGGTTGTGGGTCGAATGCCAGAGATGTGGCCTCGACTTAAACCCAATGGAAAGTTTGATATACCAAAAGGACCATGGGTTTTGAGTCGTGCAGAAGAGCAACAAGTGAAGAAGACTATATCTTCATTCAAGGCTCCCACTGGGTACATGCGATGTTTGAAAACGGGTTTTACGAGAGATGACAATCTTAGTGTTCTTAAGTCCCACGATTGGTACAAATTTTTTAAATGTATCTTACCAATTTCCATAAAGGATTGTTTGACATATGACTTTAGAAGAACAATCTACAAAATCAATGAGTTGGTAAGTTGTATCAGTTCAAAAGAGAAAAGAGAAGACAACATCGATGGAGCATGCTTAAATGCTATTGAAGCAGTGTGCATGGTGGAGAAGTACTTTCCAAGAGGAAGAGGGCAAGGCTCCATATGATGTAGTGCTTCTAGCACACACTTTAGAAGATGCACAAAAGCTTATGGTTGTCCTTGAGAACTTTTGCTTGCATAGTGGGCTGGTTGTAAATGAATCCAAAACAAAGGTTATGCTTGTGAAAACCAACCATAAGGAGAAGCCATGCATTGTGTACAACAACGAGACACTTGAAGTTGTTGAGAGCTTTAAGTACCTTGGCCTTGAGGTTCCATCCAATCACTTGAAGTTGTTGAGAGCTTTAAGTACCTTGGCCTTGAGGTTCCATCCAATCACAAGTGGCATGAATGTGCTATGCGTCGTTTGGAAGCGGGAAAGAGAGCATATTATGCATTTGAGAACATGTGTAATGCGGGAAACACCAAGTGTTGGGTTCTCAAGAAGTATCTTTTTGATGCATTGGTGACACCGGTTCTTCTTTATGGAGTTGAAGTGTGGGGCGGGAGCATCTCAAAGTCTACTTGGAAAGAGTTTGAGAATGTCCAAAAGCGTTTTCTTACAAACTTTCTCCAAGTTAAGACACAAACACCATATATGCTCCTACTTCTTGAGTCGGGATCTCTTCCAATTGAGGTTATGGGCATGGAAAGGGTTGTGGAGTACATGATAAAGATGCGTCAAAACCCCTCACATCGACTTCCTATAATTGCATTGGAAGCAAGCAAAAAAGTTCAAAAGACGCATAAAAGCAAGATCTTGAGCATGGGATGGATGCAAGACATAAAGAAGTGGTTTGGGAGATGGGATGCATTACACTTGCTACATGATGCTTCAATTGACTCTCAAGTGAATGAAGCTTTTCTACAACGCCAATGTATTACGGCTTGGGAGAAATCCGGTGGGTCACGCTTCATACATTACACCACCTATATTGCCCCCAACTACAAAACCATGTTCTTCGCTGAGAGAGGAAACCGTACTCACACTTACATGCTTGAGCCTATTCCCTTGTCCGCGATATGCACTATCGCAGCAATTCGGCTTAGCTCCCATTTCCTTCGATGCGAGATAGGGCGTTGGGGCAATGGAGAAGAGTCAAATCGATTGTGCACATTATGCTCACTGCAAGTTCGAGAGTCTGAGTACCACACACTACTAGAGTGCTCAGCTTTTGATCACATCCGAACTTGCTTCTCTCACATTTTCAGCCATAACTTAGACCTACACACTTTCCTCTCCCAGCCAAAGTGTGGGCTCTCCATTGTGACTCTCATCACTACAATTTTGGAGCATCGAGAGTCACTCATCAGCCATACACATACTACATCACATGTAACTTTGGTCCCGTAGGTCATATTTGACCTCCGAGGACGATAATAACATCTATCTCTCTCTCTCTCTCTCTCTCTCTCTCTCTCTCTCTCTCTCTCTCTCTCTCTCTCTCTCTCTCTCTCTCTCTCTCTCTCTCTCTCCCCCCCCCTAGCTACAGGGATAGCGACTATCCGCACCCTCTTTCCTCATCCGTCGGGATTCCCACACTACCTCCATTAGCTGATGAACCCACGGCCCTCATCAGGTGCAAAACACCTTTCCCAACATCTGCAGAAGGTGAAAGCTCATGTCGATTGGTAGGGAATAGGAGGCAATTGATGTAATCGGAGGGAGAGGTCGAGTCTGCGTGTCGCAATACAATCTCGTGGATGAACAATATGAAGAAGAAGGAGGAGGTGAGGTGAAGAGATGTGGGAACCCGCCACCGCCACGATAGTAGATGGTTGTTTACAAAGTAGAGCCTTGAATGGCTGCAGCACCTCCTTCAAGGACCTTCCTGACCCACCCTCTAACCCCATCATACACATCCCTCCTTGCGAGTCTAACTTCTTCATCAAACGCTGCTACTATGACTTTGTCTAGAGTCCCAATTCCAGCTAATTGCAAATCACGCACTTGCCATCGCACTTCTAGCAGAGTCGTCCCCCGACTGCTTGCGACACATTATCAGATCAGGATGATGCTTCGCCATGGTTGCTCATAAGTGCCCGCTTGTCTCGCGTGTGCTAAGAGAGACTGTTGAGAGAGACTCTCTCTCTCTCTCTCTCTCTCTCTCTCTCTCTCTCTCTCTCTCTCTCTCTCTCTCTCTCTCTCTCTCCTCTCTCTCCTCTCCTCTCTCTCTCTTCTCTCTCTCTCTCTCTCTCTCTCTCTCTCTCTCTCTCTCTCTCTCTCTCTCTCTCTCTCTCTCTCTCTCTCTCTCATGCGTGCTGTTTGAGAGAGTTGAGTTTTGAGAGAGAGAGAGAGAGAGAGAGAGAAAGGGGGGGGAGAGAGAGGGACGAAGGATTTTGAGAGGGGTTGCAGCAGGCGGAGCACCTCGTCCTCGGCAGCGGTAGCAGCGGCAGCAGAAGCAACCATGGGTATCGACTTGCCTACTGGGGGACGAAATCAGAAGACAAAGCGCAGTGCTCCTAAGGGTGACAATGTCTATCTGAAGCTTATTGTCAAGCTCTACATGTTTCTCGTTCGAAGGACAGGCAGCCTGTTTAATGTTGTGGTTTTGAAGCGGCTGTTTATGAGCAGAACTAACAGGCCACCTCTATCTTTATCTCGTCTCATATGTTACATGAAGGGGAAATAGGATAAGAATGGTGTAGTTGTGGGAACTGTGACGGACGATGTTAGGGTGTATGAAGTTCCAGCATTGAAAGTGGCCGCGTTGTGCTTTACAGAGACTGCCCGTGGCAGGATCTTGAAAGTTGGTGGCTTTGAAGGTCCCAACTGGCTCAAATACTATACTTCTAAGAGGTCGAAAGAACGCTCCCGAAGCTGTGAAGCACTTTGGGAGACCTCCAGGTGTACCGCATAGTCACACAAAGCCTTATGTTCGGTCCAAGTTGAGAGAGCTCGTGGTCGACGTAACAACGTTTAGTTTTGTAGCTTTTGGTGGATACTTTTTCACAGCATTTTATCAAACATTGTGCTTGTAGTTGGCTTGTTACTGAAACTTATCTCTGAGGAAGTGGTTAACCAAGTGCATCTTCCACCTTTGGTAACATTCATCCTTCTCTATGCAAAAGGCTGTCCAGAGAAATTTTACTTGTATTTGTGGAGGCTTAAAATCCTGCCCATTTTTGTGAGCATCAAAAGAGAGAGAGAGAGAGAGAGAGAGAGAGAGAGAGAGATCTCCATGACAAAGAGGAAGCAAAAGCAGTTGCAGCATAAGCAGTCATGACGATCAAGGCTTTTGGTTAACTTTCGGGGTGCTTGCCCTCCTGACAAGTAGCTCCTCGCCACCTCAACAAGTCCCCCTCAGTGCGATCTCAGCAGGAGTTTTCCAGTTGACCGTAGGTCCATAAGCAGGCAGTCAGGTAGGGACTCCGAGGCACCGCGCTGCAGTGAAATCGACTCCCTCTCTCTCTCTCTCTCCTCTCACTCTCTCTCTCTCTCTCACTCTCTCTCGTCATGCAGTCTCTCTCTCCTCTCTCTCTCTCTCCTCTCTCCTCCTCCCACTCGTCTCTCTCCTCTCTCTCTCTCTCTCTCTCCTCTCTCTCTCTCTCTCTCTCTCCGCTCTCTCTCTCTCTCTCTCTCTCTCTCTCTCTCTCTCTCTCTCTCTCTCTCTCTTCTCTCTCTCTCTCTCTCTCTCTCTCTCTCTCTCTCTCTCTCTCTCTCTCTCTCTTCTCTCTCTCTCTCTCCTCTCTTCTCTCTCTCTCGGGGGGGGGGGGAGGGGGGGGGGGGGGGGGGGGGGGGGGGGGGGGGCCGATCCGGGGGAAAGGAGGGGGGGGGGGGGGGGGGGGGGGGGGGGGGGGGGGGGGGGGGGGGGGGGGGGGGGGGGGGGGGGGAAGGGACCCAAGGGCCTGGAAAAGTCACGCTAGCCAAGGCACACTTTGAGAGCCTGCTGAGGTGGCGAGGAGCTGCTTGCCACAGGGCAAGCACCCCGAAATTTAACTAGAGCTGACAGTCAAGCGCCGCAACGGTGGATGTAACAAGCACGAAAGAGGCCACACCAACCCCATCAGGTGCTCCAATTGTGGGCAATGTGTGCCCAAGGACAAGGGTGACAATCAGTTTCTTGTAAGGAACATTGTTGAACAAGCTATTGTGCAAGATGTGCAGGATGCTTGCTTTTATGATGGGTATGCAGTTCCCAAGTTTTACGCCAAAATGCAGTACTGTGTTTCACGCGCCATTCACTCTCACGTTGTTCATGTGAGATCCCGCCTAGCAAGAAGAGTTTGGGAGCCACCATAGAGGTTTAGACGCAAGGAGGATATGCATAACCAGAACCAATGTACCAATGTTCCTGCTGTTAGGAAGTGAAGAGGTGTCTAGTTAGTGCATAAGCCAGGAGAGGAAGAAGGCTCGTGAATTTTGACTTCTATCATAGAACTCTTAGAAGACGCATGCTACGAGCATTTCCCCTGTGGTTGAAGCCATCAATAAGATGGACGTTGAGGGACTTTTGAGTCTTTTGAATGGGTTTGTATCCAATTTCTTTCTAAAGTCTTTTCCAAAAAAAAGGGGGGGGGAGAGAGAGAGAGAGAGAGAGAGAGAGAGAAACGAGCCTGACTTGCTACTGAGACTCTGAGAGAGCGTGATAGAGAGAAGCCCTGCAAGTGAACAAGAGACACGACACTAAAAATTCCCTAAACTCAGCCGCTGAGAGTGAGTGATGGCTCTTTTGTTTGAGACTATTTGAGATGCAACATGGTTACTTTGCTACACTATACCCTATAGAGTAACTATTGAGAACTTGATCTAATCTTTTTCATTGCTTATGCTTGCTCGGTTTCTTGTCCGCTCAGAAGTACTCGCTCGAGGATTGGGATTCTTCATTTTCAGCTAGGACGAGGTCACCCCGAATATGATCTGGTGAGTGATGTTCAAAACCAAAAGGCTAATATCACTTTTGGACAATTGCTTGCATTGAGCCCCAGGTTGAGGAGACAGTGGTCAACCAATGTTAGTACAAGGCTACCCCATGCAAGAGGTGATGCACATGTTGTGCAGAATCTGGCCTTAAGGGTGGGGAGTCCCACGGATGTGCTTCTAGTGGTGGAGGTATTGGTGGAAAGGAAGAAGCAGGTGCAAGCCTATATTGATGGTGGTGCCCAAGTCTACATGATAAGTGAGTCTTCTATGAAAGATATAGGCAACAAGTCTATGGTCAGGTCTAATGTTCAAATGAGAATGGCCAATCATGCCAAAGCTCGATGTTTGGGAGTGGCCCAATATGTGAAGGTAAAATTTATTGTATTGAATGCCCATTTGACTTTTTTGTTTATAAAAGCAGGTGAAAATGCATATTCGATCATCCTAGGGAGGCCGTGGTTGTTGGCAATTGGGGCCAAACGGGATTGGGGAACAAGGGTTTTTACCTTACCGGATTGGGAGAATGGCGGGCAAATTGTGCTTGACTTCAAGACCAAAGAAAGCAGCTTTCACCCAGGGGCTGAGGATGGTCAAGACGGCTCCATTACAAGCTATGAGTATGAGATGGAATCAACTTATGACGAAGGCTCGAGTAGTGTGGAAGAGGAAGAGAGTGATGAAGAATTGCTAAAGCTAGACACGGATCTATTTGGAGTCATGTTTGATTCTACTAAATCCTCTAAAGGTATTCAAGCTCTGATTTGTGGTCTCGAAGCTGGTGAAGTATAGAATATGTTGTGAAAGGACCTGACCAAGTAGGAAAAGGAAAGCTGTGTGGAGCTATGTGCATCGTGTCCTAATTTGTTTGCCATGGAGTACAATGAATTGTCGGGAGCTAAAGAAGTGGAGCATCGAACTCTTCTTAAGGTCGCATTAGGAAATTTCGGAGGTCATTTGGAGGGCCTTCTAAGAAAATGTATTTTTTGCACTCTCTCTCTAGAAAAAATGACAAATAAAAGAGCTGGGTCTTTCATAGTAAAACTTCAAAAAGTGTACTTTAAGTAGATTCCTTACCCCTCTGAACATTCGTTCGTAGTGATTGAGGGATAATCCTCTTGTTAGTTGCATTGAATGAACAACGTCAATACGGAGGGAATGAGGCTAACATGGAGGGACGAATCCGCAGCCGCTATTCACTTTCCATTAAACCTGCACATTTGGCTAATGGCGCACTCCTCAAATGGAACAAATGTTACCCACAAACGAGCCAAATATCACCTTCACATTGATTTGGACAATGAGTACCAACCATTGATTAAGCGCAGTAAAACAAACACACATATACCTCCCACCTCCATAGACACGCTCAGAGCTCAAGGAGCTAAACACATAGATATCTGGACGAGAGGCTCTCTCTCCCTAAGAATCCAATAACTAATGCGTCTCCACCGTTTGTCAATCCTACAAGCTTATTGACCTTTGCTGTGGTGATGGAGAAAACGGCCTTCTGGGTTATTGTAAATCACTTACAAGAGAAGCTGGAACTTACAAGAGCATTCTCCAAGCTCAACAATGTGAGATTGTTCGCCTTTCACATTTACATTCTCAGATCAGGGTTACCATTTTGCAACATAAAACAGAGGTCAAGAATGAAAGGAAAGGTGCGAAGTTGTCAAATGAAGGACACCATCTTGGGTGGTCGTATCCGAAAGAAGAAATTGCGCAATCTTGAAACATTG
This sequence comes from Adiantum capillus-veneris, assembly GCF_014529385.1. NCBI lineage: Eukaryota > Viridiplantae > Streptophyta > Polypodiopsida > Polypodiales > Pteridaceae > Adiantum > Adiantum capillus-veneris. Next base: position 18,155,882 of record NC_140933.1, read on the forward strand.
CAGGTTGCATCAGGAGGTCTCAAGAAAAGAATCCGAGCATTAAGGTGATGCTTCTTGGTTGGCTACATTGTCTTAGTTAAGTAATCTCGTTTGTTTTTCTTGTTATGCATTGTTTTCATGTGCCTAAATAGTGTTAGTGAAGCAAATTTTCTGTTATTTACTTATGCATTGTCTTCATGTAGAGACTCAATCTATCTGACAAGGAAAACATTGACCCCAAAGCCAATATAGGAAAGAGATTGAAGCCACTTATAAGTAGAAGCCTGGCAGCAGATATAGTACATGACAAGAAGTTTAAGGTTCTACAAAGAAATGTAGTGGACCGCTTTATTTCAGAGAACTCAGTGCCTGCAAAAGAGATACAAGGCACACTTGATTCACTTGGTGTAAGCAAAAGAGGATATTCGGCTATCCAAAAGTCTGTCTCATCCATCTTTGTTAGGAAGGGTATAAAATCCAACTTCTACCATAGCCTCAAGTGTTTGGAAAGAGAGGCTTCAGCTTAACGAGGCACAGGGAGACTATCTTGGACAGCCCTTTCATATTAAAGCAACTTACAGTGGCCATGGAGCGAACATGGCATATGATGAGTTCAACAATATTTTTATGGACCTGCGGATACTACAGAAGAGAATGGTGGAGTTTTACAACATCACATTTGAAGAGTCACGTGGACTATTACATTTTGTGTTAAAACTGGATAAGTGTGAGCTTGTTAAAGAGAAAAGCTAGAGCGTGTTACTATTACTTTAATGAATAGAGCCCTCTCAAAGTGTCCCAGTGATGATCCTTTATATTTTAGTGTGTTCAATCAGAATCTAACATATGGTGGCTTGGTGCGTTTGAGGTAAGCGATATTCTCAAGTAAGCTCAAATGTTCAGATCTACTTAAGTCTCATTTATTTTGTGTTGCAGGTAAAGAAAGAAGATCATGAGATTCTATATTGGGTGTTCCATCGAACTAATATTCCGGAGGTGATTGATCGACAGACTAACCAGGGAGAGGTACTACGTCTAGATGGAAGGGGAGACTTTCAAGTTCAGTGGCATCTTGCAGGTGACCTTAAAACATTAAAGTGCATGTATAATTGTGGAATGGTGCAATGGCAAAGTCACCGTGTTTGTTCTGCATGGAGCCTGCAAAGGTCATGGACCCAAAGTGGTGGAGGAGAAAAGCTCCAACACGTCACATTGAGGATCCTGCTTTTCGACCAGTTTTGAAAATACCACTTGTGAATGTCCACATTTGTACAATGCATGCCCTTTGTAGAATTGTAGAGAAATTGGTCTACTTATACATCGGTTTGCTTGGAAGATTAAGAACTCTGCAGAACGACAAGTAGCCTTGCAGTGCTTAGAAATGGTACTGTCGGATATGGGGCTTCATGGTGGCAATGTGAAAATCCAGCGGGATGAAAAGAGATCAACTGGTGAGAAGGATGTCCCATGCAAACCATCCATCGGTGGGGTGAAGGCACGGAGGTTTTTATCTAAGCCCCAAGGTACAGAGATCCAAAGCTAACAAAACATGGAAAAAATATAAACACATCTTATGTTAGCAAGGTGTAGAGTATCAGAGCTGGAAAAAACTACATATTGCAGTCAAAGACCACGAACCAACTACTCGTAACGCGAAGGCTGAGGTTTGGCGATCAATAGACATCCTATTTTTGATGTGCGACAAAGATGACTGGTCACAAGGTGATATGAACAAGTTCAAGGAAAATCTCAACCTTTGAAAAAAATCATTCAAGACAGCATGGACAGACACCCAGATTACTCACTACATGGTATTATCATGTATTTCTTTCTCTCTTATGTGCAAATATGTGACTGTAAAACATTCTAACTAATCTGTTTTCATATCCAGCACATCATCTTCAATCATTTGCCATATTTTATATACAGAAGTATGGGAACCCGGCAATATGGAATACCCAAGGGATGGAAAAGTCTCATTACATAGCAAGAAATGCTTATTTCAGGCACACAAGACATGGTGGCTCTCGAATCAAGGCTAACAGTTTGAGAGAACTATTTGAATGGTTCTATCGTAGAATCATTCATCGAATGCAGGCAAAAGAAGTCTTGGCAAATTCAGCAAGCACAAGCCATCAGACATTTACAACAACAAAAAGCTAAAAGATCAATGGCATACAACAACTCCGGAGCTCGTGAAAGTCAACGAAGGTGGAGAGAGACAATGGTGTATGTGAATCACAAGTGGAGAAAGATACTCTGAGTGGATGACATTGTACAAAATTTATGTAATACATGATCTTATACAATTGGTACTTGAAGTGTATCAAGATTTTGCCAGGTTCAAATTTGTTTTTTGGCACGTCACCCTTGTAACGAATCATGAGATGTTTGCCATACTCTAAAAGTTCATCTGGGTTTTGTCTACCAAGAGCTAGTGCCATTGCTGTGTAGGTGTAGTAATACGCTGCCCGACCACCTGTATAGCCTTGGGCAGTAACCAAAACAATCTCTAGCAAACACTTTGTCCACAAGAATGACTTTATCTGCACTTTTGGGCAGCACCGGTCCACCCAAGAAGCGTGATAGTGTCTTGAATGTGTAAGTTGCTATTGAACCCTCTTGTGACATGGAATTGTGAAAAACTACTATCGGCGACTCGCAGAGCTTTGAAAGGTACTATGCTAGGGCCGCATCCCTTCCTCGATACTCTCTTGTCCGGCGCCGAAGGAAGTCATCCTTGTCAGCAATCCAAGACTGCACATACAATGTCAGAAATGACACAAACAGAGAGAGAGAGAGAGAGAGAGAGAGAGAAGAGAGGAGAGAGGAGAGAGAGAGAGAGGGAGAGAGAGAGAGAGAGAGAGTTACCATGAAGCTCTCATCCTGCAGAAAGAGGTTTTCTTGCCACAGGTCTACAGATGTAGTTGACCCTGACCTGAATGGTTAAACCAATCCTCCACTTCTTTGTTACTTTTCGATGGTCTTAGGCTTTGTCTTATTGCTTGGAAGGTGGCTTCATCAAGTAGTGTCTCCTTGTATTTTTCAGCTTTCTCAAGGCATCTTCGAAGGCATTCATTGGGGATTGCTGGATGTTTCCATTGCCTCATCATCACTACTATCCTCTGAAACAAATCCACTCCTCTCCTCTTGGACTCTGGAAATAATAGCTAGGGAGAAATCCTCCTTAAATAAAACACACTTTGCACATCATGTAAGAAGATATAGGTCCTGTCTCCAATCCTGAAGTCAGGCACAGTTGGCAACATCATCTGAGCATGCTTCTCAGTGAAGTTACTGACATCCAATGGAAGTTTGATTTCTGTGGTTTTCACAGAGAGCATCTTACTTCTTTGTACTTCAATTGCCTCAACCTCAAGGTCGACTGTGTCTTCAACCTCCTCGACTTCTTGCATATGAGTTGTCTCCTCGCATTCCTCTTCTGGTGCTGCATCCTGCTCCTCTAACACCTCATCAAGATTCTGCATGAGGAATCCAAACAGGCTGTTGAGGTAAATCATAAAGCCAAAGGCTTCCTGAATGAGTTTGCATTCTTTTTGGTGCAAAGGGCAGACTGAATGTCGGCAAGAGGGTGGTAATTCCCTATACTTCTTCACTCCCTGTCCCTTTCCACCACAGTCATTTAAATGCACAAGAGTCATAGTAGGCAGAACAACCCTTCCTACCTGCACCATCACCTCAAAACTTATCTCTGTAGGACTGCAAGAAATTACTGTGCTGAGCTAACAGGTCTTCAATGTCAAACTTTGGATTAAAACATAGAATGAATTAGATCATACTTGTCCCCCGCACCACAAGATGCTGCAAAAATCAAACAGCCTCTCATCAGTTGCAGCTGGGTCTTCCAGAGAAGACACATCCTCCTTTTCTTTACATTTTGTACTTTCTAGCACATCTGCATCATCTGAGAAGTCTATATTTCTCTTTCTGGTATTTTTCTTGAGAGTACTTACAGGGCACCACACCCTTGTAGGGTGAGGGATCTTCTTGCCCTGGTGACCTCTCTGATTGATCTTCACCAAGCGACTTTTCCTCAGATATGTCCTGACAAAAGTCAACAGTTCTTTGGCAGATACATTAAGCAACTGAGCCTGCAAGGTTTGAAATCCTGGCACAAGCCCTGGATCTGGTTTCAGCCTCTTCTGCCTACTGGACCTTAATCCTAATCATCAAGAAACATAACAAGTCAAAACCATGAGCAAACATGACAATTCTGCCAAAACCAAACCATCATGATCTCTCTCTCTCCCCTTATAGATATAAAATATATATATATATATATATATCTGTCTCTCACCAAAGCACAAACAGAAACACACCTAGTCTGTCTCTTCTCTCTAGCTCTCTCTCTCTCTCTCTCTCTCTCTCTCTCCTCTCTCTCTCTCTCTCTCTCTCTCTCTCTCTCTCTCTCTCTCTCTCTCTCTCTCTCTCTCTCTCTCTCTCTCTGCATTTGTCTATAGGACTAAAGGCGCGCGAGGAAGGAAATGTGCCTTTTGCAAAACCTCTCCGCGCGCCTTAAGTACAACTGCGAGAGCATAACAATACTAACGGCGCGCGGAGAGAGTTGCAAAAGGAACTTTCCCTTCCTCGCGCGCCTTTAGTCCAATAGACAAATGCAAAGAAGAGTGAGAGAGAGAGAGAGAGGAGAGAGAGAGTGAGAGAGAGAGAGAGTGAGAGAGAGATGAGAGAGAGAGAGAGAGGAGGATGTGTCTGTGTCTCTGTCTATGGAACTATGGGTATTGAGGTGTGTGTGTGTTGAACACACACACACACACACACACACACACAATTTGTACCAACTGCTAGAAATACAGAGAGAAAGAGTGAGAGATCACCTTTTTTTGTGGGGTTTGCAGGAACTCAAAGGGAGGTGTCTCCTCCATTGCTTTTCTCTGTGTCAAGCGGGAGTCTATCTTTCTCCCTCCCTCTCTCTCTCTCTCTCTCCCTCTCTCTGAGAGTAAGGACTCCCTCTTTCTATATCTCTCTCAATCTGTGTCTCTCCCTCTCCCTATCTCTGTGACAAGCTGATCACGCTTTCTCTCTCTCTGAGACTCTCTCTCTCTCTCTCTCTCTCTCTCTCTCTCTCTCTCTCTCTCTCTCTTTGTGACAATCTGCTCACTCTCTCTCTGTCTCTCTAAGACTCTCTCTCTCTCTCTCTCTCTCTCTCTCTCTCTCTATTGTTCTCTCTCTTTCTCTCTCTCAAAATCACACTTATAACGGATACACACGGCGGCGCCCCACGTGTCACAATAAATTAAAATATATTTCCATGCGGTCGCACGTGTGGTCATTATTATTTCCGTATACTTTTTGTACGCCATATAAAGCGGTCAAGAGAGAGAAAAAATACACCTCGTGAAAGAGAGTGAGTGAGTGAGAGAGTGAGAGAGAGAGTGTGCAAGAGCATAGCCTGCGTCTCTGACAGCAGCGCCACGCAGCGACATAACGAAGGTCTGCTTCTCCCTCTGGCTTTGCCTAAATCTCTCTATCTCTGTTTCTGTCACCCACACACACACACATACACACCCACACACACACAGACACACACACACACACACACACTCACAAACACACACACTTACACACAGACACACATCTTAAAAATACACACAAACACACACACACACACACATTCTCTCTCTCTCTCTCTCTCTCTCTCTCTCTCTCTCTCTCTCTCTCTCTCTCTCTCTCTCCCTCTCTCTCTATACCAAAGGCGCACGTAGAGAGTCATACCGTAGTGCATGTGTCTATGCGCGCCGTTAGTACTGTCCATGAGTAGAGAGAGAGAGAAGAGAGAGAGAGAGTATGGGTGTGTTTATTTTAACCTATACTACGGCGCGCGGACGTGCTGCTTGTTGAGGTTAAAAAGTGGTCTGTGCGCGCCTTTAGTAATGTGGATTCTCTCTCTCTCTCTCTCTCTCTCTCTCTCTCTCTCTCTCTCTCTCTCTAGTTAAATATGCTAAGCTATAGAAAGGAGAGAGAGAGAGAGAGAGAGAGAGAGAGAGTGGTCAGAGGAGAGAGAGAGAGAGAGAGATTCATAGAAAGAGAGAAGGGGATTGAGACTCTTCTTTTGGTGTACAGTAAGATGGCTAAAACAAAAGCCACTGCAAGGAAGGCAGGCAAGGGTCCAGGATTAGCATCGAAAGCAAGTGGTAGATCAGCAACCCCAAAGAAAAGACTTGGAAAACCAAATAAAATTCTGAAAGGGCCAAGGATGAAGAAGCTCCAAACCTGCATGGGACTTTTCAGAGAAATCAGAAAGGCACAAAAATGTGTAGATTTATGCATACCAAAGCTGCCCTTCCAGAGGATGGTGAGGTCCATATGTGATGAAGCTACCTGGGGCACCAAAAGGTGGAAGGTGGTGGCATTAATGGCTCTACAGGAAGCAGCTGAGGACTTCCTACTGGAGTACTTCAGTGACATGACCATTGTTGCAGCCCATGCCCACAGGTTACTATAATGGACAAAGATAGTGAGACATTGAAAAGAATAAGGTGGAGGTATGACAAACTGCTGGTCCCCAATGTCTGCAAGGATAAGAAAATGAGAGAAATTTTGTTATACCCCCCGGAAGCTAGTGCCTCAGCTCACAGTTGTAGATGTCACACATGATGTGAATACAAGGGCAAAGGCAGAGACTATTGCTCGCCAAACAGAGGAAATGAGGGAAGCAGAGCTTCAGGAGAAAGCAAAAGTAGCAGTGGAGTCCCAGAAACAAACAGAGTGCAATGTGACCCTGTCTATAGAGGCAATGAATCAAGAAACTCTACTTTCAATGAAGAATGGTTTGCTTGCAGAGATACCATTTGTAGATGGAACCAGAAACCTAGCTCTGGAAAAGGTGGACATTGATTTATTGCAGAATCCAGATGCTCAGATTTCAGACACAATTATCTATGCTTGTCTTAAGTAAGTGTTACTATCTTGCTAGCTTTGAAAACTCAGATAATAGGTTTGCTAACTCAGGTAGAGTCTCTGCAGCCTGATCAAAAGTCAACTCCCATTGCACACTCACACAGAGGTGTTTCTCCTTGATCCACAAATGTCTGTAATTATTAGACAAAAGAATAGTCCATCTGGGACCTTTGAGAGCTGGTTTCGCCACTGTGCTATGCTGGAAGTTACTGTGATCATCTTCCCATATGAGAACAACCATCACTGGAGTCTCATATGCCTTGATGTTGACCAACCAGCAGTGTGGGTGTTCAATTCAATAAAAGGAACCCACCCTGAAATTAGGCTGTAAGTGTTTTGTGTCAGAAAGTGTTTATTATAGATATCCATGTAAATTTGAAGCCTCATGCTAACATCTTGACATTGCCTTGTGCAGTTGTATAAAGAGGTTGTTGCTTGCCTATGGCAAGCTATGTGGAAGGTATGAACTATACAAGGCCCCAATCAAAGAAGTACCTGTCCCAAATCAAACCGATGGGAATTCTTGTGGCTGGAGATGTCTTCTCCATGCAGAATATGTCCTGCAAAGCTACTTTGCATTAAAACCTTTCATGACTAAGGTACCCATTTTGCAATGCATTCAGTTAGTTTTGGTTTAGTCTATAAAAGAATTCTCATCATGTGGTCTTTCAATTTTGCAGAGTGCTTTAAAAAACTACACATATGATTATTTGCAAAGATACCGGGTAAGTTTAATACAACACCTGCTTACTATGTCTAGCCCTAGAGAGCTTGAAGATAGCGGCTTGGATGAGCGCACTATTGATCTTACAAAACATGACGTGCCACCACGACAAACCCCTACATCCGATACAATGGAATCGCATCGGGCGAGGGTGTCATATCAGCAGAAGATCAAAGAGTCGAGGATGAGGAAAGGACAAATGAGCATATGGAAGCTGCTAAGGTTCAACCGGAGGAGACAATGAAAGAGCCAAGTCAGCCAGTGGAACAGCCAAAAGAGCCTATGGCTGAAACCGAAGATGAGGAAAGCAGGCCTATAGATGAGCAAAAGGATATGGATGAGGAAAGCAGGCCTAGGGATGAGCAAAATGATATGGATCAGGGAAGGATGTATGAGGCAAGCCGATCAACCTTGAATCAGGCAGAAAGGGCCATGGGGGAGACCCCTGATGAAGATTTGAATGATGACTATGAAGATAAAGCGGAGGAGAGCAACAACGACATGAACACTACAGAGACCCAGTATGGACCCTTGCTACCTGTAGATACGGTTGTTCCGGTAATGTCTATTCAAGTATGGCAAAATATGTTCAGCTTCTAACTACTTATATGTACTTGTCAACTTTTACAGAGGTTGATTATCTTGGACGTCAATGGATTGCTGCTGATGCGGGTGCCTCTCGGTGACAGAGGACCCTTTGAGGATTTGCAAACGTTTCGGATGGGAACTTGTCGAGTCGTGGTTCGTCCAGGAACCAAGGAGTTTATTGATTTTCTTCTTCCGCGCTTCAGAGTTGGCATATGGTCTTCAATGCAAAGGCAAAACTTATCGCCACTAGTTGCAATAGTTTGCAGTGTATGCCAAGCTCACACGTCAGATTTTGCCTTTTTGTATGATCAAAGAAAATGCATTACCGTTGAGGGCCACTACCACCCTAAAAAACCAGGATTATCTCTTTTGTACAAACCGTTTAGCCAAATCGGTGTACCCTTTGATGCAACTAATACACTACTAATTGATGATACTCCCGAAAAGGGAGAACTAAATCCGCCGGGAACAACTATCTCACCACCTTCTTTCGAGGGGCATTCCTTCGATTTTTACCTTGAAGACATTCTCATTCCATACTTACAGAAATTGTATCTCAGTCTATTGTTCACGGACGAGTTTGTACTTTCTAATGAATTAAGATGATCCTTCTATCTGTCTTTGTCTTGTCTAACATATATATATATATATATATATAATATATAGACAGAGAGAGAGAGAGAGAGAGAGAGAGAGAGAGATTTGACGTGGTAAAGAAATGTATTTCAAGCACACTTTTTCACAGGGCACAATTGAAAAATGAGATCAATAAACTTCATGTCTTGAAAGTCATTTGTATACACTTGGGTTTACAAGAATATCTGTTACATTGACACTACTTCAACCCGACCATCCAACTCTTTGCACAAAATATCTTTTTCTCTTCGCCGCATCACCTTACGGCCAGCTAAGAAAAAGGAAAAATCTGATAGTTCCTTGTCCATTGACTCTTCAATGATGTCATTTCGCAAATGTTGAAGACTGCATAGCTCCCTTATTGTAACCACCAATAGTAGGCCATTCTCTTTATCAATCACTTCCACATCCACAGTAGGATTATCTTCCAAACCTGTAGAAACTTGGTCCATAGGAATGTACTTACCGTTTAGCATTTGTGATCGCATATACCAAAATGAGAGTAATAGTGATTGGCTTGCAATCATGTACTTGACAACTAGAGTATCAAGCGCGACCTCGCACCGTAAACCAATCTCTTCCTTTGCATACCATCCTTTGTCAAGAAGTTTGTCATAGGATGACTGCTGAAATGACTTGCACATGAACATAGTTTTTGTAACTCTGATGTTGTAGCTATGAAACAGCTCTATGAAGAGTGCAACAGGACAAAAGTTTGCAATTCGAACCAGTTTGGTAGGAATAGAGCTACGTAGAGACCTTTGTATATCCTTGTAGAGCTTACTTCGCATTGCCTCCACCATTGTTTCCTCGGGAACTGGCCAGTCCACAGTGTTCCAATCGGTCGGTAGAGGCAGTTTCACCAACATGCCATTCTTATTGCCTGAGCTGAGTTGGTAAAAGTGGTCATAAAAAAAGATTCCCTCATCAGCCAATCTTTTGCTGCTCCTCTCTGAATACTGTAGAGAACCAATATGGGCATGTACAACATGGAAGAGGCCTATTATGCACTCCACAGGCTCCCATTGCTCATAAGAAGAGGGATAAACATCTGCAATATATATAAGAAGAGTTAAACTAAGAGTATCAATAAGTACAAATGACAAATCTAATGTAATTGAGTTGTGAAGAGTAGAGACATTACTCATAACAAGCGGGAGAAACATTGCAAAATATATAAGAAAAGTTATAATGAGAGTATCAGTAAGTTCACATGTCAAGAGTACTTACAATTGCAACGTGGTTGATGTATATTTGATACATTTCCACCGTTTGCTATCACCTCTGGATGGGTAAACACATGCTGAACAAGAACTTCCTTTACAGATCTTTTGCCGATCTCAACTTTGAAATCCAACACCCTGGCCTTCCATGCTGAGCGGTAAACGTTGATACCACTAGACCTCTTGGGTCTTCTTGGTTGCATGAGGACCCATGAACCTTTGTTTATCCTTTGTCCAACCCATTGGTTGTCTGCACTTATTGAAGCTGGTATTGTAATTGAGGATATGCTACTACTTGGCCTTCTAGGCAAAGTGCCGTTGTTGTTTGTTGGTGTGAGAGATAGTAAACACCTTGAGGCTCTTGGGCGAGAAGACGTGGATGCCATAACTCTCAGAGAAAAGCTTTAGTGGAGGGAGATTCACTTTGAAAGCATTCTAATGGAGGGAAAGTGTTTTAAAATTCCAATATCTTGTGCGGGCTTAATGGTCACCCTCCAGTACGTTAATGACCATGAGAGAATATCAGAAGTGGGACCACACGCAAGCACCTAAAAGCTCGGTAAAAGTAAGGAAATTACTATGCTACAATCCTAGTTTCGTGAAAGTTTTATGCTATTTTCCTATTTTTTGAGTCTTTCCAGGTACTTTTCTACGTAACGTAGCCTTCATGCTCATTGGACGCGCTCTATTTTTCTCTCTCTTCATATGGCCCTCCAAATGACCTCCAAAATTTCCTAATGGGTGCAAGCCAAAGGCACAGAAACTGAGAAGGCTAGGAGATATTCAAAAGGAGGCTTTGTGGCAGAATATCAACAAGCTGTTGGAGGTAGGTATTATATATCTTGTAAAAGAGGATGAGTGGGTTTCCTCTGTTGTCATTACACCAAAGAAGAACGGGAAGTGGAGAGTTTGTAAAGACTATAAGCCATTGAATGTGAAGGAGTACGAGCGGAAGTGCGACGCGAGAGAGAGTGCGAGAAGAAGAGCACGATGATATGGTGAACTCGCTCTACTGTAATGTGTAGAGCATAGTGAGTTCTTATTAGGTTTTTACAAAAGAACATGTGTACATACCTGGCGGCCCGCCCACTTACCTGGGCGACCACATTGGGCTTTATACCCCAACAACCTCCCACTTAAAGTCCAATGTGGTACTTTAAGTGTGAGAGAAGCTACTATACAAGCTAATATACAAGAGATGTAGAGAAGTGATGTACTACCCTACACCTAACTGCTTGCGAAAATGCGCAAAGCTCTCTGAGGAAAGTCCTTTTGTAAGTAAATCAGCAGGATTTTCTGTGGTGTGAACTTTGACAAGCTGAAGTTTCTTATCCTCGAGCATTTCCCTGATGAAATGATACTTCACATCCACATGCTTTGTCTTTGAGTGATAAACTGGATTGCGAGCCAATTGTATAGCACTTTGACTATCACAATATAACACAGGCATCTCTTCTTTGATTCCCAAGTCTGTTACTAGTCGATTAAGCCAAATTGATTCTTTGCATGCCTCTGATGCTGCAACATATTCAGCCTCTGTAGTAGACTGAGTAAAACAATCTTGTAATCTAGAACTCCATGATACTGCTCCACCAGCCAATGTAAAGATATACCCTGACGTAGACCTTCGGTTGTCTAAGTCACCTGCATAATCTGAGTCTGTAAAACCCTTTACACTTAGCTCCTGACTCCCATAGCATATACGCATACTCTTTGTAGCTTTCAGGTATCTCAATATTCCTTTCACTGCCTCCCAATGTTTCTTGCCTGGGTTTGACATGTATCGACTTACTACTCCCACTGCAAATGCAATGTCTGGGCGAGTAGCAATCATTGCATACATCAAACTACCCACTGCAGACGCATATGGAATCTTATCCATTTCAGCCTGTTCTTCCTCAGACACAGGACAATCTTGTTTGCTAAGTTTCACATATGGTAGCAATGGAACACTCAATGCCTTTCCCTTCTCCATATTGAAACGTTGCAAAACCTTGTCAATATACTCTCTTTGAGATAACCAAATCAACTTCTTTGATGTGTCTCTCTCAATGCGCATACCAAGTATATGACTTGTCTCACCCATGTCTTTCATGTCAAACGATTTTGCCATCTGTTAACCCTCATGGCACACGGACACCCATCACCTACGATGGACGCGTATTATGTATTTGGTAGAGTCAGGTACCGGGCTTGTCGGACCAATAGGGAAAGGTAGAGTGATCGCCGATGAGAGGCGCACTTTAACTTGGACATTCAAGGGATTAGTTGGTTAAGCATGGGCGCCCAAGTGTGAATGGGGTGAGCTCCTATAAAAGCCAACTAAACCTAATTTTTACTCATTCTCTCATTTGTGCAATTGAAGAGTGCTCTTGCTCCATCTCCATCTTCTTCTTCTTCACCTCCTTGTGTGTGTGTGTGTGAGAGAGAGAGAGAGGGAGAGTGTGTGTGCGATCGAGCATTACGAAGGCACGACGGCGACGAAGCGGTTGAGCGCGGCACGATTGCAGCTTCTTCTTCATCGCGGCGAGGAATCCACCACGAAGGCGAGCGTAGAGCGGTGAGTGACACACCCTTTGTTTTCTTGAGCTTGCTAGTTTAGGCTTGTTGTGTGCTTGGAGCCGTTTGTGGCTCGCATACGGTGTATTGGCAAGTCCCTTGCTTCGACAGTGCGACAAGGAGCGCACATTTTTGGCGCCGCTGCCGGGGATATGCCCTACACTAAGCTCGGTTAGCACTTTACGCTTCCTTGTGGTGCAATTTCTATCATAGGAAAGGCAGGGAAGGAGTGTGTGGAAGATTTCTGTTTTTTGCGTTTTCTGCAATTGCTGTCAAGTTTCAATTTCTGCTATTGTCTGCGTTTTTTCAATTTCTGCATTTTCAAGTTCGGCGTTTTCAATTTCTGCAATTTTTTGCATTTCTGTCAATTTGCTGCAATTTCTGCGTCTTTTCTGCATTTTCTGCGTTTTTTCTGCAATTTCTGCATTTTCTGCGTTTTTCTGCATTTTTTTCAATTTCTAACTTTTCTGCATCAACAAAAAAAAAAATTTAAAAAAAAAATTTGGGAAAAAAAAAGTTTTTTGACAAAAAAATAAATAAATTTTTTTAAAGGAAAAAAATTCGGAAATTAAAAACGCGAGCGAGTGGGCGGCGATATTTTTTTGAAAATAAAAAACGTGACTCTTAAAACGGACGGGTTGGTTTGTATAAAAGATAGATCGGGATCCCAGGCCCAGGCCCAGGCCCAGGCCCAGGCCCAGGCCCAGGCCTCAGTCCTCAGTCTTACGATATATACTAGACTCACTCTTATATATATACCCTACTCCCTCAAGAGAGAATGAGAGCATGTGGGACAAGTCCTCCACTCTCCTCCTTTCTCTTCCCACTTGCACCCTTAGACTTTCTAGTTTGGGCCTAGTTCCCTACTGGAAATTGACAGTTTTAGGGATTCCGAGGGCATAGAGTGACCAAACGGAGGGCTGTAAAGCACGGCACGACCCTCTGACCGATACGCTCGTTTCGAGCTATCACACGGCCCATTCCACGACATGCTCTAAAAAATCTAGCAAAAAAAAAACAAAAAACACGCCAAAAACTAGTCACAAGGCCTCCTAGAGCAGCTTTTTGACACCTTAGGGTATCAAAAGCACATGCACTTACGCTCTGGGCGGGTGCTAGAACACGAGCATATTGAGGGTGCCTCTGTTCATACGGACACCCATTACCCATCCACGATAAGCTCTATACCCTCAGCGGGGACACAAGGTAGCACCACCCAAGACCCTAAAATAGCCGCTAGTGATTCCTCCTCCGACTCAGAAATCATGGAAGCATACCCTACCCAAAACACTGAGAGAGAAGGCCATGCACCTCCCGAAGCTCCACAGCCTAGTACTAGTATGTTTAGCCGTTTCATGGAAACATTAGGTAGAGCTACTCGCTCGGAACCTGATGCAAATGAAGCACACGAAGGGGGTGGGGAAGTGGACTCTCCTTTCACATCGCACGTGGACCCCACACCCCCAAAGAGTGTCCATGTGGATATCCTGCCAACTTCTTACCAAGAAGGCCCTGTTGAGCTGCCTCCTTCAGAAGTTCCCTCTAGAGTACCGTTGGTGACAAGTAAAACCACGGGGAGCAACATTGCTTCTACCTCACAAGAAACCATTAACACGTCGACTCTAGAAGGATGTTCATTAATGATCATTGGACATATGACCTCCACACTGAGGTGTTGACGGATCTACACTCTGGCCACGCCTACCATGTAGGATGGATAGAGATTGTACAATCCACCTCTAGTGCCACGAGCATCGAAGATCAACAGAAAATGATCTGTAATGTTATCCATGGCATTATTCAATCAGAAAGGCAAAACCGAGGGGTAAATATACTCTCAACTGGCCCCATGAGATTTCTGGATACGAGCAAGGCTCAACAGCCTACTCTATCTCAAATGGAGACTCCTCTAATGAGCCCCATGGACCCATCTTACGTCATTTCACCTGGGGTCTCTATGCAATCTGAGCCTCCGAGCGAAAACTTTAGCTTCCCTAACTTGGCTCAACCCTCTATTAAGGAAAACACAGTGCTCACTCCAGGGATAAGCCTGACAGAAAATGTACCAATGATATCTACGGTTAGCGCAGTGCCACTACCTAGTGTCGTAGTACCTAATATGGGGCCTCGACCATATGTGCCTCTAGCCCCTTATGCACACATGGCCCCCACACCTCCAATAGTACCACTTGCTTATGCTCCTCGAGTGCCGCTCCCTAGCTCTTATCCGAGTGGACCTATGCCCGGTTATGTTCCATATCCTGCATCATCCACACATATGCCAAGACCGGTACCCGTTCCTCTCCCACATATGATTCCAAGAGTACCTCCACCGGCCCTGCCTCCTCACATAGGTGACTTGGCAGCGTTTGCTCAAACCATAGGTCGATCTATCGCGGAAAATATGCGTCATGCATCTGATAGAGAGCCTAGAAGTAAGGCAGTACAAATTGCCAAACTCACGCAAAAATTCAATGGGGACGAAGATGCTAGGAAACACATTGAAGTGTTTGAACAAGTATGTGATTCCTTAGGGGAACGCAACGAACTACATAAGTGCAATGCCTTAAGCTTGACATTAAGTGGGAAGGCTGGAGATTGGTATAGGACCCTAAGGGTGGACGAGAAAACAATCTACCCTACCCTTCGAAGGTTGTTTCTAAAGGAGTACATACGAGAAGGTGTGCTTTGGGGTGTAGCATCTCAGCTACAGAAGGCCGAACGTAAGGAAGGAGAATCAGTAAGGGACTTCATTAGTCGTCTAAAGCACTTAAACTCTCGCTGCCCTGTAAATGAGCGCTTCAACAATAACCAACTGCTTGATCGATTCATTCGAGGGTTGAGGAATGAAGGAATCTATAATGGACTAGTGATTAGAGGTATCACAACCTGGGAAGATGTCACTGCCAATGCAATCCAATTAGAGGACAACTTGATGATAGCAGGCATGAGGGTGTCTACTGACACGAGATCCACTAGCTCACAAGCCATTGAGTATGAACCCATGACTGCAAAGCCCATTGCCAATGAGCCAAAGGTATTTGAGACATTCTTGACAGACCTCACCAAGGCAATCCAAGAGTCTCTTAAGGATAATCGACCCCCTCAAAATAGTCACATGTATCCAAGAAGGGAGCAACAATGGTGTTCCATTCGCTTAGGTCCACATAGCACTAGTGAGTGCCCTACGTTTAGAGTAAAATTTAATGGAACTTGCAACGCATGTGGTAGGTATGGTCACCAAGCTAAGGATTGTTTAATGATCAAACGTATGATGGCAAATAGACCACCTGTAGGCTGGACGGATGCACCTCGAGCTCCTGTATTGATGCCTGCTCCACCTGTTGAGCAACTACCGCAACACATGGTCCCTATATCTCAAAATGTTGTACAAGCTACACCGTTACCACCTCCTGTGCTAGGACCGCAGCCCCCGCATCCAAGAGTCGCCCCTATGAACCAAGTGGGTTGCGAGCCATCAAATGCTTATCCAGATGGCTGTGAGGAGGAAATAGACACTAGTATTGCCTACGGTCTCGATACATTGGAAGAGTGTCCTATATACTACATGGAAGATTGTTGGGGACAAGTCAAGCCGGTTTATCAAGCTGCTGCTCTCGCATCCAGAGGTCAAAATATCAACACCCAGGCTAGGAGGCCACCTCTTCAATGCTACGAGTGTGGTGGACCACATCGAGTAGCGGAGTGCCCTATTAGGCTGCAAAAGAATGCTGCACAGATGCAAGTGAATCAAGGGAGCACGTGTGCAATGCCAATACTCACATGTAATCGTTGTGGCATAGATCACTTGATTGCCCAATGCCCCTATCACCCAAATGCGCCTAAAATCACACCCCTAAATTTGGTCGAAATTGCTAGTGTGACATCGCCAATACCACCCGTCGCACCTGCTTATGCGATTACACGGTCCATGCTTCAAGGGCCAGGACATATCCTCGAAGAGAGAGATACCGCGTCAGTTATCCAAGCAAAGAAAAAGAAGACACGAAGGAAGAAGTCGCAGAATACGGAAAATTCAAAGCCAAGTTCCAAAACAAACATAGGAACAGGAGATGACCCCGTGTATATGAATGACCTCGAGGATGATTCAGATTCAGTCGAGACAATGGAGACTAGAACCAATACCACAAAGGGAAAGACCGACAAAGAAAACCGTAACATGGGACCAAATGAAAACCGAATAAGAGAAAACCATAAAGAGCCTCTGAAAACACCACAAGTGTTTCCAAATCCAATCCAAGACCCCCAAGATAAATCGCAGGGGCAAAAAGGGAAGAATCGTAAAAAGAAGATTGGGACGTACCCAAAGCCTGTAGACGAGATTAAGCAGGTGAAACATCTAAGAGGTTTAGTGGAGGAGACTCAAAGGAAACTAGAACCAGAACCCATGCATGTAAAAATTCATGACACAGTGTTTCCCACGCAAGTTCATCCACCCCACATGAACCATAGACCGTTAGCCATATCTAGTATCATCCAAGAAGGGAGTGAGGACAGGACATCAGAAAGTGAGCATACACCCTTCTTGTTGGAAAGGATGTTTAACGAAGGAATACCTGATCCCATTGAGGAATATGAGATTCCATCCTCACCAGTTCCTAGTCAAGGACCTACACCCTGCAAAACGCCAATGAATGTTGCCAAACTAGTGGACTTCATGTCTTCTGAGGTCCGAACCACGATCATAGCAAAGCTGTATGGAGATCCTGAGTTATTCCTTGCACTTCGAGCATTCCTTAACGGAGAGCTATGAACGGGATTATCGCAGTTTGCGCAACCAAATAGGCCTGACTCGATTATGATTGATGAGGAAAATCATTGCAATCACTTGACTTAGATGGACACGAGTCTGTGATCGAGGTACCCATTAACGAATTAGGGCAGTATTTTGAAGGCGACGAGTCTAATGCGACCCTACCCATCACTGCCAAGGGATTAACTATAAAGGGAATTCTTGATGGTGGTGCGGGAGTTAGCATCGTTACAAAAGATTGTTGGGAATCCATGGGAAAACCCCGCCTCAGTGTTACTAACATTGTGGTAAAGATGGCAAATGGTACCATAGCCAAACCGATGGGGATGCTCAAGGATCTTAAGATCAAAGTTCTAGGACACAAGGTACGACATACGTTCATTGTAATGGATTTCTCTAAACACCTTATGTCATATGAAATGATTTTAGGACGACCATTCATGAGGGAAGCACAAATGGTTCACGATTGGTCTAAAAATCATGTCTATTTGCAATTCCAAGACTCTGTCCTTAGAGTGGATTTGGTGACTGGTAAAGTACACCCCTTAGGGAGTAAAACCATTATTGATCATTGCTCTGACACCACAGTTCACTCGGCCCCACTACAATATTGTTACACTTGTAAGAAGGATACAGACATTGGCCAAGATTCTCCTTACATGGATGTGTTACCGGGTATGACGGAATCAGACAATGTGGATTGGGTCCACCTAGCATCAACCATAGACACTTGGGGAAATAGGGGGACGACCTGGGTAACACCTGAGGGGGATGAAATGCCTATACCCTTAAATATGCTACAAGCAATTCATATCGCTTCTGACAAGACTCATCCTAATGTAACGAAGAAAACATACAAGTGGGTCCCTAAAACCTCTGTAGTGAGCATGGTTGATGCAAAAAAACGGAAACCTAGTAAGAACCGTACCACTCACTCCAAGAAATGTAAAGAAACGCTGCGTTGGATTCCTAAACGACTATTGGAAGCCCAAGGATACTATGAAGGAAATGATCAAATCTGGGTGCCCAAACGTAAAGTATACTCTTACCTATCACCTGACCCAAGTGAGCCCAATCCCGTAGCTCCAAAACGAATCAATGATCGTGGAAAGAAAAAGATCACAGAATGCTACACACCCGCTCCCGAGCTAGTTTGGGTACCAAAGAAAGAACGATTTGTTCCACCTAGCTCAGGAAGGGGGGAGTCCCATGAAGATTCTAGCTCCTCATGTAATACATCCATAGAGGTTAAAGCTTCTACACCGCCTCCATCTATAGTAGTGGACCTCCATGAAGCTACAAAAGAATCCACGCCTCCCAGTGTTCAAGAATCACCTAATGAACCACTTCAAGTTCGATCCTGGGAGAGTACCTTACCACCCTTGCAGCTTGACAAGGCACCTAGGGTAATAGAAAACTACTGGCAAAAATCCTCACCTATTACCAACTGGAACAATTGGTTTCAAAGGGTGACAAGCTCATTTCAAACGGTATGATCTACCCAAGGAAGGGGGGAGTGTTTGTGGACATCCATCATTCACTTGCTTCCCTCTCAACCTTTTTCCCTGACCTCTCAATTCTAATCTTAGGGAATGTACATATAAAGCTTTATACTCACAAAAAAAAAAAAAAAGAGCAAGAGCAATTAGCAAACGAGTATGCACATTAAAATCAAAACATTGACTCAGACCTACACATGTCACATCTGGTACAGTGAAACAGAAACCTATGCCATAAATCACCTTTGATCCTCATCACTTGAGTGATGGAGGGTAGGTAAGATTAGTACGATAGGAGTGTTTCTGTTTTAGAGTTGAGTGATTAGCAAAGATCTCTTTTCCCACTAATGTGCCTCCTGGAGGTATTCCTTTTGTTTCCTAGTGTGTACAGGAGTGTGTTGCTATTGATAGGATTTGGACCTTCATGGAACCTTCAAATCAAGCACGACCATCAACACAAACAGGTGTTTCTTGTCCATTAGCATTGCCCTTATCTTTTTTGCATCTATGATTGTCTGCTTTGATTGTGATTGGTAGAATAATATTCAGCGCATTGGCTTAGTATCAAACATTTAATTCAATGTAATGTTTTGTCATAATCACTTGTCTAGGTTTAAAAATCCAGCAGTCCGACTAAGTTAGTTTGACCAAGCTAGGTATTAGAAATCTTCTCTTAATACCATGGGGAATGCCTTCCTAATAAACAATGGTTACTTAGGTTCTTAATCCGATTTAGGCAGCATTGTATGAAATGTACTAGGGCTTTCTAGTGGGCTTAACCCTAGTGACCTTTAGCTTAAGTATTATAAAGGGAGTTTACTAATGTGATGAGCCTGGGGAGTGTAACAATGTTATATGACCCCCCAAAGTTACAAAATTTAAATGTTGAAAATGAACAAACAAAAAATCAAAGTGCCACAATGTAAAATTTTAAGCTGGAAGAGAAATCTCAGCTTGATTTGGTACTTCACTCACATGTATTGCCTATGGTACTAGAGCCCTAGAGGTTCCCAGCGTGGGCGCTTTTCCTTGAAAAGCAAAAAACCCAAGGCATACAAAATAAGCACCCACTTCAAAATTGAATCAGTGTGAAAAGACTTTGGGGGGTCAAAGAAAAAGTAATCAGTCAGGCGATGATTTCATGAGAAATTCCTTTTATGGTAGCTTAACTACAAAGTCTTCTAGGTATAGCCTCTAGTCAGCCCTCGAACATGAATACTTGGCTCTCGCGATTAAACAACTTAATTGACCACAGAAAGTTAAGAAGCTTACCCATGGTATTAATATTCGATCTCTAGTGCTTTTCGACCGTCAAATTAGCGACCCCAGACTCGTTTAATTTTTTGCCTTTACATCTGTTTATGCATTTGATTACATTGCAATTTAATGTTCATTGCTAACAAATTGTTTGAAATTCTTTGACTAATCAATTTGTCTACCTAAAACTGCATATGCTTTTTAAGAGAATGCAATTACTGTGCCAATGTTGTTTGATTTTGCAGTGACTGAAGAAGGCTAAGGACATTCATCTCAAATGCTCTTCCACCTCGACGAACCAGCTTCAACTCAATAGCTTCCGAGGACGGAATCTACATCAGGAAGGGGGGCATGTTAACCCTCATGGCACACGGACACCCATCACCTACGATGGACGCGTATTATGTATTTGGTAGAGTCAGGTACCGGGCTTGTCGGACCAATAGGGAAAGGTAGAGTGATCGCCGATGAGAGACGCACTTTAACTTGGACATTCAAAGCCAACTAAACCTAATTTTTACTCATTCTCTCATTTGTGCACTTGAAGAGTGCTCTTGCTCCATCTCCATCTTCTTCTTCTTCACCTCCTTGTGTGTGTGTGTGTGTGAGAGAGAGAGAGAGGGAGAGTGTGTGTGCGATCGAGCATTACGAAGGCACGACGGCGGCAAAGCGGTTGAGCGCGGCACGACTGCAGCTTCTTCTTCATCGCGGCGAGGAATCCACCACGAAGGCGAGCGTAGAGCGGTGAGTGACACACCCTTTGTTTTCTTGAGCTTGCTAGTTTAGGCTTGTTGTGTGCTTGGAGCCGTTTGTGGCTCGCATACGGTGTATTGGCAAGTCCCTTGCTTCGACAGTGCGACAAGGAGCGCACACCATCTTTGACTTCAAAGCTGAAATTTCTTCCAAGTGCTTGCCAGCAATCAACATGTCATCCACATACAAAATAAGGATCAGCCAACTGCCATACTTAGCCTTCTTTGTATATAGACAGTGATCGAACTCACTACGTTTGTAGCCTTGAGAAAGCATAAACTTGTGGAATTTATGGTACCATGCCCTCGGTGATTGTTTTAAGCCATAAAGACTCTTTAACAACTGGCATACCCAATCTTCCTTGCCTTTCTCAACAAACCCTTCTGTCTGCTGCATGTAAATTTCCACATCTAAATCACCATGCAAGAACGATGTCTTGACATCTATTTGGTGCAACACCAAATCTAATATGGAAACCAATGCAAGAAAGCATCTCAATGTAGTCATCTTGACCACCGGAGAGAAGACTTCATCAAAGTCAATGCCTTGTTCTTGCTTAAAGCCCTTGGCAACAAGCCTTGCTTTGTACTTTGGCTAACTATCATGAGCAGTGATCTTATACCCGTAAACCCATTTACAAGGTAGAGCCTTTTTGCCCCGTGGTAATTTAACTAGCTTCCATGTCTGGTTTTTATGCAGAGCTGTCATCTCTGACTGCATGGCCAATTGCCACTTCCCGGAGTCCTTCATTTGCACTGCTTCCTTGTAACATGAAGTCTCATTGCAATCAGTCAACATGACATAATTCATAGATGGAACAAACCTATCAGGAGGTCGCATGACACGTCCAGATCTACGCACAATAGGTGGCTCAGGCTCAGCCACAACCTGTGGTTCCACTCTATCCTGTCCTTGCTCCTCTTGAGCCCTGACATTTTGTCTTGCACGTGCAGGTCCATCTTCTTGGAAGACAACTCTTCTAATCTCCTCGACCCTCTCTGGTTTAGAATGATATTTGGATTCATTAAAGTGAACATCATTGCTGCGGACAACCTTTCTGGATTCGGGATCCCAAAGTCTGTACCCCATCTCACCAGAATTACCATAGCCTAGAAAGATGCACTTTCTACTCTTTGGCTCAAGTTTGTTCCTAAATTCCTTTGGAACGTGAGTATATGCCTCACAGCCAAAGACTCTGAGATGCTTGTATGAGGGCATTTTGCCTGACCATACCATCTCTGGCACTGAATCCTTCTGCAAAACCTTGCTAGGAGATCTATTTACAAGATGAACAGTTGGTGATACAGCTTTAGCCCAAAACCCATTTGGCAGCTGTGCATTAGACAACATACTTCTGACCTTCTCTTGTATGGTCCTATTCATCCTCTCAGCAACACCATTTTGAGGAGGATTGTAAGGAGCAGTAAGTTCACATTTTATACCTTTTGACTCACAAAAGTCCTGAAAGGCCTTTGAAACATACTCTCCACCATTGTCACTCTGATTCATTATTGCCACTCTGATTCTCCACAAGTGTCACAAACGGTTTGAAAACACTAAACGCTTCATCCTTGTGCTTGAGAAAGTAAACCCATACTTTCCTCGAGTAATCATCTATAAATGTCATAAAGTAAGAAGCTCCCCCTAGAGATAGGTTAGGCATAGGTCCACACAAATCACTATGAACAAGTGCCAACTGTGTATCTCTTCTACAGCTTCTATGCTTATGTGGTTGCTTTGTTTGCTTACCATACAGACAATGTTCATAGAATTCAAAATCATTAAATGAAAATCCAGGCAAATAACCAGAACGAGACAAGATTTCCATTCCCTTCTTGGACATATGTCCTAACTGGCTATGCCACAAAGAAACGTTCGGCTGCTCGGTTACATTGATTACATTTTTAGAGACATTTGATACATAAATCATGTAAAGTCCTCCAGACTTTACTCCATGTGCTACTGTCATAGAACCCTTGGATATCTTCCACATGTTCTGTCCAAAAGTGGTGACGTAGCCAGCATCATCAAGTAAACATGTGTTGATCAAGCTCTTTGTAATTGCGGGAACATGTCTCACATTCTTCAGCGTGAAAGAAGAGCCATTCTGAAACTTCAATTGAACATCTCCAACACCTAAGATCTCACATGTCTACCCATTGCCTAGCCGAACATGATCTTTAGTGGTCACATAAGAGGTAAACCACTCCTTGTTTGGAGACACATGAAGTGATGCCCCTGAGTCTATAATCCAGTCACTCAGTGCATTTCCATCAGATGCTATAAGAAGAGCTGAGTCCATTGTATTCTTCAAGAAGTAGATGTCTCGTGACACTAGACTGTCATCCTCTGCAACAGTGTTTGTCACATTTATTTCTTGGATCTTCACTGAGGACTTGTTCTTCTCACCATGGTCTTCAGCTTTCTCTTTGCCTTTTTCTGCTTTCCATTCTCTGCAGTCTCTTTTCATGTGACCCTTCTTGCCACAATGGTAGCATTCTATGTCACTCTTGCCTTTAGCACTGCGGGACTTGCTACAAGACTGATTCCTCTTTCCACCTTTGTACTTTTCTTTGGTCCTTCCCCTGACAACTAAGGCTGTTCCTTTGCCTTTGTCGATTGTCTTTCTATTGGTTTCTTCAGTAAGCAGACTTCCTTCTACACCTGCTATGTTCAAACCATCTGGAGGTGCAGAATTACTCAAAGCTGTGCGAAAAGTGTCCCAACTTTCCGGCAATGTGATCAACAGGAACATAGCTCTAACAGGTTCATCAAACTTGACACCTTGAGCTGACAACTGACTATAGATTGTGTTGAATGCATTCAGATGATTGGACATAAGTGTCCCTTCCTTCATCTTCAAGTCAACAAGCTTCTTAAGCCAGTATACCTGTGAAGTTGCACTCTGCTTCTCATAAAGATCACTCAGCTTTAACCATGCTTGATAAGCCGACATCTCGTCTGCTACATTGAAGTAAACGCTTTCTGCTAAAGTCAGCATGATGGTAGAAAGTGCCAATTCATCCATTTCGCTCCATTCATCTTCGTCCATATCTTCTGGTTTTATCCCCTTGAGCTTTATAGGTTTTATCTACTTCTTTTGTACCAACACATGCCAAATCTGCTTCTTCCACAATGGGAAATTGGTTCCATCCAGCTTCTTGATATTGTAAAGAGCAGTGTCCTGTGATCCAGCCATAGCTACGCTTCACAATGGTTTACTTTCCTGGGAAAAATTCGGCAGAGTTTCCCCTGTAAACTGACCTCTGAACCGATATCAACCTGTCAAATGAATCAAGAAAGCTTCAGATTTTGCATAAATTTCGGTAGAGTCTCCTTTGTAAAATGGCTCTGGTGTACTCAAAACAGACCAAAAAACAGCTCAAAAAACATTGTCTCTTTGACACTGTAAGCTGCGGGTAAACCTATCCTGCACCTGTACTGTCTCTGACTGTCCTATCACTGTCCTGTAAGCATAGACTGCGACAATGCCTCAACGGCAGTAAAGCAAAGATGCAATCCCAACTGTCTAACTCACAGTCAATACATCCTAGCTGCCTATCTAAGGGTGCTCGAGGGATTGCTCCAAGACCTGTATCACCGAAAGGATCTCAACATTCGAGAATCCCCCAGCTCAATAAAACCTCACTCGACCCTCAACAAAGGCTGCAGTAAATCTGACAGTACATAGACTTCCCACAAAGTCATACATCCACAAATTTCCCACTGTATGATGTAACTGCTGCGGCGGTTGTTTGCTGCGTGACTCACAGCCAGCAAACCCTCAACAGACATACATCATCTCTGACAATACATCCAATGTGGAAGTACCTGCAATGTCAGGATGAAATCTGGAATATCAAGCGGCAAACACAAGCTACCTGATGAACTAGTGGATGTCGCCTACAGTCTGTGTGTAGAGGCGTGTCGTATGTGACACGCCTCCAAGAACTATGAGCCGTCCTTCGATGTGTAGATAGGCACAAATCAACACTCTGGGAGTGTCGATATCCTCAGCACCTGCAGTCGTAGGCCGAAAACCCCAAATTTGCAGAGTCGGATATGCACCCGCTAAGACCACGTAGTCAAAAATGGCCTGCGCAAACCTTTGTCGAGGCCGAACGGTGGCCGAGATGACCTCAGAATGAAATTCTGACAACACCGAGGCCTTTGGGCAATCCCACAGGATTTGGGGCCATGTCTTCGCCTGTCAAATTTCACTCCAATCTGAGTTGGTGACTCTAGCCTCCTGCAGTGCTGCCCCGAGCCTCGATCTGAGCTCTGATACCAGTTGAAGGAGTACGAGCGGAAGTGTGACGCGAGAGAGAGTGCGAGAAGAAGAGCACAATGATATGGTGAACTCGCTCTACTGTAATGTGTAGAGCATAGTGAGTTCTTATTAGGTTTTTACAAAAGAACATGTGTACATACCTAGCGGCCCGCCCACTTACCTGGGCAACCACATTGGGCTTCATACCCCAACAAAATGCTGCTACCAAGAGGAACCACTACCCTTTGTCGTTTCAGGATGAGATTTTCAACCAAGTCGCAAGACACGAGTAGTATTCTATTATGGATGGTTTCAGGTTACTTTCATATCGGTATCATGTTGGAGGACCAATTAAAGACTACGTTCATCTCACCATGGGAGTGCTTTGCTTGTGCCTTTTGGATTGGCGAATGCATATGTGACATTTCAGGATTGGATGAATAGGGTATTCGGGCCATATTTGGGTAAGTTTATTAGAGTTTCTATGGATGATATTGGTTGCTATAGTTCGAGGGTAGAGCACTTGTCCAAGTTGAAGTTGTGTTTCGAAGGACTAGATGAAGAAGGAGGGAAATTGAACCCGAAGAAGTGCAAGTTGGCACAGCCGTGAGCTCATCTTTTGGGCCTTGTGGTCTCACAGAATGGGATTGAAGCGGATCCGAAAAAAGTGAAGGCTTTAGTTTTGATGGAGCCTCCCACCGATGCGATAGGTTTGGCTTCTTTTGTGCACAAACTCAAGTATTTGGCTAGGTTATTTTAGATGCTCTCCCAGTATGTGTACCCCCTTCAAAAGTTAAGCCAACAGGTTCACGGTTTCCAATGGATTGAAGATACACAGGTAGCCTTTGACAAGGTGAAGGAGATATTGTGTCAGACAGCTGCCTACAATGTGTCCTCCTAACAGTGAAGATGCTTTTTATCTGGCCATGACGTTGGGTATGATTGCTATAGGTGCGGTATTAATGCAAAAGGTAGGTACGTGCTACAAACCAATCTTTTTTTCTAGCAAAGTGATTAGCCAAGGGGAGAGATCATATATAGAGGCTGAACAATGGGTGATGACCTTGGTCTTTGCCTGTCACAAGTTCAAGGTCCATTTAATCGTGTGAAAGTTTTATGTGCTCACATCTAACAATTTGTTGCCTGAAGCGGTGCTTCATCTCCAGCCAGGGAGAAGAATAAGCAAATGGGTACTGGAATTGCAAGAGTTTGAGTTTGAATTTAAAATTGATCATACGAGTAGGTCTCATTTGGCAGATATCTTGGTCAACAAGGATGCGGACCTACCCATCTACCCGAGGGTGGTGAAAGAGGATGTTACAGAGGAACCAGATATGAAGGAAGTTTTTACCATGTGGTTTGATGGCGCTTATAAAAGAGTTGTACAGAAGGGAGGAGGTGGTGTGGTCATGCAAGATCCCCAAGGTGCGTTAATTTTCTCCAAGGCCTATAATTTGGAGGGTGTTCACATGAATAATGAAGCAGAATACTTGACCCTTCACTTGGGTCTCAAGCAATGTGTTGAATTTGGCATCTCGAGGTTGGTAGTTAAGGGTGATGCCCTCCTAGTTATAAAGCAACTTTCCGGGCAGTGGCAGGTAAAAAGAGATTCTCTCAAAAATTGGTTTTTCTCCATAAATAAGTTGTTAAAGTTCTTTGAAAAAGTGCAGTTCAAGCATGTTAGGAGAGAAGAGAATCAAGAGGCGGATTGGTTAGCTAGCAATCGAGTGCAGACTCAAGTATCAAGTCTATATGTGGCAATGGCTACTTATGCAGGTAGGGAAACTCTCAAGGAGGTTGATGATTTTTTTAATACAAGTCAATATTCGGAGGGGTTTGTCAAATCTGCAAAAGGGAAGAATTGTTCAAAAGGCATGGAAGTTCACTATGGTGGGAGAAGATTTGATGACCTACGGAAGAGACGGAGTGTTGAGAAGAGTTTTTACAAGGAAGAGATCGGCTTGGTATTGGAGCAGTGTCACGAGGAAAGCGGTCATCAAGGCAAAGATCAGGTTTTGTTTTGCATTTTAAGAGGTGGTTTTGGTGGCCTTCAATTGTCTGAGATGTGCACTACTAGTGCAAGACATGCCATCCATGCCAAACGATTGGTGAAAGGAGACTAGTAGCTGAACCACAAGGGGCTATCATAGCTCAAGATGCGTTTGAAAAGTGGGGATTGGATGCCATCGGTCCATTTCCCTAGTCTGCAAGTGGTAAGAAGTACATTGTGGTGGCCATTGATTATCTTACCAAGGAGGGTTGAAGCAAAAGCAGTAAAGGAGGTAAATGCCCATACAATTTCTCAGTTTGTTTTTTATTGCATATGTTGCCACTTTGGAGTGCCTTGGGTGCTCATTTCCGATCGGGGTCAAGGTTATTTCCAATCGGGGTCAAGGTTTTAGAAGCAAGTTGGTGCGTGCACTAGTGGCAAAGTTGGGTATTCAGCATAGATTTTCATCTCCATACCATCCTCAGTGCAACGGTTTGGTTGAGAGTGCAAATGGAAAGATGGTCAACATGCTCACAAAGTGTATATACAAGCAGGTTGAAGAGTGGGAAGTTAACCTTGATAAGTGTTTGTGGGCATACAAGACCTCTTATAAGGTGGCTACCAACTTTACTCCTTATGAGTTGGTTTATGGCAAGGAAGCACTGTTGCATGTTCATGTGCATCTAGGTGCACTAAAAGGGATGTGGCGGAGATAACCGTGCGGTGCGGTACAAAGAGATGAAATATTAACAGTAAGAGGGAGCTCATGAAGTACATAGAAAACCTTATCTCTTATTATGAATAATAAACTGTGTCTTCGAAACCTTACAAAAATGCCTTTTATACCCTGGCTAAGGGTCTTATATGTACAAAGTCTAGAACTACTTTAGAAATAAGTGACCTATACTGTAAACTTGTCTAATCTCATGATACAGCTTGGAAGCTCATAGCCTCGGATCTCGCATAAATGAAAATTCAACAAAGATCTAATGATTTTTTGACGGGAAATTTACATTAACTTTATGTTATGTAGGTTCAAAGGACCTTTTGAGCATCTCCTTCTCTTGTAAAAGCATCTATTGTTGGAATCTTCCAACATGCCCCTTCCTCCTACTGCATGTCGTCCCTGACATGAGTCAAGGTCTGGTAGTAAGGAACTCTAGTGGATCGGGGTGCAATGGTTATCCTGGGCTATAGAGAGGCTTGCTATTTGTGTGCCGGGTGTGTTCCCCTTTCCCTCCATCCAACATCTTGGTCAATTGTGGGATTACAGCAATTGTAATTGGAAAGGCGGGACCAGCTGGGTCTCCAGTATAACCTAAATGAGACAAAAATGATATTGATCAGCAGAGCTCTAGAACGGGTTATCAAGGTGTGTTTACCAGACTGTGAATCCAAGTTTGAGTTGAAAGCTTGGCAATGGCCTAAGAACAGACACTTCCTTAAACCTCAAATCAAGGAAGTGTATTGCACACTAATGTATTCAAAGGATTGGTTCTCTTTGCTTAATAAGCAGTGGGTCAAGCATTGAACGGAGTCAAGGTGAGAGATAGTTTTAAGGAATATATGGCACCCACCGTGGCTGCATAAGATGAAGGTGTTTGTGTGGAAGGTTCTATGGGGATCCATGCCAACTAGGGTGAAGGCGTGCACTAGGGGGATCGGACCAGATAGATGTCCACAATGCACATCTGCTAGTGAAGAACTCACTCACCTATTCAAGGAGTGCCCATTGGCAATTTGTGTCCTACCTTGAAAAATCTACAAATGGTTCCAGAAAACGTGGAAATAGGATTCTTCAAGAATGAACTTTTTTGGGAGGGAAGGTGTTTAAGAGTCAAGCGCTTCTCATCTCATGCAAATTGTGAGATATTGCTATTCCCTTCAAGTCGAGAAGGAAAGGAATGGTCGGATATTTGAGAGCACATTGGAAATAGTTGAGTACACAAAGATAATCCAAGAAACCAAGGAAGCAATCATCGCCATTAAGAGACAGATAAACTCAGATGAGTGGAACAAGGCCTTAGACTCCGCTATGACTGACTCTCTTGGGTAAGCATGTGAGATCATCTCTTGCCATGAAGTGTCTCTCCCTTCAGCCGATGGAATCATGGCCTTGGGAAGCTATCATGGCTTGACACATGCATGATAGAAACTTGTTATTTGTTTGCTATACTAATTTAATCTACTCACAATTGTGAGTTTTACACCAAAAAGAAGAAGATGAAGACACTATTAGTCACTTTTAAGTCCTTATCATTCTCTTCCCCTCCATGAACTCCAAGATAATAAACATTCACCCAAGTCAACTTCTTGTGTAATGCCACCAACCTTCACATTCAAGCCAGGTTGAAAGCATTTTTGGAGATGCCGTCACCTAGCATCATTCAAAAACAACTAAGAGCTTCTTTTTCCTACCCATGTTAGGGCATTTTGCTACAATAAGTATGTTCCAAGGGATCATATCCATCTTCTTTTTTTGCAAAACTCACAATCTGTGAGTTAATTGTATTAAGCACAACATAAAAATTACAAAAAAACCTCAAGCTCAAGCCGAGCCTTGAGGTGCTGAAGATTAAAAATTGGCTATCTACTGCCTCTCACCAAGGCTAATCATAATGGGCTTTACAAAGTAGGCGAACTATAGTTATAGGCTTTTACTTATCGTCGCAGGTTGACAACACAACATGGGTAGTCCTAGACCAATCTCCCGAGTCTTGCTTGCTTCCGAGAGTATAGATCATCACTCTGCTTTCTTGTATAATCTTTGAGAAACTTGCCACATCAAGATCTCCTTCAAACACATGGCAGTTCCTCACCCACTATATATGGTGATAGAAGAAGTACCTGACAGTTTGAGTGTAGATAAGAAGAGCAGGACTTCCCATTTTCTTGCCACCAAAGATCATATCAGTCTTGAAGAACCTTATCTGCCATGTCATTTGGACCCACTTGCGGATTTTCCTTGCCAGGTCTTTAATTGCTTGGCATTCCATGAGTAGGTGGGCCAGATCTTCACTAGCTATCCTGCACCCCAAGATCGATCGTGCCCAATTCCTCATTCTTGGATCTTTATGCCCATCAATAGAGCACCCCACATCACCTTCCACAAAAATATCTTCATAAAATTGTTGACAGGCACATCAGTATGACAATTTAGTGGTCAGTCAGATCTGTTTTGCTAGTCACTCGGATTCTGGTCAGTCGGATTCTGGGTAGTCGAATTATGGTCAGTCAGATGTTGCTGCGTCGGATTCTGGATTACTGTTGAATCAGATATTGTTGAGTCTGATATTATCTGAAGTCGGGTTTATACTGAGTCGGATTTCTTCTGAGTCGGATTTCTGCTTAGTCAGATATTTGGCCAAGAACTTCTTTTGGGCAGTTACAACTGTTTCGTGTTGGATAATTCATGGGCTTATAGGACGACTTGGGGAGATGATCTCTCGAGCTGTAAGCCTGTCTTGAAGATGAATACGAGTTCTGAGTTTACCCTAATCTCTACTCCTTGCTCTGTTTGATCTTGTCTCTGTGTTATTCTGCTGAGTCTGATTCTTGTATTAAGCCTTATGAGGACTGTTTGGCTTGTTTTTCTTCATGTGTTGTTGAACCCCAACACATTTGGCGATCCTGCTGAGTCTGTCTCTCTGCTGTGTCTGTTTCTCTACTGAGCCTATTTCTCTGCTGAGCCTGTTTTGCTGTTGTGCCTGATGTATTAGTGTGTTGGCATTGCGTGAGTTGGGTTGTGTGCTCCATTGGGAGATGTTGCATGTCAGAGAGACCATTTGATGTTGCCTTGGGGGGCATCATTCATCCCCAACATTCATCTATAGATTCCTATTTTCAACAATTCAGAGAATCGGGGGACTGTACCTGAATCGTACTAATGGAGGCTTGAGAGTGGGTCTAGTGCTCTGGCGTGTTGACATTTTGGGCCATGAGCAGCATGAGCGATTGCGATTGTAGAGCAGATGGTGGACAATGTGGTTTCTTGGAAGCGCAAATAGATGAAGCAAAGTACCAAGTGAGAGAGGAAATAGGGGTTGTCTCGTGAAGGGCTGCAAGATAGAGGATCCAATTTGCTGAATCTAAACCTGCATATTCAACCTGACGCTGTTGAATCAAAATGTGAAGTTGCTGAATTCAACTCTATTTGTGCTGCTGAATCAAAACTGTAGCTGGGATTTATTTCAGACAACTTGCGCAGTGCAAGAATCCTTGAGAAGTTTGGAGTGTTTCAAGTAAGAGTTATTTCAAATTTTGCACAAATTTTACCTGAATTTCTGATTTTAGAAGTTGTATAGCATGATGAAGCACCTATATGTCAAGATGGGAGTGGATCTAGGTATTGTATCCTATGCTCTCCACTTTCAAATTACATGTAGTCTCAGTTCAGTGTGGTGCATTGAATATGAGGGCTCACTTGCTATCTGATTTTTGATTTCCGAAAATGGGTAAAAAGAAGAAGAAGAAATGTGAGGTTTGCATGAGTAGGCTGCATGAGGTGGATGCTTGTCCGTATGTGGTTGATGAGTTCTCAAAGGGAGAGAATTGCAAAAAATGGTGCATGGTCAGATTGTGTAGAAAGCTTCACAAAGTTGTAAAAATTTTGCATAAAGCATCATGCTTTGAAGAGATGGAGAGGGCATTAGACAAGCTAGATGACCTAGAGTATGAGTTGGAGAGTGCATATGAGTGGCTTGCTGATCATAAAGGGGAAAGACGTAAGTCATGTGCAAGTAGGAAGAAAGTGAGTTGTTTGCGAGAAGCATGTCAGAAATTGAGGGATGTTTTTGAGGAGGTGTTTGAGTTGAGCGAGGATGAGGATGATGAGTGGGAATACCCAATGGGCGTGTCAACATGTCAGGGAAAGGGAGTACAAGTGGGAGGAGTGAGCCAAAGGAGCCACCAAGGACCCATAGATACCCCTAATCCGACATCAGAAATTCCACCAAATGGGAAAATTCTTCACCACATACATCCAAATAAAAACCATGATGTTGAAAACATGTGTAGAAGCAATGTTTTTGCATCAGATAGTCTCAGATTTGAAAATTCAGCTTGTAAACCATATCAGATTTCAGTTCCAAGTCCTCCTAGAGAATACTCTGATGTTGCAAAAACCATTATTTTTTCAAGTTTTCTTGACCTATTGGAGCAAGATGGAAACACAACATCAATGCATGCTTCCACTCACCAAGATAGGATTGAACATCACCAAAAATCAGATCAGGGGAGTCAATCTGAGTGTCCAAAATCAGATCAGGGCAGTCACCCTAAATGTGGAAGACTTCATGTTTTAAGTAAGGGAGATGGCATTGATGATGATATGTTTGTTGTTGATTCTAAGCAAGTTTTTGATCCAATTTTGAAGCCTGAGACGTACTATGGAAGTGATCCTATGGACCAACATAGAGATTTTTTGATAGGTGGAGTGGAATTTTCTGATCTAAAAACATTGTCGCAAGTACTTGATTCGAATTCTAATGTGATGCAGCAAACTCCAAGATTTCTTGGAATGCAAAAACAGATTTGTTTGATTTCAGAGACAAACACAGATTTTTATGATGTTTTTGGGGAGGAACTTGAGCAAACTATTGTAGGTTTGCCAAATTTGTGTGAGGATGATGCTACGACTCTGTTTTATCGCTCTGAATCAATTCAGATTAAAGCAAAAGAAGATCAGATTGGTTCTTTTCTGAATTTGCAAATTCAAGAAAGTTGGTTTTTGGAGCCTAACTCAAATTTTGAAGCAAAGTATCAGTGTTCTAAGATGTTGCAGATGTTGACGACGCATTGCTTGATGGTTGCAAAGAGTTTTTTTCATTTTGAACCAATTCCAGGTCATCATGAAGTGAAATTTGGTTTGTTGGAAGTGTTATTTGCTGCAAATTGGTGGCTAAAGTTGATTATGGAGATGTATCTCAGCTATTTGAGCTTGTTCTCAAAGTCAAAAGTTGCAGATATTCAAACTTGTGGAGTTTTTCAAGATCAGATTTCTATGTTTGAAGTACATGTTATTGATGTTCTCAATGCAGAAGTTGCAAATCATATTTTGCAGATGCACAATGTTGAGGCTGATGACTCAATGATCCATATTTCATATTGTTTAAAACAGATTTTGCAGATTGATGATCAGGCAGAAACAATTTTTTCCTTGATTTTGCAAAAGTCACATGGAAATCAAAGGGATATGATATTTTGGATGTTTTTCATGACAAAATTATAGAGTTTGCTGAATGAAATGATTGATTCCTATGGAAGGAGTTGTTCTATCTCTGATTTACCTAAAATTCTTGATTTTGACAAGAAGGACTTTATTTCAGATTTGGAGACAATTCTAACTCAATGTTGGAAGAGTTTTGTCTATTTGCAAAGTTTTATGAAGTAGATATTGCAGATTTTCAGATAGATACAATATTTTGGATGCAATATCAGAATTCTAAAATTTTGATGTAGATATCAGAATTTGTAGAGATGAAGATGCTCTTGAAGCTGAATTTATTTTCAAGAAGATTCAGTATGATTGTTGATTATTTGTTTTACAAGTTTATCTTGTATGAGGAGGATTGGATGTGTTTGTATATGATGATGTCGGAGTATTGGCATGTTGCTATATATTGGTGCACAAGTAATTCACTTGATCTAGTGAGGTACTGCGCAACACTTTGGGATATCAATGTAATTTTTTTGGGGAATTATTGGGCGGTGTCTAGTTGTTTTGTATGGTGTATGTTGTGTATCTTGGATTAAGTTCCAGGCACTACACTTTGCATCATATAGGGCTATTAGCACTAATATTTTGGGATAAGGCATTTGACTTTGATCAAGGGATGCATGGATCTGAGTTGGATTTCTGAGAAATCCACCATCGGGACGTGCCATGTGTTGACAGGCTCATCAGTATGACAATTTAGTGGTCAGTCAGATCTTGTTTGCTAGTCAGTCGGATTCTGGTCAGTCGGATTCTGGGTAGTCGGATTATGGTCAGTCAGATGTTGCTGCGTCGGATTCTGGATTACTGTTGAATCAGATATTGTTGAGTCTGATATTATCTGAAGTCGGGTTTATACTGAGTCGGATTTCTGCTTAGTCAGATATTTGGCCAAGAACTTCTTTTGGGCAGTTACAAGTGTTTCGTGTTGGATAATTCATGGGCTTAGAGGACGACTTGGGGAGATGATCTCTCGAGCTGTAAGCCTTTCTTGAAGATGAATACGAGTTCTGAGTTTACCCTAATCTCTCCTCCTTGCTCTGTCTGATCTTGTCTCTGTGTTATTCTGCTGAGTCTGATTCTTGTATTAAGCCTTATGAGGACTGTTTAGCTTGTCTTTCTTCATGTGTTGTCGAACCCCAACAAAAATGTGGCCACTTTGGCTTCCAAATGTTCTTCGTAACTTCCACCCACCATTCTTTTGGCCATTGTCTCTTCCACATTTTATTGAGGGGGCTAGATCAATTATTCTTGTTTTTTTATGCATGATATATGCCTTTAGAATGGGGTTTCTAAAAAAGACTACTTTCAGGCCATCTCTAGGCATTCCACTCAATCCCAAATTCATAGATTGGCATTGCAACATTGTCAAGCTCTTTTAACACTTTGTTGACTTACAATATCTCATAGCTATTTAGTTGATACTAGGCTGCCAAAAATTCTATGGTCTTTCGGCTCTTACTATTATCGTCTGAGAAGTGAACAAGCCGATTCAGACCCTTATTATTCACTTTCCTGACAGTTTCTATGCAATAGGGGTTTTGTGGTGGTCCTAAAACTTTAGAGAGCTAGGGAGACAAGTGCAAGATGGAATTATTGAAGTACCTTGTTTCTTCCCCCCCACTCCAATACCCCAGCTGCTTTTTTGCACTTCCTTACTAGTTCCCCCGAGATGCCACCTAGACTTAGTCTAGACCATGTCGGGACAAAAAGTTTGTCGTGAAATTGTACCCCGTTCCACTTACCACCTTTTGAACCAAGTTTAGCTGCATCTAACATATCCTTGGTCATGATAGCCCAAGCTTGGTTGTGTTTAGCCAATGAGACCATAAATTTGGAGCACATGGCCTTAGCATTGGCAACTGGGTTAAGAATTGCAAGACCTTCTTGGTCCACTGGTCGAGTGTCTGACTCCCAATTGTCCCATTGCCATGGTCTGGAGTTTTTCATGTTGTTTTTCCATAAGAATATTTTACTCGTTTTAAGAACTCTTTCCAGTCACACTTAGCCATCTTGAGCAGTGAGCTGGTGAAGGCAATATAGGGGAGCATAAATGAATTTATCACTTTAATCCGGCTTGGGAATGGGTGAAGAGCATACTTCCACACCTTCTCATCTTAGAAGGGTCAAAGGAGTCATTTTTTGATAGGGGGATCAACCTCAACTTCTCTATATTACACTTGTAACCTAAGGCCACGAAAAATGTTTGCACAATCTCCAAATCATTCCTGACAACCTGGGGGCATGCCTTCAAGAAGAGGAGTGAGTCATATGCAAAAAAAAAATCCAGGAGCTGGTCATTGCCCGGTAAAGTCAATCCTTGTAACTCCCCTCATGCAGCACTGGCTTTGAGCATCATGATTAGAGGATGTGATCCGATGGTAAAAAGCAAGGGGGCCAAGGATTCTTAATAGACCTTTTGACCTTGAAGGAGCCCACAATTATGTCATTAAATAGGAGCTCTGACAGGCTTCCAACACCCAATGTGCAAATGAGGTGAAATGGGTGTGGCCCAAAGCCCAAAGCTTCCATGACATCTTCTATATATGACCATGTTATTCTATCATAAGACTTGTCAAGGTCAAGCTGTAGTAGAATGCACTCTTGCTTGGTGGAGGATGCATATTTGATGCCCACCATTGCTGTCAAGATGTTTTCATAAATGGATCTTCCTTTAATGAACCCATGCTGATGGGGAGAGATGATCCTACAGTAGGGGGACTAGTCTAAGGGCGATCGCCTTGGCAATAATTTTGTAAGCTACTAACATCATAGTCATAGGACACCAATGCTTTAGGTGAGAGCAGTAAACCTGTTTGGGGATGGGTTTGATAAGCCCTCTCTTTATGCTTGTATCCAATGACCCTTTGATAATGGCTTGGTTAGTCAACATGTGACTGGGACCTTGAGATCATCCCAAAATTCTCTAAAGAATTCAACCATCATCCCATCCCAACCAGGGGATTTTCCCTTTCCAAGATCTTGTAATGCTAGTGAACATTCGTCTTCGGAGAATGCCACTTCTAGGCAGCTAGCTTTGGATTGGGGAACCTTCTTCTTGATAGTCTCAAGCAAACTTGCTTTGGCTTCATCCACTTCCTGGGACCGGGTCTCTAGCTAGCCAATAATCTATCTTAGATAGTTCAGCATTAGACCAGCCATCTCATCTTGGTTCTGAATTGTATTGCTATTCTCATCATAGAGCGAGTGGACATGGCCCCGGCTCTTCTTGACTTTCAAAGCCCTTTAAAAATGTGCTTGATTAAAGGCTTCCGATTGTAGGAAGGTCTCCCTAGAGAGCAATCTCACCTTCTTGATTTCCTCAAGCTATTCATTAGCCAGGTTAGATTTAGCTTTGAGCCACCGCTTGTGCTCATCCTCTGTAGCTAGCCTAGTAGCCTTTCTTGAGGTTAGGTGAGCTACGTCCGGCGGTGTCCATAGCAACTCACAATGATCTATCTTCTATGATAGATGAGTATGCTACTCACCACAATTTTAAAGATGTAATTTCAGCCCTTGCCTTAGGGAAGAAGGAAGAATCATTTACCTTGCAGGATGGTTATCTTCTCTATGGCAATAGGCTATGTGTTACTCACTCTCTTCATGTGATAAAGTGATGTATGAATCCCATGATCCTCCCTATGTGGGGCATTCAGGGATTCAACCTACCCTTTGCAGAGTAGAGATGTATTTCTATTGGCCTACCATGAAGATGGACATACAAGACTATCTGTCAAAATGTGTGGTATGCCAAAAGATAAAGTATGATAGGGGGAAGAAAACTGAATTTCTCCAGCCTTTACCAATTCCTAATTCACCATGGGAGAGCATATCCATGGATTTTATCTTTGGATTGCCCAAGTCATCCATGAGAATACGGGAATATGGACAATAGTAGATAGGTTAGTAAACCAGCACATTTTATACATGGCATATTGGTGGTTCTTTAAAAGAATTCAGTAGGTGGGAATATTCCCTCCTATTGCCTCCCCCTCCTTACTCGACCTGCTTTCCCCACCACTTTTGTGTTGCATAGGCCTCGCCTCCTTCCCCCGAGCCTCTTTTGCAACTCTGCCACATAGAGAGAGGAGGAGGAGAAGAAGAAGCAACCTCAGTTGCACATCGATAGGACACACTAGAGAGAGGATAAGAAGAAGAAGAAGAAGCAGCCTCAGCTACACATGAGAGAGAAAGAGAGAGAGAGAGAGAGAGAGAGAGACGCCTTCTATTTCTAGGGTGAGAGAGAGAGATGCTAAAATAGGGATGGTGACCATACGAGAGAATTTTATAAGATTCTCAACAACATTCAATTTTCAAAATGTGTACTCCATACTAAGGCACACCAAATGGCAACCCTCTTCATATCCCAAATTTTTACACACGATGACTTGCCAACATCAATAGTGTTGGATAGAGATCCTCAAATGACTAGTAATTTTGGAAGTGTTGATAGAGATCCTCAAATGACTAGTAATTTTTGGAAGGGTCTCTTTGAGAATCTAGGTACTAGGCTTAATTTCTCTTCGGCCTATCACCCACAAATGGATGACCAAAGTGAAATAGCCAACCTTACGATTCTAGATCTACTTAAAACCTATGCTACCAAAGTAGATCAACATTCACAATGGGAAAAGTACCTACCTCTTGTAGAGTATGCGTACAATAACATTGTCCATACTACTACAGGGAAGACACCTTTAAAAATCATTGAAGGAAGACCAAAAAGTCCCTTGCTACTTAAGGTACATGGGAAGATCTTCGCTATTGCGGATGAGTATAGTCAAGACCTACAAGAATCTTTCCAAAAGATTAAGGAGGCTATCTCCATCTCACAACAAAGGCAAAAGGATGCTGCTAACAAGCACAGAAGGGCCTTAGCTTTCATGGAACATGATTGGGTCCTACTCACATTTCCCAAGGCTCGATTGAGGCAGACTACATGCAAAAATCCTATGGGCCACCAAAAGTATTATGATAAACTAGCAAAAAGATACTATGGTCCTTTTCAAATCCTAAAACCAATCAATGAGATGGTCTAAGAACCCAAGTTGCCCAACCATTGGTTCATTCACAGTTCTTTTCATGTGAGCCTACTTAAGCCTTACAAAGGAGAGCCACCACAAGAACCAATCATTGAGAACCCACTAGAGATCAAAGATCAAGAAGAGGTGCTTCAGCCTGAATTGATTCCTTGACATGAAGACAAGGTACTAAGACATTGTAAGATTATTTGACAGTACCTTATTAAATTCAAAAATTATCCTTTTGAAGATGATAGATGGATGCAAGGAACACAGCTTAAGGATGGTATGCACCTTGTCAATTCTTACAATGATACAATAGAGTAAGCAAATGATTTTTTTGTCTTATAAGACTAGTTCTTTTCTTTTTATTGTGCACAAATTTAAGTAGTATGCATGCTTAGAATCATGTTTCTGATGACGACATCTCTCAAACACCAAGTAGAACTTGTCACTCTACTTTGGGAGAATGAAATGGACTCAAAAGCAAACATGCTTGCGACAGCTAAATCTCCCAAGCACCAAATGGATTAGTCATCCATTTTGGAATGATGTAATAGGGTAAAATGGGATCCTCTACCCGTTAAGAAACATAGACTAATGAGTTAGGATTTACCTCCTCTACCTCACAATCGAGGATGACTATGATTTTAAGAGAGAGGTAATGTCATAAAATCTAATATCTAACTAAATTAAATGATTTTCTCATACTAAATTGATCATTTAATGTGGGAGAATAAATGGGAACAAGAGTTAGAATATAGAGATGTGCTTATGGATCTATCTAAGCAGGTGACCAAAGGCAATGGGTCTAAATGGGATGGTCTAGCAAACAGCAATGCCAGCTAATGGAGCATTAAAAGACCTTAGGGTTAGCTTCATTAAAGACCTCCAAAGGTTAGTGTTAAAATTCCTTAGACCTAGGACCTTTAGATACTTTAGACCTTAGACAAGCTAGGCATGTGCTTAAGGTGCTTGTTGTGCTTGAGCTGACGAAGGTTCTTGAGGTGCTTGTCGTGCTTGATGACCAAGGTGCTTGAGTTGCTTGTCATGCTTGAGCTGATGAAGGTGCTTGTCGTGCTTGATGACCAAGGTGCTTGAAGTGCTTGTCATGCTTGATGGCTAGGGTTCTTGACGTGCTTGTCATACTGCTTGAAGGCCAAGGTGCTTGAGGTGTGCAAGTCAACCATGATCCCTACAAGAAGGGGGGCGAGCCCTAAAGCTAGGGGTATGAGAGAGAACACACACACACACTCAGTCAGGTCAAGCCCAAGACTTAAGAGGCAACAAGGACAAGTACCTACACATGCTGCCCTCATGTAGTGCATAAAGCCTATTGGTTGACCTCTAAAGGGGTCCAATGAGAATTTAGTCTATTTAATTAATTGTTTAAGCATTTTTCAGGCCCTCTCTTTCAAAGGGGAAAGGAGGACACTTGTCCAATTCTACCATGGTTGCTTGATATGT
This sequence comes from Adiantum capillus-veneris, assembly GCF_014529385.1. Taxonomy (NCBI): domain Eukaryota; kingdom Viridiplantae; phylum Streptophyta; class Polypodiopsida; order Polypodiales; family Pteridaceae; genus Adiantum; species Adiantum capillus-veneris. The sequence continues at coordinate 18,195,775 of NC_140933.1, forward strand.
CTAATGCATGTGATTGGCTAGTCTAGAGAAGGTCCAATCAATATCGAGATTGAGCTAGGAAGAGTGGTCGATCCAAACAAGGAGAGGGGTAGCTTGACCATATACTCTCTCTCTCACACACACACACACACACACTCACATACACGCTCATTCTCATGGCATGTTGAGCAAGAAATCCATCTCCATCTCCAAGCTTGAGAAGTTGCGAGCCTACACCAACAACTCTTCGCTATGGAATGCAAATCCAACTAAGATCCATGCTTCAAAGTGCAAGCTTACCATCTTCTTCATCTCCATTGCGAGCTACTATGCTATGCTAAGCTACAATAGTAATACAAGTGAGGAGATTATTTCTTTCTCGTAAGAATACTTCTTCTTCCTCTTCCCGACCCTCATTCCCTGCTAGCTCTCTCCACCTTTGAAGGTTTTTGAGGTCTTGGGACTAAGGAGGGGGACAAGTTAATGCTTTCATTAGATTAAGTTACGGGCATAATTGTGGTGCATGAAGCTCTCTATCTTCATTGCACCATCAAGGTCTCAAGGAACACAAAGCTTGTATTGTACCAAGTCTCTCTTTATGGGAGAATCTATAATACAAAATCCTTTTGGAGGGGGAACCAGCTCCACATAAATTTGATCCTCAATTGTTGTCAAGTTCTCTAATTGTCTCTCTTGCAAATTATTGTTCATGCCAAGTTAATCAAGTATAATGATTATGTTGCTACTTCTAATTAAGTTCTCCCTCTATTTTCTCAAAGTATTCTCAAAAAAATGCTCACTATAGTTTTCTTAATTTCGTTATTCTTAATGTTCATAGTTCATTTATGTTACAGAATATTACTTGAAGCTTTGGGACTAATGCCTCGCTCATTTGGTGACTAAGCTTCCCGACTCTGACTCTTATGCCATGTATTTTTAATGGCGACTTGGAGGTACCAATTCAAGGCCAAAAACCTAATTCCATAAGTTCTTGGAGATTTAGGCCTCTTTCATTGTACTGATCTATGGATGTCACCATTTTTTCCAGTAGGTTGGCATATTTTGGCTCCTAATGCTTTGTTTGTCGAATGTCAATGCTATGTTGTGAAACAGGTCCTACGATCGTAGTAGCGACTGATGGAGCCTGTGCTTTGAGAAGCGATTGTGGATGGCTGTGGGTTCTTTGTTATTTGAGTTTCCAATAGCAATTTTGGAACCCACCTTGTCTTTCGTCCCTGTGTGACCGTCTTTGCGTTTGCTCGTTTTGCTTGATGACTTGATGGACATTAGGATTTGGTATCTAGACTTGATGATTACCATCGTAAAAGCCTTACTTTTGTAGTAGATGACGAGGTATCCATCTAGAGGTCATAGCACCCTCAATTGTGACTTGGATGTTGGCTCTTCCTTTTTATTTTTTTCCTTTGGGTGGAGCCATTTGTTTTTTGATTGATCCTCATTGTTCTAGGTTGAGCTACAACCTTGGGTAACCATATTTGAGTGTCACCTTTCATAAAATCCTTGTGCTTCGAGTAGCTTGACCGGAATCATCCGTTGCTGCACACTCGGGGGGGGGGGGGGGGGGTCACTTGATAATTATGTGACTATCACGTGAGTGCAGTAGAAGGGATCAATTATTTTTCTTTTTTCTCACATTTTTAAATCATGCCCACCAAATTTTGTGATGAAAATGGCTAAGAATTTAGTTCCCATGTGCATGATTAGACTTAGTTCCCATGTGCATGATTAGAGTAAATCCAAGCGGGAAACACCGACAAACCACAAAAACTGATGAGGTACAAAAAATCAAAAATGAAGTATAGTGTTTGTGTATCCATGATGAAATTTTGATTAGGGATATTACCCAAAAAGGTGATTCAGACCATGCTTTGGAGCAAAACAAGGAATTAAGTGATGAATGTTACCATGACACCTATGAAACCCAAGAATACGAGGAGCTTAGCACAGATGATGAGAAATAACATGCAGTATAGGGGGTCCTTATTATTAGCTAGACAAGGCCTATATAGGGCATGGTTGGGTGGAAAGTGGCATGCTTAGAGCTGAGGGGAAAGGGGAGTTATGGAGGAGGGGGAAAGCAAGGTAGCCTTTCATGAGATTTGCATGTTGATTCATGCTCTCTCTCTCTCTCTCTCTCTCTCTCTCTCTCTCTCTCTCTCTCTCTCTCTCTCTCTCTCTCTCTCTCTCTCTCTCTCTCTCTCTCTATGTTGAAGCGGAGCCACAGGAAATAACCCTTCCATGGCGAGTCCAACCAAGGGCCAGACTCTCTGGGCACAACCTCTTGAGGCGAGAAAGGACCTCATGTTCGGGTGGGGCTATCGATTGATTGACCTGAAAAAATTATCCACATGCAAGCTTGATGGGTTCGCTACAGCAAGGGGAGCAAAGTTTGTTTCTACAGCACCTTTGAATTCTGCCTCAGCAAGCGCTACCTCTTGTTGTCTTCTCCACGCAGTCGGTGATAGTATTCTCCATTGCTGCTGCTGCAAGGCTTTTTTTCCCCAAATTACATGGGTGCCCTAAGTTGGGCACCCTACCTGCATAAGGGTCAGTTCCCTTCCAAGAAGGAGCAGTTGGGGATAGTCAGCAACAATAAGGAACCCAAGTATAGAGCCTGCCAAGGTAAGCCGGTTCAAGAACCATGGAAGCTTGAACATACAAATCGGGCGGCTGCCAAAATATTGATGGAAAGAAAACCAAATTTGGAGAGGGCCAAGAACAAGGTTAGAGATTGTCTAGTTTCTTCTAAATTTCATCTAGAATTTATTTTGCAAAAAGATTACGAGCTTGAGAGAGATAGCACGACTATCTCTATAATCAGTTTTGGACCTTTAACTCGGTGTGGATACATGTAAGGCATGTCTTTATGTTTGGATTAAGGAGCATGGCTCAAGTAGTATTTGTTGATTGTTGTTGAATACAGAAGATCAGACACACAAGCTAGGCAATCGGCAAGGCAAGTTGCTGCTGGTAATTAAGAAGTTTTTGCATACTTGTGCAATTTATGTCATCACGATCCAAGGAAGGCTTGTGAAAGTTATTGTAAACAATACATTTATGACAAAAACATCGTCAACAAAGTGAAAATATGGAGTTGAAAATACAATCAAGCAAGGATTGAATACAGTAAAGCTTGTAAAGCTTGTACAAGCAAGGCCTATGTTTTGTATGCAAAGGACATGACGCTTACGCAAGTTTTTCTAACGGGCTTACAAGGGTAATTGGGCAACTCAGGTGACAATTGGTGGGGTTAATTTTCTATATGACACCGCCATACATTGCACCATGGTACATCATTCATGTTTTAACAAAGGAGCAAGGCTCCAACAAGGATAACGCATACAAGACTTTCTATCTTAAACAAGGCAAAGTTGCCTAGCAGTAAAGGCAAGCCAGGCATGGCTCGTGACTTGTAAGGCAAACTTATTTGGCAAGGCCAATCATTGATTGCATTTCATGAAGTCAACATGCATCTTTCTTTCTTGTTTGGAGTTTTGAATTTGCCCGAGCAGGGCTCCTCGACAATTTCTTTGACCTCGATGTGATAAAAGATGATCAAGAGCGATCTTATCTTTACAAACTCATGCCATAGGATGCTCCGACTTCTGATGCTAGGGGCGGTAGTTACAAAAATCAATTTTGGCAGTTTGATGACATTTGATAGCTAAGTTTTAGGAGCTATCTCTTTAATATTGGGCAATCTAAGAATTCTCAATAAAATACACGATTAGCAAGGTCGATTCTTTATGCACACTCAACAAGGTCGATTCTCTTTTGCTTTGATATTTTTGTGTCAACCAAAGTACCTGTTGGTTAAGAGCATCCAAGTTCCGTTCTTTTTATCTTCTAGATGCACTTTTCTGAAGCAAGGCTTCACTTTTGAACATCTGGCCTAGAAACTTCCAAAGTTTGGAATATGCTAGTAACATACAACCTCGGGGAAAGTGGGCAACTTGTCTATCTATTTTTTATTAGAGGTCGATATGAATCAAGCCCAAGGGCATACAAGGCACATCCAAGGGCATACAACGTACATCTGTCGACAGCTCTACATTTTTCATCATATATGGCTACGAGCTAGCTTCAAGCCAAGACAACCTCTCTTAGAGAGGCAACAAGGTTAGTACAAATTTCAGTTGCAAAAGATTTCTCTATTTTCTTAGTTGCAGCATTGATTATGTCTCTAGGAGTGGTGTTTTCATGAGTATGAGCCCACTTATACACAATCACTCCATAAGTGTTGAGCATCACAGTTTGATCTCATCACAATTCTACTTTCAAGAAAAGAAATCCATAATATACTAAGGGGCAGTGGACAATTTCAACTTCCAAAGTTTATCTCAATTAACATTGACTCCTACTTGAGCAGTTTCCTTGCAGAGTCTAACCAAGGGGTTTGACAATTTAGATTTTAACCAAGGGGTTTGGATTGCAAGGGCAACACCCAGGGTGACCAGAGCAATATTCTTGATTTTCACTACTTTTCATTTAGTGTTCCTAGGCCTTTGCAGGCGGGAATTTTGGGCATGTGCATTTGACTATGGGTAAGTGAACACTATGTTCAACCTCCAAGTATGCATTTGATTTGGTTTTATCTCTCTTTCGAATATGTTTTTGTCTATTTTTCCAAGTAGGATGCCTAAGCTTCTATATTTTCATCCAATTTGCTCTTTAAGAGACATGACAAAGTCGTGTAGGAGCAAAGCATTTTGGGCCGTAGTGTCCAACATACATTCCTGTATTATGCTGCATTATGCAGTTATGGACCTCCATGTAGGGTTTGGTTCGGCACATGTTGTCACATGGGATACAACAACATGGTATAGGAACTCAAGGAGTTCAGTTTAGCTAGTGTGGAGCAAGATTAATGAGGGTCCCTCTCACTCATGTCGCTAAGTGTTTATAGGTACCTCCACACACAAGTACATCTCATACTTGAAGTACGTTCTTCTTATGGACATCCTTATATGAGACACATTCCATATGCGGAGAATATGAGTCTCTGGGACTACTATTTCAATTATGTGTCGCAACAAAGTCCTTAAGTGCCAGAAAATGGCTCTATAAGAACATTTTGAGCACGTCGTATCAGAAACAATTTCAGTGGTAGCTAGGAATTGTTGTGTACTTAGAACGACTTGTTAAGATTACAAGTGTTGCTAAAAAACATTAACGAATGGTTTTTTATGCATATAGCAAGGCTATTTGTTGCTAATGAAAATGTTTCATTGTTTGTACCTAGAAGTGACTTATGTTTCACATTCTATTACGGTTCAAAGATTTCAGCAAGGCTTGAAAATGATTGCAGTAGAAAGTATTTAGTTTCTTTTCAGACTAAGACATCCGAGTTCGGATCCATTTTTGCTAAATGCATGCATACTAGGTGGTATGGACCCTAGTGTTTAGCAAATGTTGATTTGGAGCCGCATGCACTTTCATAACATATATCTAACAATCACCAATAGAGGTTATGGCTCGATTTGGGTGCTTGTGGATCTTTCAAGTTAACCAAGATGGGCAAGGCTTCCAAGAGCATGGCTCCATATCTATGCATAAAGGGGATACACAGATTACAAGTGTAATCTTATACTAAAGGATATGTGAAGCACGTACGTTAGGACCAAACAATCCAATTAGAAAGCATGTATCGCTCTAGTCGGAGTTTGTTTACTATAAGGTAAAGCATGTTTGCAACTAAGTTTAGTCTCTTCTTTTAGTTACACTACAAGAGGTGCTTAATAGTAGCGACGCTCGCAGTGCGACGCTCAAATGTGAAAAACCATGGCGTCGCTATAGGCGTCGCTATGGGCGTCGCTATAGGCGTCGCTATGGGTGTCGCTAAATTACAAGTAACTTAGCGACGCTCATAGCGATGCCTATAGCGACACCTATAGCGACGCCATCAGGGCTTTAAAAAATAACCGAGAGCGTCCAAAAACTCAGATCTCAGATCTGAGTTTTCGGCGCGCGCTCAAGCAAGCAAGGTAACGCGCGCTCTCCCTCTCTCTCTCTCTCTTTTCTCCCCACACACACACACACACACACGAGGAGAGGAAGGAGAGCCAGGTATGCTCCTTCCCTCTCCTCACTCTCATGTTCCCTTCCCCTCTTTCTCTCTCCCTCTCTCTCTCTCTCTCTCTCTCTCTCTCACACACACACACACACACACCCATTGTGTTTTTGAGAGAGAGAGAGAGAGAAAGAGAGAGAGAGAGAGCACAAGCATAAACAAAAAAATGCACACACACATGCATAAACAAAGAATGCACACACACATTGAGAGAGGAAAAGAGAGAGAGAGCATGCATAAACCAAAAACGCACACACACATGCATAAACAAAGAACGCACACACACATGCATAAACAAAGAATGCACACACACATTGAGAGAGGAAAAGAGAGAGAGAGAGAGAGAGAGAGAGAGAGAGAGAGAGAGAGAGAAAGAGAAAGATATAAAACAAAGAGAGAGAGAGAGAAGAAGAAGAAGAAGAAGAGAGTCTTAACATCGTAGGAAACTATCCCAAGAGACCTTAAAGATCTAGTCGACAGGAGTTGAACTCAGGACCTGTTATTCATGAGGGAAATGGCATAACCAATCTATCACACTTCGGTGATAGAAAAGTTATACCATTTTTCTCCTTTTTTTATTGGCATGCACACACCCACACACACACACACACCCGAGAATAAGAGAGTTTAATTTAACGTCGTAGGAAACTAATTAAAGAGACCTAAAGATCTAGCCGACGAGGAGTTGAACTCAAAACCTATTATTCAAGAGGGAAATGGCATAACCAATCTACCACACTTGGGTGATAGAAAGGTTATACCATTTTTCTCTTTTTATTGGCACACACACACACACACAAAAGAAGAAGAAAGTTTTAACGTCGTAGGAAACTATCCCAAAAGACGTTAAAGATTAGGTTAGATGTAGACTTACATTAAATTAGATTTAGGTTTATTTAAGTTCATGGGAGGGACATGCCAAAGTGATACGCCTACCTCATCAATCGTATGTCCGATGAGACCATTATGACCCCTGAGGGGAAGCAAGTGATGGGCCACATACAACAGTTGTGTAGATGTGAATGTCAATGCAAGAGTTTAATACTCTCACCTCTCCACCCCGTCGATCCATGACGAAGGTGATGGGACAAAATCCTCCTCGAAGCTGGCCCAGTCACCACTCCCCAGGGAGGAGAGGACGACCAATCCAGACAGGCGGTGGCAGCAAAGTGACGCAGCAAGAGTTTGCATCAAGACGGAGAGTGGAGGTTGGACTAGCTTCGAGGATGATTTTGTCCCATCAAAGCTAGTATTAAACTCTTGCATTGAAGTATTTGTATATGTGAGGCCTATTCACATCTACACAGCTAGTAGCCCCATTGGTATGTCTTTTACCCTTCAATGGAGCGAATCACCACATGTTCCATTAGGTTAGATTTAAGATAAGATTTTGGATAGAGTTTCTATATTAGAGTTTAACTTCGAGATTACGGTAAAAAAATTAGAGTTAGAAGAACAGTGAAAAGATCGACTGTGAAAAGATGTTAAGATGCTATGAAATGCTACAGCTAGAGAAGAGGCAAAGGGGTTTTGTCCACTACATGCACTATCATGTAGACGTGGGTGTGTAGATTTCTTGTACCCACAAATATAGGCATTAACCAATAAAGACGAGATTATAACCCGGTGGTTCTGATCTTCGTGCACCTCTCGACCGAGGTGTGTGGGGATTGGACATGATTAGAGAATGTGAGGTAGTTTACAGTGTGAACAAAGAGAGAGAGAGAGAGAGAGAGAGAGAGAGAGAGAGAGAGATAAGACAAAGAATGCCAATAGAATATTAAATTTGTTGTCCAGGCTATAAGATTTTTACCCTCATTATGAGTAGTGACGAGGATGTGGGGCCGTCCAACCGAAACACCTATCTCTCAACCAGGATCTTTTGTCCTTGTAATCAATGCAAGCATGCTGTGTGACGAACAAGACGCGTTTCTTTGCAGCACGTTCGCGAATTTGGCGAGTTCGATCCATCTATTATAGATCGAGTTGTTGCCAATTATAACTCATCGGACTCTGACGCTGGCCAACAGGCAGCAATCTTGCAACCCAATAGACATGTTCGCAGGCGCTTTGGTCAAGCAGCATATGTCAGGCCACAAGATGTAGCCTCTGACAGCTCGAGGGATGATCATGCATACCACATTCCCAACGAGGCAATGTTTGAGCCCGAGATTGATGAAATGATCGAGACGATCATGGATTTAGAAAGGCTTATCTATGATTATATGAAAAGTGAAGCCGATATGACATTGTATAATGAAGCACGTGTATCTAGATTGAAAGCACTCCTGGTTCTTCTCAACATGCAGGAAAAGTTTGGATGGACTGACACTAGCGTCACAGCGCTTTTCAGGTGATCTATTACAATTAGTTTACTTTAATAAAACTCTAAATGTAGAATGATCTGATAGATTTTTACACAATTGTACCATATTTTTATGTTGTGTAGATTGCTCAAAGAGCACATACTACCAGCTAATAATGTGATGCCAGATTCCCGAGAGGAAGCAAGAAAGATTTTGCAAAACTTGGGGATGAATTACAATTCGATCCACGCTTGTCCTAATGACTGCATTCTTTTCAGAGGGGAATACATAGACATGGAGAAGTGTCCGAAATGTGATTCCGAGAGATATCGAGTAGATCTCCACGAAACAAAAATTCCTCAAAAGGTTTTGCGACATTTTCCTCTGCTTCCTCGCATCAAGCATTTCTTCAAATGTAAGTCCATGGCCGCCCTAGCATCATGGCATGAGGAGAATAAATCTTTGGATGGTATGCTACGGATTTTTGCAGATTGCGTAGCCTGGAAACATATAGATGGAACATGGTCAGATTTTGCCAGGGAAGCTCAGAATTTGCGCTTAGGCTTGGCTATGGATGGCGTAAATCCATTTGGTCAAAGATCAACATCTTACAGTGTATGGCCCGTTGTCATCATCAACTGCAACATTCCCCCGTGGTTAACTACGAAGAAGGGGCACCTATGGCTAAGCTTGATTGTGCCGGGGCGATATAAAGTGAAGAATATGGATGCGTATCTTCGTCCACTATTGGAAGAGCTACAACAATTGTGGATTGGCATAGAAGTGGTGGATATGAGCCGACACACAGGTCGACGGAATGCTTTGATCAGAGGCATTCTAATGTGGACCATGCATGACTATCCCGGACTAACAGAATGCTCAGGTGATCTATTTACACTCCTCAAACACTGTAAATCTTGGTTTTTCTCAAGCTAATCTATTATCATGTGTATACATGCAGGGCTTCAAACAAGCGGATACAGATCATGTGTCACATGTGGACCTAGACTGAATGCACGTAGGGTGCCCTCATTGAAAAAGAAAATCTACGAAGGTCATCAACCGTATCTTCCAAAGAATCATGTGTTACACAACGGCTTTTTGGGAAGAGAGCCACCGAGGATGTCTGCACAAGCATGGTTCGAGCAGAAGGAGATGTGTGATTACGGATTGCCCCCAGGGATGAAGAGACTATCTCTATGGTACGAGTTACCATACTGGCCCCAACTCATGATCAATCACTTGCTCGATCCAATGCACATATTCAAGAATGTGGGTAATCTACTATGGGACCATCTGACCGGCAAGAAAGATACTTTGGGAGCCATAGTTGACCTTAGAAATGTGGATCATATGGAGCAATATTGGCCGCAAACAGCGTCCAATGGATCGATAAAACTCCCTAAAGCACCATGGATTTTCACAGGAGCCCAAGAACGCAAAGTAAAAGAGACCATTCGATCTTTGAGGACCCCCACTGGCGTAACGCACTCGCTCTGAACGTGTTTTACTAAAGAAGAAAAGCTTACCGGTTTAAAGTCACACGACTGGCATAAAATATGTCAGGTATGTTCATAGTGGAATATATCATAGTGGGAATTGTGTAACAAATTCGTGTGTGGACTTTAATATCATTGTTGCACGTGTTTTGCAGTTTATTTTACCGGTTTCCATTGAGGGATGTTTGTCTCTTGACGTTCGTAACACAATCTACAAACTTGCGAAGTTGGTGCAATGGATCTCACAAAAGGAGATCAACGTAGAGTCCATACCATTCGCCAAACTAAACGCTGCGGAGATTGTGCATGTTTGAGAAACATTTTCCTACTACCATGCTAACCATTCAGGTGCATCTTCTTGTTCACATAGTTGATGAGGTGGAAATAGCTGGCACGGTATATTCCAGATCGATGTTCTTTTTAGAACGTTTCATGAAAACACTCAAGGGATATGTGCGTCAGAAGGCACGTCCGGAGGGTAGCATGGCAGAAGGTTGGCTGGTATCAGAGTCCTAGTGTACATTGGAGAGTGGCTAGACGGATTTGATAAAGCCCGGGACACGCTATGGCGAACCATAGATGATGAGCGCATATCTGGGATTGTCATGTGCAATCTCGGTGTTGAGAAGAAGATGACGGAAGATCTAGAGGCTAAAATCAACCAATTTTGCATGCTTTACAATCCAGTGATGCAAAAGTGGATTTCACAATATGAGGATGCAAAGCAAGAGCGACAAAGGGCACAAATCAAGTGGAGACGGGGAAGACGACCACCGATGCACTATCCGACGGGTCTGGAGAGCCTACCAACATTCATGAGCTTAAGATGGTTGCACAACCAATTGAAAAGCGCACAACAGTGCGGCGAAGAAGTGACTGAGGAAAAGTGGGAGTACTCTCGAGGTTGCGCGACCAAGGTAAGTTTGCAATGTACCACTAGTTACTTTCTAGATGTTTGAACTGCCACTCATAATCTTTGTTGGTTGTAGTATAAGTCATACACAGCAGCATGGTATTAGGGTGGAACGAATCGACAAAAAGCGTTTTACTTAAGATTGTGGAATCATGGCAAAATTTGAATAATCTAGTCGACGACGGTCCTCTGATGCAGATCCTGTGGTCGCGGAACTCACTTACTTCGGCACGCTACAAGAGATTTTGAGGATCGATTATAGAGGATCTTTTGTCGACTTGTTCGACGTGCAATGGTTCAAGATAACCATGGAGGGTCGCAACGATACTGTGCGTAGAGGAGAGTCTGGTTTTCTTGAGGTGGATTCAACTAAGAAATGGACTGACCTAAGAGACACTTTCGTACTACCCGAGCATTGTGAACAAGTATGTAAATAGTTAACATCCCATTTTAGAATTTATGTGCTTGGAAGCTCTCATGTAAGTTATGTGGCTCTGGCAAGTGATATTTCATCCTATAAAGTCTGCATCAAACTGGTGGTACATCATAGAGGTAGCCCCTCATAGTGCACGGACGTATGAAGACTACCATGTGCCAATCACAGTAGCATCAATGGAGGAGATCGGAGAAGATGCTCAGTCAAAAGCCGTTGACGTGGTGCCAGACGAACATCAAGCTACTACTCTCTATGGGGTGCATGAAGAGGATCTACAAAATGAAATGGAGGACATCTGTTTAAACAGGGAGCTCTACATAGATATAGGAAGTTATGCTGAGCTATGCGAGGATGAGAGAGGGATCTCTTAAAGCCATAAATATTGTATTTGAACAATTTTGCTCCGTTTTGTAAAAACCCTGGCTCTCTAAGTACCTTCCATGTTGTATAACGCTCTTTTGATTTTGCTCTCACATCCTGGGCAATCCATGGCCACATGCAACTCCACTACCTGGTTTTTTGACTGCAAGATTTGATTGTGTGCGCTCTCTCTCTCTCTCTCTCTCTCTCTCTCTCTCTCTCTCTCTCTCTCTCTCTCTCTCTCTCTCTGTCTTGAAAATTTTGAGTTATCGACTTGCCTCTTCCATCACTCAAGTTGAATAGAAGAAGACGCGTCATTGCGTCATTGTATTTATATGCGTCATTGCGTCATTGTATTTAATGGTCTTTGCATCCACTCCAGGTACATATGCTCTAGGTATGTTCTCACAAGCAGGGACGATGAGCACCTCCTCTCTCTCTCTCTCTCTCTCTACTTGTCCATGTTTTCTACTCTATTCATTCAATATTAAGTTTAAATGTTCGTGTGTTTAATGCAGGTATGGATGATGAAAAGTTTCTTTCTTCTTTGTCACCGCAGCAGAGACAGTGGTACGTGCAGCGTCATCGCTCTGGCGCACCATCGCGCGTTCCTACTCCATCCGCATCTCCCTCTGTTTCGGAGCATTCAGCACGCTCCGAAGCTTCGGTGTCGACAAGATGATCTTCACACTCGTCTAGGCACCGGCGCTCTAGTGGTGGCGGTGGCGGTGGCGGGTTGTTGTGCAGATGCTGCCGCCGCCGATGCTTCGACACCACCTCGTGTTCGACGAGGCTCTTTACCCTCCCCTTCTTTGTCCGCCCCGACAGCAGCCACATCATCGCCATCAACACCAGGTATTGTGCGGTTGACTCCCGTTCCTAGCAGCTACACACCACTAACTACTCCTCCAGGAGTCACTCCAGTGGACACTCCTCTCTTCGGGGCTCAGACTCTAGTGGAGACACTTGACGTCCGTACCCCCATCGACACGCCGCTAGAGACCCCTGTCGGGACACCCAGGTTCACGCATAAACGGCGGTGAGAGGGCTTGCCTTACTCCGTCGACTTCAGTGACGGGATCATCTTGGATGATGAAGGCAAGAAGGTGATTTTGTGCATACGCGGTCTTTGCTCTCAGGTGTTTAGACACTACATACTAAACATCTGGAGTGAAGTACCAAATGATTTAAAAGACAGAGTCATCAGCATTTTTAGACGGGTTTCTCGTTCCAACACCGGATGAGCGCTTCAATGAAGATGTGATGAAGGTTCGAATGCGCGAATACTGCAAGCACAAGCGTTCCGAAGTGCAAAAATCAATCAAGCATGGGTGGAACAGATTGGCTGGCCAAAGAAGATTGGAAGAATGAGAAGAAAGCAGCGCACGAGAATCCCGACAAGTGGAAGCAACAAAAGGAGGCAGCCAGAGCGCGAGTAGAGACAGGGAGCTCGCACCACTTGGGGAGCGGCGGGTGGGCATCACTTGAGGCTGATTTTGTAAGTGTTTTCACATTGCTCTCTATGTTTGATAGTTTAGGGTTTATGGGTTTTTAAATTCTAACATAATGGATTCTTTGCATGTTTTGACAGTGGTCGATGACGAGTCCTACCGTATGGCGAGCAAGCAATGTGTGTGTGTGTGTGTGTGTGTGTGTGTGTGTGTGTGTGTGTGTGTGTGTGTGTGTGTGTGTGTGTGTGTGTGTGTGTGTGTGTGTGTGTGTGTGTGTGTGTGTGTAAGAGAGAGAGAGAGAGAGAGAGAGAGAGAGATGCGTCTAGTTGGATGAGTGGATACCGCTTGATTTTGAAGTTCTACTTTTAAAATAAGTAAGTGGATACCAAGACTCTCTACCTCAACAATATTTCTTGCCCGCTCTTGCTATTAGCTTTTAATCCTTCTCAAGTATGCTTCCCACATAATCTTCATAATTTGTGACACCTATATGCAAGAAATTTATAAGCTCATCTTGCACATGCATGAAAATGAGAGCCTATGTGCTTATGCTATAGCATAGAGCATCAATATCAATATAAATAGTTACTGATCGCTATATTCTTTTCAAAAAACCATCAAAATTTAATGTGACATATCAACTCAAAAGTTCATGCATTGCAAAATATAAGAATTGCAAATTTGGGCACTTTTTTGGGTCAATTATAATGATAGAAATCACCCTCCAATTTTTTCATCCATAATACTAGAGAAGCTTTTTGTAATCATTGTTCACCAAGAAATAGTCCTATTAATAGCATCCAAGTTATAAAATATGTTTTTGGCCAAGGCTTGCAATGGAGATTTATACATGAGCTTAAGCTCCAATGTTGTTTTAGCATCAATCCATATTGGATTTGAGTTGACCATCAACTTATCTAATCCAACATGAAAGTGATCTATTCAATTAAAATACAAAATTTTTAGAGCTTAACCTCGGAATATTGTTAGGCATGCAGCAACCTACATGCACATATGAATTGCATAACCTAAAAAAATTCGTCTCTTTCTATTACTTGTAGATATGTGTGCCAACACGGATGGGTACATGCAATGAAAGGTGGAAAAAAAGGGAAATCCATAAGCACTAGCTTTGGTTTTTGGATGGAGAGGATTTGGCAACATGGATGGCTACATGAAATTCTTTGTGAGAAAAGCATGCCATATGAGGTCAACTTAAGTCATTAAAATTAGGCCTAATTTGTACCTTTTGGTGTGTCAATTGATTAATATCCCTCTATTGCTATTTATTTAGTGTAAGTGCTCGCAATGATGTTTGCAATGGTTGTGTCTCTAGCATCAACTAAGTTGACATTGTGGGGTACAAATAAAGTCTTAGTAAGCAAGTACATTAGAATAGCAACAAGAAATCTATCATCATTCAAATGATGTGAATGAAAGATTGTGGGCCGTGTCACATATGTCTGCTCCTTGGACATGCCCAATTTTATGTTTGTGCACAACTTGTGGCAAGAAGCTACATTGCAAGAGACGTTTGTTGTTTAGGGCAACCTCCTTGAGAAGAAAAAGACATTCCTTTTATTAGAGGCAAGAATGACACTTAAATGTCTTGAACTTTAGATCACAAGGATGCATCATGAACACTTTATAGTCAGATGAGACCTTCATTTTCTTCGGCTCACTGTCTATGTGTGTTAGCTAGGGTGTTCAACTTGCCTTGTAAGAGACCCACATGTGACAAGAAAGTTATTTGGTACATAATGGAAGTGTTTGTAGCCATATAAACCAGTGCGAATGGCTACATGCAAGTTTCTAATGGAAATCTTTACCTATGAGTTTTTACAGGTAGCTAGCGGGGTTGTTTCATTTGCCTTGTATGAGCACCACATGTAACAAGGAAATTATTTGGTGCATAATGGAATTGCCTATAGCCATCCGCGCTGGTGTGGAATGGAAATCTTTACCCGTCATTCTTGCAAACATTGGCACGATCGTTCAAAAAATGAAGGGAAAATCACCAAATTACCCCTCTAATTTGTGGAAAGTCCCAAAATACACCTCAAATTTCAAAAATTCTCAAAATACCCTTGTATCTGTTTTAGTTGGATTGTTCACGGTTTCCTAATCTTTATTCTTTTTTGACAATGCAGATCCGTTTTTAGTGCTTGGCATGTAATTTGTCACAAATTACCTCATAAAAAAAGACAATTATGTCTACCAATAATGAAGCAATTCATCTTCAAAACCTACATAACTAGCTCAAATTCTAGTTTAAGTATCTTGTATTGATAGATAATCAATCTTCTTATGAAAAGTTACAAATTTTTTAATCTTCGGACAAATTTACTCTCACAACTAGGGGTATTTTGAGAATTTTGGAAAATTTAAAAGGCATTTTGGGAATTTATGACAAAGTACGGGGTACCCAGCTAAGGAAAATCGAAAAAGCGATACAATCACGTGAGATCCGTTTCGAAGCTGAATGGGAGGTGTTGAAGTTTGCAGACAAACATCTGAGCAAGGGGGGAGATGCGAGGCGAATTCGGCTGCTCATGCTCCAGCCACATGCTACAGCTGCTCTGCATCCTGTCACGCAGGAAACTGGCAGCTATGGGGGCGTAGGAGGTTCAGGCTATTTTTTATATGCAGGGAATTGTGCTCAGCATCGCAACACTTACTGCATGCTGTGTTGGCTACGAGAACATTGTGAGGTTGTACCATAATTATGTCACGCGTTTGAACTTCTCATCCGCCTTTTACAATGAGAGAGATCTCAACTCAGAACTGGAATCTAAGGAGTATCCGATGAATATAATATCAGCGGAGCCAGTATGTACCATTGTGGCATTGGGAGTTTTTTAAATTTGAAAGGTATTTTGGGAATTTCACAAATTAAAGGGGTATTTTGGTAATTATCCCAAAAATGAACTGCATGTAGCCATCCATGCGGGCGTGGATGGCTATAGGTAGTTTCACATCTTGCCTAATGCCATGCTACAACTCCATGCTATAGCGCAACGATGAAAGGCTGCTTCTCTCTCTCTCTCTCTCTCTCTCTCTCTCTCTCTCTCTCTCTCTCTCTCTCTCTCTCTCTCTCTCTCTCTCTCTCTCTCTCTCTCTCTCTCTCTCTCTCTCTCTCTCTCTCTCTCTCTCTCTCTCTCTCGTTACGTGAAAGGCTACAACTCCATGCTCCAGCGCAAGGATGAAATGTTGATTCTGTTTCCAATTAAAGAAAGGGTGAGGGAAAGGCTTGCAATAGGTGGCAGGGAGGGCAAGATGTGCCGATGATTGGCGAGAAGGGGAAGAGGAGGGGGGGGGGGGGGGGGGGGGGGGGGGCGTTGTGCCTTCAGAACAACAGCAAGGGAGGATGCTGGCGGAATGGCGCAGGTGGTAATTGGCAGCAGAGGAGGCGATGTGCAGCAGAGCATGCGCACTACTAGTTTAGATGATCGCCGTTGGCTGAGAGCATGCAGGTTCGAGTGCTCATAACATCACTTTTATTTATTGGGATCAAACATCCTTAGGGGATCTCTTGAGGAATCCCATTCGTGTGAAATAAGTTGGAAAGTAGCCAGTAGTATGTCCTACACATACTACTGATATAACAATGATATAAGTGGGGAAAAAACCCATCAATTCAGACCATAAAAAATACTTATATAATTAGTGAGAAGTGGCATTAAGTCCGAGAGAGAGAGAGAGAGAGAGGGGGGGGGGGGGGGGAAGAAGAAGGAGATAATTTTAACTTCGTAGGAAACTATTCCAAGAGACCTTAAAGATCTATCCGACGAGGAGAGTTGAACTCAAGACCTCTTATTCAAGAGGGAAATGGCATAACCAATCTACCACTTCAGTGATAGAAAGATCATACCATTTTCCTCTTTATTAGCATACTCACGCACACAAGATTTTTACGTCATAGGAAACTATCCCGAGTGACCTTAAAGATCTATCCGACGAGGAGAGTTGAACTCAAGACCTGTTATTCAAGAGGGAAATGGCATAACGAATCTGCCACACTTGTGTGATAGAGAGGTTATACCATTCTAGTGGTCCCCATTGTCAAGCTGCATTCCACGTACTCTCTATCGATAGAATCAGAGCCAGGGCCTAAGTATGTGTCCATTCAGAGAGAGAGAGAGAGAGAGAGAGAGAGAGAGAGAGAGAGAGAGAGAGAGAGAGAGAGAGAGAGAGAGAGAGAGAGAGAGAGATGGGGCGAATAGTGAGTGTCACCTTGCGGGAAGTCCATGGTTTCTCTCAAGCTGCAAAAGTGCCTAGTAGCCAGCATTCTCAAATGTGTGATGGCCCAATCCCAATAAGGTTAATGAGATTTCCTTGGCCAATTCACTTTCAGTATGGCAGGACATCACCAAGATCATAAAAGATGGTTTTGTAATTTGGAATCTATCCAATATTTACTATAAGCCAAGGATGAAGTGTGGTTCCATCCAAGGTCTTGTGGCTGAGATGAATGCGTGTTCTATGTTGACTTCTTTGTGGAGAGTATCCACACGTCAAAAGACTAAAAAGGCACGCAAGAATACATTTTCAAATCAATTTGAATATCAGAGAGCCCAAGGAAACGCTATTTGTTAGAGGAAGGGTGCAAGAAGGAAAGAGCTATTGGTGTTGAAGCTGCTCTAGTTATAGTCGCGTTTAGCAAGACCACAAAGATATCCAAGAACTAAGCGATATTTTTTAGGACTTGAATTTTGTAGGGAATTTACATTGATACTCGCATGTGTCTATCATCAATGCAAATGACATTTGAGTCTTTGACTAGAGAGAGAGAGAGAGAGAGAGAGAGAGAGAGAGAGAGAGAGAGAGAGAGAGGGATATTAATCAATTGACACACCAAAAGAGCCATCTGATTTTTGAACAGTTGACTCTTCAATACCATTACATGACTTTTAGTTTTTGGAAAGTTGACCACAGATGGCCTATGGGAGACCATGTATATTTGAGTCCATTGACATTTTGGAAGCACAAGTGATGTTTGGAGGCCGTAAACATAGATGATGGAGAACATGCATATGTGAAGTTAAAAATCGTAAAAATGTACTTTTGAATATGCTTTCTTGCTTGATCATGAGATGCATCAATTTTACAACATGGATATGTTCAAGGTGCTTTGCTAGATGTCGCTCGATTTTGTATTAGCTCGGAAACACTTGCTCGGAGTTTGGGATTCCTCGTCGATGACAGGACGTGATCCCACACCGTATGAGCGCGAGTACGCAGGCAGGAAGGGCTTAAACGCCCTGATGGACATTCTGAGTTCTCGCGGCTGCATGGTTAGTATTAGGGTTTACTCTTTTCTATTTGTTGTATTGTTTTATAAACGTCGCTATATGTTTATACTTACAAAAAGCTATCTTATTGTTTTTTTTTGTAGAATCCGACAGATATGCCGCTTGGACGCGATGAGACGTCTGATTAGACGACGTCAGTTTAGCCGTAGCTAGATATCATTAGTTTCTTTTTGTCATAGCTTATGTATCATGAGACAACTTTTATACGTCTTTTTGAAAACCATGTATATTTTTTCAATAATGACAATGGTTTGTAACTATTACATTTGCAAAGTTTAACAATCAAGTGATTTTGCCTATGTGTACAATTGTCATTGATTTACTTTCATCAATTCACGCTTGTCAGCTTTGTATCTTTATTTTGCAAAAAATGCGTACTATCGATGATGGAGTTAATGGTTATATTGTCTTGTGGGTGACTATTTTGGGTCTATATCTACCTTTGCACTTTTTTCAAAGGTGAATCAATTAATGAAACATTCAATATGGTTGATGGGTGAATGCCCTGTCACCAAAAAAAATTCCTCTCGGACGTCGCTATGAACGTCGCTATATAAGGCTCTGCAGCGTCGCTATAGATGGCCTGCAAACGTCGCTATAGGCGTTGCTATATAGAGACAATTATAGCGACGCCGATAGCGATGCTTATAGAGACCTCCCCGTATCGACGCTTTTAGCGACGTCAGGGGTTATAAAAACCCAATGTATTTCCGTCGCTAAAAGCGTCACAAGAGCACACAACCTCTTGTAGTGTTAGATTCTCAACCTTGAACACTAGTTATGGTGGGGTTGTTTATTGATGAAAATTGATACCAAGTCAAGGACTTGTACTTTGTTGATGAGTTATGTTAGCCAGTTACTTTTATGGAAAGTGAAAAAAGGTACTTTTTTGGGTACATCTTAGTTGTGATAACTTGTTTAGCATATTCAAGTGAGTCTACATGCTACATTGGATCTGGGTTGATTACACAAGATGGTTGCAAAGGGACACCAATGTGGAAAATCAAGATGTTATTCTTGATTTCATTGAACCTCCTACTAAACCATGTTCTGGTCAAACGAACGGCTGGATCCATGCATGATGCCACTGTGGAAACATTAGTGTTCTTATAACGATACAACCACTTTTGTTTTTGAGGATGAAAACGCTTCTCCAAGGGGGGAGTAATGTCAGACCTAGGGTTAAACCGGGCAGACCAAGGGCCAGGACGGACATGCGGTACATGGGGTCCCTATTATTAGCTAGGCATGGCCTATATAGGGCATGGTTGGGTGGAAAGTGGCATGCTCCAGTCCCCACTCTTAACACATATGTTGTGGCTGGCTACACACCTCTACAACCATCTATGGCCTCCTCAAAATCCTGTGTGGCCTACTATCCCTAGCATGGGGTTCAATCCCCAAGCTCTATGCACCTTATTCATGCACGCAATGTGTGCTCCATGGTCATGATGTTATAACTGACGTGGTATGTGACTAAAGGTGGTCTTAGAAAGTGCTAATGTATGTGGTGACTCTTTCTAATCTATAAGTGACATGGACAGCACCTCAAGGGATTGAAAGTAGGGGCACAATCTATAGGTAGAATGAGATCTGGATGTTGAATCTCCGCACCAAAGGGGGGGGGGGGGGGGGGGGGGGGGGGGATGACTTTTAAATTACTGGACGCGCAATCTTTCTAAATAATTGTGCTAGGGGGGATGGTTGGAGTGATTGCCTTGGAACAAACAGGCAAAGGGGCAACCCCTGACCTTGCCCAATAGGTTTAGTTTCTCAATCTTGGGTGGCATGTGGCATTTTGCTTTGCCATCGATCCCTCCATTTTTGTGTATATCACATATAGTTGAGGTTGGCTCTTTGAGGAGTCCATGAAGTTTTCACACATGAGTGTTTGCATTGTTAATAAAGACAAGTACCAAGATTTTGCACAAACTCTGTAGCAATCATTAGGTATTGTTTTCAAATCTCTTCTTTCCCCTACCATCACCTGACTACCAAGTATACATTGATGGTGCTTGTGACTTTGTTATGACAACAATTGCTTACAATGATGATGTTGAAGATGAAGCTCATGCTATAATGGTCTGCTTATTTAGTATAAAGTAATCTTCATCACGAAGTACTGATGCGTGAGAGAAAGAAGGAAAGCGCTAGGTGGATGCTCTTAGTGAGAGAATTTTTTAGAACCCTCTAAATTTTACCACACACGGACAAACCGTTCTCTTGTACATTTGCAAACAATACAGCCTCATGACTCGAGGATGAATTTCTTATTTCTTGAGCTATAGAATTGTTCTTATATTTATATTTTCTTGTCAATCCCCACCCCCCCCCCCCCCCCCCCCCCCCCCCCCCCCCCCTTCTCGCTCTATTTTCCAAATTTTTATTTACTTGGTAAGCCTAATGAGGTGTTGCAAAATAAATCCCATAGAGAGAACCATGTGGCCCAATCTCCAACATTCACAAAAATAATCTCTACCATCAGAATTTTGGGCTACAAGTAAAAAGAAAAAAATGATGAAACCACTGATAAGAAATAACAACAATAGCATTGATGTTATAGCTCGTGTTGCCATTCTCAGAGCGTCCTTTATATTGCTCCCTCTGCACTATCCGC
The DNA here is from genome assembly GCF_014529385.1 of Adiantum capillus-veneris. Taxonomy (NCBI): domain Eukaryota; kingdom Viridiplantae; phylum Streptophyta; class Polypodiopsida; order Polypodiales; family Pteridaceae; genus Adiantum; species Adiantum capillus-veneris. The sequence goes on from NC_140933.1 coordinate 18,216,739, forward strand.
TCCCCTTTCCCTTCCCTCATTGTGCAGACTACCTCTACTACTAACCTCTCCAGGCATCGGAAGGGCAGTCTATAAGTTGTGCCTCTAGGGACTCGTGCAAAGCAGTGAGGCGGTCCGGGGCGGGCAACAAGAAGAGCAACCTCTAGACACCCTTCAAGGCTCCCGTGCTGCTCAATGGGGCTGGGGCACAACACAACACAAACCAAAACAACAAACCCCCAGCCAAATCCCAACTACACAAGGGGCACCACCTAGTTTAAGAGCGAACTAGGACGCAAAAGAGGAGAATCGTTACAGCAACCCACAAACAAGCAAGGAATTTACACTAACCCTAACACCAATGGAACACTCTCACACACTAAAACACGAGAGAGAGAGAGAGAGAGAGAGAGAGAGATGGCGCTCGGGCTGCTTTGAAGTGTATCGTTAATGATCAAGCAAACATAAATATATATAGGTAAGAAAGAGAGAGAAGGGGGAAGGGGGTGCTTGTTGCACTAATGCCTTCTTACAAATCTGTCATGACCAATCAAAGTGAGATTAGTATTTGTTCAACATAGCCTGAGAAAATTACACCACAACACATCACAAGAAAAAAGCCACCCCAATCACTGTCTTAAGGCCAGGGGAGTCCTCTCCACCCTGTCGCCCTCTTACAGCATGTGGGATTTATGGCTAAATTAATAACAATACCCGGAGACAAGCTATCAAGAACTTAAATAAAACACCAAGACACTTACACATCATTATTGTCCATGACTTCACGTTGGAAGGGAGACAAGGTATCCATGCTTAGTCCAAATTCACCCTCCTTGATTCAGCAAATGTTGGGCTTACTCTAGTAGGAGAAATGATAGATTTCCTACTCTCAATTTAATGATCACTCTCTCTTACAATGGCATAGAGTTCCCTTGCTAATCACCCCTAATACAACACATACATATGCCTAATGCCAATGAGATTCCACTCAAGAGCTCCTTCTCAAGAGGTTGAGCTTGGCTTCTCAAGCTATAGCATAGTGCTCTTTCTTCTCCCCCCTTTTTGTGCTAGCTACACCCTCCTTTTATAGAAATTTTGAAGGCTAGGGTTACTCCTCTAACCATGGTTGGGTTAGATTTTCAGCAATTTATCTAATTTCTTTTGCTTGGAATTATCAAGAAGTTGGTGGGGAAAGAGAGAGGAGAGAAATGGAGGTGATAGGACTTTTCATAGTGGGTTAGTGTTAGTAGAGTTAGTATTAATTTACAAATGGAATTGGATATTTACAATGGGAGTATCCATGTAGGATACAAATAAAGAAGAAAAACTCTTAAGAGGTAAGAAAAGGTGGATTTCTTACAAGGTTGATGCTCCAAGTGTCTTGAGTAGGGCCAATTTTGACTCTTGTTGACGGTCCACTATCTTTGACGGTACATTCTTTCTCCACTCTTGACCTTCCTTGAGAGACAAGGTACTTGAAGCTGAGTAATCAACCACCATGATGCTGTCTTTTAAGAGAAGAGGGTGAATTTTGTGGTTTTTTTTATAGATATGGGTAATTTGGAGGAGGAAAAATGAGACTAGGTGGTCAATTTTGGAATGGAATTGTGTGTGGGAGGTATGAGTTCACCATGGTTTCTCTTATCCTTCAAGGTTGAGGAGAAGGTGAGTAGGGTGCAGAGAGGAGTGGTGAGAGAGGTGGGGATGATGAGTGGAGAAGTGTGTGTGAAAGAGGAAAATGATAAAGTGGAAGAGAGAGTGTGGCTGCATAGCATGGGAAAACTGGGGTCCACTAATAAAATCATAGCTCACAGCTCGTAGCTCAAAAAAATATGAAAAAATTTGAGGCAAAAGTTCAGCCCACGAGCTACAACTTTTGTCTGTATTACGTTTTCAAATTCGGAGAGCAAGTGAACTTTAAAAATTCAGCAAAATCGACCGTTTTTTTCCACTGCACAAGGTCCTTGTGGGGTCCTTCTTTGGATGATTCTTTTGAATACCTCCAAGAGTGAGCCCTCCATAGTGCATGTATGCATGCCACCTACCCTTGACCTTATTTGGTAGGTCTATAATTGAAGATATTGTTGAGATCATGATATAAGTGAATAGTACAACTAAGAAAATCAAATATTGAGGGGTCTAAAAAATATGTACATGTCAAATATAAATAATATAAGTGGAAAAGATATAAAGGGGTCAAAAGAAATCTCTCTCATTATGAGGCTACCATAAAAAGATAAATATTTTTGGTGTTCTAATTTTTTAGAAAAAAAACAAAATAGATGTAGGAAGGGAAAAATCACAATAGTGAAAAAATATACACATAAATAAAACTAGTTTGTTTGGATTTTGTTGGGGTGGAGTTACACCAAATATAAGAGAAGCTTACATGAAAATATTTCTATATGGAATAAAGAGTATGAAAAATGGTAAGAAAAATTATGGTAATGGTGAGGCAATGTACAGAGCATAAATAACACACACCTAGGTAGAAATATTTAAATAAATACCAAAATAATTTTGAAAAAATCTTTTATTTAGGCCCTATATACAAAGAAATATTTACATACGCATGGGCCATAATATACTTATATTTTTTATATTTTTTGTTTTTTTGCCTCAACTAGCCCAATGACTAGCTAATTGAGGGTTTTTTATTTCAGTAAGGAGATATGGGAAAAGTCCCCTAACTCACACGCACCTATATACAGTGAAAGGGTGAGGGTAACCACAGTGTTTGAGTGATTTGATAGGGTGAGATAACTCACTATGGCAATTACAGAGAGCCGAAAAACCGCTATCAGCAGCATTCTTACATTTCCCTTTGTCCACAACTACAATCAGCCCTCCGTCTAGTACTTCATTCATATATATCACTTGATAGACCACCAGAATAAGCGGAAGAGCTCTCCACCCACCCTTCCATCCAAAAGATCAATTCTCACGTCACACAGTCTATGCCAGATCCATATCAAAGCCAATGTATTCCCTCGAGAATCAGATAAACCATTGCATGTGCAAAGCTTGCACTGCAAGTTGTTAGTTGGCAACAAGGAAAAGTTGGCTTGCATGCGGAAACAAATGCAACAGAGCGAGACCCTATATGCCCCCAAAGTAAGAGAGCAAGAGAGCGTACGATGCCTTTGAAGCTCTTACTCCACCTATGCGGGCACAGAGAGAGAGAGAGAGAGAGAGAGAGAGAGAGAGAGAGAGAGAGAGAGAGAGAGTCCTCCCCCCTCGCGATGCTCTAGTTGATGGTGTGTGCCCTGGTCTCCCAGAATCCCGAGATGATTGCTTACTGAGAAATCTTTGACTTGACACATGAACTCTCTCTCTCTCTCTCTCTCTCTCTCTCTCTCTCTCTCTCTCTCTCTCTCTCTCACACACACACACACACACACACACACACCTTCAACAAAAATTGCAACCGTTTTTTTTACCTAGTAGACATCAGTTCACTCTTTTGATCATAATTTCTTCATCCGAACTCTGATTTGGGTTATCTATAGCCTCAATCAAAGAGCACGATGCCCTCTATGCATTGATGTAAAGTCAAAAAATTTTAGAGTTACGGAAGGATTTTGTGTAGCAGCATTTTTGAAGTGAACAGGTTCAAGAAAGTTGACTTTCATCTCTTATTTTACATACAATGTCTTCCGGCACTCGCAAGGGTTCTTCTTCTTCAACAAGGTCCACAACCATTGTGGAAAATGATCCAAAATCTCCTAAGTGTGGAGATAGCAACACAATCACCCAACCAACGACATCAAAAACCATGCAAGAGACCGTAAACAAACAAGGCGAACACTTACGAGCACTTGCAATGGAGAATGGCCCACTAAGGGTACTTATGGTTGAGAATGAGAATCCCAAGAGGGCACTTGAGATGCAAACAACATGTTTGATGCAGCTTGAAGAGGAAGTCAAGGAATGTAAACGCTCTCTTGTGGACTTGAATGCTTTGAAGGAGCGCATGAGCAAAGTAGAGCATGACCATGTATTGTGAAAGAGGAGAAATTCGACACCATGAGCCGGGATGTATGCAACATGAAAAAACAAGTCTTGGGCTGATGTATGTGGTAACAATGTGGTTCCTAATTCCTGACTCATGCAAGCTATGGTTCAAACAAAGAATATTGCGAATGTGGATGTGGAGGAGTTGAAGGAACGGGAGCGACGTTCCAAGAACATTGTTATTCATGGAATTCTCAAAGAGAAGTTAGAGACACCTCCTCCTCTTGCCATTGTTATCGAAGATTTTTTCAAAACCCACTTTGGCATGTCCGGAGTTATGGTCTATGGAGAACATAGAGTGGGGAAGCAAGGAGCTCCTTGCTCGGGAGAACGGCCAATTGTATGTACCATGCCGGATGAGACCAACAAAAGATTATCCTTGATAATAGTTAGATCTATTTGAGAGATACAAAATGTTTTGTATATGAAGATCATGAACATCGCATTATTAAGTAACAAAATATGTGTCCCAAGGCATATGATGAAAAGAATAAGAAAAACAAAGAGATCTCTCAAAAAGATAGCAAGTCCCTCGAGCAAATAGAGATGCGTGACCTATGAGACCGAGTTACAATTAAAAATATGATTTTGAAAATGTAATGGATACCATGGACTGCAAGGGTTGGCATTGATGAACTAACAAGCAAAGCGGATGTTGTACTTCTTGTTGAAACTTGGGAGCATGATACACAAAGGATCAACGGCTTGGAGGATTACAATGTACATTCATTGATGTGGTCAAAGAATCTCAAGTAACGAAGAGGGCAAGGAGGGGTAGCATGTATGGTTAAGAAAGGATTGGAAGATTTTGTATCAATTGTAAAGATGACAAGTACAAACGTTATGTATGGCTGAAAATTATGGCACCAAAAAGAGCACCCATTTTTATAGCCGGTTGCTACATTCCTCATCATGATTCCCCCTTTTATGCTTGCATGGATAGAGATCAACCATTTTCTGATTTAGAAGAGGACATTGCTTATTTCAAAGGCGAAGGAGATGTTATTGTATTTGGGGATATGAATGCTCGCACAAAAATATTACAACATGATACTCAACAATTTGATATGCCATACATTTCAAGGGAGTTGGAGGAAGCTCACTTGTATAATCGTACTTCAATGGATGAGAAAGAGACGAATCACTATGGAAAGTTACTTTTACGCATGTGTAATAGCACGGATAAGCTCATTGCCAATGGTGTATCTTTGTGGAGTGGAACTAATGGATTTACATATAGGAAACATAATGGGGACAATGTGATTAACTATAGGCTACTCTCCGAGGCCATCATGTATCGCATAAAGAGTTTTATGTTTGGCCAATGGAGCCCAGAATCCGACCATCGGACCTTATGTATTGATCTTGCATGTGGAGAAGCAACTAAGCATGATAATCTCAGCCAAAAAAAAGAGAAATTTGTTAGGAAATAAGACGTAGCTAAATAGATAATTGAGTAGATTACTTAATGGAGAGAGACAGATTTATATACATGAGATTATAGAGTAGAGAGAGAGAGAGAGAGAGAGAGAGAGTACACACGATATACGTGGTTCACCCAATGTGGGCTACGTCCACAGAAAAGCAGCCACTCAATGGCTTTAGTACTTCAAAACAAGAAGTAGTTTACAAAGGGATTATACCCTTAATGGAGCTCCCGCCTTGCTTCACTCTCACCACCTCACACTCACCTTGTTGCATCAACTTCACACTATGCAATGTGTGTAGAAATGGCCTCCTTTTATAGGCCAAAAGGGCTGCCCTCTCTTATGAGAGACATCCATGTGTAGCCGCCCTTGTGCGAATAAGTCCAAATCGGACCCTCCAATCCGCCCATGTGTGGCCGCCCTTGAGAAGACAAGTCCGCTTTTGAATTCGGCCACCGGCCACTGGCCATTGACTTCCGACCACCGGCCAACCGACCGGTTGTTTTCCGACCACTTTCCGGCCGCCGTCCGGCCATAATATTCCGGCAAAAAAGAATATTCCTGCGAAAAAAATCCTCGGGGGCCTCCGCCCCCGAGGCCTTTAAAGTTGCCCCTGGTTCTTGTCCGTGAAAATTTTGGTTTCCGGTGAGTGATTTTCCTTCATGCACGATGGCTTCTCCTCATAATGGGGGCCTTACAAATGTGCGCTTTTACCACAGAAAATTACAAGGGTAAATCAGGCTCCATACTTAACAATCTCCCACTTGGAGACTGATCTCCAAACCAAACCTGTGACTGCTTTCCATTTTGGCTTCTTATCCTTGAATGCCGATTGAAGCTCAACTTCTCCTTGTTGACCACCTTTGTAAACATGTCTGCAGGATTTTCACTTGTATGCACTTTTCCTAGCTTTAGTTGTCCCTCTTCCAAAAGAGTGCGTATGAAGTGATATCTCACCTCAATGTGCTTTGTCCTTGAATGAAAGGCTGAGTTTTTCGCAAGATGGATAGCGCTTTGGCTATCACTGTACAAGACACAATTGTCTTGTTTGAATCCAAGCTCTTCTAAGAATCTGTGAAGCCACAGAATTTCTTTGCTTGCCTCCGTCATTGCTACATACTCTGCTTCCGTGGTAGAAAGTGAAACCACTTTCTGCAGCTTTGAAGCATAGCTTACTGCTGTGCCTCCAACCGTGAACACATAGCCAGTAGTGCTCCTTCGAGTATCTTTGTCACCTGCCATATTTGCATCACCATACCCTTCTAGAAAAATATCAGTTCCTCCAAAATACAAAGCATTTGTTGTTGTCCCTTTTAGATACCTAGTATCCACTTCACAGCTTGCCAATGCTCTTTACCTGGGTTGTCCATGAACCTACTCACAAGTCCCCCTGCATGTGCAATGTCTGGCCTTGTCCAGACCATAGCATACATTAGAGAACCTACCGCTGCAGCATATGGAACTTTAGACATATAGGCTATCTCCTCTTGTGTCTTTGGACACATATCCTTCGTTAGTTTAAAATGACCAGCCAAAGGTGTAGAAACTGGTTTTGCATTTTTCATTGCAAACCTTTCTAGTACCTTCTTGATGTAATCTTCTTCAGATAACTTTATTGTCTTCTTCGTCCTGTCCCTTGATATTTTCATACCAAGTATCCTCTTTGCAGCACCTAAATCTTTCATTGAAAAAGATTTGGACAGCTCCTCTTTTCGGTCTTTGATGTCCTGCATGTTAGCACTTGCAATCAACATGTCATCAACATACAACATTAGGATGATGAATTTCCCATCTCCCAAATTCTCCGTGTAGACGCAGTGATAAGAGTTGCATCTTGTGAATCCATGATCCAACATCCATCGATCAAACTTCAAGTACCATTGTCTTGATGCTTGCTTTAAACCATACAAGCTCTTCTTTAATCTGCAAACCATTTTCTCCTTACCTTTTACTTCATACCCCTTTGGTTGAAGCATGTAGATTTCCTCCTCTAAGTCACCGTGAGGGAATGCCGTATTTACATCCATTTGCTCGAGATTTAGATCATGAGCAGCCACAAAGCTTAAGACAAGCCTAATTGAGTTCATTTTTACAGCAGGAGAAAATATTTCATTGAAGTCAATACCTTTCTTTTGAGAAAAACCTTTTACCACAAGCCTAGACTTGTACCTTTTCTTCCCACCTTCTTCTTCCTTTAGCTTGTACACCCATTTGTTTTGAAGTGCCCGCTTACCTTTAGGCAACTCAACCAACTCCCATGTTCGGTTGCGATGTAGTGAGTCCATCTCCACTTGCATGCTCTTCGTCCATTCTTCTTTGGATTCATGTTGCATAGCTTCTTCATATGATTCCGGCTCTCCAGAATCTGAGATCAAGAGATGGTTGAAGGAAGGAACAAACCTTTCTGGAGGTCTACTTGCTCTTGTAGATCTTCGGGGAATAGGTTGAGGCTCCTCATTTGGTTGACGTTGTTGCACATTGTCACCGTTTGCAGTCCTTGAGTCTTCACCGTCCTCAAGCTCCATGTACTCATCACCTGTTTCTTTTCTTTGTTTTCTTTCCAAGTAATCTTTGTACATATTTTGTTCGTTAAAAATTACATCCCTACTCCTTAAGATTTTACCATCTTCAGGATTCCATAGGCGATACCCAAAGTTTCCTTCTCCATAGCCAATGAAGAAACACTTTTTGGACTTTGCATCTAGCTTTGATCTTAGGCTTCTATCTATGTGCATGAAAGCCTCACACCCAAACACTTTGAGAAATGCATAATTCACCGGTTTACCTGTCCATGCCTCTTCTGGAACTCCCCCATCCAATGCCGTTGAGGGTGACCGATTGATTAAGTACACAGACGTACTTACAGCTTCCACCCAAAGCTCAAGCGGTAGGCCTGCATGTAGCCGCATGCTTCGTGCTCGTTCCATGATTGTCCTGTTCATCCTTTCTGAAATCCCATTTTGTTGAGGTGTCCTTGGGGTTGTCCTTTGCCTCCGAATGCCATTGCTAGCTCAAAAGCTTTCAAAAGCTTGGCTGCAATATTCGCCTCCATTGTGGGATCTGAGGCATTTAACCTTGGTACCTGTTTCATTCTCCACAAAGGCTTTCCACCTTTGAAATATGGAAAATACATCGGATTTATTCTTCATGACATAAACCCATGTTTTTCTAGTCGCATCGTCTATGAATGTTACATAGTACAATGAGCCACCAAGTGATGGTGTACTTGCAGGACCCCAAACATCAGAATGAACCAACTCAAGTTTTTTATTTTTTCTTTCATTTCCTGATTTTTAAAATTTTACCCTCTTTTGTTTACCATAAACACAATCTTCACAGAACTCTAAGTCCACTTCTTTCAAACCTGGTAGAAGCTTCTTTGTTTGAAGGATTTGCATTCCTTTGGCACTCATATGCCCAAGTCGGTAGTGCCACACCGCACTGTCAACTTCTGTAGTTGCTGCACAAGCTGAAGGTTGCGTGCTAACAGTACACAAGTAAAGTGTGCCGACTTTTTCACCCTTGGCAACCACCAAAGATCCCTTTGAGATCTTCCACCGTTTGTTTCCGAATGCAATGTTGTGACCTTCATCGTCCAATTGTCCTGTAGAGATCAAATTTTTTCGAAGAGAAGGAACATGCCTAACATCTTTAAGCTTCCATTCATTTCCGTTAGCAGTTTTGACAGAAACTGTACCTTTGCCGACAATCTCACAAGCTTCATCATCTCCCAAGTATACATACCCAAAATTACCTTTGGTGTAGTCTTGGAAATGTTGCTTGTGTGGTGTCGCATGGAATGAAGCCCCGGAATCTACTATCCAGGAATTAGACACATTGTCTAATGAGAGAATTAGAGCATCTTGCTCTACTTTACCTGCCACATTGGCCTCTGATGTTGGCTTGTTGTCTTGAGACTCTGTCTCGTTCTTCTTCTTGGACCAGCAATCCTTCTTGACGTGGCCCTTCTTGCCGCAGTTCCAACATTCAAGAACTGACTTTGTGCGTGACTTGCTCCGCCACGACCCTTTTGGTTTTTGAACCTCTCCTTAAGCCTTCCTCTTGTTTCCACTGATAGTGCAGCACTTGATGATTCTCCTCTGCTTCTCCTTCGCATTTCCTCGCTTAGGAGAACACCCACAACATCATCAAACTTAAGAGTATTTGTGCCAGAGATAGAATTACTTACAGCCATCACAAGGCTGTCCCAACTATCCGGTAGAGATGATAGTATAAGGAGAGCTCGCACTTCGTCATCGAAATTGATTTTCACTGATCGAATGACTTATGTTTGTGTTAAAGTCATTTAGGTGTTCTGCAACTGAACCATTCTCTGCCATCTTTAGATTGAACAAGCGCTTCATAAGAAATACCTTATTGGATGCCGATGGTTTCTCGTAGAAGTCATCAAGTGACTTCATCAAGTCCTCCGTGGTCTTCATCTCCGAAACATTGAAGGCCACCGTTGACGCCAAGCTTAACCGGATTGTTCCCAGTGCCTTTCGATCAAGGACAATCCATGCTTTACCTGCCATTGTTGCGGGCTTCTTCGCAAGACCGCCTAGTGGCAAATAGAGGTCCTTCTGGTAGAGATAGTCTTCAATCTGCATCTTCCAATGTTGGTAGTTTTTGCTGTTGAACTTATCAATCTTGAGCTTCCCTTCCTCCGCCATAACTCCCACTCAATTCAAGGAATCCTTTCCTTGAGATAACTCAGCTACGAGCAAACCTTGCTCTGATACCAGTTGTTAGGAAATAAGACGTAGCTAAATAGATAATTGAGTAGATTACTTAATAGAGAGAGACAGATTTATATACATGCGATTATAGAGTAGAGAGAGAGAGAGAGTACACACGATATACGTGGTTCACCCAATGTGGGCTACGTCCACGGAAAAGCAGCCACTCAATGGCTTTAGTACTTCAAAACAAGAAGTAGTTTACAAAGGGATTATACCCTTAATGGAGCTCCCGCCTTGCTTCACTCTCACCACCTCACACTCACCTTGTTTCATCAACTTCACACTATGCAATGTGTGTAGAAATGGCCTCCTTTTATAGGCCAAAAGGGCTGCCCTCTTTTATGAGAGACAGCCATGTGTAGCCGCCCTTGTGCGAATAAGTCCAAATCGGACCCTCCAATCCGCCCATGTGTGGCCGCCCTTGAGAAGACAAGTCCGCTTTTCAATTCGGCCACCGGCCACCGGCCATTGACTTCCGACCACCGGCCATTGACTACCGGCCACCGGCCAACCGACCGGTTGTTTTCCGACCACTTTCCGGCCGTCGTCCGGCCATAATATTCCGGCGAAAAAAATCCTCGGGGGCCTCCGCCCCCGAGGCCTTTAAAGTTGCCCCTGATTCTTGTCCGTGAAAATTTTGGTTTCCGGTGAGTGATTTTCCTTCACGCACGATGGCTTCTCCTCATAATGGGGGCCTTACAAATGTGCGCTTTTACCACAGAAAATTACAAGGGTAAATCAGGCTCCATACTTAACAAAATTATCACTATGTATGGATTTCAAATGGGCACCAATGTACATTGAAATGGTTGAGCAAAAGCTATGGATGACAAAGCTTCAATATGACGCACCATTAGAAACTAAATGGGAAGCTTTCAAAAAAGTTATTTGTTCTTATGCCGAAGAATGCTTTGCCATAAAGCATCTACATGGTATCAACAAAGGTAGATCACGCAAAAGGTGGTTTGATAAAGATTGTCAAGATGCTCGAAAGTCCTTGATAAAGCTTGATGCAACTATGGACAAAGACAACTATCGAATTCATTTTCATACATACAAGGCATTGATTCAAAAGAAGAGAAGAAGATGGGAAGTAAAGCAACAACTTTTTCAAGTCCAAGAAAAGGCACATGCATGTGGAAGATTTTGGAGAAACCTGAGGGACAAGCGGGTTGAGAATTTTGGTAACTTGAGTCTTGTGGATATGTACACACATTGTAGGCAATTATATGAGCAATCAAATGCTGAAAAAATGACATTCTATGGTTCACTCCCATGTATGCCCTCTTTTTTTACTATTGAGAATGTATGCGCTGGGCTTGAAAAGTCGACCACTCGCAAAGCGGGAGATCTTCAAGGTAGCAAGACGGAGATGATCAAATGGACGGATTTTACCCATGAGTGGATGTGTGATATGTTCAACCTTGCACTTCAACATGGTATGCCTTATGATTAAAGTACTAATTGGGTTAAGCCTTTGCATAAAGGAGGGGATGTAAAGAATGTAAACAACTACCAGACTATAATGATTGAGTCTCTTATGGCAATGTTGTTTGGGTGAATAATAGAGATGAAATTGAGTGATTGGGCTGAAGAGAATGACAAGCGCGCAAAAGGACAAGCGAATTTTTGTCGACGCCATAGCACCATTGATCATCTTGCAACTCTTCGTGTTCTCATGGAGGAAAGTCGGTTGAAAGGCAAGCGACTGTATTGTTGTCTTGTGGACTTTAAGAAAGCCTTTGATATGATTCCACATAACAATTTGTGGAGAAGAATGGAAGAACTCCAAGTGCCAAGTGAGTTTACGCTTGCGGTTTCTCGAATCTATGAGAAGGTGATTTGTCAATTGCGCATGGGAAGAGAAATTTCAGAAATTTTTGTAAGCACTATTGGGGTTAAACAAGGATGCTCATTGTCACCAACTCTCTTTGGTCTATGCATCAATCGATTGGAACAAATGGTACTTAACTTTATGCAAGAAGAAGGCATTGAACAGGTCACTATTTGCAATGCGATAAGTGTGGGCGTCTGTCGCACGTATCAATGCAAGGAACTTGCCGATACACTGTGTGCGAGCCACAAATAGCTCCAAGCACACAACAAGCCTAAACTAGTAAGCTCAAAGATGGCGTTGGTGTGTCACTCACCGCTCTACCGCTTCCTGTCGTGGAGGGTTCCTCACCACGAAGAAGAGGGAGACACCGCAACGCCGCCCTCAACCGCCTCACTGCCGTCGTGCCGCCGCAATGCTCAACGGCACTCTCTCTCTCTCTCTCTCTCTCTCTCTCTCTCTCTCTCTCTCTCTCTCTCTCTCTCTCTCTCTCGCATACACACACACACAAGGAGATGAAGAAGAAGAAGATGGAGATGGAGCAAGAGCACTCTTCAATTGCACAAATGAGAGAATGAGTGAATTTTAGGTTTAGTTGACTTTTATATGAGCTCGCCCCATTCACACTTGGGCACCCATGCTTAGCCAACTAATCCCTTGAATGTTCCAGTTAGAGTGTGTCTCTCATCGGCGATCACTCTTACCCTTTTCCTATTGGACCGGCAAGCCCGGTACCTGACTCTACCAAATAAATAATACAGCGTCCGTCGTAGGTGATAGAATTGTGCATGAGGGTTAACATGCCCCCCTTCCTGATGTAAATTTTCTCCTCGGAAGCTATTGAGTTGAAGCTCGTTCGTCGAGGTGGAAGAGCATTTGAGATGAATGTCCTTAGCCTTCTTCAGCACTGCAAAATCAAACAACATTGGCACAGTAATTGTATTCTCATATACAATTAAAAAGCATATGCAGTTTTAGGCAGACAAATTGATTGGTAGCATAATTCTAAACCATTTGTCAGCAATAAATATCAAATTGCAATATAATCAAACGCATAAACAGTTGGGAAGGTAAAAAACTAAACAAGTTCGGGGCCGCTAATTCAACGGTCGAAAGGTACTAAAGATCGACTATTAATACCATGGGTAAGCTTCTTAATTTTCTCTAGTCAATTAAGTTGTTTAATCGTGAGATCCAAGTATTTCATGTTCGAGGGCTCACTAGAGGCTATACCTAGAAGACCTTGTAGTTAAGCTACGATAAAAGGAATTTCTCATGAAATCATCGCTTGACTGATTACCTTTTCTTGGACCCCCCAAAGTCTTTTCACAGTGATTCAATTTTGATGTGTGTGCTTATTTTGTATGCCTTGGGTATTTTGCTTTTCAAGGAAAAGCGCCCACACTGGGAACCTCTAGGGCTCTAGTACCATAGGGGATACATGTGAGTGAAGTACCAAATCAAGCTGAGATTTCTCTTCCAGCTTAAGATTTTACATTGTGGCACTTTGATTTTTTGTTTTATTTTTGTTTTCACCATATTAATTTTGTAACTTTGGGCGGTCATATACTGTTACCCTCCCCAGGCTCATCACACTAGTAAACTCTCTTTATAATACTTAAGCTAAAGGTCAATAGGGACTAAGCCCACTAGAAAGCCCTAGTACATTTCACACAATGCTGCCTAAAACGGATTAAGAACCTAAGTAACCATTGATTATTAGGAATGCATTCCCCATGGTATTAAGAGAAGATCTCTAACGCTTAGCTTGGTCATTCTCGCTTGGTCGAACTGCTTGATTTTTAAACCTAAACAAGTGATTATGACAAAAAATTACATTGAATTCAATGTTTGATACTAAGCAAATGTGTTGCATATTATGCTACCAATCACAATTATGCTACCAATCACAATATTATGCTACCAATCACAATTAAAGCAGACAAACATGGATGCAAAAAGATAAGGGGCAATGCTAATGGACAAGAAACACCTGTTTGTGTTGATGGTCGCGCTTGATTTGAAGTGTGAATGAGAGAAAGATTCCATGAAGGTCCAAATCCTAACAACAGCAACACGTTCCTGTACACAGTAGGAAACACAAAGAATACCTCTAGGAGGCACATCAGTGGGAAAAGGTACCAACACTTATTGAACACAACAACAAACATAAGGAACCCTAACCTAATTATTTGCACTCCCCCTAGAGAGTCAAGGGAATAGGATATTGTAGAGATTGGGGGGAAACCCTAAGGCTAAACCCCTATCCTTGTCGTCGAGAAAAACAAAGTCATCATCCGTGAGACCATATGTGCCATCCGTATAATCATGTAAATCTTCTTCGTCATCAGAGGCACCAATGTTTACTAAGAAGGTCACTAGACGCCTATAGTCATCTTGGTCAAAAGGATAGGCTTGTGCAATGGGAGATACACTCTCCACTAAGTATGGATCAGTCGTGGTCAAGAGACGTATCAACCATTCTAACTCCTCGAAATTCCTCTCACATGCTAGCGTACCTACCAAATCCCATTCATAGGCAAGCACCGAAAAGACCATGTGAAACATTTGTGAAAAGTAACGAGGGTACCTCTCACCCAAGGCAGGAAAGGATGACCATTCTAGCGTACTAGCCATATCTGTACACGCAAATAGATGATGGTTAGAGTGCAAATATTACAAGGGTCTTGTTCTTGTGCATAATGTGTTTTTATGATTTTGTGTTATGGCTCTTGCTCTTTTACTTTTTTATCTTGTTTTTGTGAGTATAAGGCTTTATATATACATTTCCTAAGATTGAAGATTAAGAGGTCAGGGAGGAAGGTTGAGAGGGAAGCAAGTGAATGATGGATGTCAGCAAACACTCCCCCCTTCCTTGGGTAGATCATACCTTTTGGAATGATGTTGTTACCTTTTGAAACCAATTGTTCCAAGTTGTTATGGGTGAATGCTTTAACCAAAAGTTTTCGACTGCCCTTTGCGTTTCATCTAGTTGCAAGGGTGGTATGCATTACACTTGCTACATGATGCTTCAATTGACTCCCAAGTGAATGAAGCTTTTCTACAATGCCAATGTATTACGGCTTGGGATAAATCCAATGGGTCATGCTTCATACATTACACCACCCATATTGCCCCCAACTACAAAACCATGTTCTTTGCTGCTGAAAGAGGAAACCGTACTCACACTTAAATGCTTGAGCCTATCCAAGCCTATCCCCTTGTCCTCAGCGATACGCACTATCGCAATCATTAAGCTTAGCTCCCATTTCCTTTGATGCGAGACAGGGCATTGGGGCAATGGAGAAGAGTCAAATTGATTGTGCACATTATGCTCATTACAAGTTCGATAGTCTGAGTACCACACACTACTAGAGTGCTTAGCTTTTGGTCATATCCGAACTTGCTTCTCTCACATTTTCAGCCATGACTTAGACCTACACACTTTCCTCTCCCAGTCACAGTGTGGTCTCCCCATTGTGACTCTCATCACCACAATTTTGGAGCATCGAGAGTCACTCATCAGTCATACACATACTACATCACATGTAACTTTCGTCCCATAGGTCATATTTGACCTTCGAGGACAATAATAAAATCTATATATCTATCTATCTCTCCCCCCCCCCCCCCCCCCCCCCCCCTCCACGTGCCATCTACTCCCTTTTTACTTGGTAATCCTAAGGCAATTTTTTTGAGACAAGCCCTCATTGTCATCCACATAGACCAATCGCAAATGTTGGCCTCTACAAAGCTTCGGATGCTTGAGATGCTCTGATCATAGCAGAGCCGCCGCCTACCTTGACTAATGTTCAGGCATTTCCTGCATTGCCCAAGGCTTTTCAAAGCTTATGCTTTTTTTGAGAGCAGTGTAAGCAACATCAAGTAAGGCATGAGAGCAACTTAAGCAGCATGCATCACACACAACTTGCATCGCACAAAAGCCTACGTCTATCGTATAAGACTTTTTAGACCCTCTGTTTTTGAGAGACGACACATGAATACACTGCTCCATACCTTGCCATGCCACACAGACAATGAATGATGACCTTCCTTTGATACAGCGTTGTAGTCTTTTCACACTACAAGAGCCTCTTAAGCTTAGCGACGCTCACTGTGCAACGCTCAAAACTAACAGCGTCGCTATATAGTGACGTCAATAGTAGGTTAAAAATACCCAAGAACTCCAAAACTTAGATCTGGATCTCAGTTTTGGCGCTCTTGAGCAAGCGACAAAGAAGATAGTAACACCTTCACCTTCCTCTCTCTCTCTCTCTCTCTCTCTCTCTCTCTCTCTCTCTCTCTCTCTCTCTCTCTCTCTCTCTCTCTCTCTCTCTCTCTCTCTCTCTCACACACACACACACACACACACACACACACACACACACACACACGTGCAAGGAGAGAAGGGAGAGCCAGGTATGCTCCCTCCCTCTCCTCTCTCTCATGCTCCCTTCCCCTCTTTTCAAAGTACGAGGATGCAAAGCAAGAGCTATAAGCTGCACGACTTGATTGGAGACGGGGAAGAAGACCACCGATGCATTATCCGGCGGGCCTTGAGATCCTACCAACATTCATGAGCTTAACATGGTTACAATAATGCCTTGAAAGCACACAACAATGCAACAAACAAAAGCGCACAACAACCCACCACGGCATCGGTGCGTCGTCCCACTTCTTCATCTTCTCCATTTACTCTGGAGCGAGCAACGCGCTCCGAGAGCTTTGTGTCGACTAGACGGTCTACACACTCCTTTAGGCACCGACGCTCTAGTGGTGGAGGCGAAGGCTGATGTGGAGGAGGTGCCATTGATGCTTCCACACCGCCTCGTAGTCGTTGAGGCTCCTTACCTCCCCCTTCTTTGCCCGCCCCCACACCGACCACGATGTTGCCCTCTACTCCAACTTTTGCGCGACTTTCTGGCACTCTTGGCTACACACCACTAGCTACTACTTCGGGACTCACCCCACTCGACACTCCTTGTTATACACCACTAGCTACTCCTCCGGGGCTCACCCCACTCGACTGTCAGGACAAGGGTGGGACCAGTCCGGGCCAAGGGCCAGGGCCAAGGGCCAGGACGGACATGCAGTCAAGGGGGTCCCTATATTTAGAAGGCCAAGGGCCTATATAGGGCATGGCTGGGTGGAGATTAGCATGTCAGTTCCCATGTCCTTTCACTGGTATCAGAGCCACTCTTTTTTGGGACACAGGCGTGGAGAACCAGCCGTTTTTAGCTTTGCATGTGCATGAGGAGGGGAGCCGTGGAAAAGAGCCCTACTCAGGCGGGAGAGAACTCTGAGGGTGAGCACCGTGTGCAGGGCCCCTTGAGGCGAGGAAGGAAGGACGGTCGACTTCCACCATAGGCCGCACAGACAGGCTCGGCGGATGCGCGCTGGGATTTGCAGCATAAGCCGTCACTGGGGCGACCCCCGTCGAGAACTGCACGCGCTCCTACCTCCTTGCCAAGCTCTCGCGGCCATGTCGGGCGCCATTGCTGACTGCAAACGCTGCTTTGGTGTTGCTTTTTCACACCAAAAAGGCCCAAACGCCTTTGGTCTTGGCCATTCCCCTCAAATTTTTTGAGCAACGGTGCATGCCCACCTCGGCATACACCCATACAAGCTACACGAGATACGGCATCCAAGCCAAACAAGTTTTGGCATCATACAAAGAGACGCACGGCCCTCGATTATCAGTATACAATTCAGCAATCCAGGAGTGATCAAGTTGCAGATTTTTGCAACTTAATTATTATACGACAATATTTTCGGTTGCCGCTCTTTAAAGCACCACCCGAGTCGACCATACACGGTAACCATAACTTCGCTAAAGCATACGAAGCATACATCGGTGTTTGCAAATCAAGTGCTGATTTCGTGCTGGCTTGGGATTTACAATGCGATTTCAACTTAGACGTTCACTTCAGTTGAACACATAATTACCCTGTTAATTATTGCAACCTGCTCTACCGGGATTGGAAATTCACCTTCTTTACGACCACCGGCGAGGTTAGCACGGCTAACTACCTTTGTGTTCGATACGGTTACGAGTTTTTGTTGCATTCCAAGGTACTCTTTTCTCTTTTGTTCGCACAACACAAATTCGCCATGAGTGCGGAAATTGATGATCAACACATGTTTGACTTTGAATATATCGAATGGGCTCCACCTGTGGATGTCATGGGGCCGGATACTCTCACGGAGAGTGCCCTCGTGGCAACAGGGATGGATGGTGCAAACCGAGGTGACCAATCTCTCTCTCCTCGTTTAACAGAGTGGTGAGTATTCCCGCCTGTCACGCGGGTGACCCAGGTTCGATCCACGGCAGCGGTGCCAAAAATGTGCGCGTATGTCGCACGTGTCAATGCAAGGAACTTGCCGATACACCGTGTGCGAGCCACAAATGGCTCCAAGCACACAACAAGCTTAAACTAGTAAGCTCAAAGAAGGCGATGGTGTGTCACTCACCGCTCTACGCTTGCTTTGTGGAGGATTCCTCGCCGCGAAGAAGAAGGAGCCGCCGCTTCACCGTGCTCAACCGCTTCGCCGCCGCCGTGTCGTCATCGCAATGCTCGATCACTCTCTCTCTCTCTCTCTCTCTCTCTCTCTCACACACACACACACACACACACACACACACACACAAGGAGATGAAGAAGAAGAAGATGGAGATGGAGCAAGAGCACTCTTCTATTGCACAAATGAGAGAATGAGTGAATTTTAGGTTTAGTTGACTTTTATATAAGCTTGCCCCATTCACACTTGGGCGCCCATGCTTAGCCAACTAATCCCTTGAATGTTCCAGTTAGAGTGCGCCTCTCATCGGCGATCACTCTTACCCTTTTCCTATTGGACCGACAAGCCCGGTACCTAACGCTACCAAATAAATAATACAATGTCCGCCATAGGTTACAACGTCCGTCGTAGGTGATAGGGTGTCCGTGAGCGTAAGGGTTAACATGCCCCGCTTCCTGATGTAGATTCCGTCCTCGAAATCTATTGAGTTGAAGCTCGTTCGTCGAGGTGGAAGAGCATTTTAGCTGAATGTCCTTAGCCTTCTTCAGTCGCTACAAAATCAAACAACATTGGCACAGTAATTGCATTCTCATAAGCAATTAAAAAGCATATGCAGTTTTAGGCAGACAAATTGATTGGTAATAGACTTTTAAACAATTTGTCAGCAATAAACATTAAATTGCAATATAATCAAATACATAAACAAATGTAAAGGTAAAAAATTAAACAAGTCTGGGGTCGCTAATTTAACGGTCAAAAGGCACTAGAGATCGACTATTAATACCATGGGTAAGCTTCTTAATTTTCTTTGATCAATTAAGTTGTTTAATCACGAGAGCCAAGTATTTCATGTTCGAGGGTTGACTAGAGGCTATACCTAGAAGACCTTGTAGTTAAGCTACGATAAAAGGAATTTCTCATGAAATCATCGCCTGACTGATTACCTTTTCTTTGACCCTCCAAAGTCTTTTCACAGTGATTCAATTTTGATGTGTGTGCTTCTTTTGTATGCCTTGGGTTTTTTTCTTTTCAAGGAAAAGCGCCCACACTGGGAACCTCTAGGGCTCTAGTACCATAGGCGATACATGTGAGTGAAGTACCCAATCAAGCTGAGATTTCTCTTCCAGCTTAAGATTTTACATTGTGGCACTTTGATTGTTTGTTTGTTCATTTTCAACATTTTAATTTTGTAACTTTGGGGGGTCATATAACACTGTTACACCTCCCCAGGCGGAGCAGTCCTGTTACAAGACGGACGACCAATTGCATTTGAAAGCAAGAAGCTTGATGCAGCTCAGCATAACTACTCTGCTTATGAGCACTAGTAAACTCCCTTTATAATACTTAAGCTAAAGATCAATAGGGACTAAGCCCACTAGAAAGCCCTAGTACATTTCACACAATGCTACCTAAATCGAATTAAGAACCTAAGTAACCATTGATAATTAGGAAGGCATTCCCCATGGTATTAAGAGAAGATCTCTAACACCTAGCTTGGTCAAACTAGCTTAGTCGGACTACTTGATTTTTAAATCTAGACAAGTGATTATGACAAAAACTTCATTGAATTTAATGTTTGATACTAAGCAAATGTGCTGAATATTATGCTACCAATCACAATCAAAGCAGACAAACATGGATGCAAAAAAAGATAAGGGGCAATGCTAATGGACAAGAAACACCTGTTTGTGTTGATGGTCGCGCTTGATTTGAAGTGTGAATGAGAGAAAGATCCCATGAAGGTCCAAATCCTACCAATAGCAACACGTTCATGTACACACTAAGAAACACAAAGAATACCTATAGGAGGCACATCAGTGGGAAAAGGTACCAACACTTATTGAACACAATAAAAAAAACATAAGAAATCCTAACCTAATTATTTGCACTCCCCCTAGAGAGTCAAGGGAATAGGATATTGTAGAGATTGGGGGGAAACCCTAAGTCTAAACCCCTATCTTCGTCGTCGAGATAAACAAAGTCATCATCCATGAAACCATATGTGCCATCCGTGTAATCATGTAAATCTTCTTCTTCATCATAGGTACCCATGTTTACTAAGAAGGTCACTAGACGCCTATAGTCATCTTGGTCAAAAGGATAGGCTTGTGCAATGGGAGATACACTCTCTACTAAGTATGGATCAGTCGATGTCAAGAGACGTATCAGCCACTCTAACTCCTCAAAATTCCTCTCACATGCTAGCGTACTTACCAAATCCCTTCACATGCGAGCACCGGAAAGACCATGTGAAACATTTGTGAAAAGTAATGAGGGTACCTCTCACCCAAGGCAGGAGTGGATGACTCTAGCGTACTAGTCATATCTGTACACGCAAATAGATGATGGTTAGAGTGCAAATATTACAAGGGTCGTGTTCTTGTGCATAATGTGTTTTTATGATTTTGTGTTATGGCTCTTGCTCTTTTACTTTTTTATTTTTTGTGAGTATAAGGCTTTATATATACATTCCCTAAGATTGGGAGATTAAGAGGTTAGGGAGGAAGGTTGAGAGGGGATTAAGTGAATGATGACTGTCAGCAAACACTCCCCCCTTCCTTGGGTAGATCATATCGTGAAATGTGCTTGTCACCCTTTGAAACCAATTGTTCCAGTTGGTAATAGGTGAGGATTTTTGCCATTAGTTTTCTATTACCTTAGGTGCCTCATCTAGTTGCAAGGGTGGTAAGGTACTCTTCCAGGATCGAACTTGAAGTGGTTCATTAGGTGATTCTTGAACAGTGGGAGGTGTGGATTCCTTTGTAGCTTTATGGAGGTCCACTATTGTAGGTGGAGGCTCTGGAGAATCTTTTACCTCTATGGATGCATTACATGAGGAGCTAGAAGCTTTATTCGTTTTTTCTATGGTTGAATTGAGCAAAACAAGCCTTTCTCGCTTGGGAACCCATACTAGCTCCGGATCCAGTGTATAGTGTTCTATGATTTTCCCTTTCCCACGATCTTTCATCGGCTTTGTCGTCACAGGGTTTGACTCACATGGGTCAGGTGACAGGTTAGAACACAATCTACATTTTGGCACCCAGATTTGGTCATTTCCTTGATAGTAGCCTTGGGCTTCCAATAGTCGTTTAGGTATCCACCGCCACGTTTTCTTACATTTCTTGGAGCGACTGGGACGTTTCTTACAAGGCTTCTGTTTTTTAGCACTAGCTATGGTTGCTAAAGAAGCTTTCGGGACCCACTTGTATGTTTTCTTCGTGACATTAGGATGATTCTTGTCAGAGGCTATATGCATTGCTTGTAGCATATTTAAGGGTATGGGCATTTCATCCCCCTTAGGTGTTACCCAGGTTGTCCCCTTGTTTCCACAAGTGTCTATGGTTGCTGCTAAGTGGACCCAATCCACATTGTCTGACTCAGTCATCCCAGGTAGTACATCCATATAAGGAGAATCTTCCCCAACATCAATGTCCGCTTTACACGTGTAAAAATACTACAATGGGGCAGAGTGAACTGTGGTGTCAGATCTATGATCAATTATAAACCTGTTTCCTAGAGGATGTACTCGACCCATCACAAGAGCCACTTGAATGACAGAATCTTCGAACTGCACGTACACATGGTTTTTAGACCAGTCATGTGACATTTTTGCTTCCCTCATGAAAGGACGTCCTAAGATCATCTCCGATGCCAAAGTGTGCTTGGAGAAATCCATAACAATGAAATTAATCCTTATTTTATGTCCAAAGACCTTGATCTTGAGATCTTCTAGCATCCCAATAGGTTTAACAATAGACCCATTGACCATCTTCACTACTATGGTTGTGGTCGCAAGGTGAGGTCTTCCCATAGTTTCCCAGCAATTTTTAGTCACAATGCTAACCCCAGCGCCACTATCAAGGATTCCCTTCACAATTAATCCCTTAGTAGTGATTGGTATAGTCGCATTGGATTCATCACCCTCAAAGTATTGTCCCAACTTGTTAACAGGTATTTCTATGACAAGGTTCTCATTTAGGTTGGGTTGTGGATCTATGTATTCCTCCTCTATTGGCATCTCCCCAGCTCCATCCATCTGTGTAAATTGTGGTAGCCCAAACTTCAGTTCTCCATTGAGGAAGGCTCGAAGAGCTGAGACTAGCTCAGGGTCTTTATATAGTTTGGACATGATGGTGGTTCTAACTTCTGAAGACATGAAATCCATCAATTTGGCAATGTTTAACGGCACCTTTTGGCCTTGAGTCCCTTGACGTGGGGAAGATGGGATCTCCATTTCTACGATAGGATCAGGTAAACATTCTTTCCATCAGGAAGTGAGTACGCCCACTTTCCCATGACTTTAAGTCACTTTCTTCTTGGATGACACTAGGTATGTCCAAGGGTCTATGGTCTTGGTGAGGTTGTTGTTGCGTAGGGAACACGGTGTCTGTAATCTCGATCTTCCTAGGTGCTGGTTCTAGATCCCTTTGGGTATCTTCTACCAAACTCCTTACTTGCTTGACTCGCTCAATCTCCTCTATAGGGTTTGGATAAGTTCCTATCTTCTTCTTGGATCCTCGCCATTGTGGCTCATGAACATCTTCCTTGTTGGTTTCTATCTTAGTGGTTGTTTTGGTCTCCATGGTTTCACCTGAATCAGAATCTTCTTCAGTGTCGTTCATATATACGGGGTCGTCACCAGTCCCTATGTTGGTCTTTGAACTGGGGTCTGACTTCGCTGCTTTTTGCGATCTCTTTCTTCGTGTTTTCTTCTTTTTCTGAGATTTGGCAATTGATGCCGTGTCTCTTTCCTCAAGAATATAATTTTGTTTTTGGAGCATCGATCGTGTGAGTACGTTTACTGGTACCACGGGTGTACTTGGTGATCGCTCCTCGGTAACTTCAATCAAGTTTAATGGCGTGATCTTTGGTGCATTTGGATTATTTGGACATTGGGCAATCAAATGATCTATGCCACATTGATTACACATGAGTATCGGCATTGTAGACGTGCTCGCTTGATTGGTTTGCATTAGTGTGGCGTTCTTTTGTAGCCTAATAGGACACTCGGCTACACGATGTGGACCTCCACACTCATAGCATTGAAGAGGTGGTCTCTTAGCAGTGTAATTGATATTTTGGCCTCTTGCCGCAAGAGCAGCTACTTGATATACAGGTTTGACTTCTCCCCAATAGTCCTCCATGTAGTATTGTGGACTTTCTTCAAGCACATCCATCCAATAGACGAAATTAGGATCTATATCTTCCTCACAGTCTTCCAAATAAGACATAGATTACTCATAATCCACTTGATTCACATAAGTGATTCTCGGATGTGGTGGTTGCGGTCCTAGCACTGGAGGTGGTAAAGGTGTTGTTTGAACAACATTTTGGGCCCTAGGGACCATGTGTTGTGCTGCTTGTTCAAGAGGTGGGGCCGGCATCAATACAGGCACTCGAGGTGTGTCTGTCCATGCTAAGGTTGGTCTATTGGCCATCGCACGCTTAAATACTATGCAATCCTTAGCTTGATGACCATACCTTCCACATGCATTGCAATTCCCTTTGAATTTTACTCTAAAAGTAGGGCACTCACTGGTACTATGCGGTCCATAGCATACTGAGCACCATTGTTGCTCTATTAGCCATCCCACGCTTAAATACTATGCAATCCTTAGCTTGATGACCATACCTTTCACAGGCATTGCAATTCCTATTGAATTTTACTCTAAAAGTAGGGCACTCACTGGTACTATGTGGTCCATAGCATACTGAGCACCATTGCTCCCTTCTTGGATACATATGCTTATTTTGCGGAGCTCGATTGTCTCTAAGACTCTCTTGAATAGCCTTGGTGAGATCTGCTAAAGTCATCTCAGATATCTTTGGCTCCTTAGCAATAGGCTTTAAGGTCATTGGCTGATGCCCTGATGCTTGTGAGCTAATAGACACTCTTTCTCCTTGAATCATTAAATTATCCTCCAATTGGATCGCATTGGTGATGACTGCTTCCCAAGTGGTGATACCTCTAATGACTAGGCCATTGTAGATATCCTCATGTCGTAATCCCCTAATGAATCTATCAAGCAATTGGTTATTGTTGAAGCGTTCATTTGGATTACAATGAGAATTCAAATGCTTCAATCGACTTATAAAGTCTCTCACCGACTCTCCTTCCTCTCGTTGGGCTTTCTGGAGCTGAGAGGTTTACACCCCAAAGCACTCCCTCTCGTATGTATTCTTTCAAGAACAGTCTCCTAAGAGTAGGTTAAATCGTTTTTTCTTCCACCCTTAGGGTTCTATACCAATCCCCAGCCTTTCCACTTAAGGTTAGGCTTAAAGCATTGCTCTTATGTAGGTCATTGTGTTCTCCTAGAGAATCGCATATTTGTTCAAACACTTCGATATGCTTTCTCACATCCCCGTCTCCACTAAATTTTTTTGTGAGCTTGGCTATTTGTACTGCCTTACTTCTAGGCTCTCTATCAAGCGTGTTACGCATATTCTCGACAATAGATCGACCAATAGCTTGAGCAAATGTTGCCAAGTCACCTAAGTGAGCAGGCACCGTGGGTGAAGGTGCTCCAATGACTACATGTGGCGTAGGTATTGGCATTGGGCTTGGCGCATAGGAAGCCCTTGGGTTCCACGTTGGGTACGATGTTGTGCCATGTGGTGGTCCATAGTTCATATGGGTGGCCCTAGGAATAGCAGACGTCGTATGTAACATGATAATGCTAGCTGGTATAGTCCCATGAAAATAAGAACTTGGGTGTTGTGGTTGTGGAGCATAGGTAGTTGAAACAATGGGAGGGGTAGGGACTACATGAATGTGATGACCCATAGGTGCATATGATTGGTACACACTTGTAGGTACTGTTGCAGGCATTGAGCTACCATGTAGCGGTGCTTTACTAACAAATGAGGTCCATGGCGTGTTTCTCGGCATGCCCATCATTGGGGTAGGCATGGTAGCCGTGGTGTCATCAAGGGAAAGATGAGCTACACTTGGAAAGGTTAAGCTATCACTTGTGGGCTCAGATTGCACCGAGACCCCATGCGAAACAACATATAGGGAATGTGCACGTATGTCGCACAAGTCAATGCAAGGAACTTGCCAATACACCGTGTGCGAGCCACAAATGGCTCCAAGCACACAACAAGCCTAAACTAGTAAGCTCAGAGAAGGCGATGGTGTGTCACTCACCGCTCTACGCTTCCTTTGTGGAGGATTCCTCGCCGCAAAGAAGAAGGAGCTGTCGCTTCGACGCGGTCAACCGCTTCCCCGCCGCCGTGCCGTCGTCGCAATGTTCGATCTCTCTCTCTCTCTCTCTCTCTCTCTCTCTCTCTCTCTCTCTCTCTCTCTCTCTCTCTCTCTCTCTCTCTCGCATACACACAGACACAAGGAGATGAAGAAGAAGAAGATGGAGATGGAGCAAGAGCACTCTTCTATTGCACAAATGAGAAAATGAGTGAATTTTAGGTTTAGTTGACTTTTATATGAGCTCACCCCATTCACACTTGGGTGCCCATGCTTAGCCAACTAATCCCTTGAATGTTCCAGTTAGAGTGCGCCTCTCATCGACGATCACTCTTACCCTTTTCCTATTGGACCGACAAGCCCGGTTCCTGACTCTACCAAATAAATAATACAATATCCGCCGTAGGTTACAACGTCCGTCGTAGGTGATAGGGTGTCCGTGAGCCGTGAGGGTTAACATGCCCCCCTTCCTTATGTAGATTCCATCCTCGGAAGCTATTGAGTTGAAGTTCGTTCGTCGAGGTGGAAGAGCATTTGAGATGAATGTCCTTAGCCTTCTTCAGTCGCTACAAAATCAAACAACATTGGCACAGTAATTGCATTCTCATAAGCGATTAAAAAGCATATGCAGTTTTAGGCAGACAAATTGATTGGTAAGGGTCGCTAATGTAACTGTCAAAAGACACTAGAGATCGACTATTAATACCATGCATAAGCTTGTTAATTTTCTCTGGTCAATTAAGTTGTTTAATCGCGAGAGCCAAGTATTTCATGTTCGAGGGCTAACTAGAGGCTATACCTAAAAGACCTTGTAGTTAAGCTATGATAAAAGGAATTGCTCATGAAATCATCGCCTGACTTATTTCCTTTTCTTTGACCCCCCAAAGTCTTTTCACAGTGATTCAATTTTGATGTGTGTGCTTATTTCGTATGCCTTGGGTTTTTTGCTTTTCAAGGAAAAGCGCCCACACTGGGAACCTCTAGGGCTCTCGTACCATAGGCGATACATGTGAGTGAAGTACCAAATCAAGCTGAGATTTCTCTTCCAGCTTAAGATTTTACATTGTGGCACTTTGATTTTTTGTTTGTTCATTTTTAGCATTTTAATTTTGTAGCTTTGGGGGGTCATATAACACTGTTATCCCTCTCCAGGCTCATCACACTAGTAAACTCCCTTTATAATACTTAAGCTAAAGGTCAATAGGGTCAAGCCCACTAAAAAGCCCTAGTACATTTCACACAATGCTGCCTAAATCGGATTAAGAACCTAAGTAACCATTGATTATTAGGAAGGCATTCCCCATGGTATTAAGAGAAGATCTCTGACACCTAACTTGGTCAAACTAGCTTAGTCAGACTGCTTGATTTTTAAATCTAGACAAGTGATTATGACAAAAACTTCATTGAATTTAATGTTTGGTACTAAGCAAATGCGCTGAATATTATGCTACCAATCACAATCAAAGCAGACAAACATGGATGCAAAAAGATAAGGGGCAATGCTAATGGACAAGAAACACATGTTTGTGTCGATGGTCGCGCTTTATTTGAAGTGTGAATGAGAGAAAGATCCCATGAAGGTCCAAATCCTAACAACAACAACACGTTCCTGTACACACTAAGAAACACAAAGAATACCTCTAGAAGGCACATCAGTGGGAAAAGGTACCAACACTTATTGAGCACAACAAAAAAACATAAGAAAGCCTAACCTAATTATTTGCACTCCCCCTAGAGAGTCAAGGGAATAGGATATTGTAGAGATTGGGGGGAAACCCTAAGGCTAAACCCCTATCCTCGTCGTCGAGATAAACAAAGTCATCATCCATGAGACCATATGTGCCATCCGTGTAGTCATGTAAATCTTCTTCTTCATCATAGGTACCCATGTTTACTAAGAAGGTCACTAGACGCTTATAGTCATCTTGGTCAAAAGGATAGGCTTGTACAATGGGAGAAATGCTCTCTACTAACTATGGATCAGCCGTGGTCAAGAGACGTGTCAGCCACTCTAACTCCTCAAAATTCCTCTCACATGCTAGCTTACTTACCAAATCCCATTCACATGCAAGCACCGGAAAGACCATGTGAAACATTTGTGAAAAGTAACGAGGGTATCTCTCACCGAAGGCAGGAGTGGATGACTCTAGCGTACTAGCCATATTTGTACATGCAAATAGATGATGGTTAGAGTGCAAATATTACAAGGGTCGTGTTCTTGTGCATAATGTGTTTTTATGATTTTGTGTTATGGCTCTTGCTCTTTTACTTTTTTATCTTGTTTTTGTGAGTATAAGGCTTTATATATACATTCCCTAAGATTGGAGATTAAGAGGTCAGGGAGAAAGGTTGAGTGGGAAGCAAGTGAATAATGGATGTCAACAAACACTCCCCCCTTCCTTGGGTAGATCATACCGTTTGAAATGATGTCGTCACCCTTTGAAACCAGTTGTTCCAAGTTGTTATAGGTGAAGGCTGAGTGGAAAGCAAGTGAATAATGGATGTCAACAAACACTCCCCCCTTCCTTGGGTAGATCATACCGTTTGAAATGATGTCGTCACCCTTTGAAACCAGTTGTTCCAAGTTGTTATAGGTGAAGGCTTTAACCAATAGTTTTCGACCGCTCTATGCGTTTCAATTAGTTGCAAGGGTGGTAAGGTACTCTCCCATGATTTTATTTGCAACATCGTTGTAGGTGGTGAACTTACAACGGGAGGTGTAAACTCTTTCTTGCTTGAATGGATATGTACAATGGTAGGTGGAGGTTGTGTCGAAGCTTCTATTTCCGTATAGGAACTACATGAAGAGCAAGAAGCTTCATTTGCTTTCCCTGTTCCTGAGCTAGGTGGAACAAATCGTTCTTTCTTTGGTACCCAAACTAGCTAGAGCGGGTGCGTCGCATTCCGTGATTTTTTCCTTTCCGCAATCTTCAATTTGTTTTGGAGCCACATGATTGAGCTCACATGGGCCCGGTGACAAGTTAGAGCACAATTTACGTTTTGGAACCCAGATTTGATCATTTCCAACGCAACATTTCTTTACATTTCTTGGGGCGAATGGAACGTCTCTTACCAGGCTCCTGTCTTTTAGCATTGGCTATGGTTGCTAAAGAAGCTTTAGGGACCCACTTGTATGTTTTCTTTGTTATATGGGGATGGGTCTTGTATGTCTCAAGCTTTATTTCAACTACATCAGTTGAAGCTCTTGAGAGTTGGGCTATGAGGACATATGGTTCAACCTCTTGGACATGCAAAGATTTGGGTTTTATTTCCTTAATAGGCAATATCTCAGGGACTATGGCTTGCGTGGCAGGGCTAAGAGTTGGTTTCTATGTTGTGACACCCCCTGTCCCCCAATCAATAGTGCATTTGGTGGCTATCATCCACGTGCGTCCTAGGTTTATATTACCCTCCATAGTTCCAACAAGCATGACCAAAAAGTCTTGAGCTACAACCCCATTGTCATAACTGACAGAAGTGTGGCAGATTCCAAAAACTGCTGTTTTTTTCTTGTTGACACCCTTGACTTGGATAATACTCTCAGATAGAGGTGGCTTCCCTAACTGACACCACACCCCATATGATAGCGAATTATATTTAGCACCCGTGTCCAATAAGGTGTTATATAGCACTTTTCCATAGGTGTTGTTTAGCTCAATAGGGTATCGTAGAGGTGTGTCAGAGTCCAACC
Organism: Adiantum capillus-veneris; assembly: GCF_014529385.1. Taxonomy (NCBI): domain Eukaryota; kingdom Viridiplantae; phylum Streptophyta; class Polypodiopsida; order Polypodiales; family Pteridaceae; genus Adiantum; species Adiantum capillus-veneris. Next base: position 18,246,146 of record NC_140933.1, read on the forward strand.
AATCCTCATCGATTTCAACGTGGAATGCATGTGTGACTCCAAGGTTAGCCTCTCATTTTTGTGTTATACGTTGTTGTCGCTCCTTAGCCTCAGCTTAAGCTTGTATCTTCTTCAATTCTATTTGTGCCTTGGCTGCCTTTTTTGTATGGATGGCACGCAACTCCTCTTGGCTTAAAGGATCATAGTATCTTTTAAATTTGTTCCCATTGAGGAATCCAATAGTTTCAACTCCATCAAGAGTCTCCACACGAATGGTTCCTTGTGGGGTGATCTCACATAGTCTATATGGTCCTTTTTCCGCATATTTCAACTTTTTCTTTTCGTTATGCACTCCATACATAAGGAATTTATCACCAACATTTATATCTTTGTTCTTTAGATGACGGTCAAACCATTTCTTCCTCCTATCTTTCTCCACAAATGCATTTTGCACAGCTAATTGCCTCTCTTCATCTAGCCTTTCAAGGATATATAATCGTTCAACTAAGGGGTTACCATCCCAACCCAAAAAGAAGCTACTCAAAGACTAGGAACGACAAACTCCCATGGCATAACTGCTTCTTGGCCATACACCATCTTGCATGGTGTGGAGTTAATTGCAACTTTGTACGCGGTACGATAAGCCCATAGAGTTGATGTAAGCTTTAAATCCCAATCTGTGCGATGAGCTTCCATTGTTTTGGTCAAGATAGAGATTAAGGTCTTATTGGTGCTCTCAACTTGGCCATTTGCTTGTGGATAATAAGGTGTGGATTTATGGTGAGCTATCATAAAGTTGGTAGTGAGTTCTTTTATTACTCCATTTATAAAATGAGTACCATTGTCACTCACAATCTCAAAGGGACAACCAAATCTTGTAATAATGTTCTCAAAGAGAAACTTGGCAGTTGACCTCGCACCGGCCTTACGTGTCGCCCTGGCTTCCGCCCACTTTGTCACATAGTCAATGGCAACGATAATATATCGAGATTGAGTGCTACGAGTTGACGGACTAATTGGGCCTACAAAGTCCAAACCCCATTTTTCAAATGGTTGAGTCACTTTAACAGGATGTAAAGGCATCCTATCCGTTTGTTGTGTGATCTTGTAACGTTGGCATTCATCACATCCTTTTGCAAACAGTGATGCATCCTTAAATAAGGTTGGCCACCAATAGCCTGATTGCAACACCTTTCTAGCTGTTAGTTCCCCTCAGAAATGTCCTCCGGCTATACCCATGTGGGCTTCTTGCAGTATGTATAAATACTCATCCTCACGGGCACAACGTCTAAGAATATCATCCTTCCCTAGCCTGTAGAGAGTTCCCGCAATGAGAGAGTAAGGTTCACATTCTTTTAACAGTTTTCGAGCTCTGTCTACGAAGCTCTGGGTGGAGAACCATTAACTAGAAAGTTCACAATCTTCTCACTCCATTCAGGTATGGTTTCGACTAGGAATAGAGAAGTATCAGGCAATTCATCATCGACTCCAGTAGGGACTTCACCATTGGGTATGTGAGACAAATGATCAGCCATAACATGTCTTTTACCGGGTCTCACCACAACGGTAAAATCAAACTCAAGAAGAATTAACAACCATCGTGTAATTCTTCCCGTGGAACAAGGTTTATTTACTAGATACAACAAGGCTTGATGATCAACATAGAACACAAACTTGTTGGCCAGAAGGTAGTAGCGAAATTTCTTCACTGCATAAATCATACCTAAACCTTCTTGCTCTGTAGTGGTGTAGTTTCTTTCGGCATCATTCAATTGATGACTTGCAAAGCTAATGGGGTAGTCTAGTTTATCTTCTCCTGGTTGAGCTAGAACACACCCAATAGCAAAGTTCGATGCATCAATATGCACATGAAAAATTACATTCCAATCGGGCACTCATAGAATAGGAGCACTAGTTAAGGTCTTTTTCAATGACTCATAAGCATGGTCACACTCTGCAATCCATTGGAACTCAATAAGAACCTTCTACAAAAGACGAGCTATCTCGGCAAAGTTTAAAATAAACAGTTGGTAATAACCAACATGGCCCATGAACCTTTGAACTCCTTTATAATTTGTAGGTGGTGGCAATTCAGCAATGGCTTTAATTTTGCTCTCATCTGTGGAAATCCCATTTTTGGACACTATATGGCCTAAAATGACTCCATGTTTAACCCAAAATTGGCATTTGAAAGGGTTTAAGGAGATGCGATACAATCTACACTTCTCAAACACTTTTCGTAAGCATGATAGATGTTCTTTCCAAGAGGAATAAACACAAAGGTCATCTAAGAAAGCTTCACAGAACTCCCTCAAATATTCTCTAAAAGCAGTGTTTATTAATCTTTGAAAGGTAGCCGGGGCATTGGTTAAGCCAAAAGCTATAACACGAAATGTGAACACTCCAAATTCGGTTATAAAGGCTGTTTTAGCTTGGTCCTCTAGCGCAATTGTGATTTGATTGTAGCTCAAGTACCCATCTAAAAAGCTATAAGCTTCCTTCCCTGCAACTCTTTCAAGCACATGTTCTGAATATAGCAAGGGGTAATGGTCCCTCCTAGTGGCGGCATTGACCTTCTTGAGATCCACGCACACTCTGAGTTTCCCATTCTTTTTTGGCACAATCACTATTGGAGACACCCATTCTGAGTGCTCAATACGGTATATGAATCCGCATTCCACAAGCTTTTCAATCTCTTCTTGAACAATTTTTGCATATTTAGGATTCATTGGGTAGGGTCGTTGCTGAACTGGTTTAGCCATGCTATTCATGGGGATTGTGTGTTGCACCACAGAAGGTGGAACACCTTTCATATCATGATAAGTCCAAGAAAATATATCCCTGAATTCCTTGAGAAGTTCTTTAAGTACACACTCCTCAGTCTCGGTCAGATCTTGGGCAATGAAAACAGGTTTAGACTCTTTTCTTGGGTCTGCTAACTCTATTTCCTTAACTATCACTGGACCATCTCATAGACTCCATTGCTCCCATCGATAGGTTTTCTTTGATCCTTTGTATACACAACCTTACGTTCCTCTGTGGTATAGGATTTGAAATATTCAGGTGCAGGGTGTAAGTCTGTGGGGTCCTGTTGTTCTGTGGACTGTGATTTAACTTCTGATTCCTTTTGTTGTTGAGCTAACTCTCGATTTTGTCGTCTCCTTACGGTACGGCTCAACTTTGGCTTCTCTGTAGCCTCTAGTTGTGTGATGTCAATGGGTTGTGGACTACACCACATAACTCTTTGAAGGTATTCACCCTAGTTATCTACCAACTTTCGATGAGCATCACATGCCCCTATATAATTAAGCCATTCTGCGGTAGATTTCTTTTCACTTATTCTAGCACAACATTTGCTCGATATCGTCACCTCTTATATCTCTTACTCGTCTTGTTTAATTCTCGATTACGGCTGATCTCTAGTGAAGAGTCACTAGATGAATCACTACTTGTGTCTTCTGCTCCCTTGGATAGATTGTCATCTAGGTTACCACTGTGCCCTGAATGGTTTGTCCCCACATTTGCACTAAGATTTAACTCAGATTCTTCGTCCTCATAGTCAATTTTAATTGATGATTCTGACCCCAAATCGTGTGGGCTATAGTCTTGTGAGGCGCTACTGGTTCCAATGCTAGTCAAACTTTCATCTTGTAGATCATCAGAAGCTATATGGATTGCTTCTAGCATATTTAAGGGTACCAATGGTGGTATTTCATCCCCCTTAAGTGTTACCCTAGTCGTCCCCCTATTTTCCCAACTATCTATGGTTGCTGCTAGGTGGACCCAATCCACATTGTCCGACTCAGTCATCCCAGGTAGTACATCCATATAAGAGGAATCTTCCCCAACATAAGTGTCCGCTTTACACATGTAACAATACTGCAATGGGGCCGAGTGAACTGTGGTGTCATATCTATGATAAATTATAGACCTGTTTCCTAGAGGATGTGCTCAACCTGGCACAAGATCCACTTGAATGACAGAATCTTGGAACTGCAAGTAGAGATGGTTCTTAGACCAATCATGCACCATTTTTGCTTCCCTCATGAAAGGACGTCCTAAGATCATCTCCGATGCCATGGTGTGTTTGCAGAAATCCATAACAATAAAGGTAATCCTTATTTTATGTCCAAAGACCTTGATCTTGAGATCTTCTAGCATCCCAATAGGTTTAACAATAGACCCATTGACCATCTTCACTACTATGGTTGTGGTCGCAAGGTGAGGTCTTCCCATAGTTTCCCAACAATTTTTAGTCACAATGCTAACGCCAACGCCACCATCAAGGATTCCCTTCACAATTAATCCCTTAGTAGTGATTGGTATATTCGCATTGGATTCATCACCCTCAAAGTATTGTCCCAACTTGTTAACAGGTATTTCTATAACAAGGTTCTCATTTAGGTTGGGTTGTGGATCTATGTATTCCTCCTCTATTGGCATCTCCCCAGCTCCATCCATCTGTGCAAATTGTGGTAGCCCAAACTTCAGTTCTCCGTTGAGGAAGGCTCGAAGAGCTGAGACTAGCTCAGGGTCTTTATATAGTTTGGACATGATGGTGGTTCTAACTTCTGAAGACATGAAATCCATCAATTTGGCAATGTTTAACGACACCTTTTGGCCTTGAGTCTCTTGACGTGGGGAAGATGTGATCTCCATTTCTTCGATAGGATCAGGTAGTCCCTCTGTAAACATTCTTTCCATCAAGAAGTGAGTACGCCCACTTTCGGATGACTTTAAGTCACTTTCTTCTTGGATGACACTAGGTATGTACAAGGGTCTATGGTCTTGGTGAGGTTGTTGTTGCGTAGGGAACACGGTGTCTGTAATCTGGATCTTCCTCGCTGCTGGTTCTAGATCCCTTTGGGTCTCTTCTACCAAACTCCTTAATTGCTTGACTCGCTCAATCTCCTCTGTAGGGTTTGGGTAAGTTCCTATCTTCTTTTTGGATCCTAGCCATTGTGGCTCATGAAGATCTTCCTTGTTGGTTTCTATGTTAGTGGTCGTTTTGGTCTCCATGGTTTCACCTGAATCAGAATCTTCTTCAGTGTCGTTCATATATACGGGGTCGTCATTAGTCCCTATGTTGGTCTCTGAACTGGGGTCTGACTTCGCTGCTTTTTGCCATCTCTTTCTTCGTGTTTTCTTCTTTTTCTGAGATTGGGCAATTGATGCCGTGTCTCTTTCCTCAAGAATATAATTTTGTTTTTGGAGCATCGATCGTGTGAGTACGTGTACTGGTACCACGGGTGTACTTGGTGATCGCTCCTCAGTAACTTCAATCAAGTTTAATGGCGTGACCTTTGGTGCATTTGGATTATTTGGACATTGGGCAATCAAATGATCTATGCCACATCGATTACACATGAGTATCAGCATTGTAGACGTGCTCGCTTGATTGGTTTGCATTAGTGTGGCGTTCTTTTGTAGCCTAATAGGACACTCGTCTACACGATGTGGGCCTCCACACTCATAGCATTGAAGAGGTGGTCTCTTAGTAGTGTAATTGATATTTTGGCCTCTTGCCACAAGAGCAGCTACTTGATATACAAGCTTGACTTGTCCCCAATAGTCCTCCATGTAGTATTGTGGACTTTCTTCAAGCACATCCATCCCATAGGCGATATTAGGATCTATATCTTCCTCACAGCCTTCCAAAGAAGAAATAGATGACTCACAACCCACTTGATTCACAGAAGTGATTCTCGGATGTGGTGGTTGCGGTCCTAGCACTGGAGGTGGTAAGGGTGTTGTTTGAACAACATTTTGGGCCCTAGGGACCATGTGTTGTGCTGTTTGTTCAAGAGGTGGGTACGGCATCAACGCAGGCACTCGAGGCGTGTCTGTCCATGCTAAGGTTGGTCTATTGGCCATCGCGCGCTTAAATACTATGCAATCCTTAGCTTGCAATCCTTAGCTTTAAGGTTAGGCTTAAAGCATTGCTCTTATGTAGGTCATTGTGTTCTCCTAGAGAATCGCATATTTGTTCAAACACTACGATATGCTTTCTCACCTCCCCGTCTCCACTAAATTTTTGTGTGAGCTTGGCTATTTGTACTGCCTTACTTCTAGGCTCTCTATCAGGCGCGTAACACATATTCTCAGTAATAGATCAACCGATAGCTTGAGCAAATGTTGCCAAGTCACCTAAATGAGCAGGCAGTGTGGGGAAGGCGCTCCAGAGACTACATGTGGAGTAGGTATTGGCATTGGGCTTGGCGCATAAGAAGCCCTTGGGTTCCACGTTGGGTACGATGTTGTGCCATGTGGTAGTCCATAGTTCATATGGTTGGCCCTAGGCATAGCAGACGTCGGATGTGACATGCTAATGCTAGCCGGTATAGTCCCATGGAAATAAGAACTTGTGTATTGTGGTTGTGGAGCATAGGTAGTTGAAACAATGGGAGGGGTAGGGACTACATGAGTGTGATGACCCATAGGTGCATACGATTGGTACATACTTGTAGGTATTGTTGCAGGCATTGAGCTACCATGTAGCGGTGCTTTACTAACAAATGAGGTCCATGGCGTGTTTCTCAGCATGCCCATCATTGGGGTAGGCATGGTAGCCGTGGTGTCATCAAGGGAAAGATGAGCTAGACTTGGAAAGGTGAAACTATCACTTGTGGGCTCAGATTGCAGTGAGACCCTTGGAGAAACAACATATGGGGGATCCATCGGACTTACCGAGGGAGTCTCCATTTGCGATAAGGTCGGTTGTTTAGCCTTCCATGTATCCAAGAATCTCATGAGACCCGTTGAAGGCATGTTGATCCCCTTGTTCTGTCTCTCTAACTCAATGACCCTATGGATGACCTCACAAACTCTTTGTTGTTGATCCTCTACACTAGTAGCACCCATTGTGGATTGTAGGACATCTAACCAACCCACATGATAGGTTTGACCTGTGTATAAGTCGGTCTGTTGGGGTATAAAGCCCAATGTGGTCGCCCAGGTAAGTGGGCGGGTCGCCAGGTATGTACACATATTCTTTTGTAAAAACCTAATAAGAACTCACTATGCTCTACACATTACTGTAGAGCGAGTTCACCATATCGTCGTGCTCTTCTTCTCGCACTCTCTCTCGCGTCGCACTTCCGCTCGTACTCCTTCAACTAGTATCAGCGCTCAGATCGAGGCTCGGGGTAGCACTCAGGAGGCTAAAGTCACCAACCCAGATTGGAGTGAAATTCGACAGGCGAAGACACGGCCCCAAATCTCGTGGGTGCGCCCGAAGGACTCGGTGTTGTCAGAATTTCATTCTGAGGTCATCTTGGCCACCATTCGGCTTCAACAAAGGTCTGCGCAGGCCATTTTCGACTACGTGGTCTCGACGGGTGCAGATCCGACTTTGCAAATTTGGGGTTTTCGGCCTACGAATGCAGTTGCTGAGGATATCGACACTCCTAGAGTGTTGATTTGTGGCTGTCTACACATCGAAGGACGGCTCACAGTTCTTGGAGGCGTGTCACATACGACACGGGCGCATCTACACACAGACTGTAGGCGACATCCACTAGTTCATCAGGTAGCTTGTGTTTGCTGCTTGATATTCCAGATTTCATCCTGACATTGCAGGTACTTCCACATGGGATGTATTATCAGAGATGATGTATGTCTGTTGAGGGTTTGCTGGCTGTGAGTCACGCAGCAAACAACCGCCGCAGCGGTTACAGCATACAGTGGGAAATTTGTGGATGTATGACTTTGTGGGAAGTCTATGTACTGTCAGATTTATTGCAGCCTTTGTTGAGGGTCGAGTGAGGTTTTATTGAGTTGGGGGATTCTCGAATGTTGAGATCCTTTCGGTGATACAGGTCTTGGAGCGATCCCTCGAGCACTCTTAGATAGGCAGCTAGGATGTATTGACTGTGAGTTAGACAGTTGGGATTGCATCTTTGCTTTACTGCCGTTGAGGCATTGTCGCAGTCTATGCTTATAGGACAGTGACAGGACAATGAGAGACAGTACAGGTGTAGGACAGGTTTACCCGCAGCTTACAGTGTCAGAGAGACAGTGTTTTTTGAGCTGTTTTTTGGTCTGTTTTTAGTACACCAGAGCCATTTTACAAAGGAGACTCTGCCAAAATTTCTGCAGAATCTGAAGCTTTCTTGGTTCATTTGACAGGTTGATATTGGTTCAGAGGTCAGTTTACAGGGGAAACTCTGCCGAATTTTTCCCAGAAAAGTAAACTACTGTGAAGCGTAGCTATGGCTGGATCACAGGACACTGCTCTTTACAATATCAAGAAGCTGGATGGAACCAATTTCCCATTGTGGAAGAAGCAGATTTGGCACCTGTTGGTACAAAAGAAGCATATAAAACCTATAAAGCTCAAGGGGATAAAACCAGAAGATATGGACGAAGATGAATGGAGCGAAATGGATAAATTGGCACTTTCTACCATTATGCTGACTTTAGCAGAAAGCGTTTACTTCAATGTAGCAGACGAGATGTCGGCTTATCAAGCATGGTTAAAGCTGAGTTATCTTTATGAGAAGCAGAGTGCAACTTCACAGGTATACTGGCTTAAGAAGCTTGTTGACTTGAAGATGAAGGAAGGGACACTTATGTCCAATCATCTGAATGCATTCAACACAATCTATAGTCAGTTGTCAGCTCAAGGTGTCAAGTTTGATGAACCTGTTAGAGCTATGTTCCTGTTGATCACATTGCCGGAAAGTTGGGACACTTTTCGCACAGCTTTGAGTAATTCTACACCTCTAGATGGTTTGAACATAGCAGGTGTAGAAGGAAGTCTGCTTACTGAAGAAACCAATAGAAAGACAATGGACAAAGGCAAAGGAACAGCCTTAGTTGTCAGGGGAAGGACCAAAGAAAAGTACAAAGGTGGAAAGAGGAATCAATCTCGTAGCAAGTCCCACAGTGCTAAAGGCAAGAGTGACATAGAATGCTACCATTGTGGCAAGAAGGGTCACATGAAACTAGACTGCAGAGAATGGAAAGCAGAAAAAGGCAAAGAGAAAGCTGAAGACCATGGTGAGAAGAACAAGTCCTCATTGAAGATTCAAGAAATAAATGTGACAAACACTGTTGCAGAGGATGACAGTCTAGTGTCAGGAGACATCTACTTCTTGAAGAATACAATGGACTCAGCTCTTCTTACAGCATCTGATGGAAATGCACTGAGTGACTGGATAATAGACTCAGGGGCATCACTTCATGTGTCTCCAAACAAGGAGTGGTTTACTTCTTATGTGACCACTAAAGATCATGTTCGGCTAGGCAATGGGCAGACATGTGAGATCTTAGGTGTTGGAGATGTTCAATTGAAGTTTCAAAATGGCTCTTCTTTCACACTGAAGAATGTGAGACATGTTCCCGCAATTACAAAGAGCTTGATCAGCACTGGTTTACTTGATGATGTTGGCTACGTCACCATTTTTGGACAGAACTTGTGGAAGATATCCAAGGGTTCTATGACAGTAGCACATGGAGTAAAGTCTGGAGGACTTTACATGATTTATGTATCAAATGTCTCTAAAAATGTAATCAATGTAACCGAGCAGCTGAACGTTTCTTTGTGGCATAGCCGGTTAGGACATATGTCCAAGAAGGGAATAGAAATCTTGTCTCGTTCTGGTTATTTGCCTGGCTTTTCATTTAATGATTTTGAATTCTGTGAACATTGTCTGTATGGTAAGCAAACATAGCAGCCACATAAGCATAGAAGCAGTAGAAGAGATACATAGTTGGCACTTGTTCATAGTGATTTGTGTGGACCTATGCCTAACCTACCTCTAGGTGGAGCTTCTCACTTTATGACATTTATAGATGATTACTCGAGGAAAGTATGGGTTTACTTTCTCAAGCACAAGGATGAAGCGTTTAGTGTTTTCAAAACGTTTGTGACACTTGTGGAGAATCAGAGTGGCAAGAAGCTTAAATGCTTACGCACTGACAATGGTGGAGAGTATGTTTCAAAGGCCTTTCAGGACTTTTGTGAGTCAAAAGGTATAAAACGTGAACTTACTACTCCTTACAATCCTCCTCAAAATGGTGTTGCTGAGAGGATGAATAGGACCATACAAGAGAAGGTCACAAGTATGTTGTCTAATGCACAGCTACCAAATGGGTTTTGGGCTGAAGCTGTATCAACAGCTGTTCATCTTGTAAATAGATCTCCTAGCAAGGTTTTGCAGAAGGATTCAGTGCCAGAGATGGTATGGTCAGGCAAAATGCCCTCATACAAGCATCTCAGAGTCTTTGGCTGTGAGGCATATACTCACGTTCCAAAGGAATTTAGGAACAAACTTGAGCTAAAGAGTAGAAAGTGCATCTTTCTAGGCTATGGTAATTCTGGTGAGATGGGGTACAGACTTTGGGATCCCGAATCCAGAAAGGTTGTCCGCAGCAATGATGTTCACTTTAATGAATCCAAATATCATTCTAAACCAGAGAGGGTTGAGGAGATTAGAAGAGTTGTCTTCCAAGAAGATGGACCTGCACGTGCAAGACAAAATGTCAGAGCTCAAGAGGAGCAAGGACATGATAGAGTGGAACCACAGGTTGTGGCTGAGCCTGAGCCACCTATTGTGCATAGATTTGGAAGTGTCACGCGACCTCCTGATAGGTTTGTTCCATCTATGAATTATGTCATGTTGGATGATTGCAATGAGCCTTCATGTTACAAGGAAGCAATGCAAATGAAGGACTCCGGGAATTGGCAATTGGCCATGCAGTTAGAGATGACAGCTCTGCATAAAAACCAGACATGGAAGCTAGTTAAATTACCACGGGGCAAAAAGGATCCACCCTGTAAATGGGTTTACAGGTATAAGATCACCACTCATGATAGTCAGCCAAAGTACAAAGCAAGGCTTGTTGCCAAGGGCTTTAAGCAAGAACAAGGCATTAACTTTGATGAAGTCTTCTCTCCGGTGGTCAAGATGACTACATTGACATGCTTTCTTGCATTGGTTGCCATATTAGATTTGGTGTTGCACCAAATGGATGTCAAGACAACGTTCTTGCATGGTGATTTAGATGTGGAAATTTACATGCAGCAGCCAGAAGGGTTTGTTGAGAAAGGCAAGGAAGATTGGGTATGCCAGTTGTTAAAGAGTCTTTATGGCTTAAAACAATCACCGAGGGCATGGTACCATAAATTCCACAAGTTTATGCTTTCTCAAGGCTACAAACGTAGTGAGTTCGATCACTGTCTATATACAAAGAAGGCTAAGTATGGCAGTTGGCTGATCCTTATTTTGTATGTGGATGACATGTTGATTGCTGGCAAGCACTTGGAAGAAATTTCAGCTTTGAAGTCAAAGATGGCAAAATCGTTTGACATGAAAGACATGGGTAAGGAAGTCATATACTTGGTATGCGCATTGAGAGAGACAGATCAAAGAAGTTGATTTGGTTATCTCAAACAGAGTATATTGACAAGGTTTTGCAACGTTTCAATATGGAGAAGGGAAAGGCATTGAGTGTTCCATTGCCACCATATGTGAAACTTAGCAAACAAGATTGTCCTGTGTCTGAGGAAGAACAGGCTGAAATGGATAAGATTCCATATGCGTCTGTAGTGGGTAGTTTGATGTATGCAATGATTGCTACTCGCCCAGACATTGCATTTGCAGTGGGAGTAGTAAGTCGATACATGTCAAATCCAGGCAAGAAACATTGGGAGGCAGTGAAAGGAATATTGAGATACCTGAAAGGAATATTGAGATACCTGAAAGCTACAAAGAGTATGCGTATATGCTATGGGAGTCAGGAGCTAAGTGTAAAGGGTTTTACAGACTCAGATTATGCAGGTGACTTAGACAACCGAAGGTCTACGTCAGGGTATGTCTTTACATTGGCTGGTGGAGCAGTATCATGGCGTTCTAGATTACAAGATTGTGTTACTCAGTCTACTACAGAGGCTGAATATGTTGCAGCATCAGAGGCATGCAAAGAATCAATTTAGCTTAATCGACTAGTAATAGATTTGGGAATCAAAGAAGAGATGCCTGTGTTATATTGTGATAGTCAAAGTGCTATACAATTGGCTCGCAATCCAGTTTATCACTCAAAGACAAAGCATGTGGATGTGAAGTATCATTTCATCAGGGAAATGCTCGAGGATAAGCAACTTCAGCTTGTCAAAGTTCACACCACAGAAAATCCTGTTGATCTACTTACAAAAGGACTTCCCTCAGAGAGCTTTACGCATTTTCGCAAGCAGTTAGGTGTAGGGTAGTACATCACTTCTCTACATGTCTTGTATATTAGCTTGTATAGTAGCTTCTCTCACACTTAAAGTACCACATTGGACTTTAAGTGGGAGGTTGTTGGGGTATAAAGCCCAATGTGGTCGCCCAGGTAAGTGGGTGGGCCGCCAGGTATGTACATATATTCTTTTGTAAAAACCTAATAAGAACTCACTATGCTCTACACATTACTGTAGAGCGAGTTCACCATATCGTCGTGCTCTTCTTCTCGCACTCTCTCTCGCGTCGCACTTTTGCTTGTACTCCTTCACGGTCAGAGTCTCTATTTGTAATTTGTACTCCCAGTTCTCATTTAAGAACACTCCATCTAGGATTGAGGTGCTAGGGGTGTCCTTTGAGCTAGATGCAATGTTGCTTTCTAGGGGTTGGCCCTTAGCGGTTGCTAAATCAAGAGCACTTGATTGCTCCCTTAGCAAGGATATTGACATAGGAGCTTTCGCTTTTAACTCTCTTCGTTGCTCCGCCTTGGGTAAGCTCTCGACTTCCTTTTCCCTCGTCACAAGGATATATCGCTCAACCTCTTGCACTTCGGTAAGGCTTCTACCATCGGGTAATATGACCTCGGAGGGGAATAACTCTGAAGAGTCAGGAGGTGCAGTGAATGAAGTATTCACGTGCACATTCTCTAAAGGCATAGGCTCTACGTTGGTCATGAATGGAGAATTCACTTCCCCACCCCCCTCATTTACATCATTAGCTCCATGTTCGGAGCGAGTGGCTCTACTAAAGGTTTCCTTCATGCGGCTAAGCACGCTCGGCCTGGACCGCGGGCCCATGGCATGCATGTCTTGGCTTGAGCTATCGGGATTATGCATTGGGAAACCCTCCATGACGTCGTAGTCAGAGGAAGAGTCACTAGCCGCTATGTTCGGGTCTTGGTTTGTACTACCTTGGGTCCCCGCCGAGGGCCCGGAACCTAAAGTAGGTGGATATTGAGAACTCGCGTAAGTCGAAATTCTCTCTAGTTGCTCCGTTTCTAGCACACGACCAGAGCGTAGATGCATGTGCCTTTGGCACCCTACAAGCGTCGGCGAATAACCTCGAAGGTTAATCGCTTACCTTTTTTAAGCGTTCGTTTTCACTGTTTTTTATATTTTTTTAATGTTTTTTAATGTTTGATTTTTTTCATTGAAGTGTTGTGATAGCTCGAAACGAGCGTATCACTTAGAGGGTCGTTGTGTGCTTTACAACACAATTTTCAGGCATCTTACGTTCCGTTGGTCCTCGAAAAATCGATTTTTAGCTATGTGTGAAGCTAAAATTCGTTTTTTTAAAAGGCGAATGAGGCCTAGGCCTGAGCGTGGGCTTGGGCTTGGGTCTGGGAGATATTCCCGATCCCGATCCTACCTTTAAATTATATATATATATATATATATATATATATATATATATATATATATATATATATAAGGTCGCCGCGGCCTGCGCGAGAGCACACACACACACTCTATCTACCTACTTCTAACTAATACACCTATTGTTACACACTAACACACTCTATTAGCTCTCTTAGATCTACTTCCTACTTACTGTACACAGAAAACTAACTACCTTAATACTCAGAGAATAAACACAGTACCTTTGAAAACTCCATTAACAAAGAAAACTAACAACCTTAATATACAGAGAATAAACACAGTACCTTTGAAAACTCCATTAACAAAGAAAACTAACAACCTTAATACACTAACACACTCTATTAGCTCTCTTAGATCTACTTCCTACTTACTGTACACAGAAAACTAACTACCTTAATACTCAGAGAATAAACACAGTACCTTTGAAAACTCCATTAACAAAGAAAACTAACAATCTTAATATACAGAGAATAAACACACTACCTTTGAAAACTCCATTAACAAAAAAAACACACATTATAACACCAAATCCCTCTTCTCAACACACACACACTCCTTCCCTACCTTTCCTACAATAGAAATTGCACCACGAAAAAGCACAGAGTGCTACTCGAGCTTAATGCACGACATTCCCCGGCAACGGCGCCAAAAATGTGCGCGTATGTCGCACGTGTCAATGCAAGGAACTTGCCGATACACTGTGTGCGAGCCACAAATGGCTCCAAGCACACAACAAGCCTAAACTAGTAAGCTCAAAGAAGGTGATGGTGTGTCACTCACCGCTCTACGCTTGCTTTGTGGAGGATTCCTCGCCGCGAAGAAGAAGGAGCGTCGCTTCGCCGCGCTCAACCGCTTCGCCGCCTCCGTGCCGTCGTCGCAATGCTCGATCGCACACTCTCTCTCTCTCTCACACACACATACACACACACACACACACACACAAGGAGATGAAGAAGAAGAAGATGGAGATGGAGCAAGAGCACTCTTCTATTGCACAAATGAGAGAATGAGTGAATTTTACGTTTAGTTGACTTTTATATGAGCTCACCCCATTCACACTTGGGCGCCCATGCTTAGCCAACTAATCCCTTGAATGTTCCAGTTAGAGTGCGCCTCTCATCGGCGATCACTCTTACCCTTTTCCTATTGGACCGACAAGCCCGGTGCCTGACTCTACCAAATAAATAATACAATGTCCGCCGTAGGTTACAACGTCCGTCGTAGGTGATAGGGTGTCCGTGAGCCGTGAGGGTTAACAGATGATCAACACATGTTTGACTTTGAATATATCGAATGGGCAACAGGGATGGATGGTGCAAACCGAGGTGATCAATCTCTATCTCCTCGTTTATCAACCCCTCCTCCACAGAGCGTGTTGGATATTCTAGAGGATGACAGTCAATTGCCAGATGCCAGGGAGTTTGTCACTCGACAGGACTGGGCAACTTTTGATGCTCGATTTCGCAAGCTGGCTGTCAAGGTTCAAATCTTGGTTACACAAGTCGAAAACCTTACACAACTAATTACAGAATGCTACTAGAATCAACTCTCCACTTGCCATCAACCCAGGGGGTTGCCAATTTACCAGTTATGACCAACGAGGTCCAACATGTCTCCACAATACTTCGGTTGTCGGAACAAATCAGGGCACGACCAACTGTGGTCAAGAAGCGCCTATCACCATCCGAATTTCAACGTGCAAAAAGTCAAAAATTATGCTTTATTTGCTTAGGAACACATAAAAAAAAGCACTACCCACATGTCAGAAAACTTAATCATGATGCATGAGTTTGTGATTTGACATAAACTCCAGTTTTGGTGCACGGCACAGTAGTTATATGGCTTTTGAATATGTTAGGTGCAACCATTTTCTCATACTTCAATATGGAATTTTCAGCATATTGTACATTTTTTTTTTAATTGGGTACTGTTAAATCCCAATTGTTTTCTGCCACAGTCATTTTTGGTACAACCAGTCACATCATCTCGGTTTATATGATCTGCCGAAAACATTCTGAGATGTATGCAAGATCACTACATTAGGGTGTATATGATATACGTGTCCTACAACTCACGTTTTGCATTTACTTTGGACAGTATTATGAAATACCAAATGCTTGGCCCATTTTACATGACATAAGGCTTCTAATTCGTACTCTGATTACCTGGCGACAAGAGCAGTTGGCAACCAAGTTTGGGGCACCTACATTATTCAGGATATCATCTCATCGAATCCTTACCACTCTAACCGGTGCAAGGCACTTAGGGTGTTGACTTCAACGGTTATCATGGTAGCCACAGGCTTTCGTTTTTGTATGCAAGACATTCTACCCAGATGGTAGACAGTATGCTCTCAAAAATCACTCTGCCAAGGACACTATTAGTTATGCATTGTTTCCCATAATTTTAGGTTGCTATCCAGGCACACAAAACAACCTAAAAACTTCTATTGGATTCACGACCCATACACGGTAGAGAGTCGAGATCCGACTTGTGTTCCCTCTTGCGATGCGAGCATCATACAGTCAGATGGTTGCATGCTTATAGGATAAGATGCCAGTCAGGCATAAGATGTCTAAGTGCACAAGTTTTGAGCACACACAAACTAGACATTTAAGGAAAGTACCTCAGCCCAGCATGCTCTTCTGTTCGTTCTTCACCTCTTTTTCTAAGGTACAACATGAACATTTCCTACGAAGTTTGTTTCATGATTTCTCCTGAGCCACGATGCTTTACAATTATCAGCTACAAATTGGGCAATGTGCCATTCACATTTATTTCATCAATTTATCGATTGGACACTCATTGCCATACAGGCTATGAACCACGCACGCTGGCTACACGGGCCATTGCTAAATCTAGGATAAGATCCACTTGTTGGTATTCCATGGATGATTGTTCTCAAGATCAAACAGCTCTACCCAGTGGTGTACACATTGACGTTAATTGACAAGCAAGCGTCTTGTCATTATAGATATCATTACGGATGTTTAGGATGTCATTTTTGCACTACATGTTTCTAGTGCGATTAAGTTTTTTACACTCTTACACTTACATCAACTGATCTATACCATGGAGTCTAGAGGCAGCAAACGGTTGAGACAGCATGGCTGTCACGAGCTAGGCATCTTATTTGTGTGGATTTCTTGCTCTCTATATAGCACTACGGAGTGTCTATGGACATACTGTTTTGGGGTAGACCCAGCGGTGATGCTACATCACCCCATAGGCATTAAGGATCACAGTTTGATCTGCATTGAGGATCACAGTTGATCTCTCCCAGTTATACTTTCAAGGAAAGAATTCCGCAATCTACCACATGCGGTAGCGGACGGACACACTTTTCAAGTTGTTTCCAATCATTCTACACACGGTTGACTATGTTGGTTACCGTTATCTGCTAGTTGAGCAGTTTCTACAAAGAGTCTTACCAAGGGGTTTGACTACGTAGATTCTGAACGTTACGTTCAAATCTCTAGGTATGCATCTATTGATTTGGTGTTATTCCATTTTTAGTATGCTTTGCTTGGTTTTTCAAGACGTATAAGTACGCTTGAATGTTACAGAGTCATGCCAAGGGCATATTGGCACAAAGTATTTTGGGCCAAGTATCCAATCTATCTTTGTGCCTTATGCTGTTACGAACCTACTTGTAGGGTTCAATTTGGCACATGTTGTCACATGGGATACAACATGGTCTAGGAACTCAAGGAGTTCAGTTTAGCCAGTGTCGAGCAATGAATGAGGGTCCCTCGCACTCTTGTCGTAAAGTGTTTAGAACTACCTCCACACACAAGTACATCTTGTACTTGAAGGATGTTCCTTTTTACACATCCTTACATGGGACATATTCCACATGTGGAGAATATGAGTCTCTGGACTGACATTGGCGCCATTATTTTAATTATGTGTCACGACAAAGTCCCTAGGTGCTGGTCACATCTGTTTTCTAGACCATTTTTTTAGCACGACGTATCAGGAGCAATTTCGTGGCCAAAAATTGTCGGATACTCAGAATGACTTGTCAAGGTACAAGTACTGCTAAAAAATATTACAGATGGTTGTTTATACGAATAGCAAGGCTATAAGTTGTTAATGAAAAGTTTCATTGTCTGTACCTAGAAGTGATCACTATTTCACCTTCTATTATGGTTCAGACGTTTACGCAAAGCTTGCAAAAGATTGCAAATGAAAGTACTTAGTTTCTTTTCAGCACTATTTACATTCTTTTTAATGTGTGCTACGCGCATCACATTTTCCATAAGTATTGGCAAGAGTCACCATGGATATACAGGTTTGGGTTAGTTTTTGCTAAACGCATACACAGTAGGTGTTATGGGCCCTAGTGTTTAGCAAAGGCTGATTTGGAACGGCATGCATATTCCTCACGTTGCTGCTTATGAAGCATTTTGCACTCTAAGTGCAGTAACTCTCTGAGATTACTTTTGGGTCTACTAATCCCCAATAGAGGTCATGGCTCGGTTTGGGGGTTTGTGCATTTCTCAAGTTAACCATGATGGTTATTCCGAACATTGTTGATTCCTCAACAATGTTATGCGCTACTGTGATTCCCGTTTACCAGTGGTCTGGGAAGACTGTTTGTAAACTGTGGGGGAAACACACCTCAGTACTGTCAATATCCAAGGGGATTGACATATTAAAAAGTGTAATCTTGGGCTACAGGATATGCAAAGTGCTTACATTAGCACCAAGCAAACAAATTCATAAGCCTTTATTGCTCTTTTTGGAGTTTACGCATGTTGCGACTAGGTAGTCTCTTCATGTATAACTCAGGTTCTCAACCTTGAACAACTCGTTCGGGTGGGGTTGTTTACTAATGATGAAAATTGGGACCAAGTCAAGGACTTAAAATTGGCTGATGAGTTATGTCAGTAAGTTACTTTCATGGAAAGTGACAAGAGGTACTCTCTTTGGTACATCTTTGTTGTGATAAACTTGTTTACCATGCTCATGAGCGTTCTAAATGGAGTCTACACACTACGTTTGGATAGGAACCGGTACCATCAAATGGTTCTCCTACTGAACCGGGTTCCGCTCAAATGAACCGTTGGATCCATGTGGGATGTTACGTAGAAAACATTAGTGTTCTTATGAAGATACCATCACTTGTGTTTTCGCGGACGAAAACGCTTCTCCAAGGGGGGAGTAATGTCAGGACAAGGGTAGGACCAATCCGGGCCAAGGGCCAGGACGGACATGTAGTCAAGGGGGTCCCTATATTTAGAAGGCCAAGGGCCTATATAGGGCATGGCTGGGTGGAGATTAGCATGTCAGTTCCCATGTCCTTTCATCGACACTCCTCGCTTCAGAGCCCAGACTCCCATGGAGACACCTGCAATCGCGACCCCTCTCGAGACACCACTTGAGACCCCTACCAAGACGCCTGTAGTGAAACCTAGGTTCAGGCGGCCAGGTGAGAGGCTTGCCATACTCGATCAACGTCAACGGAGGATTGATCTTGGATGAGGATGGCAAGAAGGTGATTACGTGTATGCGCGGCTTGTGCTCTTAGGTTTTTCAGCACTACATATTAAATAAATGGTTAGAAGTGCTTTATGAATTCAAAGACAGAGTCGTTAGCATGCTACAAGACGAATTCCCCGTGGCAAATCAGGATGAGCACTTAAATGAAGACTTAATGAGGGTGTGGATGCACGAGTACTAGAAGCACAAGCGCTCCGAAGTGAAGAAAGCAATCAAGCATGGGCGGAGCAAACCAGCTTGGCTAAGTAAAGAAGATTGGGAGATTGCAAAGCGGGAAGACCGCGAGAATCTCGACAAGTGGAAGCAACAAAAAGGAGGCGGCCAAAGTGCGAGTAGAGGCAGGGAGCTCGCACCACTTCAAACTAGCCCTAGCTAGGACTAGCTTGTCTTACTTCTATACATCATGTGTATTAGGAGATGAAGTATATACATCAATTTTGTAGATTGTGCATACACTGTAAATTGGTTCTACAATTTTTCATAATGACTTTTGGTCCTCCAGTTTTGTAGATTGTGAACAACATTGTAATTTGGTCCGGCATTACTTTTCTGTAAATTGTGAACAACAACGCAATGCAATTTGGTGCCATACTGCTGTTGTCAATTCACTATGCTTTTGCCAATTCTACGTTTTTTTTCAATTAACACTGCTTTTTGTCAATTCTATGTTTTTATCAATTCACACTGCTTTGGTCAATTCTATGTTTTTGTTTTATGTTCATTATATATGGTTGATTGGGTGGCAGGGCATTGTTTACCTTGCCATAAATTAATTTGTTTGAATCGGGCGTCGCTATAAGCGTTCCTATTTTGGGCCTTGCCACGTCCTATTTATGTCACAATTATGGTTTGTAGCATCGCTATTTGCGTCGCTATATAGCGACACAAATAGCGACGCCTATAGTGGCGTTTTCTTTTCAACGTTCTTA
This sequence comes from Adiantum capillus-veneris, assembly GCF_014529385.1. NCBI lineage: Eukaryota > Viridiplantae > Streptophyta > Polypodiopsida > Polypodiales > Pteridaceae > Adiantum > Adiantum capillus-veneris. Next base: position 18,266,159 of record NC_140933.1, read on the forward strand.
TCGATGCTTTTAGCAACACCGGGGATAAATTTGTCCTAATTCATTTCCGTCGCTACAGCCATCACAAGGCTTCAACACCTCTTGTATGTCATACACAATAGAGGATAAGTCTTGTATTGAACACTCTACAAAGTGTGTCTCCTAAGTTAATTCTTTGCTCCACAATTTCCTCAAGCTTCTCTTGGCTTTCTATCCTTGATCATAGAGGGAGAATCAACAATTTGCAAAAAGGAGCTTAAGGTGAAAGAAGAGCAACAACATAGAAGCAACAATGATGGTAGTCATGGTAGCAAGAGTGACCATGACAATGAACACGATCAACATGATGATGGAGATCAAGGTAGCCAAGATAGACATGAGAGAAGACCCGAAAGACTAAAAGACCATCACATAGAGGTGGGGTTTGTAGCCACATGGATGGTGAACGAAGAGCTCAAAGAGTGCATGATGATTGCAGGGATAAATACAAAGGATATTTTGGCAATGACAAAGATGCGAGGAGGAGGGATCAAGATGATAGAAACTCTTGCTCTTTGAAAGGGAATCAATCACAGGAACTTGGAGTTGTTCAATGTTTTACCAGGTAGGGTTATACATGTCATGGATCATGGATGCTTTGTGGAGCTTATAATGGGCTTTTGTGAATGAAAGGAGCATGTGTTACAAATTGCCACACATATGATCAAGACATATGGGTTGAGGTTGTTTCAGAAAGCCTTTCCATGAAGGAGGTGGACCAAAATACAGGGCAAGATCATCTAATCCCTCTTGTATGCTAGCCTTCAATAGGTCGCATAGGGATTTTTGGGATCATTATCATAGAGGAGGATGAAAATGATCATAGAGGAGGATTTGGGAGGAGGATGAAAATGGCTTTTATAGGCAACTATTGAACAGGACGAGTTCACCCAAAAGACGGGAAGTAGGAAAAACAACATACAAGGAGCGTGTTGGAACTTAGACTAGGAAAGGTTACTCGAAGCAAGAGTGGGTTGTTGCCCAACACCTCCGACATTCGATACACCAACTTAGAAGACTATCTTATGTCTGCCCCACTGTCACATCCGCCTTAGCTTAATAGGTTTTAGTAGAATAAAAGTTAAAATTGCTTTAAACGATTTGAGTTTTTTATTTAAACAGTATACTGTAGAGTCCAAACAACAAAATGAGGCGTCCCCCAGCTTAGTATCCATAGCCTATTGATTGAGGGATTCTACTTTAGAGATTGCTTCGGAGCTTATGAACTGAGAACTCATCAGTAGAGTAAACTCTACACCGTCTACGACATAAAACATAATCTTACCTCTGCTTCTGTTTAACTTAAATCTATCTCTTGCATCTTGTCTTTTTGTGTTAACTCCTGTTTTGTGTGTCACAGAAAGCACATATATTCACAACAATGGACATTCCAACTATAAAACCACGAATCCACCGTTATCTGCATTCAATTCCCCATGCCTATACATTTGCTTGGTCCACACATAAAGCCTACAAGGTAGGGCACGACTTCCATTTCTTATAATTTTTGGAGAGACCACAATGCAAACTTTCCACCATACTTTTGTATAGCACTTCTGCATGACGTGCACATATATTTAGCATTTTCACTTTGACCCTAACCGCAAGACGAAATGTTTTAAATATTCACATTGCTTTTTTTGTAGCTTGGCACAAACATTGTCCTTTGGGTTACACAATTGGACGATACCCATACACGATTATCAGGTCAATAGTGTAGTTTGATTCTCTCTAGTGCAGTGCTAGATGCTTGATGTAAATGTGCATATGTTATGCTTTGTAGATGTTCTATAGCTAGCCTTTTCTCTTTTGTTTTGGGGTTTGGAAATTTTGGGGGTAGGCCTATAGGCAAAACAATTTTGTAAGCCGTGAGAGAGGGATTGCCTTCGTTAGCCGTTGCACACGCCACGGTCATCAGCAGGCTCATCCTCCATTCCAGGCTAAAACATTGCAGCATGATTAAGCTGGGGAATGCTACGCCCTGAGCCTTGCGTGGACCTCCATGGAGCTTTCTCAATGCTACCAGCCACACAGCCACATTGCCCATTCCAGGTAAGCCTCTTATTTTTGTGAACTCTCCCTCATCGCTTTCCTATTGATGCATATCTCGTGAACACAGCAGGGCATCATACCTTCCGTGCTACTGGACTCGCCTTACTCGCCCTCGCCCATGCTCTTCGAATCACCTCAAGAGTTGTCGGCTTCCACATGCGCAACCCAATGGCTGCTTCGCCTCTTTGACTTCTCAAGCTTCCATCAGGCCAAGGTAATTCATGTAGATGAAGGAAAATTTTATTCATGCTAGTCTTGTTTGTGTTTATTTTGAAGAGTAAAAGATTGCATCAATACCTTTGGAAGGCTGAACCAACCTACGAGACCAAATTATTAGACCCTATTGGGTACTCCCACTGCTCAAAAAGGAATATTTTGCCCATAATGATTTTGACATTCGAGTAGAAAATTCTAGCGTCATTTGTGTATTTCAAAGGTTTCAATTTTTGATCTCTGATTCTTTCAGGTTTATCAGCTGTGAAGTTTTGTGGGCATATTTTGAGTACATGGAGTCACACTATACCTAGATTTTGATTTGAGCAAAAGGAGGAAGTGAAATAAAGCCAAGGTTTAGGCTAGGTGGTCTCATGTATCTAGGATTGGCATCCCACAACTCTATCCACAGGTTGATAAACACGTCCACATGGCATACAAAGCGAGTGTGCTTGATGCTTCGTTGAGTTGTTGCCCCTCCATCCTGTAGGTAGACGCTTCACTTTCTTCCACGAGCCATAATTCTTACAATCTTTCTCTATTTGCAATCGCAGACATCATCTATGGGTTGTCGATCATCATCTTGAATGCGTCTTTGCAGAGCTTCCCAAGTTCCCCAATGAGAGCTTGGTGTAGACTCGTACTTGAGATACACAGAGACACGGTGTAAGTGAAGGTTCTTAGGCACAATCAAGTGAGAAGTATAGGGAAAAGAGAGTGTGAATCGATCAAACCAGCCATCACTTAACTTACGTGTTTCAAAATTAGGTGCTTCTTGGATTTCTCGAGACAAAGGATCAAAAGATGTACTTAACTGAGTTGCCTTGAGGACATCTATGGCCTGTTCTTGAGGTGGTTCATGGGCATATGTGTCATCACATCGAGCATCATGTTAGTGTCACCTGTGCAACTTGCTTTGGACGTGCATGTCATGTAAAGCAATACGCCCAACCATGGTGCCAATAACAATGGGTCAAATCCATTGCAATCAGGTTTCGACACGAAAAAAAGATGTACAAAGTTGCCTGCGGTTTTAAGAATCGCAAATATAGTCTTAGCCTCGCTTTTTGCATTCCTTGCAACATTATGCTCACTATTGAGCTTAGTAACACGACAATTCGTTGACCAATCACATGAGCAAAACGCTAGTATTACCATCATTGTTACCATGAAGTGTTTGTAGTGGGTATGTTGATATAGAAACTAGCCATCGTAGCTGTGTATATTATAAAAGACTAGTAGCACAAAACAACTTGCACAACCACAACTTGAGAACTTGAAGGCAAACATCTCAACACACGAGCAATAGAAGATTAAGATGTGGAGTTTCCTTCTAGAGAATATTGGCCCTAAAATCTGTATTCCTGCGGAAAATTCTGTTGCCATACATGTTGATTTAAGAATTGCTAATATAGTATTAGACTTGCCCTTTGCATGTTGTAAGTGTTAAAGTTAGTAGCATCTCAAGTGAATAGCCCAGTGTGATCCCAATATTTATCTTTAGATATTTATTTTAGTTATTTGTCAAAGTCTGGATAGGGCAATTTACTGAGGTGGGTATAGAAACAACCCACTGCCCCCAGTGTATCACAATGAGTTATTCATTGCTTGGTTGGTTCTCTCTCTCAGGTCCATCGGAAGTGTTTAAGGGTTTAGCTCGTATCCAATACTTCGTGTCAAGTTTGGATCTTTGCTCTACGTAGGTTTGTAGTAGTATTCATTTTTCGATTTCGTATTTAGCTTACCTGAGGACATAAGAATGTGTTCTTTTAGAAGTTGTTGTGTGAAGTTTGATTTCTAGGATTAAGTTTTTAAGACGTCTTATCCTTTTTTGCTTAAAGTTGAGTACTTGTTTTAAGCCAAGTAAGTTGCGTCAACTTATTTTACGCATGCCTTTTCTAAAAACATTTTTAAGTTAATAATGTTCTGTTTCGTAGCAAACAAAGTGATTTAGTTTGTATGGTTGTTTGTTTTTGTTTTTTCTTTTCTTTTCTTGTGTCCCTTGCTATTATAGTTTTATGAGTGCTTTATTCACTCTTATTATTCGTGAGTTCATACTATTCTGAACTTATGAAGGTATATACAAGGTTACTTTACTTCACTTGAAAAAGGGAATTGAGCTGAAGAGAGAGAGAGAGAGAGAGAGAGAGAGAGAGAGAGAGAGAGAGAGAGAGAGAGAGAGAGAGAGAGAGAGAGAGAGAGAGAGAGAGAGAGAGAGCGAGCATGTCAGGTCCCAACCGCCCTCGGGGCCTCCCCTTGCTTTGTTGCCAGAGCAAGTACTTGATTCATTTCTTGCACAAATGCTGATACAATGTTGCTAAATTCTTAGATGCTGAGATGCTAATGAGTGCTTGATGCTACTGATGTGGGGTACTAAAGGATACTGCGTAGATACTTGATATTGTGAGGCTAAGGACTATGTGCTGCGATGTCATGTGCATATCTAACCCTATGTGCACGTGGACAAGCTATCTCGGGTCTAGGGTTTAGGTCAGCATAGGAAGTGTTCTGGCACCTTTGTGAGCCTCTGCGCAGGCCTTGCATGTCCAGGCACTTAGAGTAGTTGCATATCCTCTGGTTGCTCACATCATGATCATTAGCATGACATTCAGTACCCATCATGAGCATTTTACAATGCATAGAACCCATTTTCCCAATTTACTCATTTTTCACTTATTTATTAATAAGTGACTTTGTTGGAAAAGTGAGTAGGGCAAATTTGCTAAGTTACTATAAGAGAAACTTAGCGCTAGCACTTTCTGGCAGAAGAAGCAGAAGAAGTTCCAGCAACTTGCAGTGCACCTTCTCAGCAAGACCGGTAGGAGGCCTAGCATTTTCAGCCAACAGAGCAGATAGCGTTTTTAGCTATAGATCAAGCCTAGCGTTTTTGCTACAGATCAGCCTGGCGTTTTAACTTTTCAGTTTGCAGATTCAACCTAGCGTTTGCAGATTTCGGCGTCAGATCAGCGTTTTCAGTTATCAGCACTTAGACACAGCAGATTCAGCCCTTAGCCTCACAAATCTCACCTACCTTGCCGTACCATCGAGTCAGCCAGCATTTTCAGATTCAGCTCGCTATCCGCAGATTTCAGCATCTGCGTTTTCAGCGCATCGTCGTTGCGTTGAACCCCTAAAGACCAGCAGATTTCAGCCCGCAAAGACCAGCCCACATCAACGTTTTTGGTGCCAGACAATTTCAGCCATTAGCGTTTTTGGGACAGCAAGCAAATAAGCCTCAGGTTTCAGCCAGTAGCGTTTTTGGACAGCAGTACAAAAGCATCAGTTTTCAGCCCTTAGATCGGTCGGTCTCGCCATCCCCGTCGTCGTCATCAATCTAGCCTAGACTTGCATCAGTCACATGCATCCACTTTGTACAAGTTTGTGCAATCAATAGTAGACCACTCTCGCCAACGAGAGTGGGGCCTTCGGAGGAGGGTTTTACAACGTCTCTAGTGTCGTATTCTCTTCTTCTCTATCTCTCAGTCTCACACACTTGCACGCACAGTGTCAATTCACTTTGTTAGTGATCATTGCACTCTCTCATTAAGAACGGAAGGCTCTCCCTTCCATAAGAACAAAAAGGAACCTTGATCACAGTACGGAGCACTCATCTTGAGAAAAGTACAACATTCTTTCCGCTGCACCTTACATTTCAACAACAACAGATCAGCCTAGCGTTTTTGCATTTGCAGATTTCCCTCAGCGTTTGCAGATTCCTGGCGACAGTTCAGCCCGTAGCATCAACGTTTTTCAGTTTTCAGCAGTTAGATTCCGTACCGCAGTCCCCGAACCTTGCAGTTCTCACCTTCCCGCAACAGATCCTCTCCGCATGGTCAGATCAGCCAGCGTTTGCATATTCAGCCCGCTATTCACAGATTTCAACATTTGCGTTTTCAGCGCATTGTCGTCGGGTCGCCGTCATCGCCGTCGTCATCGACATAGAGTCAGAATTCAACAGATACAAGATTTGCAGATTTCAGCCCTTAGTGTTTTCAGTTTTCAGCCTGTCTCGTCGTCATTATCATCATTGGCAAATCCATTGCATTTAGACCGTTGTACAAGATTTGTGCAATCAATAGCATAGACCTCTCTCGCAACATAGAGTGGGGCCCTTGGAGGAGGGTTTGACAACATTCTGGTGTCGTATTCTTCTCTCTCTATCTCTCAGTCTTAGCACCTTCATTCACAGTGTTTATCCACTTTGTTTGTGATCATTTGCACTCTCTCATTAGAGGAACGGAAGGCTCTTCCTTCCGCAAGTAAAAGGAACCCTTGAGCAGCACAGTTCGGAGCACTCATCCTGAGCAAAGTTCAACATTCACTTCCACTGCACCTCACATTGGTATCAGAGCTTTGGCAGTGTTCTGTATCACTCAAGGAAAGAACCACAAGATTTTTTTTTGCTTGTTGCGGTCACACGTAACCTAAGTCCACTTGGGCGTGTCGATTCCTAATCATGTTTTTGAAGAGTGACAGGAAACCCAAGAAAGAAGGGCTTGTCCAGCCTCCCCTTGTTTCTCTTTTCACTCATTGAGAGCGGACCGTGCACCTAGTGGCCGGCCAATCGACGTGAGGTGGGAAAAAGCAACCTTGGTGTGAACGCAAGGTCGCCAAGTGGTGCGCCCGCAGGAAAGAGAAGAGCTCGGGTAAGAGAAGATCCTTCTCTAACACAAATTGCAAGCTAAAGAAGAATCTCAAGAACCTCATGAACTCAAGACCCTCAAGAACCTCACGAACCCAAGAACCCATGACTCACAAGAACCCAAGTTCCTCGTGAACCTAAGAACCCAAGACTCAATGTATGGTCCCGAAGCGGAATGGATACTTCGCATGGAGGTGATGAGCATGGAAGTGATGAAGAAGAATTTCCCCACCAGGAGGTTTTTCCGACCCTCCCCCCTCCGCATCTACGCCAAGGATTGCACCAAATCTATGGAGGCTTTGGTCAAGACGATGATGGACATGATGTTACAACAAGAAGCGCAACGCGCTACCTTGGATTGTGAGCGCGAAGAAAGAAAAGCAGAATTGGATCGCGAGCGCAAAGAAAGAAAGGCCGACTTGGAGCGTGAGCGCGAGCAAGCGCGCTTGGCGGCCGAAGAGAAAAGGGTAGCCTTGGAGCGTGAGCGTGAGCAAGCGCGCTTGGCGGCCGAAGAAAGAAAGACATATTGAGCTTGAGCGTGAGCAAACACGCGAAGCACAACGGGTAGCGGCCGAAGACAGATGAGCGGCCTTGGAGTTAGAGCGTGAGGCGCAAAGAGACCAACACATGCAAGAGTTGGTCCTACAGGTACTCATCTCGAAAGCCGAGATGTTGGTAGTTCATCAAGTAGCAGAGTGTCACATGACACATCCAATCCTATGTGTCTGTGGACAAGCTACATCATGACGAGGATTCAGTTCAGTCGAGTCAGTCTAGAATAGGAAGTGATCTGGCACGTTTGTGAGTCTGTTCGCAGACCGTGCATGTCCAAACACTTCGAATAGATGCACATCCTTTAGTTGCATACAGCACGATCATCAGCATTTCCATCAAAATCCATCAGAATCCATCAGGAGCATTTTCCAGTGCATTAAACCTATTTTTCCTATTTTTGACATTTTTCACTTATTATTTTTAAGTGACTTTTGTTGGGAACTGGGTAGGGCAATTTGCATTAGATAATATATAAGGAAACTAGAGCTAGCACTTCTGGCAGAAGAGGCAAGAGGAGCACCTTGCTCAACTGACAACTTCTCAGCAAGACCCCCCCTCCCCTCCCTAGCAAGGCTTGGCGTTTTTGCAACACAGCATCAAAACTGGTGTTTGTGCATCATAGACCAGCCCTGGCGTTTTTGCACAGGAGATCAGCCCGGCGACAACAAGACATGTAGCTCGGGCACCCAACTACGCAAATCGGATAATGAGCACGAGGAGGCTTTTATTTTCGGGTTGAAGGACTATATCAGGTTTGATGTCGAAGTCCTTGACCCCGTAGATCTCAACAAGGCGGTAGGGATTGCTCTCGCACAAGAGATGAAGCACAATAAGGGATAGCCTAAGGAAAACAAGACTTCTCCAAGTACCACTCAGACTTCTCAGAACCCTCAGAACAGTAAGAACGGTAAGAACGGTAACTCTTCTAACCAATCTTCATCTAGTCTCTCAGAAAAGAACTCACAAAATGAATCCAAGGGTAAAGCTAACACAATTGCTAAACCTAAGCTCACCCCAGATGAAAAAGCCGCACAATGGATTTTGGGAGGATACATCACGTCAGAAGAACAAAGCATTTTTTCTAAGGAAGGTCGATGTTATCATTGTCACATCAAGGGTCATATAAAGAAAACATGTCCTAAGATTGAATCTAGCGAATCTAAAGAACCCACAGAACCCATGTAAGGTGCAGCGGAATGAATGTTGAACTTTGCTCAAGATGAGTGCTCCGAACTGTGCTCAAGGTTCCTTTTACTTAGGGAAGGGAGAGCCTATGAGAGAGTGCAATGGACACAAACAAAGTGAATGAACACTGTGCGTGAAGGTGCATGAGACTGAGAGATAGAGAGAGAAGAGAATACGACACCAGGGAGTTGTAAAACTGTCACGTGACACATCCAACCCTATGTGACCGTGGACAAGCTACTTCGTAACAAGGGTTCCGTCAGTCCAGTCAGTCTAGATTAGAAGTGATGTGGCACTTTTTGTGAGTCTGTTCGCAGACCGTGCATGCCCAGACACTTAGTGTAGATGCATATCCTCTGGTTGCACACATCAGAATCCATCAGAATCCTTCAGGGAAATTTTCCAGTGTATTTTACTTATTTTTGACAATTTTCACTTATTATTTTAAGTGACTCTTGTTGGGAACCGAGTAGGGAAAATTGGGTAAGATAATATATAAGCAAACCAAGGCTAGCACTATTTGGCAGAAGAGCAATGAGAACACAGGCCACAGGCGGCAGGTTCCCCCTCTCTCAGCAAGACTTCCACCCCTTGGGCGATTCCTTCACAGCAGGCGATCTCCCATATCTAGCGGTTCCATTAGCAAGCATCATCGCCATGATCCCCCATCTCTAGCGTTTTCATCAACAAGTATCACCGCCATAAGACTCCCACACCTGGCGTTTTTCAAGCAAATCTCCATCGCCACAGAAGGCAGCACAATCATCGCCCCCTTTCCTAGGGTTTTCAGCGGCGCCATAACCTCAGAATATCAGCAGTCAAGATCAGCCCCAGACCAGCGAATTGGACAGCAGAGCGAACACGCAGATTTTCAGCCATCAAGTTGGTCTCGTCATCCCCGTCGTCGACATCGACATAGCCTAGACTTGCATCAGTCACATGCATCCACTTTGTACGAGTTTGTGCAATTAATAACGAGAGTGGGGCCTTGGGAGGAGGGTTTTACAACGTCTCTGGTGTCGTATTCTCTTCTCTCTCTATCTTTCAGTCTCATACACTTGCACGCACAGTGTCCATTCACTTTGTTGTGATCATTGCAATCTCTCATTAAGAACAGAAGGCTCTCCCTTCCATAAGAACAAAAAGGGAACCTTGAGCACATTATGGAGCACTCATCTTGAGAAAGAACAACATTCATTCCGCTGCACCTTACATTAAACCCTCCTTTGAAGGCCCCACTCTCGATGGCGAGAGTGGTCTACTATTGATTGCACAATCTGATACATGATGCTGATGTAAGTTTAATGGCTATGTCGATGTCGACGGTGTGGAGGAGACTACGGCTGAAAACTGGGTGCTTCGATGCTGACTATGGCTGGATTTTGCTACCTTCAAACTGTGTTGTGCTGCTGAATTTGCCTTGCTGAAAACGCAGGTTTGGCCATGCAAAAACACTGATGCAAGCTGGCAAACGCTGAAGTGGTTGGTTGTTTTCTGTGGCCTGAAAATGCTGGACAGCGTGTCAAAAACGCTGCCTGCATTGCTGAAAAACGCTCTGCATGCTGGCTGAAAATCCCTATGATCTAGGGCTGAAAAACGCTAGACAACAGGAGGACCAAAACGCTAAGTGCTGAGTCTTTTGCTGGCGAAAATCCCTTGCTGAAAACGCCAAGGATCTAGGCTGAAAACGCTGAAGTGGCCTTGTGGAAAAACGCCAGGCTGATGAGTTCTTGTTCTTGCTTGAGAGGGTGCCTGTTGAGCAATGCTCTTGCTACCTCCTTTGCCAGAAAGTGCTAGCTTTGGTTTGCTTATATATTATCTTAGCAAAATTGCCCTACCCATTTTCCAACAAAAGTCACTTAAAAATAATAAGTGAAAAATGTCAAAAGTAGGGAAAATAGGTCTATGCACTGTAAAAATGCTACTGATGGGATCTGACTGGAATCTGATGGTCATGCTGTGTGCAACCAGAGGATATGCATCTAATTTAAGTGTCTGGACATGCACGGTCTGCGAGCAGACTCACAAAAGTGCCATAATACTTTCTATTCTAGATTGACTTGATTGAACTAAACCCTGGTCATGTTGTAGCTTGTCCACGATGTCGACGACGATGAGGACGACGACGAGACGGACTGAAATCTGAAAATGCTAATGGCTGAAATCTGCAAATCTTTGTCTGCTGAATTCTGACTCTATGTCGAGGACGATATTGATGACGATGGTACGACAACGACGCACTGAAAACGCAGATGCTGAAATCTGCGTTTTCCGGGCTGAAACTGCAAATACGCTGGATCTGACCGTGCGGCGAGGATTTGCTGCGGGAAGGTGAGATCTGCGAGGTTTGGGGGTTCTTCTGCGGGTTCTAAATTGAAAACTGAAAACGCTGGTCTTTGTGGGGGTTCCGTCGCGAAGTTCTGCAAAAACTGTGAAGTGTCTTGCAGATGCAAAAATGCTAGGGCTGATCTTTGTCCTTGCGGTGGAAATCTGCTAACATTGGAGAGTCTGCTGCTTCCGGCTGTCGCCAATGCAAAAACGTTGGCTTATTTGGTTTAAAACGCTAGCCTTCTGTCACCAGGAGGTGTATTTTTCCTGTTGCCTTCCGTAAATAAGTATTAGATATATTTATTTTATTTTTACTTGTTTGTCCCAAAACCCTTGAAAAGGTGCAAGTGGACATTGCATGGCCAGTGTGAAACGGCTGCAGCCAAATGGGTTTCTCACATCGGGGATCTAGGTCGGTCAGACAGGGACTGCCCGGGCCAGTTAGCACTGAATTCTTGGGCTTTATCTTCTTCCTAAGAGGAATGAAATGGGCGTGCTTACTGAACCTACGAATGATAGTCCAAATCCCATCATTGTCTGTTTGCGTTCTTGGAAGATCAAAGATAAAGTCCATCGCTATGCTTTCCCATGGCCTATGAGGGATCGGCAATGGTTGGAACAATCCCAATTGCTTTTGCCTGTCAAATTTGACTTCTTGACATACTAGGCATGATCTTACAAATGTGTAAACATCTTGACGTAAAGCTGGCCAATAGAAAAATGCCTCAACCGCTTTCACTGTCGCATCATTTCCACGATGCCCAGCATATGGTGGAGCATGACATTCCACCAAAGCCTTTGGCCTTAACTGTTTAGTAACGCATAACTTTCCATGCATCATGAGAAAGTCATTCTTGTGCTCATGATGTTGCCCATCAACAAGCTGATCATAGATCCTTCCAAAATCTGAATCTTCAGCATATTGTGTCTTCATTTCGTCTAGCTCACAATGGTACGGAATTGACACTGCTGAAATTTGGGGCTTTTGTGACAACGCATCAGCCACCACGTTCTTTTTACCTTGCATGTGCACAATCTGAAAATGGAACATTGACAAGATGTTTGCCCATCTCATGTGTTTCTCAGACAACTTCGTTTGTGTGAGAAAGTATCGCAAGGTTTGATGATCTGTTTGGACAGCAAAATCAGCCCCTAGCAGATAGTGCTTCCAACTAGTGAGAGCGTGAATTACTGCCATCAATTCTTTTTCATAAACTTGAAAGTTCCTTTCAGTCTTCAAAAGAATTCTACTCTCATATGCGAGTACTCGGCCATTCTGCATTAGAACTGCACCAAGACTGGGGCCACATGCATCACATTGAACCACAAAAGGTTTCGAAAGATTTGGCAAAATGATTACCGGATCTGAAGTTAGTTTCTCTTTCAAGTGTTTGAAGCCAAGGAAAGTGTTTGAAGGCAAGAATTTCCTTGGCTGTCCACTTGAAAGTAACTCCTTTCTCTTGCAGTGCTTGGAGTGGAGAAGCAATCTCAACAAAATTTCGGATGAACCTCGTGTAGTAGGAATATAAGCCTAGAAAGTTTCGAATGTCATGTACGGACTTCAAGTTTGGCCATGACTTAACTGCTTCCACTTTGGCGGGATCCATGCATCCTTTAAAACAATGTGTTCAAGGAAGTGAATCTTTTCCAAGAAGAATTCACTCTTCTTCGCATTAATGAGTAGCCTGTTCCTGCGTAACTCATTGACAACTACGGTCACGTGATCCCTATGCTCCTCTTCAGACTTTTGAGTAGACAATCATGTCATCAAAGAAGGTACCCACGTAGTTTCTATGTGGTCTAAATATTCTATCCATTATTCTATTGAACGTGGTAGGAGCAACTGAAACCACTCAAAAAAGTTGACCTGTCTTTATGTAAAGTAGACAAATTAGATACAACTTCAGGTACTTCTTTTGCAAAGATCAAGTATACAAAAAGATGATTCTTTATTACATATGAAATAGCAGAAACAGAAAGAATTGGAATAGACTCGCCTTTAAGCTTTACATCAAGGACATGAGTGTTTCCTCTATGTACAAGGGTAATCTTTTTGTTGTAAGTATCCACTATAGCATGCAACCTGTAACACCATGGGATACCCAATAACACATCACAACCCTCAAGTGGCATAATATGAAACTCTTTCGCATCACGTAGCTTTGAATGTACAAACGAAGCTTCCCCAAAATGGGAGTAACGGGCTCTGAATGACGTGGTCATGCCAAACGTGCTTCACTTGTCATACCCATCTCCTCTGCACGAATGTCCAACTTTGATGCCAATTGTGGTGACATGAAATTTGCACGGGCTCTTGGATCAAAGAAAACCAATATTGTCTGGTCTCTAACTTTGCCCCAAGCTCTGCACAATTTCGTGGCATCTATGTTTGGCTGGTCACCAACCAAATCTAAGACAAGTCCTCCACTGGGCTTTGGCTTCTTCCCTTTATGCTTTGACTTGTGGGCATTCATTAGCAAAATGTCCCTCCCTTCACAAATGTAGCATTTCTTGGCCTCTCTAAGAGCTTTCCTCTCTTCAAAAGATTTGCGAGAAAAATGCCTTTTCTGTCCTTCTCGCCCAGAAGAAGGTTTAGACTACTTCTTGGACGTGTCAGCTTCATCAGTGAGGGTTTCTTTGTGGGAGGCACATAAGTCTTTGCTGCAACATTGCCCTTGGCTGAAAACTGTTTACCCTAGGACCCTTTCTTGTGGCTATTAAATCCTTCGGAATCTCCCTTCGACAGATTGTTGGCCACTCTTGCATTCTCAATCAACTGCGCCTCATTCATGACAGTAGTCTTTGTGCAGTAGTCCCCGATTTTCCTCGACAATCCGCAACACTTCTCAATCTGTTCTGACAGTGGCACAAACCTATAGGAGGTTACTGGCAACAATGCGGCCCAGGATTGTTTGTTGTACTCTTCTAGATTCGCACATTGTTTAGCATTCAACTCATGCCATTTTGTCATCAGATTCACTTCAAACGCGTTTGTCAGCCATGCAAGTGCATAAAGCTATTTGAATTGGACCCACGTTGTTGGGGCTTGATTCTGATTCAACAATGCGGTCCACCATTGAAGCGCATTCCCTTTGGTAGCCTTGTGTATCTTCGAAGACTCTGTGAAGTTTCCTCCAACATAAGCTGCATCGAATTGCTATATGAAGGTCAAAGCCTTCAGTTAATCCTCAGTTCCTTTGAAAGTTTCAAACTTCACTCCTTGCACACCTTCCTTGTAATCCTTTGGTTGACTCAAAGGAGTCACATTGTCATAAACAGGTGCCCGCAAAAGTGATGCTTCAAGATTAACCATTCCAGCACTCGCATCTCCTGTTCTACCTGTCATATCTGCATTTTGGGCATATGGTTGCGGAAAAACAGCCATACCAAATTGTGTTCAAGGCACTTGAAATTGGCCATACGCACCCTGAAAACTTGGTTGAACACCCATGTTCCTGGACACCCATGTTCCTGTACATAGGGTTAACCATGCCTGTTTGCATTGTCCCGAACACATTCCTGACATATAACCTATGGAAGGTCCAACCATAGCTTGAAACACTAAACCACCTCCAAAATAACGAGGATATGAAGCAGGTAACAGGAGGGTCTGACGCATAGCTTGTTCATTTCTCCCTTGACCATTCACAAATGGTTCCTGTCCAGCTAAAGCAAATTGCTTGGGATTAATGGACACCGCTGGTTGCTCAATCACAATGGAATTCCCTCGAGCATCACGAGTCCTCTGTGCATTGGAAATCTCCTTGTCCTGCAACGGCTCAGTCATGCCCTGTGTAAGAGCCTGAAAACCTTGTATCGGAGCTTGAAATTCTGTGTAGGAGCCTATAAGAACTCCTGCATCCTTGGGTTGTTAGCGAACTGCAGCTACGCAGTTGAGCTCTGAACAACCTCTCCCCTTCTTGAAGAGTTGAAGGAACTTTTTCTGTGCCACGTGAGGAAGATCCCTTTTCAGGTACTTCGTCTCTCTTCTTTGCCATAATGACAAGCTCCGTGTTGCTTTCACCCACAACAATCCACGTTGCACTTTTTGAAGAAAAAGTGACTATCCCGTCGATGGAAACCATATAACCGGCTTGTACACAGGCCTATACACAGTAGGGGGCGGGGAAGGAAAGAGAGCACAGATGCGTCTAGCGACTAGAATGTCACTGCGCACACGAGGCCGACACCCTGTAGGCCCCAAAGACTGGCGCCCCTTTCGGTATTTCTTATTCAATTGAAAATAGACAATTCGCACTCTCACAAAGCTGTTCAAATATGGCGAGGGCTGAAAACGCAGGTTTCTGACCTGATTTTGGCAGCATAACGGCGCCAGAACCTCTGTAGGCCAAAAGTACCTGTTTAGGACAGATTCCCTCACAATGTAGAAGCTTTATGGTGAGCTGTAATAGAAATTCAACGTGCTGTAATTTCCTGTTTTGCCTCTGCCAGGTGCCCAAAGCTGTGTCTAAGCATGCCAAGGCCTTCCCGAGGTTCCCCGGGTGCTCCATTGCAGTTTAGGTGAGAAACCCTAAACCTGCAGAAAAACACAGCAGGCTGTAATTCTATGTTTTGGATCGTTTTTAGCGGAGCGAACATGTCTACGCGTGTCCCAAGGGCTCCAGCACGCAATGGGATAGTTCTCCTGAAAATTGGACGAGTTCTCACGCGAGAAACCTCTCCAAATCTGCAATCTTTTGCGATGGAACTTTGCATACCTGTGGTGGATTAGCAATTAGCTAAGCTGGTACTTGTTCAGAAGGCTCTTGCCTTGGCAAACGCGCATAAAACCCTCATGCTGTACATGATCATCTAAGAAGCCCAATTAGTGGGGCATTACTATATGTGCAAAAGGGGAGAGGGATGCGCGAGAGCTGAGACAAAGGAGAAGGAAAGCTTTCCATTAAAGCTGTGAACCTGTACCCACTACTCACACACATACACACACTGTAATTGCACAATGAAGCAAAAAGCCGCCTCTCTCTCTCAAAAAGGGCGTCCCGTCTTGTTGAGGTGTCATGCAGGTGGCTCTGCTATTGCCAAGTGTCCAATTTGCCTCTTTAGTTTAAATTCCTAGTTCCCACCAACTTATAAAGTTGTGAGTGACTTGCCGAGTGGCCCAAATACCTTCTGGCACACACAGGCTTCCATATTCATCAGAATTCAGTGTTAACTGGCCCGACCAATCCCAGACCGACCGACCGACCGACCTACACTCTTGATGTGAGAAGCCTGTTCGGCCTCAGCCGTTTCACACTGGCCATGCAATATCCAATTGCACCTTTTCAAGGGTTCCGGGGAAACAAGTAAAAATAAAATAAATAAAAATATGTAGTACATATTCAAAGAAGGCAATAGGAAAAATACACCTCCCGGTGATAGATACATCGTTTATCTTTTCTTGAATCTGGAAAGGGCCATAATACCTCATGCTAAGCTTAGGAAAAAGACGTTCCTTTCCCCTTCGTTTCTGGGCTCGGCTAACTTGATAAGGTGGCCGGTTCGGTGTTGTACTTCTAGGAATCAAATCGATTGTATGGTCCTCAGGACGAGGTGGAACTCGCCTGGTAGGCCTTCAGAGAAATAATAAGCCTGTGTGTGCATAAATTCTTGTCGCTCCTTATCCAATTCAGACATATTGGTTTGTTGCTTATCATTCAATTCTTTCAAGTAGATCGAGTAAACGAAAAGATTGGATTTCATTAATTTGGAAATGGCCGAAGCCGATGCAAGTGGGACGGACTCGCCCTTCAATTTTACATCAAGTATAATTTTCGTGCCCTTCTCATTCTTCAAAGTAGCTTTCTTGGCCCGATAATCGACCACGGCGTTGTTCTTGTGGTACCAAGGGATTCCTAGGAGGACGTCACACCCTTCCAAAGGCATGGTGTAAAAGTTCCAAAGGCCCTGAATACCCCTGACTATGCAAACGGAGTTTGCCAATGATGGGTGTAATGGAAACATCCTGTCCGGGTGCTGCTAGAACTGCCTCCACCTGTGGCCCCATTCTGTCGGGCGTAATTCCAAGTCTAGCCGCCAATTCAGGTGAAATGAAGTTGGCCTTGGCTCCTTCGTCAAAGAATGAGGGCTTCCTGATCTCGTACTTTGCCCCATGCGTGGCAAAGTTCCGTGCTTTCATTTATGTGATATGGGTCGGTCCTCATACAATCTAGTACTAGTCTTGCTTTCATCTTTCTTTTTTACGCCACGTTCTTCGGCTGCTCTAGAGCTCTCTGGCCCATCTTCTGATTCTCCTCTCTGTGCCTTTTTGGGGCACCTTGCAGAGATGTGTCCTTGTTCTCCACAATCAAAGCACTTCCCTTCCTTGAGTTATTATGATTTCTGTTCCTTGGACAGTCGGGGTCGTGCGTCCTTCTTTTTCTGAAACTTCTTCTTCTGTTATCATTTGTCAAATTCTATCCGGTTCTTGCAGTCAAAACTTGATCAGTGGGGTAAGTCAGGTTACCCGAATTGTCACAAGACGGGCACCACGTGCCAATAGAAAAGAACAAACTGAACAGACTTTTAGCACTTTAATAACAACTGAATTGAAAGAGGGAGACGACATGCAACACGGAGTGGCGGAATTCCACCCCAGAGTGTATTGGCCCCAAAGCTTGGTGCCCCTTTCGGTATTTCTTTATATTGCATCAACACAGTACGAGCTGGTACTTTAAACTCTGCACCTTCTCAGCCAGAGAATGAGCCCTAACCTCATATTTAAAGGCCCTAGGTCCCAAAGTAGTTTACAATAAAAAGCCTTCAAACTCAAAAGCATCTGGTCCAAAAGCAAAGCCAAAAAGTTGCCAGCGTAATATACGGAAATCCGTACAGCCTGCCACGTCATCAACCAGCGCAAAACGCGGAGTTCCGTACAGCTTGCCACATCATCATGCTAGCACAATCTTCGGAAATCTGCCGCAAGTCTCTTTTTTGTGTGTGTCAGAGACTTGCTTTATTTTAATCGTTTATGTCACTTGGGGCCCCATCGGACGGGGTCCCCATAAGTTGGTAGGACTTCTTCTTTTGTTACTTGTTCTTCTTAGGGTTTAGGCCCCTCGGCCGACATTTGCAAGTTGACTCCCTTCTTTAGGGCTTTGACACCTCAGCAGTTTGTGACACGAATTCATAGCAAATCCTTGCTTAGCATGTCCCATTAGTTGTTGTATGGACTCAGACTTCTGCTAAAGGCAGTAATCTCGGATCTCTTTGGGAAGTCCACAACAAAATTTTTCGATTTGTTGCTTGAAAGTGACCGTCTTAAAAGTAGAAAAGCATCCTAGGACCTAAAATCTCTCACAATAAGCATTCAATGTCACAAAATGATGACGCGGCAACCCTGCTTGGACACACACACACACACACACACACACACACACACACACACAGTGACCCTGCGGTAGAAATGCCACGTGGCAGCAGTACGGACCCCCACAAAACGCGTTGGCAGGCTGACGTGGCAAACTGTACGGAATCCTGCTTTTTGCGCTGGCTGATGACATGGCAGCCTGTACGGATTTCGGCAATTTGGGTTGGTGTTTGTTTGGCAATTTGTGAGGGCTAGTTCCTTTTGAGGCAATTTGCTTTTGAGTTTATGGCTTTTGGGGCTCTGCTTTTGGCATCCCTTGTAAGAATAAAAAGGGCCCAAGGGCCTCACTCTTGAGAGCATATGGACGCAGAGTGTGAGAGCCGAGGACTCACGGGAGTTGTACTTTGATCAAGCATTAACATAAAAGAAATACCGAAAGGGGCGTCATTCTTTGTGGCCGATATCTCTGGCACGGAACTACACCGGGCCTTGTCGACCAAATTGAACTATGATTTTAAAGTTGGTAAATATTTTATGTGATTCTCTCGTGTGTCGTGCCGGATTCCTGACTTTGGGATGCCCAAGTTTGTGACAGTGGTATCAAAGAACGGCCGATTACTCTTCTGCCGGAAAATCCGATCCTCTTACCGCGACACACATGGATTCAAACAACGAATCTTGCAAGAATCAAACGAACCCTCTTGATACTTCTGAAACGGGAGGTGGTACTGAGAATTTGAATGGATTAGCAGATCATGAATACGGGCCACCTTAGCCTACGCAGCATCATCTAATGGAGATGCAACATCAACAAGAGGTTGATGAGTGTGCAAAGTAGATGCTCAAATTTGCAAAGGATTCTTAGTATGCCAAATTTTTGATGCAACACCCAGTTGACGAGGTGGAATATTTTAAAGCAGGAAAGTGTTTTGAATGTGGAGAACAAGGACATATCGCTACACGGTGCCCCAAAAAGGCACGAGAATCAGGACGACTGACTGATTGAAAGGACTGCGGGACGAGGCGATACTCGTTCCATAATAAATTTTAGATAGAAAATTATGGATGAATTAGCATTATTTTGCTTTATGAATTTATGAAATAAGAAATTTTTTTGGAAGATGATTTTGAATTTTGAATGAAACTAAGTTTTATGAAAGAACCTGCTATTTGTGAGTAGATAATAGGATTAAGAATGAGATGATGATGGTTTTGGAGCAGTGACAACTCCCGAATGAACCCGATAACGAATCATGAATATTGAATCACGACTGATTCAATGGAACAGTCGTGAGCGCATCAACAGTTCCTGCGGGATGAGATGGCCACTGTAAGGTGCAGCGGAAGTCAATGTTGAACTTTGCTCAAGATGAGTGCTCCGAACTCTGCTCAAGGGTTCCTTTTACTTACGGAAGGGAGAGCCTTCCGTTCCTTTAGTGAGAGAGTGTAAATGATCACAACAAAGTGGTAAACACTGTGAATGAAGGTGCTGAGACTGAGAGATAGACAGAGCAGAATACGACGCCAGAAAAGTTGTCAAACCCTCCTTCAAGGGCCCCTCTCTCGATGGCGAGAGAAGTCTATGCTATTGATTGCACGAATCTCATACAATGGTCTAAATGCAATGGACTTGCCGACGATGTCGACGACGATGAGGACGGCGACAAGACGGGCTGAAATCTGAAAACGCTAAGGGCTGAAATCTGCAAATCTTGTATCTGCTGAATTCTGACTCTATGTCGGTGAGGACGGCGATGACGACGATGCGACGACGACGTGCTGAAAATGCAGTTGCTGAAATCTGCGAATAGTGGGTTGAATCTGCAAACGCTGACTGATCTGATCTTGCGGCGAGGATTTGCTACAAGAAGGTGAGATCTCCGAGGTTTGGGGGCTGCGGTATGGAGTCTGACTGCTGAAAATGCAAAACGCTGATGCTAATGGGGTACTTGTCGCCAGCAATCTGCAAACAGTGATGGTAATTTACGAATGCAAAAACGCTAAGCTGATTTGCTGTCTGTTGCAAAAATGCTAGGGGATCTGCTGTGAATCTGTTAACGCCTGGCTGATCTGCAACTGCAAAACGCTGGGGCTGATCTTCAATGGCTGAAAAATGCTGGCCTTTCTTGATGGCTGAAAATGCTAAGTTGTTCCGCAGTGGGTCTTGCTGAGAAGGTGCATTGCCAGACAATTGGGTCTCTGCTGCCTCTTCTGCCAGAAAGTGCTAGTGCTAGTTTTCTTATATAGTAGCTTGGCCAATGTGCCGTACCCAGTTTCCCAACAAAGTCACTTATTAATAATAGGTGAAACATGGCTAAAATGGGGAAAATAGGTTCTGTGCACTGTAAAATGCTCCTGATGGATTCTGATGGTAATGCTGATGATCATGCTGTGTGCAACCAGAGGATATGCATCTACTCTAAGTGCCTGGACATTCACGGCTTGCGAACAGACTCACAAAGGTGCCAGAACACTTCCTAAGCTGACTTGAACCCTAGACATGAAGTAGCTTGTCCACGTACACATAGGGTTAGATGTGCACGTGACATCCCCTCCTTTTTAAAGTGAGGTATTGGTACCGAACTGTATGGCGTCGAGGGAGATCACCAACAATGTCCGGAATCTTGGAAAAGACTCTTCAACGGCCCACTCTGATGCGTGGGTCGGGCGATACTTGAACTTCATAAAGGTCTGCAACGCTTGCTTCTTTGGGCCGCGCCGAAAGCGACAGAAAGTCATCTGTGGCTGCGTCAAAGCTCCAACTTCGGCCATAGTCATGGATCTACCTTCTTCAAGAATCTCCGAGGAGGAAGAAAATTCATGAAACCACTTCCAACACAAAAACATGAACATACCCATTCCATGTAGAGTGATTGGAAAAAGACTATTCTTTCGAAAAAACTGTGCAATCAATGCAGATGAACAAAGTGACGGAGTGCCAAACAGTTCATTAAACACACGCAAACCATGAGATCGAATCTTGACTTTTTGATCTAAATCTATCAACTGTGGCAAATCACAATGGAAATGCCGATGCTTGATGCTCAATCCGTCTTGTGCTCTTTTTGATACCGTGTCATGCCAAGGAAGAGACATGGAATGTGAATTCCTTGAATGTAAACATTTCTTCCTTTCAAGAGAGTCCCGCATACATCCGTGCTCATTCATCTGTGAATCATGTGCAACGTACAATATGGCATGCGTGTGGAAAGAGAACACATAAAGACGGTGACGAAAATACAGGAAACCGTCAAGAATGAAACACTCGAACAATGCGTACTGACTAATCCTGAGTAAACATAATACTTCTTGTGGGGGTTCTTTGGACCTTGACTCGAGAGCCAAGATCGGTTCTTCGTGATTGATCGAATCTACAATGAGGTTAGCTTCACTAGAACAAGCATCAACTAAACCATCATCCTTGTGAACAATCACATATTTATCTTGCAAATCATCATCCTTGTGAATAATCACATCTTTATCATGCAAATCATGTGTGTTGTGCTTTGGAGAAGACAAGACCGAGAGAGTCTCCTTCTCCTGATTCTTTTCAATCTTCGCCTGCACATTCGAAATGAAAGATGAAGAATGAACAACTTGCTCCCCACGAATGACAATGGGAGAGTCACTCTTGGCATTCAAAGTGAAAGTATTGGCTGCCCAATTAATGAGAAGGTTATGCTCACGAAACCATCGAATGCCTAAAAGCATCACATCCTGAAAGAGGAGATACTACAAATTTTTTGAGGAAGGACGCTTGTTGAATAGTGAACAACACATCAAGGCACTCTCCTGTATGAGAGAGTCCATACCAAGAGCAAAGCCCGACACCTCGAAAGGAGATGTCTTGCGAACCTCCAAGCGGGCTCTTTCGACAAGAGAGGGACTAATCACATCATGCATATTACCAGAATCAAACAAGACCACCATGTGTTGACCATTCACATGACCGTAACACTTCATGAGAGAGTCATCAATGGGAGGATCATGAGAAACTTGGGACACACTCGTGTTCTCATTTATGGCATTAACAGAGGATGTGGGTTCTTTAGATTCGCTAGATTCAATCTTAGGACATGTTCTTTTTATGTGACCCTTGACGTGACAATAATAACATCGATCTTCCTTAGAATAAATGCTTTGTTCTTCTGACATGATGTATCCTTCTAATATTCCTTGTGCTGCTTTTCATCTAAAGTGAGCTTAGGTTTAGCAATCGTGTTAGCTTTACCCTTAGATTCTTTGTGTGAGTTCTTTTCCGAGAGACTATTGGAAGATTGGTTAGAAGAGTCACCATTCTTACCATTCTTACCGTTCTTACCATTCTGACGGTTCTGAGAAGTCTGAGAGGTACTTTGAGACGACTTGTTCTCCTTAGGCTTTCCCTTGTTGTGCTTCATCTCTTGAGAGAGAGCAATTGCTACCGCCTTGTTGAGATCCACGGGGTCGAAGACTTCTACATCAAACTTGATATATTTGTCTAACCCAAAAACGAAAGCCTCTTTGCGCTCTTTATCCGATTTGCGTAATTGGGTACCAAGCTGCAAAACACGGTTAGAAAAAGACATGATTGGCATACCCTTTTGCTTGAGATTGGGCCAATCTTCTTTCAACCGCGCTAGGTACTGAGGAGGCATATTCCGCGCCTTGAGCTTGTCTTGGAAGTCGGCTCAATTGAAGGAAAGGTGCACGTCTTTGTCGGCTTCCTCTAGGTGCGCGGTCAACTGTGCCTCTTGCCATGCGTGGTACCAATTAATGGCATCACCGGCAAGGTACATGGCTGCCGGCAAAACCTTGCTATTCCCCATCTTCTTAGTTGTCGCAAAATAAGCATTAAATTGATGCAACCAAGAATGAATAACACTAGCATCCATCTTATTGTCCGTACAGTCACCGAGTGCAAAATCTGGAAAGTCTGTATGTAAGGTGCAGCGGAATGAATGTTTGAACTTTGCTCAAGATGAGTGCTCCGAACTGTGCTCAAGGGTTCCTTTTACTTACGGAAGGGAGAGCCTTCCGTTCCTTTAGTGAGAGAGTACAATGGACACAAACAAAGTGATTGGACACTGTGCGTGAAGGTACATGAGACCGAGAGATAGAGAGAGAAGAGAATACGACACCAGAGACGTTGTAAAACCCTCCTCCGAAGGCCCCACTCTCTATGGCGAGAGTGGTCTACTTATGATTGCACCAATCTCTAAAATGCTTGGACTTGCCGACGATGAGGACGACGACGAGACATGCTGAAATCTGCAAATCTTTTATCTGTTGAATTTTGACTCTATGTCGGTGACGATGTTGATGACGACGGTACGACGATGACGCGCTGAAAACACAGATGCTGAAATCTGCGTTTTCCGGGCTGAAACTGTAAACCTTGCGGAAACTGACCATGCGGCGAGGAAGTGCTGTGGGAAGGTGAGATCTGCGACGTTCGGGACTTTATCTGCGGGTGCCAACTGCTGAAAACTGAAAACGCTGATGTTGTTCCTTGATGTTCCGTCACGGTAAATCTGCAAAACGCCGGGGCTGATCTGCAAACCAAAAACGCTAGGGCTGAAATTTTGCTGCTGTCGCCGGTCGCTAGGCTGATCTGAGGTTCTTCTGTCGCCGGAATCTGCAATTGCAAATCGCTGGCTGATCTGGTGTTGAAAACGCTAGGTATTGGCTCTGCTCCAAAAACGCTAGGTCTCTTAGGGGGGGTTTTACTGAGAAGGTGCCTGTTGAGCGATGGAGCTCCTGCTGCCTCTTTTGCCAAGAAAGTGCTAGCTCTGGTTTGCTTATATACAAACTTAGCAAAATTGCCCTACCTACTTTCCAACAAAAGTCACTTAAAAATAATAAGTGAAAAATGTCAAAAATAGGGAAAATAGCTCTATGCACTGTAAAAATGCTACTGATGGGATCTGACTAGAATCTGATGGTCATGCTGTGTGCAACCAGAGGATATGCATCTAATCAAAGTGTCTGGACATGCACAGTCTGCGAATAGACTTGACTGAGCTGAACCCTGATCATGCTGTAGCTTGTCCACGGACACATAGGGTTGGATGTGACACATAGGGTTGGAGACTGGACAAGCCCTTCTTTCTTGGGATTCCTGTCACTCTACAAAAACACGATTAGGAATCGACACGCTCAAGCAAACTTGGGTTCGTGCGACCGCAATAAGCAAAAAAAATTCTTGTGATTCTTTCCTTGAGTGATACAGAACACTGCGAAAGCTCTGTTACCAATGTAAGGTGCAACGGAATGAATGTTTGAACTTTGCTCAAGAAGAGTGCTCCGAACTGTGCTCAAGGGTTCCTTATACTTACGGAAGGGGGAGC
This sequence comes from Adiantum capillus-veneris, assembly GCF_014529385.1. Classification (NCBI taxonomy): domain Eukaryota; kingdom Viridiplantae; phylum Streptophyta; class Polypodiopsida; order Polypodiales; family Pteridaceae; genus Adiantum; species Adiantum capillus-veneris. The sequence goes on from NC_140933.1 coordinate 18,290,790, forward strand.
CTTCCGTTCCTTTAGTGAGAGAGTGCAATGGACACAAACAAAGTGAATGGACACTATGCGTGAAGGTACATGAGACTGAGAGATAGAGAGAGAAGAGAATACGACACTAGAGACGTTGTAAAACCCTCCTCCGAAGGCCCCACTCTCTATGGCGAGAGTTGTCTACTTATGATTGCACAAATATCTACAATGGTTGGACTTGCCGACGATGTCGACGACTATGAGGACGACGACTAGACGGGCTGAAATCTAATGGCTGAAATCTGCAAATCTTTTATCTGTTGAATTCTGACTCTATGTCGGTGACGATGTCGACGACGATAGTACGACGACAACGCGCTGAAAATGCAGATGCTGAAATCTGCGTTTTCCGGGCTGAAACTGTAAACCTTGCAGAAATTGACCGTGCGGCGAGGAACTGCTGCGGGAAGGTGAGATTTGTGAGGTTCGGGACTTTATCTGCAGGTGCTAACTGCTGAAAACTGAAAACTGAAAACACTGATGTTTCTTGATGTTGTGTCGTGGTAAATCTGCAAAACGCCGGGGCTGATCTGTAAACCAAAAACGCTAGGGCTGAAATTCTGCTGCTGTCGCCGGTTGCTCTGCAAAATGCAAAACGCTAGGCTGATCTGTGGTTCTGCTGTTGCCGGAATTTGCAATTGCAAATCGCTGGCTGATCTGGTGTTGAAAAAGCTAGGTATTGGCTCTGCTCCAAAAACGCTAGGTCTCTTAGGGGGGGTTTTTCTGAGAAGGTGCCTGTTGAGAGATGGAGCTCCTGCTGCCTCTTCTGCCAAAAAGTGCTAGCTCTGGTTTGCTTATATACAAACTTAGCAAAATTGCCCTACCTACTTTTGAACAAAAGTCACTTAAAAATAATAAGTGAAAAATGTCAAAAATAGGGAAAATAGCTCTATGCACTGTAAAAATGCTACGGATGGGATCTGACTGGAATCTGATGGTCATGCTGTGTGTAACCTGAGGATATGCATCTAATCAAAGTGTCTGGACATGCACGATCTACGAACAAACTCACAAAAGTGCCATATCACTTCGTATTCTAGACTGACTTGACTGAACCGAACCCTGATCATGCTGTAGCTTGTCCACAGACACATAGGGTTGGATGTGTCATGTGACATTGTACAGCCAGCCCGCCAACTTCTTTTAACTTTTGCTAGTGTCCCGAGGGCCCTGTCGGCAGGTGCCCGCACTTATTAGTGGTCTTTTGTCCGTTAGGCATGCCACGTCATTAGTTTGTGACAGAGCCTAAACTCTTTTTGGATGGTTTTGTTATTTTTTGTGGATGGCAAAGAGACTTTTCATGTTAATATTTCTCTCAAGTCTTGCATCGAGTTTTAAATGTACTTTAATCTTTACACATTTAAATTTTCAATGAGATTATGTGAAAAACTAGATTTTCAATCGGGTCACCCATGCTTAATATTTATAAGAAAATATATTAAAACAACGTATATTAGTTTTATATGTGGAAAATACGTCTAGTACGTGTATTACACGGCTCGTATTATACGTCCCGTCCTATGCCATGGCTGCAATAATTAATCTATGGTTGTTTTGTGGTTCGGGTCTTTTACAATACATACCACCTGCGGGTGTCAGTGGCCAATTCACTCTCTCAAGATATCCAAGATAGACACTTGACAATAACAATGATGGTAACCAAAGCTGTTAATCGTTTGGAGTAGACAAACGAGAACCTGAAAGAACACTTTCCAACAGAGAAGTAGTTGAAGGGTAAGAGGTGGCGTTCTTTTTCAGAGAATATTGGCCCCAAAACGCATACTCTCATAGAAACCTGCTACCATAATTGCTGAGTTAAGAATTGCTATTATACTATTAGCCTCACTCTTTGCATTGCTTGCAACATGGTTGTTAACAACTTTATACTTGCTATTGGGCTTAGTAACATGACAACCTAGTGGCCAATCACATGACTTAAACGCTAGTGAGTTCTTTAATAATTTCCGTCATGACAAATCCTTTTTCATATGTTCTAGAATGTTACAAGGAAAACACCTACCACCTTCTTTATTTTCTCATTAGCTAGCTTCCCTATGTGACATGATGTGGTGGAGCAGTGGATGCAGCATCTCATAGGACCGTAAAGCAAGGAACCTAAGTCGGAGTCCAGTGCGCCAAAAAATGCGGTGGTATTTCCATTGCAATTTGCACAACGTGGGTGATATGTGGTAGCATATGGATTGAGGGTGATGTGGTTGTTTTTAAACGTTGGAGAGCTTTTTGGGCTCAAGTTATTGAAAGTAGACTACTCTGTGGCCTTTAAAATAGCCAATGACTTTTAAGTTGCTTTTAACAGGCAAGTGTCTATAAAATCTAGGGTAGGGTCCCAGTTCTAAAACAATGCATGGTCGCATAAACTCTTGTAAATTTGAGAACTTAATGAATAAAGAAATACCTGTTAGAGTTATGGCACATCTTTGGATTCGTCCAATCCGTCCCAGTTTCTCCCAGGGACAGGTGTTAGGGAGTGAGGGCTGGTTTGTGGTCATGCCCGGCGAGTATGAGGTTGTTTTCTCATGTCGGGTGTGTTTAGCCATGCTTGGCTCGGGTTTTTGGCTTGGTTCCATGGCCATTAGCCTTGCCAGATTTTTCCCATAGCCTTGTTGGGCTCCTGGTGCTTTTTTTGGGGCAGCCCTAGGGTGGGTGATGGGTACGGAGTAGATCAGCTGAGCGTTTTTTTAGCCCCGGTGTTTTTCCCTCCCAGCAGTAGGGCAACACCACAGTCAGGCAGATGGGCAGCAGGGATACTCCCAAAGAAGTTTAGTGTTCCTGCTGCCCCGTACTTATTAGCCTCTCCCACCTTGAGTCCATTGCGCATCGGACGTGCTCCCGTCTTCATCGCTATGTCTCGGATACCCTTAAGGCATAATGTAAGATGCAGCGGAATGAATGTTTGCGCTTTGCTCAAGATGAGTGCTCCGAGCTGTGCTCAAGGTTCCTTTTGTTCTTATGGAAGGGAGAGCCTTCCGTTCTTAATAAGAGAGTGCTATGATCACAAACAAAGTGAATGGGACATTGTACGTGCAAGTGAATGAGACTGAGAGATAGAGAGAGAAGAGAGATACGACACCAGAGACGTTGTAAAACCCTCCTCCGAAGGCCCCACGAGAGTGGTCTACTATGATTGCACAATCTGGTACAAATGGGATGCATGAGACTGATGCAAGTCTAGGCTATGTCGGCGATGACGACGGCGACGGCGACCTAAGGGCTGAAATCTGCAGTCTTTTATCTGCTGTCCAAAAACTCTATGGGCTGAAATCTGGCCTGTTTGAAAACGCTTGGGAAAACGCTGGTTAGTGTTGTCTTTAAGGCTGGAAAAGTGCGTCTACTGTAGGGCTGAAAACCGATGATCTTTGGGCTGAATCTGCTACTCTTTTAGGGCTGAATTTGCAGGTTTTCTTATGGCTGAAAATCGCGGCATGCTGAAAAACAAAAACGCTAGGGGATCTGATGCACAAACACTATCTTGCTGGTTCTTCTGGCGATAATCTCTTGATGAGAAAAATGCAAGGGAGAGAGACTACTTGGCGATGGTGCTTGATGCAAAAACGCCAAGGCTGGGATCTGACTTGGAGGGAATCCACCAAGGTTCTGCTGAGAAATTGCCTGCTGGGCTTGGCTCTTGTTGCCTCTTCTGCCATTTAGTGCTAACTTTGGTTTTCTTATATATTTTCTTACCCAAACTGCCCTACCTACTTTTGTTGGGAAGTCACTTAAATTAATAAGTGAAAAATGTCAAAAATAGGGAAAATAGGCTAAAATCACTGGAAAATTCCCTTGAGTAATTCTGATGGGAATGCTTATGATCATGCTGTGTCAACCAGAGGATACACATCTACACTAAGTGACTGGGCATGCACGGTCTACGAATAGACTTACAAAAGTGCGAGATCACTTCTAATCTAGACTGAGTGGACTGAACTGAACCCTGATCATGCTGTAGCTTGTCCACGAACACATAGGGTTGGATGTGTCACGTGACATCCCCTCCTTTTCAAAGTGAGATACTGGTACTGAACTGTATGGCGTCGAGGGAGATCGCCAATAGCATCCGGAATCTTGGAAGGGACTCTTCTTCGGCCCACTCTAATGTGTGGGTGGTGCGGTACTTGAACTTCATAAAGGTTTGCAACGCTTGCTTCTTTGGGCCGCGCTGAAAGCGATACAAAGTCTTCTGTGGCTCCTTCGATGCTTCAACTTCGTCGAGAGTCATGCTTCTTTCTTCTTCAAGAATCTCCACGGCTGAAAATTCCTGAAATTACTTCCAACACAAAAACATGAACATACCTATTCCATATAAAGTGAATGGAAAAATCTTGTCTTCTCTAAAGACTGTGTATGCAATGTAGATGAACATAGAGACGGAGTGCCAAACCGTTCACCACACACACGGAAACAATGAGATCAAATAGTGTCTTTCTGATCTAAATCAATCAAATGTGGGAAAACACAATGGAAATGCCTATGCTTGATGCTCAATCTTTCTTGTGCTCTTTCTACGAATGTGTCATGCCAAGGAAGAGACATGGAATGTGACTTCCTTACATACATACTTTTCAGCTTTTCATGAAAAATCCGCATACATTTGTGCTCATTCATGAGTGAAATGTGCTCAACGTACAATATGTCATGCCTAGGAAAAGGGATCATATAAAGATGCTGACTAAAATACAGGAAACGATCATGAATGAAACACTCGATCAATGCGTGCGTATCAATCATGCGAACACATAGTACTTCCTGTGAGGGTTCTTTGGACCTAGGCTCGAGAGCCAAGATCGCTTCCTCCTGAATGATCGAATCGTACTGTGGGGGTTCTTTGGACCTCGACTCGAAAGCCAAGATCGGTTCTTCGTGATTGATCGAATCTACTACAAGGTTAGCTTCGCTAGAAAAAGCATCCACTAACACATCATCCTTGTGAACAATCACATCATCTTTATGCAACTCATCATGCTTGTGAGAAATCACATCTTGATCATGCAAATCATCATGCTCGTGAGAAATCACATCTTGATCATGCAAATCATCATGCTTGTCATTGGCATCCAAATCATCATGCTTAGCAATATCATTCAAATCATCATGCTTATCTTTGTCATCTAAATCATCATGCTTGTCATTCAAATCATCATGCTTATCACATACATGCAAATCTTGTGTGTCATGCTTTGGAGAAGAAGAGACTGAGAGAGTCTCCTTTTCCCGAATCTCTTGCAGCTGTGCCTGAGCTTGAGAAACGAGTTGCAGGAACTCTTTCATGTGTTGGTCGCTCATTCCTTTGACGGTGGCTGCAATTCTTTCTTAGGTGTCTGCGGTCCATTTCTGCTTTTCTTTCTGCTCTTCTTTCTGCGTCTCTCTTTTCGCGTTCTAAAGTCCTTTTCATAAACATCTGGTCCAACTCCTCCATAGGAGTTAGTTCAATCTTTGTCGTAGATGGGGAAGGGTTAGAAAAACCTCCTGGTGGGGAAAATTCTTCTTCGCCTCTCTCATGCTCATCACCTCCAAGCGAAGTATCCATTCCGCTTCGAGTGATGACCATTCTGAAGTCGTGGGTTCTTGTGGTCTTGGGTTCTGAAGTTCACGAGGAACTTGGGTTCTTGCGGGTCTTGAGGTTCTTGAGGTTCTTGAGATTTTCTTTCGCTTGCAAACTGCATTTGAGAACGATCTTCTCTTCACCCGAGTTCTACTCTTTTCGGCGGGTGCACCCCTTGGTCTCCTTGCGCTCACACCAAGGTTGCTTTTTCCCACCTCACGTCGATTGGCCGGCTGCTAAGTGCACGGTCCACTCTCAATGAGTGAAAAGAGGCACAAGGGGAGGCTGGACAAGCCCTTCTTTCCTGGGATTCCTGTCACTCTTCAAAAACACGATTAGGAATCGACACGCCCAAGCGAACTTGGGTTCGTGCGATTGCAACAAGCAAAAAAAATTCTTGTGATTCTTGTGGTTCTTCCCTTGAGTGATACAGAACACTGCCAAAGTTCTGATACCAATGTTAGGTGTAGTGGAATGAATGTTTGCGCTTTGCTCAAGATGAGTGCTCTGAACTGTGCTCAAGGTTCCTTTTGTTCTTATGGAAGGGAGAGTCTTCCGTTCTTAATAAGAGAGTGCTATGATCACAAACAAAGTGAATGGACACTGTACGTGCAAGTGAATGAGACTGAGAGATAGAGAGAGAAGAGAGATACGACACCAGAGACGTTGTAAAACCCTCCTTCGAAGGCCCCACTCTTGTCGGCGAGAGTGGTCTACTATGATTGCACAATCTGGTACAAATGGGATGCATGAGATTGATGCAAGTCTAGACTATGTTGGCGATGACGACGACGACAGCGACCTAAGGGCTGAAATCTGCAATCTTTTATCTGCTGTCCAAAAACTCTATGGGCTGAAATCTGGCCTGTTTGAAAACGCTTGGGAAAATGCTGGTTCCTGCTGTCTTTAAGGCTGGAAAAGTGCGTCTACTGTAGGGTTGAAAACCGATGATCTTTGGGCTGAATCTGCTGCTCTTTTAGGGCTGAATTTGTAGGTTTTCTTATGGCTGAAAATCGCTGCATGCTGAAAAACAAAAATGCCAGGGGATCTGATGCACAAACGCTATCTTGTTGGTTCTTTTGGCGATAATCTCTTGATGAGAAAAACGCTAGGGAGAGAGACTGCTTGGCGATGGTGCTTGATGCAAAAACGCCAAGGCTGGGATCTGACTTGGAGGGAATCCACCAAGGTTCTGCTGAGAAGTTGTCTGCTGAGCTTAGCTCCTGTTGCCTCTTCTGCCATTTAGTGCTAACTTTGGTTTGCTTATATATTTTCTTACCCAAATTGCCCTACCTACTTTTGTTGGGAAGTCACTTAAATTAATAAGTGAAAAATGTCAAAAATAGGGAAAATAGGCTAAAATCACTGGAAAATTCCCCTGACTGATTCTGATGGGAATGCTTATGAGCATGTTGTGTGCAACCAGAGGATATGCATCTACACTAAGTGACTGGGCATGCACGGTCTACGAATAGACTCACAAAAGTGCCAGATCGCTTCTAATCTAGACTGACTGGACTGAACTGAACCCTGATTATGCGGTAGCTTGTCCACGGACACATAGGGTTGGATGTGTCATGTGACACATAATCTCTTCATCATGAACAAAGATCGGCATAGGATACACGAAGATTTAGATCTTGTGTACCAAGACCTACTTTTCTTGTATAAGGATACAAAAGGATTTGGAGAAAGGATCCCTAACCCTCTTTCGCATTTGCATTCTTATGTAGCATGCATCCAATTCTGTTGACATGGAACCATTGTAAATACCTCCGAGCACCCTTACCTTTCATCTTCACCCGCAAGGTTTTCACGACAGGACTATTCGGGTGGCAATACTTGCTCGCATGACAGAGTCATCATCAAGGCTGATATTCTGCGATAGTAGTAAGGGTGCCTAGTAACTCGTATGGTAGGTTTACATCGTAGTAGTACCTACATCCACGAGGAGAGAGATTACCAGATCTTCCCCTCTTCTGGAAATTTGGCGCTTCTAGTGTCCTCGCTTACCTTTAGTTTAGGATGTTATTTTGATGAGATCACATCAGACATGGATGTAATTTGGTAATTGTCTCATAGACCAGATTGGACTTTTTTTTTTCTTTTTTTTTTGTTACTCAGACTTTGTATCAGATCCACCACATTGTAACTTTCTGGTCTCATAGGTCACATTGGCCTTTTGAAGATGTTAATATAACATTTCATTTCATTCTCTCTCTCTCTCTCTCTCTCTCTCTCTCTCACACACACACACACACACACACACACACGCACACTGGCTTGCCTCCATGCGTCTTGTTGAGCTTTGTGCTTAGATGTTTTGACTTGTGTCAAATTGAGTTATTCCACTCTCCAACTCTTGGTACTTTCTTGGTGATTTTTTGTTTTGTGCACAGATGGGGTGGACGTGCAACCACCAGAAGAGTCAGCAGTAACAGCGTGGCTACAACTGAAGGACAAAATGTAGAGTTAGAGGATGTGATTTTTGACAAAACTGCAGGCGGATTGGTTGAAATTACTGGGTGTGTTTCAGTACTCTTCTCAACCTGTTTATAATCATTTTCTTTCAAGACTACATGTGCATGGCTCCATCATGTTTTTGAATAACTGGGCACCCAAACAAAAAACCTGTTATCCAAAGGCAATGGTGAAAGGACCATGTACCAGTACATGGGAGCAGATGCGCACTCATATCCACCATGTGAATTAGAACTCACGATTCAATACTGAATATGTCTACATGAACACTCAAACGAGGGAGAGTAAATTTGCAAGTTTGTAAGTAGAGGTGAGAAGCTAAATCAATGTATCTCTTTATGTGTTTGTACTAAGGGTGCGCATACAAATTCCATACATTTGTGGTATGCACCTGTTAGGGGCTGTGACTAGAGCATTCAATGCTTTGCCTGCTTCCATGACAAATGGAGAAAGTAGACACGGCAGTCTTGTTTTCTAAGAGTTTTGACTGTGATTACAGACGTACTTCGCAGGAGAATCCACTATCAGAACATTCAAATGATTTTGGTGATTATTTGAATGAATTGAGAGATTTTCAGAGGAAATTGGAAAGCATGATTGAAAACGGAGATAGAGAGACACCTGCTGCTCTTGTCAAAGCAAATTTTAAGACACTTGTAGAACAATTGAACCAAGGAAACAAGGGTCTCGAACAGGCAGCCATGCTGGAAGTTCTCTTACAGCTGTCTCTGATGTTGCAGGATTTAGAAGCTGCTAGACAAATGCTTAATCAGGTTGAGTTGGCTTTCTGCTCAATCATCAGATTTTGAACTAGCTTCTTCTGAATAATTATTGTTGAAGGATTTCAATTTCGAAAAAATCCCCCCCCCCCCCCCCCCCCCCCAAAAAAAAAAAAGAAAAAAAAGAAAGAAAGAGAAAAAACCACCCTGCTTTTTTGTTTCCAGATGAAGGATGTCTTAGCAAACATGGAAGTGCACGAACCTTTTCTTGATGCCTTCTTAGAGCACATGGGCAATGTGTACTTGGCACTTGGAAACAAACAGGAGGCTCTTGCCTGTTATAATAGAAGTATTACCATACAGGAATCGCTCGTGGGTAAGCTGCTTTTTTGCTAAGTAGCTCTTGTTTCATTCTTGAACTTCGTATTAGGGTTGTTATTAAAAAACACCTTGCCACAAGCATTGTTGAGTATCCGTTAGAGGTATTATCATTTTTCAGCTTCGTTTTGGCCTTCATTTTTGCACATGTTTTGAGAATGCTTTATTTTCGTTTTGGTAGAAGAATGTTGTTACATAGTGTTACCAGTGTGGTTTCAGTATATAACTTCTATATCTATAAATGCAAATTATAAACATGTAAATAAAGAAATGAATGCATATTGAGGGAGGGAGAGATTTGTTAGAATAGGCAACGGAAGTTGCAATGAAGACAAGAACTGGCCTCTGATCCAATGGACACCTTGACCCGGATCTGGCCCGACTCCTTTAAGATCCTTTGACACAAGAGAACACGTGCAATGCCACATACATGAACAAGGCAACCGTGGAGAAGAGAGATTACTGAAGTAGAAAGAGACACGACCTCTCAGAATGAGGGAGAAACAGAGTTCGGGGAAAGGCTCCCCATGCTAATAACAAACTGCTCATACAAGTGACCCGACGGGCCTGACGTGATGCCCAAAGTCTCGCCCAGAAATCCTTTAGGAAGGCCTGTGAGAGGCCCTGTCGTCTCCAATGCTCTGCTGCAGCTCGGATGGCTGCCCGCCATGACGTCAAAATGTATCTCCCCAGTCGCACTGTGTACTGAAAGAAGGAGATATCAGGAGCCCCTGGTGAAGCTAAAGGGTCCTCCCACATCCGCTCGCCTGGGTCCCAGTGAAGTTGTGCCAGCGGTCGAGAGCCATAGACCCATAATCGCCAAGTCGTGTCAAGCTCTCCTGGATCCGGGTCTATGTGCCACTTCTGTGAAGCAGCACCCACAACTCTGATCCTCTGAAAAGTACATCCCTCAATCAATGGAGACTCCTCCTCCACTCTCTGCAGCCTCCCGTCATCCCGGTAGATGCTCTGACTGCAATCAAAGTCCATAGCTGCGTGAAAGCCCCCATCCATCGAGGGGCCGTCGGATCAAATGGCTCCTCCCACTGTGCTGTAATGGCTGTCTGAATCTCCTCTCTCGTAGTCTGTCCGCCCCGAAAGTGGTTCAGCCTCTCCATCTGTATCTCCTCTGGAAGTCTGCAAAAAGCCTGCCAATCCCCAAAGCTGCGTGCAGGGCCATCAGCCATGGGTCCCCATGCTAGTCTTGTCGTGGATCCCAACATATGTCCCTGCTCTGTGCGCACAGAGGGACTCTATATCAAAGGCTACCGCGCTCTCTCCTCTATACAAGATGGCTGTTGCTGCTGTAGGCCAAGGCGAAGCAACTCCCAAGCCCGTAATATGCTCAAAGCAAAACGATCCTCCCAGTCTCTGCTTAGGCCTGTCCTCCTTATCTCAGTGAAGATCCATCTGGTCTCTTGTGCCCAAATACCTCCTGCTAGGGGAGCTCGGGCCTGAATCCGCCTAAGTAAGAACTCCTTCCACCGCTCGGCACCGAGAAGAAGCCTTCGCACAATGAGCTTCCCTAGCAGTGCTCTGCTCTGATCTGTGGGATCAATGATGCCAAGATTGAAGACCCCCCTTTGCCGGGGGTAAAGTGATGACTGACCAAGCTACTTTGGCCCGGGCAGAGTGACCGTCTTGCCCTGACCAAAGGAAGTTTCTGATCAGCCTCTGGATCTGTCTGATACAAGAACTAGAGAATTTCCAACATGAAGTGATGTACCACATGGTAGCCAGCAAAACTTGGTTGGTCACCACCACCCTCCCTGCTAGAGATAATCTCGCTGAGCTCCAATATAGAATCTTCTCTCGTATGCACAGAAGAAGTGGAGAAGTCTGCTGCTCTGGAGATAAGTCCAATCCAACCTGACAACCCAGGTACCGTACTGCAGTGCCACGGGGTATCCAATGAAATTCGGGGTCTGGGCTCCACTCGGGAGTGGGAGACTCACTGACCCAAAAAGCAACTGTCTTTCACCAATTAATGAGCACACCCGAAGCCACACAAAAGACATCCAAGGCCTGCTCCGCTCTCTGCAGATTGGCCTCCTGGCCATGCAAATAAAGTCTTGTATCATCAGCAAACTCTGAGTCCAACAAATCCTCATCCCGAATAGGTAACTGCAGCCACCCAATCCAACCTCCTCTGCAATCAAATACATACTCATGGCCTCAGCGAAAAACAAGAAGAGGAAGGGGGCAGCCCTGCCTAACTGAGCGAGTTAGCTCAAAACTCGGCCCTCGGCCTGCTGCCATCAGCACCTGACTCTGAGCAGTGGTGTATAGAGCTGCAATCCCTCGAATCCAGCCAGGCTCAAAACCCATACGCAGCATAGTGCCCTCTAGAAAGCTCCAGTCCACTTTGTCATAGGCCTTCTCAAAGTCGAGAAGAAGAACAACCAGATCCTCACCAAGCAAGCGAGCTAGTGCAGTAGCCTCCCAAAAGATAAAAATGTTGTCAAGGATACTACGTTCCTTGACAAAGCCAGTCTAGGTATCATGGATCAACTCTCCTAGGAGGGGCTGGATCCTCAAACTCAAAGTCTTCGCTAAGACTTTGTATATAGTGTTGAGGATCGTGATAGGCCTCCACTGCCGAATGTCATGAGATACTTGCTCCCCTTTGGGGATAAGAAAAATCAGCCCCTCCGGGAAACATTGCGGCATCACCCCCGTGTCTAAAATATGCTGAAAGTGAAACCGGCCTGTGGGGCGGTAGGCGTTGGATTTCACCCGAAATTCTTTACTTTAGACACACACACAGAGCACTTTACAAAGGTAACTTGCGACGGGAATTAACACTTAAGCACACACACGGCTCGGAAGCTAGAATGCCCCAAGCAGACGCTGACAACCTGTAGGCCCCAAAATTGGCGCCCCTTTCGGTATTTCTTTTTACTTTGAGAGGGTAAATTTACAAAGTAGAGTCCTGGGAATCCTTTGTCTATATCCAACTAGATACCACTTGATTTGGCCAAATTTCGGCAGCATAACAGTCCCAAAACTTGCGCGAAACCAATTCCCCTGCTGGAACTCACTTCCATTGGCATAAACCCTCTGATTCCTGCCCAAAAACAGTAAATTCAGCACGCTGTATTTACTGGTTTTTGCCCTGTTTTCAGCCCCAAACCGTCCCCTAGCTGTCCTCTCCCAGTGGGACACTATTCCCAATGGTTCTAGTGTGCGTATGGCTGAAAAACAGTCAATTTACAGCGCATACACAGTGCTGAAAACGCACCTGTACGGTGAGGTTATGACCCTCACCGATGCCTGCTTTGGAGTAGCAGCTAGCTACCCCTGTTCCTGCTCAAGGAGGCTCTTGCCTCAACACAAAAGCATGAACCCACACAGCTGTACATCAGTCAAATGAAGAGCCCTCTTGTGGGGCATCACATAACTGCACGTAGGGGGGAGAGAGAGCAGTGTGTAGCGTGTAGGGCATCATTCCTAGCACCTCACTGTACATGGGAGGGAAAGAAAGCACTCCATAGCTCTTAACGTGTGACAGGTTCTCAATGAAGCATCCCCCAAGCAGAAATCGAGCGCCCCCTCTTCTGCGCGTGACCTGTAATGCATCTGTGAACAAATAGATGCAAAAGGGGAAGATTTCCATGGCTACCAAAACCAGCGTATCGTTGAAAACGCAGCAAAACAGCCCTGTAAACACGCATCTGATGCCTTCCAATGCTGAAAATGAGCTCCTTGGTCCTAGGTAAAGTCATGGGAAGCTAAAAAATGGAGAGAAATGGCTGAAAATCAGAGTTCTCAGCCTCCAAAACTGCTCCAAAGAGTCAGTTACGAGTTCTGTTCTCTCAAACTTGGTAAATTGGCCAAAAAGTGCCACTTGGCACTCATACATGCAATTTCCCCGCATTGGGCTTCCTGCTTAAAAATCCCTCAACTGGTGCATCGGTTGACTTTGCAGCAGAGTAATAAAATGTTCCCCTGGTCATACCGAAGGTAATGACGCGAACACATTTCACGGCCCAAAATAGCAGTTCCCTAATTTTTAGGAGATGCTTCCGTTGGGCTTCCACCGGTCATTTGACCATCTATCCTCATTGGGACCGCATCCGAAAGTGCAATGTGGCCCAATTGCCGGATACTTTCTGTTGGTGATCCCACCTTGACTTTATGTCTTTATTGAGTTCACTTCCTAGTATCCACCAACTTGCTAAGTGTGACGAGGGGACCTACATTATCTTGAACTGAGCCTAGACATCCTTTTACTTTACGAGTTCCAGTGCTGACCAACTTCCCGTCTGCGAGTGAAAATACCGTTCATATTGGCCATACAATGTCCGACCATTTGCAACTTCAAAAAGAGGGTCTTAAAAATTAAACAAAAATCATTGGAAAGAAACCAACAACTAAGGTTAGCAGTTGCCACGTCCTCGTGACATACCCCCCTTTTGAAATCGCAAACGTCGTCGATTGCATATTATAAATACATGCCATAGATGATCTTGTGTGGTAAGCACCCTTTTATCATCGCATGTATCCGCAAGAAAGACTGTCAAAACATATGTACAAATGACTGAATGAGACCTTCATACTTTTGTCAAACTGTATACTGCTGTTGCACTGAATCCATGAGTACATTTGATGTGCTAGCTCTATCATTACCTCTCCTTTGCAGACATTGGGTTGGGGTATACGTAGTGAAACGAACGAGGAGATAGGATCTCCCGGCCACACGGACCGCTTACAGATGCTCGTCAGACGAACCACCCGACCATAGCCACCATCCGGCAGCCCCCCGTGTTGGGGCTAGCGTTCGAGGACGTAGGCGTGCACCTGTAAGACCGAGCGTCCCATACCACCCGGCCTCACCTCCTCGAGGTGACCTCGCGCACTCCTAGCCTCGCGGGCTAACCATTGGCACTCTGCCAGTGGGGTCGATAACTGCAAATGAGGCCTTGGCCTCCCTTTTATAATAATGGCCGGCCCTACGTCCGTCCAGACACTAGACGCCCATCCCGACAGCATCTGGGCTAGATCCCCTCTCCTGTGGAGCGGGACATAACATACTTCCCCCCTTAAGAACCATTGATGTCCTCATCAATGAAGTGGGGATACTGAGCCTTCAAAGCTCTAACAGGTTCCCAAGTAGCAAACCTTTCAGATTGACCCTTCCATTTGATTAAGTACTCGTCATAAACCTTTTGGCGCGAATGACGGGTACGATGATCCAAAACTGCTTCTGGTTCTCGAGGAATATACTCAGTTTGCATATCTTGCCATACATTTTCCTCGATAGGCACGACAACATCAGCTTCGCCCAATTTCACTTTAAGGCGGCTGACATGAAACATTGGATGTACAGTAACATCCGAAGGAAGAGCCAGTTTGTATGCAACTTGGCCAATTTTCTTTGTGATCAGGAACGGACCACAATATCTAGCTGAAAGCTTATAATGCTTTCCTATTCGCATAGTCTTGGAATCCTTGGGTATCTTCAGATAAACCCATTGTTACACATCTAGAGTCCTTGGAGATCTCTTTTGATTAGCATAAGTAGTGACTCAATCACGAGCCGTTCTTATACTATCTTTAGCCAATTCGAGCATCTCGTGCATGTCATACAAGAAATCACGAGCTTGGCGGTCCTTGACTTTCTCTAAGCCAATAGCAATCGGGGATTTAGGCTCAAATCCATACATCAGCATGAACGGGCTAAATCCAGTAGCAGAATGCTTGCTACTATTATAGGCAAACTCTAACTGTGGAAAATACCTTTCCCAATTAGACTGCCTGTGAGAGACATAGGCTCTCAACATGTCCTCTAACGTTTGATTCATCCTCTCAGTTTGACCGTCAGACTCAGGATGGTCAGAAGACGACATACTCAACTTTGTTTGAAGATGAGCAAACACATCTCGCCAAAATCGACCAGTGAACTTAGTATCTCGATCACTAACGATGTCCTCTGGGAGACCATATAGCTTATAAAGCTGATGGACAAATAAAACCGCCAACTCATGGCTTTTTATTGTCGACTTCGCTGGTATAAACTTCGCCATTTTTATGAGTCTATTGACCACAACCCAAATAGCGTCGTGGCCTCGACTAGTATTAGGCAAACCAACGATGAAATCCATGGAAATACTCTGCCACTTGGCATCTGGGATTTCCAATGGGTGTAGCAAGCCAGCTTTCCTAAGGCGCTCTGCCTTATTGACCTGACACTGAGCGCATCTCTTCACATAGCTCTCTATGTAAGAGCGCATTTTTGGCCAATAGAAATATCGCTTGACCAAAGCCAAAGTGCTTTGGCTGCCTGGGTGCCCAGCGCTAGGAACATCGTGGCATTGCACAAAATCCTTTGTCGAATCTCATCGATTTCCGGCACGCAGACTTTACCATTTCTAAACAATAGTCCACCTTTAATGGAATATTGTCACTCACTTGGGTCTCCGGACCACCCAAGCCTGTATGCGAGTCATGCCCCGCTTCGACCTCGTTTCATATCTTGTCGAAATGGCTATCGGAACGACATAGCCCTCGGAGAGAGAGATAGAAATCCGTCGAGATTTCAGCCATACACTAACCTTAGGAATTCTGCCGAGCGCATCAGCAACTCGATTGCTGGATCCTTTCCTATAACGGATCTCAAAGTCAAACTCTTGCATAAGCTCAACCCATCTAGCCTTCCGGCCTCTGAGATCACCCTGATCACAGATATAGCGCAAGGAATGATGATCTGTCCATGCAACAAACTTAGAGCCATACAAGTAGTGCCGCCATTTCCTCAGGGCGTGGACTACAGTATAAAGCTCCTTTTCATACGTTGGATAATGCATTTCAGCGTCAGAAAGCTTCTTACTTTCTTACTTTCAAACGCGACAGGACGTCCATCCTGGTATAATGCCGCACCAATAGCATAATCACTAGCATCCGTTTCAACCACAAACAGTTTGCTAGGATCCACAATGTGTAATATTGGCGTAGTAGTCACCAAGTGCTTTAGTGTCCGAAAGCTCTCGTCGAGACGCTCATTCCAGACAACAGGGGGATTACCTTTACGACGAGGACCCGAGGTCTTCGGCCCTTTCACCCCTCCTTTTAAAAGTTGCGTAAGCGGAGCAGCAACTTTAGAGTAATCCTTGATAAACTTGCAAAAGAATCCAGTAAAGCCTAAAAACGACTTTACTTGGGGCACATTCTTGAGAATGGGCCAATTTCGCACTTTATCCAACTTTTCAGGGTCGACGCGAATTCCATCGCGAGTAATGATGTGACCCAAGTATAGAAGCTCTTTCTTAAAGAATTCACACTTCGAAGCCTTAGTGTAAAGCTTCTCAATTCTCAGTACTTCGAGAACGGTGCGTATATGCACTAGGTGCTCAGGCAAACTTCAGCTGTAGATCAAGATATCATCGAGAAATACAAGAACGAAGTTGCCTAAAAATGGTCGCAGCAGATCATTCATCATCTGCTGGAACGCAGCGAGAGCATTGGTCAAACCAAAAGACAAAACCAAAAACTCATAGTGACCATAACGCGTATGGAAGCCTGTCTTAGGAATATCTTCCAGTTGATTCGTATCTGATGATAGCCTGATCGTAGGTCTATCTTCGTAAAATATAACGCTCCATGGAGCCGATCTATCAGATCGTCCATGCGCGGGAGCGAATACTTGTTCTTGACAGTGAGTTTATTTAACCCCTTGTAATCCACGCAGAAGCGCATAGTGTTATCCTTCTTTCGAGAAAGTAGCACTGGCGCTCTCCACGGGGATTTGCTAGGCCGAACAAAACCCCTGTCGAGATAATCCTTCAGCTGTCGTTGAATCTCGTCCTCCTTGGTTTTACTAAACCGATAGGGTTGCTTTGAGAAGGGCTGACTACCAGCCACCAACTCAATGCCATGATCTACTCCTCTCGAAGGCGGCAAGCCAGGAGGTAGATCATTAGGAAAAACATCCTTGAAATCAGTCATGATTTCTTAGATAAAGTTGGATTCGTCGGAATCCCCAAGTTCAACGGAAGAACATGAAACATTTTTACGAAATTCAGTGACAGAAGTACCAAGCACTAATGAATCAAACCAAGCAGATGGTACACATTGATAAAAGTCAACATCAGAAGACTTTATTTCTTTATACATTTCCAAAGCAGTAACAACTGGTATTGCAAAACCATTATTTACAGACTTCTGATTACAAAGCAACACAGATACATGAGGCATGTTCTGCTTAACAAAAACAAGAGAGTGATGTACATAGTCTATATACAATGAGTCTTGTTTATCATAAAACCATGGAATTCCTAAAATAACATCTGCTCTGTCCAGGCGCATGATGTGGAAGTCCAGGTTCTCTTTGTAATCAACCAGCTCGAGCGACAAGTCTGGAACCATCCGATTCCATACATCCGTATCCACGCCACGAGCCATTTTCACGCGATACTCATGGTCACTATCCTGCGTCTGCAGGTTCAGTTTCTGCACCAATTTTGCATCCACAAAATTGTGTGAGCTTCCATTATCAAGGAGTACGGTCACGTCGTGACCATTGATCTTCCCGGGGAAACGGAGAAGATCGTGCTTACCAAACACTTTGGTGCTAAAAGTACAATTTGTGCATGAACTGTGCGCTAAATGATGGATTTCAACTTGAACAACATCAGAGTTACCTGAGATCTCGTGAATTTGAATCGAAGGACGGCCTTGCGGTTTCTACGTCTTTTTCTTCTTAGGGTAATCCTTGATTTGGTGACCTGTCTGGCCACATCCGAAGCAAGCTCCTTTCTTCACTGCATCAGCAACTGAAGCGTTTTTGACTTTCTTCTTTTCCTGAGAAGATCTCGGCGGTGATTTGGACTTATGCTGGAATCGAGGTCGCTTCCTCGAAGCACCCTCACCGGATTGATGGTCTGCAGTTCTTTTCTTCTCATAATTCGCTCCATTGATCAAATGGAACGTCCTGGCCAGTGCCACTGCATCCTCGACGTCAGTCGCGGCTTTATCCTTGATCAAGGCCCAACGGTAGTTCTCATGCAATCTCCGCAGATACATGTGCACGGCGTGCGTAGAATCCACCTTGTAGAAGGTGAGTGCCTCTTTGAAAGCTTTCGTATATTTATCAAAAGACAGAATTTTCATCGAAAGATTCTGAAGTTTGGTGTAAGCTTTCAAAGGGTCCATTTTTGCGAAATCCTTCTTGAATTTCACGCAAAAATCAGCCCACATCGTAGGCTTTTCTGTCATGTCACGCCACCAGGTAAGCGCCTTACTGCGCAGATAAAGAGGAATCGTCTGAATCCTCCGTTCATCATGCTCCCCATGGAGATCAAAGTATGTGGTCCACTGGTGCAACCAGTTATTTACAGCCAATTCCGTACACTCCTCTTCACCTGAGAAATTTGTAGTCTTATACGGAATTGTGGCAGTCGGACCACCCTGTGAACGCCCAAAAGCAGCAATCTGCGTTCGCAAATGCTGGAGATGGGTTTCGTCCTCGGAAATACGCGCAGTCGTCGACTGAGCCCTATTTTCGAGAGTAGAAAGTCGGGAACTGAGCCCCTGTACGACCCCTTCGAGAGAGGCCAAGCGAAGGTTCGTCTGAACATTCGCGTTTTCCAGAGCGGTAACATGCTGGTCGAAACTCTGGAAAGTGCTGGTAATCCATGTGTAGAGAGCATGCGTGAATGGAATTTGAATGTTACCTGGCGCGTCATCACGCTCACAGAGAGGAAGAGGAATTTACAGAAAGATGTAAAAGTATATCATACTCTGAAATTTAATGCAAAACAGCAAATTAAAGGTAAATACATTGCTTTTCATCGAAAACCAGTCAGAAATCTTTCAATTTCCAGCACTCCCATCTGTCAATTTGCTGATTTTTATCAAAAATCAGAAGTCGAACTGTATTATTTACCGGCAAACATGCTTCCGAGAAGAAAAGTAAGAAATTTCAGCAATTTAATCACTAAAAACTATGCAAACGCGAGGTTTTCCGACCCAAACCGTTCCGTAGGTGTGCACACGGTCCCTCGTGCAGCCAAGCCGGCTCTGATACCATGAAACGAACGAGGAGATAGGATCTCCCGACCACACGGACCGCCTACAGATGCTCGTTGGACAAACCACCCGACCATAGCCACCATCCGGCAGCTCCCCCATGCTGGGGCGAGCGTCCGAGGACATAGACGTGCACCTGTAAGACCGAGCGTCCCATACCACCCGGCCTCACCTCCTCTAGGTGACCTCGTGCACTCCTAGCCTTGTGGGCTAACCACTTGCACTCTGCCAGTGGGGTCGATAACTGCAAATGAGGCCTTGGCCTCCCTTTTATAATAATGGCCGGCCACACTGGCCGGATTCACACTACGTCCGCCCGGACACTGGACGCCCATCCCGACAGCATCTGGGCTCGATCCCCTCTCCTGTGAGCGGGACATAACATGTAGGCTGTAACCCAAAGGCCTCAAGGTAAAGCTGCAATACATTTGGTGACTCTGACAGTTAATGCTCTTCCATCCACTTTGCATCCATAGCTGGATAGTTCTTGAACTTCACCACATAGCATCTTGCAACCCGTTCCTTAACTTTTACGTGTGCAAAAGGCTCTTGCCTCTGCAAACGAACATAATTCGACAACCTGATGTACCATCCATGACCAAGTAAGCTCAAATTTCAAGATGATTTACCGATGCGTCAAAGAATCCAAGCAATCGTCTCAGAGAGTCGGCAAGCAGCGTGTCACCTGGCAGACCCACATCACTCCCGCAGGAGATCTAGTGGCCAATCTACCACCGTGAGACCTCTCCCTATCCCATCTTGGTTCATACTTGCAAACCCTAAAAACGCAGCAGAAAATCGGCCCTAATTTGACCACTTTTTGGCAGGGCAAACATGCGGAATTTCCTGTCTGTTCTGTGAAGAGAAACCTTCTTCCTTGGTGTCATTCATCCTCTCAGTCATAGTGTAATTCCAAGTTCCTGTACTCTGTGTCTTTACCCAAAACAACCGAAGCTCACTTCTTGAGGAAAAAGTGATTGATATCCCGGCAACGGAACCTTGAAACCGGCCCGTGGGGTGGTAGGCGTTGGCTTTCACCCGAAATTCCTTACTTTAGACACACACACAGAGCACTTTGCAAAGGTAACCTGCGACGGGAATTAACACTCAAGCACACACACGGCTCTGAAGCTAGAATGCCCCGAGCAGACGCCGACAACTTGTAGGCCCCAAAATTGGCGCTCCTTTCGGTATTTCTTTATGCTTTGAGAGGGTAAATTTACAAAGTTAAGTCCCAGGAATCCTTTGTCTATATCCAACTAGATACCACTTGATTTGGCCAAATTTCGGCAGTATTACAGCCCCAAAACTTGCGCGAAACCAATTCCCCTGCTGGAACTCACTTCCACTGGCATAAACCCTCTGATGCCTGCCCAAAAACAGTAAATTCAGCACGCTGTATTTACTGGTTTTGGCCCTGTTTCCAGCCCCAAACCGTCCCCTACCTGACCTCTGCCAGTGGGGCACTATTCCCAATGGTTCGGTTGTCCGTATGGCTGAAAAACAGTCAATTTACAGCGCATACACAGCGCTGAAAACACACCTGTACAGTGAGGTTATGACCCTCACCGATGCCTGCTTTGGAGTAGCAGCTAGCTACCCCTGTTCCTGCTCAAGGAGGCTCTTGCCTCAGCACAAAATCATAAACCCACACAGCTGTACATCAGTCAAATGAAGAGCCTTCTTGTGGGGCATCACATAACTGCACGTAGGGGGGAGAGAGAGCAGTGTGTAGCGTGCAGGGCATCATTCCTAGCACCACACTGTACATGGGAGGGAAAGAAAGCACTCCATAGCTCTTAACGTGTGACAGGTTCTCAATGAAGCATCCCCCCCCCCCCCCCCCCCGCATAAATCGAGCGCCCCCTCTTCTGCGCTTGACCCGTAATGCATCTGTGAACAAATAGATGCAAAAGGGGAAGATTTCCATGGCTGCCAAAACCTGCGTATCGCTGAAAACGCAGCAAAACAGCCCTGTAAACACGCATCTGATGCCTTCCAATGCTGAAAATGAGCTCTTTGGTCCTAGGTAAAGTCATGGGAAGCTAAAAAATAGAGAGAAATGGCTGAAAATCAAAGTTCTCAGCCTCCAAAACTGCTCCAAAGAGTCAGTTACGAGTTCTGTTCTCTCAAACTTGGTAAATTGGCCAAAAAGTGCCACTTGGCACTCATACATGCAATTTCCCCGCATTGGGCTTCCTGCTTAAAAATCCCTCAACTGGTGCATCGGTTGACTTTGCAGCAGAGTAATAAAATGTTCCCCTGGTCATACCGAAGGTAATGACGCGAACACATTTCACGGCCCAAAATAGCAGTTCCCTAATTTTTAGGAGATGCTTCCGTTGGGCTTCCACCGGTCATTTGACCATCTATCCTCATTGGGACCGCATCCGAAAGTGCAATGTGGCCCAATTGCCGGATACTTTCTGTTGGTGATCCCACCTTGACTTTATGTCTTTATTGAGTTCACTTCCTAGTATCCACCAACTTGCTAAGTGTGACGGGGGGACCTACATTATCTTGAACTGAGCCTAGACATCCTTTTACTTTACGAGTTCCAGTGCCGACCAACTTCGCGTCTGTGGGTGAAACTACCGTTCATATTGGCCATACAATGTCCGACCATTTGCAACTTCAAATAGAGGGTCTCAAAAATTAAGCATAAATCACTGGAAAGAAACCAACAACTAAGGTTAGTAGTTGCCACGTCCTCGTGATAGAAAGCCTTTGCGTAGGCCTGGTCCCAGGATACCCCAGTGCCGCCTATAAAATGCAGGTGCCAAACCATCCTCTCCTAGGCAGCTTCTACGGAGGAGTACCCTCAAAGCCTCAATAAGCTCTTCCTTAGACAATGGCTGTGCCAATGCATGCCTCATACAATCTGTGACTCTCCTTTGGATATGAGCCCAAACAAGCTCTCTACACCTATCTCTCTCGTCAGACGGAGGTGTAGCACTAAGTAAATCTCTGAAGAAATCGGTAGCAATCCCTCTCAGCTCCTCAGGCTCAGTCGCTAGTGATCCATCTTGACGTCTCAGCTGTCTAATCCCTGTATGTGCATGGCGGGGTCCGGTAATCTCAAAAAACTCTCCAGAGACTCGGTCCCCAAGCTGTGTCCAATGCGAGGCCTGGCAGTGGTAGTAGAACTCATGTCTCTGCTCTTCGATCTTGCTAACCTCGTGTCTAGCCTATTGCAACTGACCCTCTAGCCAGGTGCACTCAGGCTGTTTCTCGTGTAACCTCTGAATGGCTGCTAGGCTGCGCCTGAATCTCCTCTCTCTCGCGAGTCTCTCGAAATCTAGTCAAAGGTGTATCATGTAAAAAAGTGTCGAGGGCCGCAATCCCCTGGGCACACTGCTTTGCTGCATCCACATCTGAGTTCTAGCTAGAGTGCGAGATACGCTCTATCTCATCAACAAGGCTCGGGTCCGTGAGTACTCTCTGGAATCCGTAGCTGCATGCTAGGTGCTTGTCGCTGCTCCTCAAAAGTAAGAATCACCGGGGCATGATCTGAAAATGCAGTGTCAGCCAGGATCCCTATGGTCGCACCCATCTCCCCAACAAAGTTGCCTACATAGAATTGATCAATCCTAGACAGGGTAGTTCCTCCCTGTCGACGGTCCGACTGAGAGAAACTCAGATTGTCTAGAGATCGTACCAAAGCCTCATGTTGCCATACATTCGAGATCCGCAAAGTCAAACACAATCTCTCCCATGCTGCTAGGTCATGCCCATGCACTGTCACATGACTGCCCCCAATCCTATCTGCCGGATTCTCTAGCATATTGAAGTCCCCTCCAACACACCAGTGGTCCATCTCAAGTAAATGCATCCAAAATCTGTGCCCAGAAATCTGCTCTAGCACTTGCCTGATTAGGCGCATATACATTGAGAAGCCCCACGAGCTTCCCATGCATCCTCAATGTCATAAACTGGGCTCTGCCCGGCACAATCACCCCTCTGTCCACAATGGCCTGCCGCCAAGCATCCGCAATAAACATACATACCCCTCCCTGCCCACTCATGGGTCCAAAACCTGCTGATCAAAATGGCTCACATCGGCCTGGCAACACTGAGCCATATCTGTACCATCCTACCATTACCCTCGAAAGACGTCTGGGAAGTAAAATACTCTTTGCTGGTGAAGAACCCAGCTCTAACAAGAATCTCCTCAACTCAACTGACTCACAAGTCACACAACCAACATCTACAGAAGGTACTACTGCTGACTGCTCCAAGAGAATGCATCAAAACTGAGGGTAAAGGCATAAACTATTGGTATGTGGATGGGAGGCTGAAAACGTTGGCCTTGTCTTTTGAGAAAACGATGGGCTGCTCGCTGTCTTGCTGTACGATCTGCTGCACCGCCACTTTCCTAGGTTCTCTGCTTCTCCAAGCGTTGTTCCTAGCTGCCCTTTATACCCTTCAAAGGCTGGGTCGAGCAGACAAAAGAAAGCCCCACGATTCCATTTAAATGGCTAAAAATCACTTATTAATTAAGTGATTAAAATAAGAGGTGGTTCATGCGGTCAAGCCTATATGCTGAAAATGCTGTCCTGTGCAAGAGAGGGTATGCAACTGTGACCGGCCTGGACATGCACGTCTTGCTAGAGGCTCACAAAGGTGCCATGCTCAGTCCTAAGCTACTGGATCATGCTAGATTGTGGCACCATGTAGCGCAAGTGAAGTGCGCACGTTACACAGCATCATTTCTCAGCTCTTAAGTGCTCCACTCTTGAGGAAAGAGTTGAAATCCTACACCTGCGGTCACATACCACACACAAGAAACTCCAAGCTCCTACGGGAAGTCCAAAGAATGCAGACAACCGAGGCTACTGAGAAATCAATTGTTTGATGACGAAGAACCAAAGACATGCACTAACCACCGTAGATCATGAGTGAATTGCAAACCACATCTGAAGAAACTTCATCGGAACTGAGAGTGAAAACTGCTATTGATTTTTATTTGTCTGGAACACATCTCGAGAGAATATCACCTCACTCTTAGAGTGATTTGGAATGGAAACAAGCATCCAATTGAAAGGCACGCACATCAATATTGAGAATACGAGTCATATGCCAAGCTCAAGAGACCTAACAACCAAGGTGTGCAAGAGATGAACAAGGGGCTATAAAAAGCCACCAAATAGACTAATATTCTGTTCGTTGCACATGAAATCACTTGAAGAAGTAGTCCATGAAATGCGACTCCCAAGATGACTCCACATCCCCCTCTGAAGGGAGAACATCTGAACCATGGATAACTACCACGACTCTAACAGTCTATACTTGTGTAACTGGATCACCCAAGGTAGGTGAATCTGAAGGAAAATATACCTGCCATGTCAGTTGGATTCCTGGGTGGGCAGATGTAAGATAGTTTCACCCAGAACTAACCCCTTGGTCAAACTTATTAATAAATCATTCTTTGTAGTTGAGGTCTGTGTTTTCAGCCCTTCATTCCTCACATCGGGAGCGCAATTCAACTCTAGATCTACCCCTTGGTGGCCATCCGCAATCCCACATTGAGAAGAATCCAACATCAAATCAGCTTGGAGGTGCCTCGTCTTGAGTTACCGCAGGGCGACATCCTCCATTCGAGTCAGTAGAGTCTGCATTTGAGGTATTGCATGTGTGTACGTTCCATTTATGCAATCTAAAGAAAATATCACATCGGCAACTGTGTAGGGGGCCCTTGAGAAGGGTTGGTTGGGACCCCATTGGGTGTCATTCTCCTCCTCTCTCTCTCTCTCTCTCTCTTTCTTTCTCTCTCTACACATCTCTACCCCCCTCTCTCATTCCTCTCTTCAAGGAAAGTAAAAGGAACCATCATTCAAGCTAAAAGCAATCACTTACGCAAGGAAAAGAGGTAAAAGATTTGTAAAAGTGTAATGCCTAGATCACCATTTCAATTTCGTTGCACCTGACATTGTTATCAGAGATTTGAAGATTTTGCACTAATTTACTAATCCTATTTTTTTTTTCTCTATTGTGTTTTTGGTTGTGTTGGCAGTCCTTCGGTGTATATTCCTCTCTCTCTTGGAGCAACAGGCGTGCCATTGCGTGTAGGACCATGCGCCTTGAGCGTGGGATTATAGCAACCAATGATGTATTGGGTGTTGCATGCGGGGTGCGCCGATGAGGGGGTAGATAGTCTCTCGAAGATTAGTCTACGACCTTCCTTGAACAATGAGCGGAAATCCTTGCATGGTTAAGACTCGTAGCGTTATGGAGGCCTCCACCAATCAAGAAGGCGAGCAAGTTCCACCTATGGATCTTCCCATGAATCCTCCCCCTACCCCTCCATCCTTGCCACCAAATCCCATGGATTTCATGATGCGGATGATGATGTAGCAAGATGAAGCGCGACGACAAGAGTGTGTGGACGCAGAGGAGGCACGCCGATTAGAGTGTGCGCAAGCGGCAGAGCGAGAAGAACGTCGATTGATGGTGGAAGCAGAAGCTCGTAGACGCGCAAACGTCGATGCTTGAAGCCAAGAAAGGGAAGCCATGCGTGATCTCATCACCACTTTGGTGGTGCGATGCAATACCTTTTCTTTAGAGCCGGACTATGAAAAACTTACCAAGACTAATGCGGAGGCGACCAATGCTGCACAGATGGCCAATGAACCAATTCTCGAGAAGATTACGTTCAATAAGTATGACGGTAAGATGGATGCTTTTGTCATTTATTCTTGGTTGCATCGATTTACATCTATTTTGCTGCTGTTAAAAAGTTTGATAATCACAAAGTTCTCTCGGTTTCCATGCATCTTATGCATTAGTGCTTGTACCTAGTGCTTTTCAAATTCAGAACCCATATAATTGACTTTGAGATCATCAAAACCAACACCTTGAATAGAGAGAAAAGAATTAGACTCTCAAGAGAGAATTTAACCTTTCTTACTCAATGCATCTGCCACAGGGCTAGCTTTGCCAGGGACATAATCAACCATACCAAATTGTTCAAAAAATTGAGACTATGTTGCTTGCCTATCACTCCAATGTGCACTAGGCAAAGATTGAAGCCATTTAAGTGCTTGTTGATTTGTTTGAAGGACAAACTCACGCCCATACATGAAACGATTCCGATCTTTTAATACATGAATGAAAGAGAGAAGTTCCTTATCATAGACAAAATAATTTTTCTGAGCACTATTTAGTTTACGAGAGAGAAATGCCATTGGATGGCTATTTTGTTGTAACGTCGCGCCAATAACAATGTTACCAGCGTCAGTCTAAACCTCCAAAGGCTCATCACAAGAGGCAAGGACGAGGCATGGTGTCTCAATGACTGTTACTTTGAGCGCTTCAAAAGCACTCTTATCGGCATCGATCATGACAACGCGCTGATGGCGAGTCTAAAACCCTTTAACAAATCAGACGATGGTGCGGCAATATGTGCAACGTGCTTGATGTGAGAACTATATGAGGACACAAATCCAAAAATGAGCGAAACATCATATTCTGTCTCACACATAGGCCTCTTTGTCTCCTCACTTACCTTTGCGGGATCAAGTCGAATGCCCTCGGGAGAGATGAGATAGCCCAAATAGCACACAATAGTCATAAAAAATTCCGTCTACAATGTAAAGACATTTAGCATCGAATCCGGCCTAAACTTTCCCCACATCAATAGCATGTTGCTCCTAGGAAGAGGAGAAAATGAGAATGTCATCCAAATAAATAAACACGCATTGCGTTTGCAAAAATCTGATATGGTTGCTTCTTTGCCGCCTCTTGAAGCACCTATGAAGCATGTTTGTGAATGCTGTATTTTGGGTAAGATGCAGCGTCCGAAGTTTCCAAAGGATGGTTCAGTTAGGGCTACATGCAAGTTGCAGCTTGTGCATAGTGATGTTTGTGGGCCCATGCAAACTCCGTCCTTGGGCAGTTACCTTTACTTTGTGACTTTCATTGATGATTACCCCAGGCATACATGGGTATATCCGCTTAAAGCTAAGTCCAAAGTGTTTTCGTGCTTAAGCAATTTTTGGCTATGGCTGAAAATGTCTCTAAATGTACTATTGGCACCCTCCGTTCCGATCGAGGGAGGGAGTATATCTCTCATGAATTTAATGCATTTTTGGCTAGTCGTGGGATAAAACACCAATGTATGTCATATATACCTCAACAAAATGGTGTTGCTGAGAGGAAAAATAGGTTGCTTCCGGAGATGGCACGATGTATGGTCAAGAGTCAAGGTTTGCCACATTCATTTTTGCTTGGGCCATGATGTGTGCTGCTTATGTACTTAACAGGTGTCCTACGAAAGCTTTGCAATTTATGGCTATTTATGAAGCATGGCATGATCGAAAACCATCTATTGATCACATGCATGTTTTTGGTTGTTTGGCTTATACTTTGTTGCCACAAACGCAGGGCATAAAATTGGATGATAAGGTTGTTAAATGCATTTTTGTTGGTTATAGTGCTGAAAGTAAAGGTTACAGGTTGTACAATATACAAACAAAGCGTATCTTGGTTTCAGGGGATGTTGTGTTTGTGGAAGATTCTGTTCAGCCCTTACTGTCATGGACTAGAGACTGTGTTGTAAGCTCACAGGACATTTATGACAGTTTGTTGCCTCTTTTCAGTGGTTGAAATTTGAATGAGGCAAATGTACAGGTTTATGAAACTGTTACAGATCAATCTATTATTGATGCAGATATACATGATGTACTTGATGTGGAAATGGCTTAGAATGAGTAGGCTACAGGTATGCCAAAATGGCTGGTGCATACTTTGCATGACAATAAATTGGATGCACCTTTGTCTAGTCATACTCGTTCAGGTTCTCGCCATGCACCGGATTGTTATGATTTGGCTATTTTTAGCTTATGTGATAGTGAGGAACCTCTGTCTTTTGATGAAGCACAGAATTTAGAAAATTGGATGGCTGCCATGCAATCACAAAAGATGCACTTATGGAAAATGATACATGGACTTTATGTGATTTGCCTCTTGGTAAAAAGGCCATTGGTACGAAGTGGGTTTACAAGTTGAAACGGAAGCTGGATGGTGGGATTGATTGCTATAAGGCTCGACTTGTTGCAAAAGGTTATGCACAACAGAAAGGCATAGATTATGAAAAGACTTTTGCTCCACTTATGACTACTATGCGTTTTCTATGTGCATTGGCAACTCATTTTAGGATGGGATGTACACCAATCAAATATTGTTACTGCTTTCTTGGATGGTGACATATTTGAGGAAGTTTATGTAATGTAGCCTCATGGTTCTGTCATTAAAGGGTAGGAATATAAAGTGTGCAAATGTAAGAAAGCTTTGTATGGGTTGAAGCAATATCCTCGTGCTTGGTATGAGAAAACTTACACTCATTCGGTTAAATGAGGCGTTTGTAACAATCCAACAGAGAGCACTTTATATGTAAAACATGAGGGCGATGTACTGTCACAAAGTGATGACGTGGCACGACTACCCGGACATCAGATAAAAATGCTTTTAAAGTTGTTCCAACTTACGGTTTCTTTTCGACAGGCCCAAGGAACACAAGGCCATGAAAATATGCCAAAAGATTAAATCGTGTGGAGTGCTGACGTGGACAGTTGTACGGAAATTCCGCATTTTGCGCTAGCTGTGCCACGTGGCAGACTTTTCAGATTTCCGTGATTCACGTTGGCAGCTTTTGAGAGCAGATGCTTTTAAACTGTAAGCTTTTTGGGCTCTGCTTTTCGGCAATTAAAAGAGCCCTTGCGGCCTCACTCTATAGAGTGTGAGAGCAGAGGTCCCTGGGAGTTGTACTTTGCAATGATTAATGATAAAGAAATATTGAAAGGGGCGCTAGACTTTGGGGCCAATACCTCTGGGATGGAACTCCGTCGGCCCGTGTCGACTCTTTCTCTTTCTCTCTATTGAAGTTTAGTGATTTTGAAGTTTCTGTTTGTGTGTTGCTATTGATTTCTCACTTGGAGTGTCCATGCCTGTTACAGTGGTATTAGAGCTCAAAATGATTCTTCTTCTACGAAGGATCCAATCTTTTTTGTAGCGCACATAGTTTTTTTTGAAAGAATCTTCGTGTCCCGACCTTGGACTTATTACACTCCACCCTTACTTCATCGCGCTTCACGCACGCTCCCCTCTTCATCACTCTGACTTAAAAGGCATAAGCCATAAAGAACCCAAGAGTACACATGGGTTTTTGCGGAGAATCTGACGGAGATAACACCTCTCGGTGGGCAGGCAAAGAGAAGTTGAAATCTGGCGAGGGAACTGAAGAAAAGAATGAAGATTTGGGCAAATTTTCAGCAGAAAAGTTTGCCAGAGCGGAGTACAAACATCAACTGTAGGTTGACACCTTTGTGAAAAGATTGATCAAGTACTCTAGAGACCGACACCTGAAGGATTACTCGATTGATGAGATTCACTCGAGATGGCGTGAGGCCATTGATTCTCCTCGCAAGTCAGAGGAAAGATGAAAGGATAGACGAGTGCAGAAAAGCGGAACCTGTACTCGCAAAAAGAGTTGGACAAAATTCTTGAAAAGAAGAACCAAAGGATCACAAGAAGACAAGCTAGGGAATTCGCGAGAAGCTGAAGAGCGCGAAAGAAAAGGAAAGATGAAAGAAGACAATTGTGGGATATTTCATACGAGATAGCTATTTAATGCGGAAAACGATGTTGTGTGTTACAACCTTTGAGGAAAAAGGTTTTGATAGAGTGCCATTGTTCACCTTTTTCAAGCCACCGCGACATAGATACCACCTTGAAGGGTGTTGAGCATTACTTTTCTTGGCCGAGGCTCAGAAAGGATGTGGACGAGTTTGTTCGCAGTTGTTTAGTAGACTAAAAGGTTAAGTTTGACAGGCATAAGGCACCGAGACTTCTACAACCTTTTACCCATACCCTCCCGTCCCTCAGAAAGCATTGCCAGATATATTAATTTTTGATCTCCCCAAGACTCAAAGTGGATATGATGGTTTTTGGACAGTCATTGTTAGATTCAGTAAACAAGCCCACTTCATTCCGGTAAAGAAGACAATTAAGCTCGATCATTTGGCGAAATTGTTTGTTTCAAAGATTTTCTGATTACATGGCATGCCTGAGTCCATTTTTTCGAACAGAAATCCCTGGTTTACTAGTTTGTTTTGGAGGGAAATATGGGAGAACGTTGGCACGCGGTTGCAGTTCTCGTCCTCATTTCACCCGTAGATAGGTGGGCAATTTGAGATAGCCAAATTCAATGGTTTTGGATTTGTTGAAGTCTTGTATTTCGAATTAGAAGACTTAATGGGAAAAGTATTTGCCCTTGGTGGAGTTTGCCTACAACAACATTGTTCAATGGGGAAGGTGCCATTTGAGGTAATTGAGAATGACTAAGAAAGATACATTGGATGACTACTGCCAGAGGTTTTGGGATATTTATTAACTAGAGAGACCAGATTGAGTGGTTTTGCTGTGGTTTGCCAAAAGAGATTCGAGACTATTGTCTGAACCAGAAGTCTGACTCCATTCAGAGACTCATGGGACATGTTAAGCAACGATTTGGAACGCATGCCGGCTCATTGACTTATCTTATGTACAGGATAGTATCCAACTAAACAGGGCAAGAGTCCGCCAGATTGAAGAGAATAAATCAAGGGAACCGGATGACAGCTCATCACAGGATTCTGGAAAAATAAGATGGTAGCACATCCGAACGTTCCGACGAACTAAGGGAACCAAATGCAAGTTCATCAAAGGATTCCGGAGAAAGGGGATCAGATGATAATGTGTCTCAGGGTTCCGATGATTGAGACTGACGTGCCAATGGACAGGGGAAGCTAACGAAGCTACCCACACGTCTCAAGGTAGAAAAGGGAATTGTAAGGTGCAGCGGAATGTGAATCTTGAACTTTGCTCAAGATGAGTGCTCCGAACTGTGCTCAAGGGTTCCTTATACTTACGGAAGGGAGAGCCTTCCGTTCCTTTAGTGAGAGAGTGCAATGGACACAAACAAAGTGAATGGACACTGTGAATGGAAGTGCATGAGACTGAGAGATAGAGAGAGAAGAATACGATACCAAAATGTTGTCAAACCCTTCTCCGAAGGCCCCACTCTCTATGGCGAGAGCGGTCTACTTATGATTGCACAAATCTCTACAATGCTTGGACTTGCCGATGATGTTGACGACGATGAGGACGACGACCAGACGGGCTGAAATCTGAAAACGCTAAGGCTAAAATCTTTAAATCTTGTATCTGCTGAATTCTGACTCTATGTCGATGACGACGATGCAACGACGACGCGCTGAAAACGCAGACGCTGAAGTCTGCGTTTTCCGGGGTGAATCTGCAAACTGCATGGGATCTAACCGTGCGGCGAGGAACTGCTACGGGAAGGTGAGATCTGCG
The DNA here is from genome assembly GCF_014529385.1 of Adiantum capillus-veneris. Taxonomy (NCBI): domain Eukaryota; kingdom Viridiplantae; phylum Streptophyta; class Polypodiopsida; order Polypodiales; family Pteridaceae; genus Adiantum; species Adiantum capillus-veneris. The sequence goes on from NC_140933.1 coordinate 18,322,329, forward strand.
AGGTTCAGGACTTCTTCTGCGGGTTCTAAATGGTGAAAACTGAAAACGCTGATGCTTGTGGGGATTCCGTCGCGAAGGTCTGCAAAAACACTGAAGTGTCTTACAGATGCAAAAACGCTAGGGCTGAAAATGGTCTTGCTGTGGAGAATCTGCTAACGCTGGGAGTCTTCTGCTTCTTGCTGTCGCCAAGAATTTGCAATTGCAAAAACGCTGGCTGATCTGATGCAAAAACGCTAGGCCTTATGGTGAGAGAAAACGCCAGAGTTGTCGCTGGGGTTGGTCTTGCTGAGAAGCTGCCTGTTGAGCAAGGTGCTTCTGCTGTCTCTTCTGCCAAAAAGTGCTAGCTTTGGTTTGCTTATATATTATCTTAGCAAAATTAGCCTACCTACTTTCCAACAAAAGTCACTTAAAAATAATAAGTGAAAAATGTCAAAAATAGGTTTAATGCAGTGGAAAATTCCCCTGACGGATTCTTGGCGATGCTTGCTTGGAGGGAAAAACGCCACCAAAGGTTCTTGCTGAGAAGTTGCTTGTTGAGCAATGGTGCTCTTGCTACCTCTTCTGAATTAGTGCTAGTCTAGGTTTGCTTATATACAAACTTATTCAATTTGCCCTACCTACTTTCCAACAAAAGTCACTTAAAAATATAAGTGAAAAATGTCAAAAATAGGGAAAATAGGCTAAATGCACTGGAAAATTCCCCTGAAGGATTCTGATGGGAATGCTTATGATCATGCTGTGTGCAACCGGAGGATATGCATCTACTCCAAGTGTCTGGTCAGGCACGGTCTGCGAACAGACTCACAAAAGTGTCAGATCACCTTCTATTCTAGACTGACTTGACTGAACTGAACCCTGGTCATGCTGTAGCTTGTCCACGGACACGTAGGGTTGGATGTGTCATGTGACATCCCCTCCTTTTCAAAGTGAGGTATTAGTACCAAACTATATGGCATCAAGGGAGATCGCCAATAGCATCCGGAATCCTGGAAAGGACTCGTTGCCGGCCCACTCTGATGCGTGGGTCATGCGATACTTGAACTTCATAAAGGTGTGCAATGCTTGCTTCTTTGGGCCGCGCCGAAAGCGACACAAAGTCATCTTCAATGCTCCACTTCCTCTAGAGCTATGCGTCTACCTTCTTCAAAAATCTCCGAGGCTAAAAATTCCTGAAACCACTTTCAACACAAAAACATGAACATACCCATTCCATGTAAAGTGATTGGAAAAAATCTCGTCTTCCTAAAAGACTGTGCATGCAATGTAGATGAAACAAGAGACGAAGTGCCACACCGTTCATCAAACACATGCAAAACATGGAATCCAATCTCGTCTTTGTGATCTAAATCAATCAATTGTGGCAAATCACAATGGACATGCCGAGGCTTGATACTCAATTCTTCTTGTGCTCTTTCTACTACTGTGTCATGCCAAGGAAGAGACATAGAATGTGACTTCCTTGAATGCATACTTTTCAGCTTTTCATGAGAAATCCGCATACATCCGTGCTCATTCACGAGTGAATCGTGCTCAACGTACAATATGGCATACCTATGAAAAGGGATCACATATAGACGGTGACTAAAATACAGGAAACGATCACGAATGAAACACTTGAACAATGCGTGCTGACGAATCAGTCGAACACATAGTACTTCCTGTAAGGGTTCTTTGGACCTAGGCTCGAGAGCCAAGATCGGTTGGTCGTGTTTGATCAAATCTGCCGGGGGGGGGGGGGGGTTGCTGTGGACCTCGACTCGAAAGCCAAGATCGATTCTTCGTGATTGATCGACTCTGCAACGAGGTTAGCTTCGCTAGAAAAAACATCAACTAAACCATCATCCTTGTGAACAATCACGTCATCTTCATGCAAATCATCATGCTGGTGAGATATCACATCTTGATCATCATGCAAATCATCATGATGGTGAGAAATTAGATCTTGATCAACAATGATCATCATGCTTGTCATTCAAATCATCATGCAAATCCTGTGTATCATGCTTTGGAGAAGACGAGACCGAGAGTCTCCTTCTCCTGAATCCGTTCAATCTTCGCCTGCACATTAGAAATGAGCGATGGAGAATGAACAACTTGCTTTCCGAATGACAATGGGAGAGTTACTTTTGGCATTGAAAGTGAACGTATTTTCCGCCCAATCAATGAGAGGGCTATGCTCACGAAACCATCGAATGCCCATTATCATATCACATACTGAGAGAGGAGAGACTAAAAATTTTCTTCGGAAAGCAGCTTGTTGAATTGTAAACAACACATTAAGGCACTCCTTCGTGATGAGAGAGTCCATACCGGGCGCAAAGCGAGAGACCTCGAGGAGATTTCTCACTAACCTCTAGGCGGGCTCTCTCAACAAGAGAGGGACTGATCACATCATGCATACTGCCTGGGTCAAACAATATGACAAAACGCTACCCCGTTATATGACCATAACATTTAATGAGAGACTCATCAATGGGAGGGTCATGAGAAACTTGGGGCACACTCGTGTTGTCATTGATTGCTTTGACAGAGGAAGTGGGTTCTGTGGATTCTTTAGATTCATTAGAGTCAAGCTTAGGACATGTTCTTTTTATGTGGCCCTTAATGTGACAATGAAAACAATGACCTTCTGTAGAATAAGTGCTTTGCTCTTCCGACTTGATGTATCCTCCTAAAATTCCCTGTGCTACCTTTTCATATGGAGTGAGCTTAGGTTTAGCAATTGTGTTAGCTTTACCCTTAGGTTCACTTTGAGAGTTCTTTTCTGAGAGACTATTGGAAGATTGGTTAGAAGAGTTACCGTTCTTATCATTCTTACCGTTCTGAGGGTTCTGAGAAGTCTGAGAGGTACTTGTTGAAGTCTTGTTTTCCTTAGGCTTTCCCTTGTTGTGCTTCATCTCGTGTGCGAGAGCAATCGCTACCGCCTTGTTGAGATCGATTGGATCGAGCACCTCGACATCATACTTGATATACTCGTCCAATCCATAAAGGAAGGCCTCTTTGCGCTCATCATCCGACATGCGTAATTGGGTACCTAGCTGCAAAACACGATGAGAGAAAGACATAACTAGCATATCATTTTGCTTGAGAGCGTGCTAATCGTCCTTAAATCGTGTGAGGTACTGAGGTGGCATGAACTGCGCCTTGAGCTTGTCTTGGAAATCAGCCCAATTGAAGGAAAGAGTCGTGAATTCGTCGGCTTCCTCTAGGTGCGCGGCTAACTGTGCCTCTTGCCATGCGTGGTACCAATTTATGGCATCGCCGGCAAGGGTACATAGCTGCCGTCAAAACCTTGCTATTTCCTGTCTTCTTAGTTGTCGCATTATAATCATTAAATTGATGCAACCAATATTGAATAACCGTAGCATTCATCTTACCATCATACTTAACTGAAAGTCAACTTCCTTGTGCTACCTTTTCATATGGAGTGAGCTTAGGTTTAGCAATTGTGCTAGCTTTACCCTTAGGTTCACTTTGAAAGTTCTTTTCTGAGAGACTATTGGAAGATTGGTTAGAAGAGTTACCGTTCTTACCATTCTTACCGTTCTGAGGGTTCCGAGAAGTTTGAGAGGTACTTGTCGAAGTTTGTTTTCCTTAGGCTTTTCCTTGTTGTGCTTCATCTCGTGTGCGAGAGCAATCGCTACCGCCTTGTTGAGATCGATTGGATCGAGCACCTCGACATCATACTTGATATATTTGTCCAATCCATAAAGGAATGCCTCTTTGCGCTCATCATCCGACTTGCGTAATTGGGTACCTAGCTGCAAAACACGATTAGAGAAAGATATAACTGGCATATCATTTTGCTTGAGAGCGCGCCAATCGTCCTTCAATCGTGCGAGGTACTGAGGTGGCATAAACCGTGCCTTGAGCTTGTCTTGGAAATCAGCCTAATTGAAGGAAAGAGGCGTGAATTTGTCGGCTTCCTCTAGGTGCGCGGCTAATTGTGTCTCTTGCCATGCGTGGTACCAATTTATGGCATCACCGCCAAGGTACATAGCTGCCGTCAAAACCTCGCTATTTCCTGTCTTCTTAGTTGTCGCTTGCGGAGGTCCCTTTGAACCTCTCGATCGGCCTCGAAGGCCGCTCGTCTTGCTTCGGCTTCCAAGCGCATTTGTTCACGCTCATGCTCCATAGCCGCTTTTCTATCTGCTTTTCTTTCTTTTCGTGCATCGCGCTCGCGTTCCAAAGCAATGTGAGTCGCCTCTTGTTGTGCCATCATGTCCATCATCGATTTCACCAAAGCCTCCATAGGATTTGGTGCAATCCCTGGCGTAGATGACGAAGGGGGAGGGTCAGGAAAACCTCCATGGTGAGGAAATTCTTTTTCCCTACTTTCATGGCCATCACCTCCATGCGAAGTATCCATTCCGCTTCGGGTGATGAGCATACACTGTGATCTTTGGTTCTTAAGTTCACGAGGAACTTAGGGCTCTTGTGGGTGCCCTAAGAAAAGAAGTTCTGCTCTTTTCTGCGAGCGCACCCCTTGGCGGCCTTGCGCTCACACAAGGTTGCTTTTGTCCACCTCACGTCGATTGGCCGGCCGTTAAGTGCACGGTCCACTCTCAATGAGTGAAAAGAGGCACAAGGGGAGGCTAGACAAGCCTTCTTTCTTGGGTTTCCTGTCACTCTTCAAAGACACAATCAGGAATCGACACGCCCAAGAAGTCTTGGGTTCGTGCGACCGCAACAAGCAAAAAAAATTCTTGTGGTTCTTTCCTTGAGTGATGCAGAACATTGCCAAAGCTTTGATACCAATGTAAGGTGCAACGGAATGTGAATGTTGAACTTGATGAGCGGGCGGCGGTGTGTGCAAGTGAAAGAGCACGCGAGGAAGTGCAGTGTGTGTGCAGAGAGGGGAGGCGAAGAGCAGCAGGAGAGGAAGGGCTAGCAGAAGAAGAGGGAGAGAGAGAGAGCTCACGTTTTTGGGGAAAACTCAATAAGTGAGTTTTGGGTTTTCCCACTTTTATTATAAGCGACCTTTAAAAAATGTGTTCAGGTTCAATATGAACCTGGACAAAGTATAAAAATGTACAAAAAGGGGTTATTTAGGCCTTTAACCCAACAACCTCCCACTGAAAGGCATAAATGGCGCCTTTAAGCTACGTGACTCCCACCATCTCTATGCATAGATGATGTTGTGCTTTGGGTAAGCACTTAGTGAGAGCATCGGCTGGATTTTGTGATGTATGGACCTTAACCAATGTAATAAGGCCATCCTCAAGCACTTCTCGTATGAAGTGATACCGCACATCAATATGCTTTGTGTGTGCATGAAACATGGCGTTCTTTGCCAGACTATCACAACCAAGCATAGGTGCCTTGGCAGGCAAACCAAACTCACTGCATAGGCGTGCTAACCAAATAGCTTCTTTGGAGGCCTCAGTGGTTGAAATATATTCAGCCTCTGTCGTAGACAATGCAACAATCTTTTGCAATCTAGAACACCATGAAACAGCACCTCCCGCAAGAGTAAATACATAGCCACTTGTGGATTTTCGTGTATCCACATCACCAGCCATGTCAGAGTCACAAAATCCCTTCAACTCCATTGGTCCTTTACCATAGCAGAGGCATTTGCTTTTAGTCCCTTTCAAGTACCTCATAATGGACTTTACTGCATCCCAATGCAACCTGCCTGGATTAGCCATAAATCGGCTCACAACTCCCACTGCATGGGCTATGTCAGGCCTAGTAGCGACAATAGCATACATAAGTGAACCACAAGCTGAAGCATAAGGCACACTTTGCATGTCATTGGCTTCTTTTTTTGACTTGGGACAATCATCCTTGGAGATTTTAACATATGGCTGTAATGGCACACCAAGAGGCTTTGCTTCAGCCATGTTAAATCTGTCCAGCACCTTTTCAATGTACTTTTCTTGCGACAAATACAATAGGCACTTGTCTCTTTGCCGTGTAACACGCACTCCAAGGTGGAACCAAACGTAAAATACTGTACGTATTTGGTACGTAAGGTACGCAGTCCTGTATGGATTGAGGTTTAAGGTACGTAAAAATACGCACTATTGGTAAAAAACCCTTCAAAATTAGGAAAAACATTTGAAATTTCACAAAAGAAGCCCACAAATATATAAACTATCAATCTATATGGCTAAATGAAAAGGCCTACCTGCATTAAAATTTAAACATCAATCAAGTGACCTACCATGGTCCATATACGAACATGGGACACAATACCCGATTTATGGTCCATATACGAACATGGGACACAATACCCGATTTCAGTAATAGTTTGACAGACTCGATACCATAATCTCAAAAGCAACATAGCATTGTAAGGTAAGAGACAATGTACATCAATGATCATACAAGGGTGAAGATCCAAAGATTGACTAATGATGATTAAAATACTGCAAATACAAAACTCAACACTACAATCATCCCGGCATGAAAATGGCATATCAATCATGACCAATGAGAATGACATCATGACATAGCAATCATGACCAATGTCTGATGCCAACTACAAAAGCTCATAAACTAGCAAGGTGCAAATGCCAAAAGTTAAAACTAATACATAGCATGAATAATACTAGAAAAAACCCAATGGAGTCCTCAGTCAAGAGACTCAAGTCTCTCTCTCCCAAGACAACTAGCTTAGAACTCATCATCGGATGAAGATGAGCTCTCTGCAGAGGAGAGAATGTCTCCATGTGACAAGACATTGCCCTCGTCGTCGTACTCTGGCTCCACAACCATAGACACCTGTGGCTGCTCTGCAACATCCTCAAGATCCTCCTCCTTTGTGGCGTGAATGAGACGAACCGCCTCATTTGCACGTACTTGTGCTTTGCGGACAGGAAGCTTTCCTTTGCGAATGCTCTCACGTCGTGCAATATCTGGATCTGGAGCTCGCTCTTGGAGTGGAATGTTGTATGCCCGTGCTCGCGATCTGGTCACTCGTCGATCCGCACTCTCCAACTCTCTATGAAGTAGTCGAAGAATCTCCTCTTGCTCATCTCTCGTCTGCTGCTCAATGTTCTCTATAGTGGAATCAGGCGCCATCTTAACCTGCGTGGGATCTACCTGCTCATAGAAAAAACCGAACGTACGTTACAAAGAGTTCGATCATATCATCATAAGTAAAATCGACGAGTTAACAAAACCACATATTTAATATTACCTGCTTTGGTGTCCCCAAAGCATGGTAGGCTCGCACAAGCTTCATGTTGGCTCTACAGTAAACCAACCTCTCTAGTTGCGCAGTGCTTAGCCTATTGCGTATTTTGGTGTGGATCAATGAGTAGGCACTCTAGTTGCGCTCACAAGCACCCGCAGAGCAATCCTTCAATTGGGAAATTACAATGATTTAGGGTTTAGTATTTACCTGCAAAAGTGGCAATGGTTTAGGTTTCGTATTTACCTGCGAAAGTAGGCGTAATGCAAGATCCGTAAGCTTGGGAAGACCCTGTCTCCCATAGCTCTGCCACCAAGTCAAAGGAAACTTGGTGGCCTCTTGTCTCAGTGCCACAGGCCGCACAAAGGAAGGACCTAAGCTGTTGATGAAGCTCGTCATCTCAGCATCAATCTCCAGTTCTGTGTCCTCGTCATACCTCAACGAGATGTATGAATCGCGTAGTGCAAGCAAATCTCTATCATGGAATAGTTCTGGCTTTTTGTAGAGAGGATGGAGACATGCAGCCATTCCATGTATAGGACGGCTCATGAACGTCCACCGACTCTCCACAATAGCCAGTATGTCATCTCTTTTGCACACATCCATCAAAAAAGAAGCATCTCAGTGTAGCAGGTCCGAGCTATCTAAAAAAAAACAATTGCCAACAATTGTCAATGATGCAATCAAGGAAACATACCGCTGCTGAGACAAAGAAGGACACTCTCTAATGTGGCTCTTCATCTGCAAGAATAGATGGTAAACCAGCCCTAGTGTGGACCCCTCCATATCCGTGACACGCAGCAACACGTGAACAGGCTGCAAAGCCACTGTGAGAGACTGCACCTCTGTCCAAAAGCTCTCATCAAGAACACGCCTCTGGATGTACTTAGTGTTCTCCTGCTGGGAATTGTGCATGTCTCTCCATTTGGGATCCACCACTGTTTGCATCAGGGAATCCCTTAGCTTGAAGAGCCTATGGAGCACCAACTACATATAGGAAAACCTGGTTTTTGAAGGCCGTACCATATCCAACTGGCTGTGGCTCCTAAAGATGGCAAGTGCTTGGTGCTTCTTGCGGAAGAAAGTGGTGATCTTTGTTGCATCAGACACAATAGGCAGCACCCAAGGGAGTTTCCCTATCCCCTCCATGAGTAAATCAAGGCAATGTGTAGCACAGGGGGTCCAAACTATGGATGGAAACTCTGCTGAAATCAAGTCACCCATTGCTTTGCAATTTGATGCATTATCAGTGACAACCTGTACCACATTCTCTGCGCCAACGTCTCTAATGGCCTGCCGAATGTGCGTGTAAATGAACTGAACTGTGATATGTTCCCTTGCCTTCCTTGCATCCACGGCTCGCAAAAAATATGTGCCAAGGCAAGATGACACAAGAATGTTGATGATGTGTCGTCGACGTATGTCACTCCAACCATTTGAAATGATTGTGCACCCAAATTGTTTCCATCCTGCCTTCACTGGAACCAAAGCCCTGTCAATCAAAGCCTTTTGCTCATCAAGCATTGTCGTGCGCATTTTCTTGTACTCTAAGCCAGTCCATGTATCTGTGGGACCAACCTGAGCAATAGCCTTCACCATCCTTTTCCATTGGTCAGTCCTCAATACATTGAAGGAGATGTTGCACTCAATAAGAGTGCGAGCAATCTCCATCTCCGCCACCTTTTGTCGCTCCTTGATCCAAGATTGAGTATGCACACGCGAGGGCAAGGTGGTTTGCCTAGGCCCTGTGACATCCTCCGTATCATTAACATCCTCAGAAAACACATCCTCAACATCTTGCATGACACGAGCCCTCTTCCTGTTAGACTGAGCCTGTGCACTAGGTTCACTACTTCCCACCGTTTGATCTTGAGTGTCCGTCTCCCCAAGGTCTCCGAGAAGGGCATCTTGTGTAGATTGTTTTCCCATACCTTTGTTTACTCCTGCCATTGCTGGAAATTTTTCTGCAATCAGTTGATCTTTTACAGCAGGCGGCACCTTCTTGCATGCTCCACAATTGGCTGTACATCCTATTGCCGTCAAGTGTCTGACGACACGAGTGACCGTACTGGTCTTCTGCATCCCACAATACTTGCATTGCCAACGTCGTGTACCTGATCCGGATTGCCCTGGAGACTTCACAATCTCAATGACATTAGTGTGAATGTTCCAGAGGGGGTTGGCTTCGCGAGGCATGGTGTTTTCTTTGCAAGAAAGGCGCTCACAGACCTGCTCTGCACTTGCTCTGCAACTTTTACAGAAGCGCACACTCTCTGTAAAGAGCTTTACTGAAAAAATAAATCGCTACCCTATCGCTGCAACGGACGCCACACGCGCTGGCCAAATTTTTTTTTAAAAAATACTGCACCGTACGGATGCAATCCGTACGGTACGGATCCGTACTGTATGGACGTACCGTATGGATTGCATCTGTACGTACGTACGGTACTACCTTGACGCACTCCCAAGTATATGTTCAGCTGCCCCAAGGTCTTTCATTGAAAACGCAGATTTTAGCTGCCCTTTAAGAGCATCAACAGTGCTTCTTTTCTTTGCAGCTATCAACATATCGTCTACATAGAGCACAAGAATGATAGGGTTGCCATCCTCATCACGTTTGGTATACAAACAATGGTCTGCATGGCTTCTTTTGTAACCATGTTTAAGCATGAAGCGATCAAACTTCTTGTACCACTGTCTACATGATTGTTTCAGCCCATACAAGCTTCTATTGAGCATACATACCAAATGTTCCTTGCCAGGGATGACAAAACCCTCGGGTTGCTTCATGTAAAGCTCTTCTTCCACATCACCATGCAAGAAAGCGGTATGTACATCCATTTGGTCCATTTCCAAATCAAGAGCAGCCACAATGGCAAACAATACACGCAAAGTGGTCATCTTCACAACAGGAGAGAACACTTCCGGAAAGTCTATGCCCTTGGTTTGAACATATCCCTTTGCCACAAGCCTTGCCTTATACTTGGGTTTTGCATTAACAGTCTTGATTTTATACACCCATTTGTTAGGAATAGCCTTCCTTCCTTTGGGCAATTCAACCAAATCCCAAGTATGATTAGCATGCAAAGCTTTAATCTCTTCCTGCATAGCAAGCTCCCACTTGTCGCTGTGCTCACATGTCTTTGCCTCTTTATACGTAAGAGACTCTCCCTCATCTGTCAACATAATGTAATGCAAAGAGGGGTCATATCGACTCACAGGCCGTCTTTGACGAGTAGACCGCCTCACCCAATGATCCACATTATCCGGCAATGGGTTTACATCAGGTGGCACTACAAAATCATCAACAATGGGCTGCTGTACATCATTTTCAGCACCATTTTCAGCATTGTTTCTTGGCTGCAAATGCCCTTCAGGAGCTTCAATTTGCTGTCCAACATCATCTGGCTCAAACACCACTGGATCATCTACATTTTCAGCCATTTGTGGTGCATCTTGAGGGTCAAAAATAGGCCTAACATGTGGTTGGTCATGCTGAAATTTCACCCTTTTATGGTCATGCTTTGAGGCACAATTGCTTTGAAGCAGCCTTGCCTCATTAAAAACAACATCTCGGTTGCGTACAACCCTTTTGAGCTGAGGTAACCAAATCCGGTAGCCCATTTCGCCTTCTTCACCATATCCCATGAAGAGGCTTTTAATGGACTTCGCATCTAGTTTACTCCTCAACTCCGGTCTTACATGCACAAAAGCTTCGTAACCAAAAATGGGTAAGTGATCATATGAAGCAGGCTTGCCAGACCAAACCTCTTCAGGGATGTCACCTTTCAAAGACATGTGAGGGGATCGATTGCATATATGCACTGCAGTTTTCAAAGCTTCTCCCTAAAATCCATGAGAGATTAGCTGTGGACAGCATGCATCTCACCCTCTCACAAAGTGTCCTATTGAATCTTTCAACCACACCATTAGAAGAGGGGCTGTAGTAAGCTCCCTCTTAATGCCCAAATTTTCACAAAACTTGTTAAATTCAGCACTTGTGTACTCCCCCCCATTGTTTGTACGCAAGCATTTTAGCTTTCTACCAATTTGGGTGGTCACAAATGCATGAAATCTCTTAAACGCAGCAAAGGCTTCATCCTTAGACTTAAGCAAATAAACCCAAATTTTCCTAGAATGATCATCAACAAAGGAGACAAAATAACATGCACCACCCATAGACTTAGTAGGCATGCTACATACATCGGAATGTACAAGATCAAGCACACAAGATTTATGAGAGACACCAAAGTAATAAGAACGCTTTACTTGCTTGCCATATTGACATTCATTACAAAAGTCAAGCTTTGTGGCTTTTAGCATCAAGCTTGTTCAAAGTACAAAGCTTAGAAAGACCCTTTTGGCTCATATGGCCAAGCCTCTTGTGCCACAACTCCATGTGAGAGTTAATTTCAGCAAATGCAATAAACTTGCCCAACACGGCCTTTCCATGCATGCAATAAAGTGTCCCTTTCTTTGTGCCCTTTATAATCAGCCTTGAGCCTTTAGTCATTTTCCATGACCCTCTCTCAAACAAGATGCTGTAACCATGCATATCGATCTGACCAACAGAAAGCAGACTCTTCTTGATTCCTGGCATATATCGAACATCATGCAAGACAAGCTCATTTGTGCCATCTATGGAGAGATGCATAGTGCCAATACCCTCAATGGAACATGCATGATTGTTTCCAAGGTATACATGGCCACGCTTGCCTGCATTAAAAGTAGAGAAACACTCCTTGATAGGAGTCACATGAAATGAAGCACCGGAATCAACAATCCAAGTCTGGGACAATGCATCATTGACAGTCAACAAAGCATCAATAAGATCACTCTTGGTGATCTTCATGTCCTGTGAATGAACATTTAGAGAGGCATCAAAGTCATAAGCATCATCATCTGACAAAGTGGCACACAAGATGTCCTCTACATCTGACAGCTCCTCAATCACGACACTAGAAGCCACATTGGCCTTGTCTTTGTCCTTTGAGCTATCCTGTGCATCTGTCTTGACTTCCTTCTTCTCTTTCTATCAATGTCACATCACCCTTGCCTTTGCTTGCATTTCCCCGTTCTTTACTCTTACTCTTACTCCTTTGTGCATAAGCATTCTTCTTTTCTGTCCTGCCTCTAACCATGTTGGCAAAGCTGCCTCCCTCTCCACTTGCTTTCTTCCTGATTTCTTCATTCAAGATAGAACCCCTAACACCATCAAAGGTCAAATTGGGGTTATTGGACAACGAAACCACCAAAGTTTCCCATGACTCAAGTAAGGTCATAAGCAAGAAGATAGCTTTCAGCTTATCATCAAAAGAGGGTAAGCCAGAATCCTGTAACTGCGACAAAGTACCTGCGAACAGTGACAAGTGCTCTGCCGCGCTCTTGGACTCATCTAGTTGCATGCCAACAAGCTTTCGCATCAAGTGCACCTGGTTGACAGGCGGCGTATTTTCATACATTCCCTTTAACTTCTCCCACACATCAAAAGCAGTCGTGAGACCTTTTACATCAATGACGGTCTCATCTGTCATGGCCATTTTAATGTATGTAACGGCCTTCCTGTTCATGCTAACCCATGCTTCATCCGTCGTATGCTATGGCTTCACCTGTTCAAGTGCCTTTTTGTAATCCTTAAGAAATAGGATTCCTTGAATCCTGTCTTTCCAAAGATCAAAACCTGTACCATCGAACCTCCTAATCTCGAAGAGGTTCTTCATATCCGAAGAAGACGAGGCCATAGTTGCACGAAATAAGAGGAATAATACGTTGATTTTTTGGGCAAAATGCGCAAAAAATCGGAGTATAGCCTCACAAAGATGTGCACTACAACTCCAAATGGTCACAGGGGCAATTTGGGGCGAAATAGGTCGATTTGGGCATAAAATTCAATTTTTGAAATTTATGCGCAGGAAATTTCAGCGAGCGTATTTGTGCTTGAAAACAAAAAATTTAGTTGTTTTTAGCTTCAGAAGACATACATAAGGCTAATACACAGTCTTTAGAAGCATGTAAGCACAAAAGCCCCAAATTGTAGCATCAAAATTGCATGAAATTGAGCCACAAATGGTCAATTTGCACTTTCCCAAATGGTAATCGCACCATAAAAACACTTGCAAAAACCTGCGTAAATCTGAAATTTGCTTAAAACACCTGTTTTAGGGCTTGTTTTTCGGCAATTTCAGGGTTTTCGGATAGCGGGGACTTAGCAAAAGTATTTCCACACCTTAATACATCATTTGCAAAACCTGTATTTTCGCTGTCATAACCTGTAATTTCCTGTTTTTTGACCTAATTTCAGTCTGTTTTAGGTCAATTTGGGTTGCCGGGAGCTCTCTAGTGTTCGAGGACGAGTCCTTTGGCAACGAAATTGCAAAATCTCGCGAGAAAGTTGACCTTCTTGGCTGAAATTCAACGTTTGCAGGTTTGTGGGCAAACCCTAATCGAGCTCTGATACCAGTTGATGAGCGCGCGGTAGTGTGTGCAAGTGAAAGAGCACGCGAGGAAGTGCAGTGTGTGTGCAGAGAGGGGAGGCGAAGAGCAGTAGGAGAGGAAGCGCTAGCAGAAGAAGAGGGAGAGTGAGAGAGAGAGCTCACGTTTTTGGGGAAAACTCAATAAGTGAGTTTTGGGTTTTTCCACTTTTATTATAAGTGACCTTTAAAAAATGTGTCCAGGTTCAATATGATATTGAACCTGGACAAAGTATAAAAATGTACAAAAAAGTGGTTATTTAGGCCTTTAACCCAACAGAACTTTGCTCAAGATGAGTGCTCCGAACTGTGCTCAAGAGTTCCTTTACTTACGGAAGGGAGAGCCTTCCGTTCCTTTAGTGAGAGTGTGCAATAGACACAAACAAAGTGAATGGACACTGTGAATGGAAGTGCATGAGACTGAGAGATAGAGAGAGAAGAATACGACACCAGAATTTTGTCAAACCCTCCTCCGAAGGTCCCACTCTCTAGGGCGAGAGAGGTCTACTTATGATTGCACAAATCTCTACAATGCTTGGACTCGACGACGATGAAGACGACGACGAGACGGGTGAAATCTGAAAACGCTAAGGCTAAAATCTGCAAATTTTGTAGCTGCTGAATTTCTGACTGTATGTCGATGACGATGTCGACGACGACGGTACGACGACGATGGACTGAAAACCCTGATGCTGAAATCTGCGTTTTCCGGGCTGAATCTCCAAACTGCGCGGGATCTGACCGTCCGGCGAGGAACTGTTGCAGGAAGGTGAGATTTGCGAGGTTCGGGACTTCTTCTGCGGGTTCTAAATGGTGAAAACTGAAAACGCTGATGCTTCTGGGGATTCCGTCGCGAAGGTCTGCTAAAACGCTGAAGTGTCTTGCAGATGCAAAAACGCTAGGGCTGAAAATGGTCTTGCTGTGGAGAATTTGCTAACGCTGGGAGTCTTCTGCTTCTTGCTCTAGCCAAGAATCTGCAATTGCAAAACGCTAGCTGATTTGATGCAAAAACGCTAGGCCTTCTGGTGAGAGAAAACGCCAGAGTTGTCGCGGGGGTTGGTCTTGCTGAGAAGTTGCCTGTTGAGCAAGGTGCTCCTGCTTCCTCTTCTGCCAGAAAGTGCTAGCGTTGGTTTGCTTATATATTATCTTAGCAAAATTGCCCTACCTACTTTCCAACAAAAGTCACTTAAAGATAATAAGTGAAAAATGTCAAAAATAGGTTTAATGCAACCGGAGTATATGCATCTACTCTAAGTGTCTGGTCATGCACGGTCTGCGAACAGACTCACAAAAGTGCCAGATCACTTCCTATTCTAGACTGACTTGACTGAACTGAACCCTGGTCATGCTGTAGCTTGTCCATGGACAGACACGGTTGGATGTGTCACGTGACAAGAATCAGCTGGTAGATTAGAGAATTCCCCAGACCCAGGATAAGATAAACAGATTAGTATATGAGAGATTTCGACACTACTTTTGCGAAGGTTCACGAGGCTCTTGAGAAGTTTCAAGCACAGCATAAGAAGGCAGCTGATAGACATCGACGCGACTTGTAGTTGAAGGAAGATGATTGGGTGCTCTTACGATTTGAGAAGGCACGCCTAAGGAAACAGAAGGGAAAGGAGCGACTGCACAAGAGGCGTGTCACTCCGCTCCTTTGTCACAGGTAACCAGGTTACCCAGATGGAATAAAGTCACTTATTTTCTCTTGGATTTCAAGGATACTGATGGGTTGATAGTATTCTGCTGGATGACTTTATGAAAGAAGTACTTCGACATGGGAATTCTCAAAATGAATTTGACTTTTGTGTGCTCTCTCATGTGACTGTGTTTGGGTGCAAATTTGAAAGACAAAATGCAGCATTTCGGTCTTGAGAGTCTCTGGATATGCTAGCAATAAAAATTATTCAATCCGACATTAGTGAGATACAGTGTGGATCTAGATGCGATTGCTAAACACGTTGCCAAGAGATCACGGTCTGAGATCTCGATGGATTTTATGCGATTTGATTTGAATGTGACGTGGATATTCAGTGATTGTCGTCTTTGTGCAAGTGTTGGATTTGTGTTGTCTAGCATGTAAGTATTGAGAGTCGGTGTCTACTGAATCGGTTTATGGCTTATGTCTGATTTTTGCAGGTGTAATCGAGGACGATTACAATTCTTTCAAGAGGGGGGTATGTCACAAAGTGATGACGTGGCACAACTACCAAGACATCGGATAAAAATGATTTTCAAAGTTATTCTAACTTATGCTTTCTTTCCGACGGGGCCCAAGGGGACACAATGTCACTAAAATATGCCAAAAGATTAAATTGCGTGGAGTGCTAACATGGACAACTGTACGGAAATTCCGTGTTTTGCGCTAGTTGTGCTACGTGGCAGACTGTACGGATTTCCGCGATTCATGCTGGCGCAGATGCTTTTGGATCTAGCGCTTTTGAACTGAATGCTTTTGGGGCTCTTCTTTTGGGCATCCATTGTAAGATTAAAAGAGCCCTTGGAGCCTCACTCTGCAGAGCATCTGAACGCAGAGTCGGAGAGTAGAGGTCCCTTGGGAGTTGTACTATGCAATGATTAATGATAAAGAAATACTTAAAGGGGCGGTAGACTTTGGGGCCAATGCCTTTGGGCACAGAACTCCGCCGGACCGTGTCGACTCTCTCTCTCTCTCTTTATTGAAGTTTAGTGATTTTGAAGTTTCTGTTCGTGTGTGGCTATTGATTTCTTGCTTGGAGTGTCTAAGCCTACTACATGTACTTCTCATCATTGTTCTATATGTGGATGATTTGCTGATCACTGGTCTGAATGAGACACATATTACTGAATTTAAGGTTGATTTGAATGCTACTGTCAAGATAAAAGATTTGGGGCTGTTGCATCATTACTTGGGTATACAGTTTAAGCAGTGTGATGGTGGTATTGCCTTGTGTCAAACAAGTTCCATAGAGACATTGCTATGTAAGTTTGGACTTGAGGATTGCAAACCTATTGCCACTTCTATGAAAACAGGTTTGAAATTGAGTCTTCATGATGCTGGTGATCCTGCCGATGTCATTCTTTACCAAATTGTTGCTAGATGGCTTATTTATGTATGCAACAAAAGGCTAGATATTTAGTTTGTACTCTCACAGGTCAACAGATTTATGCATAGCCTAGGGTCTAAGCATTGGTAGGCTATCAAGCGGGTCTTTCGCTACTTGAGTGGCACTTTACATCTTGGGTTGTGTTTTCCCAAGGAGGGATCATTACCGTCAGATTTACATGCTTTTTTGGACTCAGTTTGGGCTCGTTGTTTTGACACACAAGTGTCCACAAGTGGTTTCTATTTCATGCTTGGCACTGGGCAGTTCATGCATATCATGGTTGAGCAAGAAGCAACCTATTGTGGCCACTTCTAGTTGTGAGGTTGAGTGCAGGGCAGTCTGCACAGCTATGGCTGAGTGTGTATGGCTCAGACGCCTTATGGTTGATTTGAGTGTTGGGGACAAGACACTGCCAACATTACCTACACTGATAGTCATAGCGTATTGGCAAGTGCGAGGAACCCAATTTTTCATGCTTGCACAAAGCACATTAAGGTGCATTACCACTCTGTCAGGGAGAGACTCTGCCAACATTACCTACACTGACAGTCATAGCGTATTGGCAAGTGCTAGGAACCCAATTTTTCATGCTTGCACAAAGCTCATTAAGGTGCATTATCACTCTGTCAGGGAGAGACTCTCAACAGGAGAGATCAACTTGGCTTATGTGCCAACATAGGACAACCTCGCAGACCTTTTCACAAAGGCATTCCTTTTACTTTTCCCTGAAGAGAGGGAATGAGAGAGTGCTGTAGAGATGTGTGGAGGGAGAGAGAAAGACACCCGATGGGGTCCCAACCCTCTCAAAGGCCCCCCACACCATTGCTGATGTGGTATTTGCTTTTGATTGCGTAAATGGAATGCACACACAATGCAATACCTCAAGTGCAGACTCTACTGACTCGAATGATGAGTATCACCGCGGTAACTCTTCAAGATGAGGCACCTCCGGAGTTGGTTTGATGCACCTTAGGATCCTTCCCGACGTGGGATCGCGGATGGCCACCAAGGGGAAGATACGGGGCTGATTTGCTCTCCCGATGTGAGAGGAATGATGGGCTGAAAGCTGGCTGCAAAAACGCAGATCGTAAAATGCAGCAGACCTCTCGCGTAGAGCAATGCAAACGCAGATCTCGATGACGGTGATGATGGGTAGCAATGGAGCACTCCATGCCGGCGAGGGAATGGCTGAGGGGAGGCTCGATGGGCTACCGAAGTACTGGACCGCAATAGGATGCCAATGAAGATAGATGCAAGCCGTTGAAAGCTGAAAACGCTGGACTGATCTGATGCTAACTGCAGCGCTAGGGCTGAAAACTAGAACACTGGCTGGATTTGCAAGAGGAGGTAGCGCTAGGGCTGATCTGGCATCTCCAAGCAAAAATGCTAACCCTTTTGCTGCTGGCTGAAAACGCTAGGCTGATCCTGAGCAAACGCTAGGACTGGCTCTGCTCCTTGCTAGCGCTATCTGCATCTGATTGCAAACACTAGCTCCCTTGGCTCCTTTATAGGGCTGAAAATTGACTTATGAATCTCCTTAGGCTGAGGTAGGGCAATTTATCCACCACACCCAACAAATAAAATCATTAAAGTGATTTATTAAAAAATTAAAGCTAGGGGGGGTTAGTTTGGGTGAAACTGTCGCACCAATGCCCACCCGGGAATCCAATTGACATGGGGATTGGCTCATTGGATTCCTCTAACCTAGAACTACATGCTCGTCATGCCAAATGCCCATTGTAGTGTAATAACATCTGTCATAACGCCTATACAAACCATTTATGCAAGAGGGTTGCAAATTGGAAATGCTAATCTAATGGACTTGTTCGGACCTGCAGGTCCTGCGAACATAGTTACAGGGGACGGGGGGGACGGGCCCTAGGGTCGGGGGACAGCCGTAACCGGGCCGGTAACGGCTGGGAACGCCGAGGGACGGACGGAAAACGGGCCGGACGGGCGGGTCGCAGGGGGGACGGACCGGGGACGGCCGGGGCCGGACCGGGGTTGGACGGACCGGACGGGGACGGCAAGGGTCGGCCAGGGTCGGATTAAAAAAAATGGCCGTTTTTGACCGTTTGCAACGGCTCTGTGCAGCCCCAACTGCCATATTTTTTTAAGCCTTGGCCCTTGGGAGGCTATAAAAGGCTCCCATGGGCCTCTTAATACTCATAGTTTCAATGCTCAATGCTCATTCCATTTCCCTCAAGCTCAAGGCTCAAGCTCAAGGCTCAAGCTCATTCCATTTCCCTCAAGCTCAAGGCTCAAGTTTGAACTTTGAAGCTCTCCTCTCCCTCTTCTACCCACTTTGAAGCTCTCCTTTACTCTCTCCACACAAGCTCTCCTCTAACCCTTCTAACTTCTAAGCTCTACTCTCTCGAGTCTCTCCACCATCATGTCATCTCAAGCCAACTCCACTTCTCAAGCCGCTTCTTCTCGAAGGAGGCCCGCCGTGCAAACGTGGTCGTGGTGGGATGAAGTCGACTTTAGCTCGCGTGGCAAAGGTGGCGGTGCAAGACCATGGACGTGCAAGCTATGTCCATACAAGAGATCGGGTGGTTCAAACAAAGTGCGAGGCCATCTTCTTCATGAACCCGGTCACGAGGTGAAGTTTTGCCCTCATGTAGCTCCCGAGAAGAGGTTGGATCTTCTTGAGAAACTCACGGTGTATGAGGTTGCGGAAGCGGCCAAGAGGGGCCGTTTTGTTGCCGTTGATCCCTCCGCCACGGCGACACCGCGAGAGCAAAGGGAAGCCAACCTTGACGACATCCCTCGAACCTTCAAGAGCCATGGATCTACACCGTCCTCTTCCCTTCCGCATTGCCAAACCATTCTCAACGAAAATTGGAATCCTAAATTGAAGGAAGAGGTGGATAGGTCCGTTGCCCGATTCTTCTTCCACGACCACATTGCCTTCCATGCTTCGCGGTGAGTTTCCCTTGGCATATACACATTGCAATCTTCCATTTTGTATTCATAATGGGTTATAATTTCTCGACTCTCTATACTAACGCAACATGCTCTATTTTGTGTGGATAGGTCTCCATACTTTCGAACCATGGTTACGAAAACAGGGGAATATGGCTCCTCTTATGTGCCACCTTCATCGGAGAGGCTTCGCACCACCCTCCTTGACAAAGAGAAGCTTGCCGTGGAGCAAGCGGCCCAAGCAACAAAGGATTTGTGGGAGACCAATGGCGTCTCTCTTCTTGTAGATGGATGGAGCGACACCCGCAAGCGGTCCATCCACGGGGTGGTGGCCTACTCTCGGGGGGAGATGTACTTTGTGGAGTCACATGATGCATCTGATAGTGGCAAGGCCGCCGAGATGCTTGCTGTGGAGTGGACAAGCACCATAGAGATCACCGGCTCGGAGAATGTCCTTTGTATGGTTGCAGATGGAGAGGCGTCAAATAGGGCAGCCGGAGCTATCATTGAGGGCATGTATCCCAGCATCCATGTCACATTTTGCATGGCGCATTGCCTCAATAACCTCCTCAAGGACATAGGGAACTTGTCATGGATTTCACCCACCATTGGTGACGCCTCTCGAATTGTCTCCTTTGTGCTCAACCATCAAAAAGTGCGCCATGAATTCTCAAAGAGGAGCCACTTGTCTTTGCTCAAATATTCAGAGACAAGATTTGCATTCAATTGGCTTATGCTAGGCCGCTTGTCTACATGTGGCGGAGCCTTAAGGGGCCTCTTTCTCAGTGATGAGTTCCAGGCCATGCCGGAGTCTACATTAGCAGTAGGATTGAAATGCCGAGAATGGGCCGACGACGTCGCTTGGTGGGAGGAGGTGAAGACTCTTGACGCCATGGTCAAGCCTATTCTACACCTACTTCGAGTGGTGGATGGCTTGCAGCCATGCATTGGCAAAGTCTACGAAGCCATGGATCGGATGATAGAGGCACTTGAGAAGCTTGTGCCTGACCCTGTTCAGTATGCGGAGATTTATGGCTTGTGTGAGTCGAGGTGGAATGGATACTACTCTCCACTTCATGCGGCAGCTTATGTGCTTGACCCTGAGTTTCAAGGAAAGCGTCAAGAGACCCACAAGGAGGTGAGCAAAGGATGGCGGCTTGCATTGGAGCGCCTTGAGCCTAGCAGTGACATTAGGCGCAAGATTAGAGACGAGCTACTCAACTACAGGCAAAAGAAGGGCTCCTATGGATGTGTAGATGCATAGCTTGATCGCAACAAGATTGGCTCGGTTTTGTGGTGGGAGGACTATGGAGGAGATGGCCCACATTTGCAGCGCTTGGCTGTTCGTGTCCTTAGCCAAGCATGTACCACTAGTTGCTTGGAGCAACTATGGAGTGTGTACAGCCACATTGCCTCTAAGAAGAGGAATCGCCTTGGGGCTCAGAGGGCCAATGATTTGGTGTTTGTGAGCGCTAACTTGCGCATGCTTGCCAAGAGCGTCACACACAAGGCAGATCCTTTCACTGAGTGGGAGATGGCACAAGAGAATCCATCTATGGCCGATACTCTTTTGGAGGAGCTAGAGGAGGATTTCGAGCCTCAATGCGAGCCTCCCGAGCCGGAGCCCTCATACGTTGCTGACGACCTCGACTACGACGACGATGTGGAGATTCAGCAGGTGAGCACTTCTTGAGTTTGATGATCATTGATCACTTGACTCTCGAGTCTAGACTCTTGAGTCTACGACTCTACCTACTACGTAGCCCTTTGTACTTTTTGTTATCCTTGAGGCCTCAGGCTTCTCCTAAGTCCTTTAGGCTTTTTGACTCTTGAGCCCTTGTGGCATGCACTTCTCATTTTGTATCGATCGATCATCGATGTTTTATTAGCACATTTTCAGCCTATATGACTCGTGTTCTTTGGTCTATTTAGTGTAAATTTATGGTCAAAGTGATGCTCTATGTGTGTGGCATGTGTGTAGGTCAAAAAATGCCAAAAAAACTCTTTTTTTTTTTTTTGCCGTTCCGACCCCCGTCCCCGTTTCCTGACTTTTGCCGTCTTGACCCCGTTCCTGACCCCGACCCGCCGTCCCATGTAACTATGCTTGCGAATAGGCTCACAAAATTGCCGATACTAATCCTCCTAAGATTCTAGACACTCCTATCTAGAAAGAAGGGGAAAACCGACTCTAGTAGTCTATGAAGCATGTCCACGTGGCACACAGATCCATGTGCATGTGACACTAATAGATGGCAAAGATATCTAGGTGTGTATTGTTTCACAAATTGCTGACGTCACCGAAGAATGGAGCCAACCTGTAGAACCCGGCCGAGAGATATAAATCCTAAGCAGCAGCAACAACTGAAGAAGAATCAGAAGAAGTTCCCACCAATTTATGGGACCCCGTCCGATGGGACGCAAGTGACTTAAAGATAAAGCAAGATCCACTCTCTCTCTCTCTCTCTCTCTGTCTCTCTCTCTCTCTCTCTCTCTCTCTCTCTCTCTCACACACACACACACACACACACACACACACACACACACACACACACACACACAGAAGAATCGCGTGGAGCATGATATAATGGTAGTTGTAGGGATAGCCCGCAAAACGCGTTGACATGTTGACGTGGCACCTGTACGGATTTTTGTGTTTTACGTTGATGAGTGGCAGCTTTCCGGATTTTCGCAAAATGCGCTGGTAGCTTTTGGACCATTTGCTTTTGAATTTGAAGCTTTTCATGTAAGTGCTTTTCATAGGCCGAGGGCCTTTAAATTTGTGCCATGGGCTCACTCTCAGGCACGCTTCCGGGTGAAGGTGCCGAGCATGGAGTATCCGCTTGTAGTGAGTTGAAGCAATATAAAGAAATACGATGGGGCGCCAAGGTTTGGAGCCAGTGCTCTCTCGTGGTGGAACTCCATCACTCCTTGTCTTGTGTCGTGGATTAAAGTTGTTCAGTCTGTTCTTTTCCGTTGGCACGTGGTGCCACGAGACGGGCACCACGTGCCAATAGAAAAGAACAGAGTGAACAGACTTTTAGCAGTTCAATAACAACTGAACTGAAAGAGAGAGAGCACACGTGACATGAGGGATGTAATTCCACCCCAGAGAGTACTGGCCCCAAACCTTGGCGCCCCTTTAGGTATTTCTTTATATTACTTGGAACTCAGTACAATGCCGGTACTCGCGCTTTGCACCTTCACCCAGAAGAGTGCCAGATAGTGAGCCGTTTGCACATATTTAAATGCCCTTGGCCTTAAAAGCAGTTACATGAAAAGCAGTAAACTCAAAAGCATCTGGTCCAAAATCTACCAGTGCAAAAGCAAGAAAATCCGTACAGCTTTGCCACATCAGTAGCCAACGTAAAATCCGGAAATCAGTACAATTTGCCTCGTCATCAAGCCAGTGCAAAGTGTGAAGTTCTATATAGGATGCCATGTCATCAGCCTCTACGCTTTTTGTATTTGTGTGTGTGGGCTGCTTTACTTTAGGCCCCTTCGGACGTGAACCTTAAGTTGGTTGGATCTTCTCTTGCTGCTTTTGTTGTTCTCTTAGGGTTTAGGCCCCTCGGTCAGGATCTTTAAGTCGGCTCCGTTCTATTGTGGCTTGACACGTCAGCAATTTGTGACACGTGGTGCCCGTTCCCGTTACAGTGGTATCAAAGCTTCAAGCGTGTGGTTTTTTGGAAGCATACCGGTCCTACCAAAGAGTAGACAGAGCAACATGGCGCTTGCAAGATTTTCAGGAAAATTTTATGAAAAAATCTTTGTGTCCCGACTCCGAACTTATTAGCCACTCCACCCTTACTCCATTGTGCATCGAGCGCGCTCCCGTCTTCATCGATCTTACAGGGCATAAGTCATAAGGAATTCAAGATCACTTGCACTGTTTTTTTTTTCAAACCACTGTTTTTCTCTCAAGGGCATTGCCATGCAGTGGTGGAAGTCTATAGCTACCAAGCCGCCCCCTCCAAGGACTTGACAAGCTTTCAAGAAAGGTTTTGCCCAAAGTTACATGCCTTCGGACATCTCCCTTCAGATTGCATTCTGGATGAGTGGGGTATCTTGAAAGGCTTGCCACAAAAAACCTTAGCAGATTACAACTTGAAATTTTTCGACATCTTTTAGCATGTGTCTCTTCACAAGATGATAACCTTGGAGGCCCAATGTGATTGCTATATCTTGAGGCTACCATCACCGCCACAGGAACACTGTCTGTCGAGGCCTGTTTCGACTATCCAAGAGCTTATGGACCATGCTGCGGCGGTCGGCTACAACCTTGTGGAAGAAATGTAACCCAAACGATGCAGGTTGCGGTCTTGTGGGGGGGGGGGGGGGGGTGTGTTGTTTGTAAAAGGCCTCTATTTGGTTATTTGCAGGAGGAGAGATGAGAGAGTCCTTGAATAGCCCGGACCAAGATGGTTATTTGCGGGGGCAGTGTTCATCTGCAGCTTTATGTGTCTATGTGTTGTAACATGCATATGTGAGCATTTATGTTGCATTGTGATGTGCCAATCATTGAAATATCCCTAATTGTATGAGATTGCCTGGGTATGTAATTTTAGTCCATCAAGACACTTGTTGGAGATCAACACGGTTTGGGTGTGATGGCTAATTTTACTACGTCAGAATATCAAGAGCTCCGATCTGGAATGAGACTCCTTATTAAATGAGATTTTTCTGGAAGGCAACGACCCAAGATATCAAGAGCTCCAATCTGGAATACGGTAATCGCGGACGATCACTTTCTTTCAAGAAGGGGGGATTTTCACAAACTGCTGACTTGTTAAGCCACTGAAGAACGGAGCCAGCCTACAGATCTCGGTCGAGAGATCTAAACCCTAAGAAGAAGAAGAAGCAGAAGAAGAAGAAGCAGAAGAAGTTCCCACCAACTTATGGGACCCCGTTCGATGGGGCCCAAGTGATCTAAAGATAAAGCAAGATTCTCTCTCTCTCTCTCTCTCTCTCTCTCTCTCTCACACACACACACACACACACACACACACACACACACACACACACACACACACATAGAAGAATCGTGTGGAGCATGATGACGTGGCAGCTGTATGGAAAGTCCGCAAAACGCGCTGACATGATGACGTGGCACCTGTATGGATTTTCGTGTTTTACGTTGATGACGTGGCAGCTGTACGGATTTCCGCAAAATGCGCTGGCAACTTTTGGACCAGTTGCTTTTGAGTTTGAAGCTTTTCATGTAACTTTTCTCATAGGCCAAGGGCCTTCAAATTTGTGCCATGGGCTCATTCTTTGGCACATTCCCGGTGAAGGTGCATAGCGTGGAGTACTGGCTTGTACATAGTCGAAGCTATATAAAGAAATACCGAAAAGGGTGCCAAGGTTTGGGGCCAATGCTCTCTCGGGGTGGAACTCCGCCACTCTTTGTCGTTTCGTGCATTAAAGTTGTTCAATCTGTTCGTTTCTGTTGGCACGTGGTGCCTGTCCACGTTACAACTGAGCACATAATAGTATGCCAAAATTAGAACCCATCTTCCTCAACATGTCGGGCAACCAAAACTATGCAAGTAGCTCTAGAAAAGCAATTTTTTTAGGATACTTATTACTTCGGGACCTGATATCTGTCCTCAAAAGAAGCTAAAGTAAAATCCTCATATCACAGATGTAGGAAAATCAATCTGTCTCCAAAAGTGAGAGGAGTGCGAGTGACGGTCCTCGAGGCAAGCTTTTGTGATGAGAAAATAGCAATGAAAGCTCGTGTGCACAAAAGGATGATGTCCTTCAAAACGCCTTCGTACGTAGCAACTAAACAACACGTGACCCAAACTTCTCATGCATTGTAGCCCACTTAGAGACAAAACATGGAATGTGGCGACTATAAGTGATTCGATGCAGAATGTTAATAATGTAAGTGTATGTAAAGTGAGAAGTTGAGCCTTTTCAATTGAAGGTGCCGATGAGAGACGCATGGGTTGGACTTGAATCAAACTTTGGCTGGAGTGGTAGCAAGCTCTGACGGAGTTTCCAAAAGATGTTTGGAGCTTCAGTCAATTTTTTTCTCCATTTGGTCATCAAAGGCACAAAACTGATCGATAATGGGTTGAATTCACAGTGACAGTGTTGACCGCCGTTAATGTTTTTTGTGACCAGGGGAGAGCATTGTAGGCGAAGGCCCCTTTATCAAGGGGCTTGTTGTTGTACCATAGACTGACGTAAGACTTTTCTTGTTTCTCATAATTGCATTTCCCCTGAAAGTCAGAAGGAAGAGAAAAGATGTGACCTACAAAGCTACAGTTTTAGTTCTTAAACTTGAGCTTTCCTGGTTGCATTGTATTCAGGTGAGAATAGTGCAGAGTTGGTGGCTAGTCTGCTTGCTGTTGCTGGAGCATATACAGAACCAGAGGAAAGAGATAAGGCAAAATCTATATACACTCGGATTGTACATATACTGGAGAATTCAAAAGGAGTCGTTTGTGCGGAGTTAGGGCCGCCTTTGCTGCACCTTGGTTATATGTTTCTTGAAGAAGAGAATTCAGAGGAAGCTGAGCACTGTATGAGAAGGTACTTGATTTTGGAAAATGCAAATGTCACGACAGTTTTTGTAATCTCTGAAGGATGCATTACCTGCGTCAATCTATACATGGGATCCAAATCTTGCAATTCTGTGGTTTATGGAGGACAGAATGTTACTTCCCGTTCAAATGATATAGAGAAAGAATAGTTTTGTGCTTGCTTTTCTCTTCAGTATGGCAAGAGAAACAACTGTTAGTAGTAGGTACTGATCATGTTTGAAAGAGAAAATGCTTCTTGAACCAGAACATGGTGTTTTTTGAAGAGTCATATGACATGAATTCTTTGTTGCCTAGCCAATAAAATTGTCCGTCTCATGTGCACATTCATTCACAGCAGTGCCTTCTTGTAATGCATCATCGTTCCAGCTCGTACATGTTGGAGCTACATACTTTACCTGATTACCTCACGAATTTAAAGGTGGGTGTCTATGCAGAGCTTTGAATATAGCAGAGAAGACTAGTGAAAAAGGTGGCAGCCTTGGTGTTGCTACTTGTGGGCTTGCCAGGGTCAAGTATGTCAAAGGTAAATATTCAATAGCTTGATTTTGTTTTCTTATCTCTTTTGGCTAATGCCTGGCCATCAATTGTGTATGGTAATAGGTGATTATAGCAAGGCGGCAGAACTTTATCAAAGTGGGTTGGAGATTTTAAAGAATTCGGGTCTCTGGTCAAGTGGAGATCTTGCCATCGAAAGCATTCAAATGGAAGCTGCAGAGTTTTTCAGTGTTGTTGGGAGGTAACATTTGACGTGAGAAATTGGTTTCAGCGTTTCATAAATTTCCTACAAGACCTGCTTCACGGATGATAAACTGTGAACGTAGTGTCCCAACCTCAACGAGGCTTGTATTGTTTTTGATAGCAATAGGCATGAGGGCACATTAGAACCATAGTCCTTTCCATATGGAAAATGCATATCGGTATGGAATACATTGTAAGCACGCGTAGCACTATAGAAATATGAAACTTTCCCAATCTTACTTTATTCTTGAAGCCACTATGAGTTTCAATCATCATCGATGCCTGCATCAACCTCATCATTTTGAAGTTTTCGTTGCCCATTTTGGCCACGTATGAATCATTTTTCCTACGGATGTGGTTGAGCCACTATGAGTTTCAATCATCATCGATGCCTGCATCAACCTCATCATCAACCTCATCATTTTGAAGTTTTCGTTGCCCATTTTGGCCAAGTATGAATCATTTTTCCTACGGATGTGGTTGAGCTAAACATATGAGTATGGTTCCAACTATATTTAGAGTCTCGGGGTTTCTTAATGCCTGTAATGACATAGGGTAGTTAGCAGTATTGCTCTAAAGTAGCTTTGGTGCAGTTATATTCTCATGTAAATAGCATTGATGATAAAATCATTGGCTTTTCATTGCTGCATCCTTCGTCTACTTGCATCATAGAAACAGGGAACGGCTGTTTCGACACCTCGAAACGCCGGTTTGACTGGCTCGGATCCATCAAACCCCTGTCTGGCCAGGCTGTTGAAAACAGACCGAACCCTATTTTCAACAAAAACCAATGTTCTTTTTAGGCTTCAAGAGCCACACTTTTGAAGCCTCTTCTCTTCGAAACTTGAAAAGATTGAAAGGCTCTTTGTGTAAGAGAGATCCTTCCCTCTCGTCTTCTCATAATCTTCCTCTTTTTTATGAGTCGTGAGCCTTGGCACCTTTAAGTCTCAAGTCAAGCTTCCTCTACCCTCTCCCACCACTTGCAATTTGCAAGAGGAAAACCACTGGTACTCTCTCCCACCTCCTCCAAGATGATCTCTATATGACATTGAGGACATGTGGATGTTGCACATTTTTTGGTTGTACACATCATTGCTTTGCATTATTTCTTTGTGCCCTCTTGTTACTTGTAACTTTGTAGTTTCAAGATTGTAGTCTGTTTTCGTTAACATGAATCCCCATGTCCATGACAAATTTTGCTTTGTTAATTGAGTCAAAACTTGCAATGAGTAAAGTGGCATTACTGAGCACGCAGCAAATTGAAGTATGAACACTTACATACGTTGCGATGAACGCTGTGCCGGAAACATGAGACTCGAGTAGGTTTCTTTGCAATATTATGCTTCTACAGGCTCCAAGTGTCTTGTGCATCTAATATTTTGTAGAGTACAGCTGAAAATTGTGTATTTTAAGTGTCCCCACTCCACTCCCTCGTTTGCGTTCTGCCCCTTGTGGCCATTCTCATTGGTCTTCCACGTTGCCATTCAGTGTCCTGTGTTTACCGCACTTAGACTGGCAGTTCAGAAAGGGGATGCTTTGCTGAGGTTGTGTACATATGGCCTTTTCAGGGATTTATTGTTGAGTTATAGTGTCAAGAGTTTTAGTGGGAATCTGCTTCCATGAAGAAGCATGGAAAAATGGTAATAAAGGTTCTGGAGTTGAGGAAGCCTTCAAACATGAGCTGAGACATGTGATTCATGTCATGTGTTGTGTCAGGATGAGAAAACAAGCTGTCTTAACCTACTGATTTCATGTGTAGTTAAGTATGGGTTGTTGGTCTCAAGATTATGTTCTGGATTTTTAACAGGACTGAAGAAGCTCAGGATCTGTGGGAAGAGGTCTTACATGAAAAAGAGAGAATCGTAGGCATCAACAGTCCAAGGCTGGTGGTTCACCTTCATAATCTTGCTACATCTTATGCTCAAATTGGGAGGTTTGATAGGTGCGAGCCACTACTGCGGCGTAGCCTAAAGCTCGTCACTACCACTTTGGGGCCAACTGCACCTCAGGTGTCTGTCCCTTTGGAGTTTTTGGCAACGACGTTACATCACTTGGATAAAAACAAGGAAGCAGAATCTCTTGCACGCCAGGCCCTCAGCATCCGTGAGAAGAATTTTCCAGACGACCATCTTTTAATTGGTGAGCTTCATGCTTAACATTTTGTATTACGTTCGATCTCCTCTCGTTGCCAGCCTAACTTAGGGATTGTGCTGTACAGGAGAAGCTTGCTATATACTGGCTTCCATTTTACATGAAAACAGTAGACATGATGAAGCTTTGAAGCTTGCACGGAGAGCGTTGCGTATAAAAGAGAAGCAGCTGGGAAAGGACAGCAAGGAGCTTGGGCTAGTGCTGGATTTGATGCTGGAGATAATGGATGTACTTGGGAAAGCAGCAGAGGCAGCACCACTCTTGGAAAGGTTGGAGAGGCTTGTGGGGGGATCAAGCAAAGCAGCACCGTAGGTTTACGCCTACCTATGCTGCTCTATGAGGGATGTTGGGAAGTTCCTGCCTGAATATCGAAAGGAAGATGTGCTAGATTAAGGGTGTCATCAGCCATATATGAGCGCATTCTTGGCATTGCACACTGTATCATAGTTTCCTGTATATCTTACAAAAGACAGATAGCACAGTGTGGCATACAAGAATGGACTGTACAATGGAAGCATTGTATATAATCTCTTCCACAGTTTTGTAGCTTAGATTTAATGATTCTCGAGTTTCAGGAGTTTTTGTGTTCTCAAGGTCAATTCTATGTCATGGAGTTAAGGAAAAGCAACACATTCTGACAAATCTGAATACAAAATCGTCAGCAAATCCCACAATAAGCTACTTCCATGTCCCTCAAAAGTCGGTATTTTTATTTAGAGTCTACCTACCTTCTCAGCTGCATGCTTCAACCAATGTGGTGGGGTCCAGAGGGATCAAACTAAAATTTGTGATATGCTTTTTAGCAGCAATAGAATGACGGACTTTTCGCGTCCTATCCCGATCTATATGTCTCTCTTCTTCTTGCTCATGCTCTAGATATGGATGCTGTCAGGCCTTTCACAGAGTTTGCAACTGGCTGGCATCTACAAAGACAAGCACACAGTGCTGGTAACTACCTTGCAAAAATTAGCAAGGGATTTGTCCTGCTTTTTGTAGCTGCTCTTGAAAGGTGTCTCAAGGGTTTTAATGTGGGTAGGTAGCTGAAACAAAAATGTGTGAATCTTTGCTCAGAATGTTGTGTATTCTTGGTACAGTCCAAAAAAGGGTAAAGGAGATAATTTTGAGGAGCAATGTACTTTTCATAAGTGTCTCTGAGAGTAAAACAAGCCCCAAGGTAGGATATGGCTGTGAAGGAGAAGATTGAAATGCCCATTGATTGCAAAGGTGCTAAGACTTTAGCCATACTTGATAACGGATCTGGAGTAGCTATAGCTACCAAGGAAGCAACCACAAGAAAACTTACGTTACCACAACTATGGAGACCTCAACAAAACTCCTTGGAAGATTTCGACTCAACCATGGCTAATTCAGAAGTGCTTGCTTGATTGCAATTTAAAGCATGCTTCTAGATGTGGAGCTTCTAATAGTGGAAGCTGTTTATGTGATAACCTTGAGATTGTCCATGACTTAGGGTTATGATTATATCTATCTACGTTGAATGAAAGCAACCACTAGAGTATATTGATGATACCACAGCTATAAAGACAAAGAACTTTTTGGTTGCTATTAAAATACTCTTAATGGATGTGTGGAGCTTCTACTTGTGGAAGCATACGAAAGGAAGAATGTGTCTTAGAGAGGAACCTAGCTGATGAAGCTTTCCTTTTTGAGCCATTTCTTGATCACATATCTTAGCCGCTTTGGGTTATGTCTTTGGTTCCCCAAGGTCTCCTTCAACTCACATCATTTCGAGCTTTTGTTTTCACTTTTTGGTCCCAGTGATCTCCTAGTTGTTGGAAACCTGTTGGTATCTTTTGTATTGCTTTTTCCTCCTTCAATTGTTATAAAATAGTTCAAATCATTTCTAAACTTATCTATTCAGATACCGGCTTCTTGGAGGAAGGTAAGTCCCTAGCATCTTTTTGGTCCATCATGCTCTTGATTTGAAGTTTCATAGCCTAAGTTATAGCTCTAGTTTCTCCCTTTATGACATAATATAGCTTTGCAAGACTCTTACCTTACCATCTTCTCTTTTTGTTTTCCCTTGAGCTACCCAGTGCTACCTTTTCTCCCCATGTTCAAAGGAGGAGTAGTCCCTTCAACAATAAGAAGGGCAAACCCAAAGTGCATGGGTTGGGAATAGACTTATAAAGTAGTAACCACAAAATATAGATCTCTCCTTTGAATGTAGATATTAAGATTTGCAAAACAAGAGACAACGTCCTTACGGAGGTGTCATTTTTGATGTACCAAGCACATAAGGCTTGTTTGAGTCCATAAAGCGCTATGCGAAGACGATAAACAAGATGTTCATGTCCTTGAACTTCAAATTCAAGTGGTTGTTCCATATGGATCTCTTCTTCAAATCTCCATTTAGAAAACTTGTTTTAACATCCATCTAATGAGTAACAAGAGCTTAAAGTACATGAATGAGAAGAAAGTATAATGGTAATCAATACTAGCAGTTTGAGAATAATTGGCTACAAGAAAATTTTAAACATAACAACGTACTACTAGCCTTCAATTTGGTCTTATATAGTCACTTATATTTAATAGGTGTGTAGCTAGGTGGAAGATAAGAATCGAAATACCTGAAGAGATGGGAGAATTATACTTAGCTTGCAATTTAACTATGGTAAGGTGAGGATATGGCTTGCTCATATATATTTGGATCTTTAGTAATGATCATAGCAAGCTTTCGTGATTATCAAGATAATAATAGAAACCATGGTCATTATCGATAGGAATATAAACATAGACCTCAACTTCAGAATCATCACCTGCTATAAAAGAGGTTCGAGGTTGTGAAGACATCCACTTGAGTAGTGCTAGAGTCCAAACTAGTCACTCAATCATCAAGAAGAAATGCAAAGGCAATTAAAAGAGATTCTGGATCATCACAATCATTTGAAGACCATGCACCACCTATTGTAAGCTCATAAAAAATAGCACCATGACTGCACATAGCTTTCTTGGAAGCAAAGTGCTTCTCTAATATTTTTTACAGGCATTTCTACCAAGGGGAATCTTTCATTGAAATTTTTTTTACTGAAGATCAGGATCCCTTAGCATCATGAGGATAACCAATAAAGGTAACCTTTTTTCGAGGGGGATCCAGCTTGCATTGTCTCTTTGGAAACATGTAGCAATACAACCAAAGGTCTGAAAATAAGACACCAAAAGTTTTACTTGTCCATGTCATATAAATATGTTTTCTAATGTTATTGGAAGAAAATCCTATACATGAACTGATGTGAGAGGTGCATTTGCTTAGACTTGCTTGAAAAGATCGAAGTGTAAAAGCATGCATCGTAAATAACTTATTTATTTATTTTTGTTATGACACTCTGCAATACCATTTTGTTGAGGAGAATATGGAATAGCTACTTCACGTCGAATACCTCCAAACCTATCATTATCATCAAAGACATTTGATAGATATTTACCCTAATTATCACTGTGAAGTACCTTCAATTAACAACCTGTATGAAGCCGCACATGCTTGCAATATCGCTTAAATATTGAGAAAATTTTAATTTGTGTATAAAAAATACATGCGTGTATAAAGGAAAAACATCTGTAAAATTCAAGGTATTTATAAAAAGAATGAATGGGAGAAAATGGTCCACATAGATCTGTATGTACAAGTTCCAAGTGTATAGTATTGGGCAAAGAAAATGGTTTTTTGTGATGTTTTCCAAGAGTACAATGTTCACAAATTCCCATGTTGCACTAAAATTTTAGCTTTATGCCTTGAATCCAATCATGTCGATATAGTCAAGAGTCTTAGATAAATTAGAGTGTACAAAGTGATGATGCCATAATTTTCAATCATGATATTTACAAGACGTAAACATATGAGCAAAATCATCAGCTAAAGTAAGCTCAAATAGATTACCATGGCAAGGAGCCACCGCAATAGTCTTATCAACTAAAATTCAACAATAGCTATAATCAAACCCAACAAAGCATTCAAGATCGACTAAGTGTGCAATCGAAAGTAGATTACACTATAGGCCGGAAATATAAAGCACACCTTTGAGTTTTCTCGTAGGAGAAAAAGTCCCAAGTAAAAATCACCAATACCCTTAACCTCACAAGGTGTATCATTAGTAGCAAGATAAACAAGCTTTTGGTTGGGTAAAGTACAATAGTTATGCATCCATTGCGATTGAAAAATCATATTTTTGATGAATCTAGATTCCACAATAGATGATGCACCATTTTTGACAAGAAAACTCTATCCGCATAGATGTGATAATTAACATAGTTTACCTCATTGTCCACCCTTTTATATTGCAAACGTTCAACAACATAGTCTTGGTTGTGCTCTTTGTCCTAAGCCTTCTTGTAACATCAAGAAGATAAGTGATTTGTATGTTCACAATAGTCACATGACTGGCAACTTCTAGAGATACTTTGGCGGGTAAGAGACACACCATGATTTTCATCATATTGTTTTGCCCAACAATTTGATTCAATGTGATAATCTCTTTTGCAATAGAAAAAAAATTTGGATGATCTAAAATGCTTATTGAAATGTCCACCTTGAGAAAAACAGTTGCCACCATTTTCTCTTTTGAAAGGACGCTTTCGGGTAAGAAAAGAAACATCCAAATATTTTGTTGAATAATTGAGCAAAGTAGTATCCACAAAGTCTACGTGATAATCATGATGTTGATGATACTCAATGAGAAACATATAAGCACTATCAAAGGCAAGGCCATCCTTATTAGAGAGAAATGTAACAATGTTTTCATATTTCTCATTTTGAATAACATGAAAAAAAAACTTTGTGTCTACAATGAAAGACTATATCAGAAGAGTACAAATTTTATGAAACAATGTTGTGACATTTCTCAGTTTGAATAACGTGAAAAAAAACTGTGTCTAAAATGAAAGAATATAACAGAAGAGTACAAAATTTATGAAAAATGAAGAATGTTTTTTATTTAATCATAAAAATAAATATGGCTCATAATGATAATCCACAAAAAATGGAAGAAAATCAATGAAGTACAATCTTTCACAAAAGGAAGACTATCTTGGTGCATGAAAAACATAACAATATTGCTGAACCTTGATAGTGTGGAGCAGATGCACAAGTAATTGATCTTGCACAATGCGGACACCATCAGTAACAAGTTGAGTAATAGTGCTCTTGAAAGCTTCAATATGAGGAAAAATAAATGTAGACGACTTATACTCCAAATTGTCCAATTGATGCATGAGATTTCCGAAACATACTTCTTCTCATAAGTAGAAACAAGATATTTCCAAATGTCATTAGACTTGGAAAGATGACACACACTTAGCATAAAGGAATCATGAAGAGCTGAAAGAAGACATCGATGAGCATTGTTATCTCCACGTGTCTAATCCGCATGAGTAGCTTGCCAATGATGAAACAAAGGACCATTAAGAATCAAAGTGTTATCATTATAGGGATTAAGAGATTGACGAGGACACAACAAATCACCCAAAATCTTAGCAAATCATCGGCTTCAAGGGTAAGAATGAATTTGGCCTTCCATCCAAAAAACCCAGATCCTTGAAAGGGAGGTATATATGAATGTCTAGTAGAAAAGTCATGGATACTAAGAGAGGTTGCTGTAAGTGTAGATGTCACAAAATCAAAACATCAAGAAGAAGTTCATGAAAGAATATTGGTCTCTTTCACACAGTCTCAAAACACATAACTGACAAGCATCACCAAAATAAGCATGGCAAGTGCTTTTTGGAAGTAAAAAAATAGAGAATTATTGGACCATTTCTTTTAAAGAAAGAAGTCTAGAACATTAACCATGCAAATGAGCACATTTAGTGCTTTTAGGTGCACAAACAAAAAAGGAGCCACCCTTTCAGTAAATTAAAATATAGTGGACCACATTAAAAAAAAACATAACCACGCGGTACATTAGGAAGGGAATAGGGTGTATGAGGGCCTCTTTATTTGCCATGGGATTAAAAATGAGATTAAGGAATGAGCAAATGGGGGACTACCATGTGGACTAAAATGGTGGATGTGCTAGGTCTTAAAAGTGAGTGGTAAAACTTATAGGCCTAGAGGTGGAGGGGTATTTTGTTTTATTAATAAAATGAGAAAATTGTTAGGCTTAGGGTAAGACGGGCCAAGGCCAAGGGCCACGACACACATGTTGGTACAGGGGGCATATACTAGCCAAGGGCCTATATTAGGTATGATTGGGTGGAGATGTGCATGTGCGAGTCCCCAATCTCTTATATTGGTATTAGAGATCGAGGGAGAAGGGCAGTCATGGAGGAGGGAAGGATGTGGTGCATGGGCTCTCTCTCTCTCTCTCTCTCTCTCTCTCTCTCTCTCTCTCTCTCTCTCTCTCTCTCTCTCTCTCTCATCAACCCCTCAAGCTTGCATGAAGATTCTACAACATGGGCATGGCCCCTTGGATACATCGAGGTCGGTCGAGGAGTGTCGACAAGCGATGGTTGTGGGAGCGATCGTCTGCACACAAGGAGAGCATGTTTTTGACCTGCCTCAAACTACATGATATTGGTCTTGATAGGATCGCCATGGTCTGGGGAGATGTTTTTGCTTCTGAAGGGAATCAATTTGCGGCCTCTGGCGCCTGACACAGAAGCTTGAGAAGCCCTCTCTATTTTGCTTGCCATCGCTCTACAAGAGAAAGCGATTGGTTTCAT
This sequence comes from Adiantum capillus-veneris, assembly GCF_014529385.1. NCBI lineage: Eukaryota > Viridiplantae > Streptophyta > Polypodiopsida > Polypodiales > Pteridaceae > Adiantum > Adiantum capillus-veneris. The sequence goes on from NC_140933.1 coordinate 18,358,069, forward strand.
AAAAAACAAAAAAAATTTTGGGCATGTTTTGGGGCATGTATTGTTGGTTGGCCCCTTTCAAGGGGGGAGTTTCCCACCTCTCATGCAAGGAGGACCTGCAAACAGGCTTTGAGAAGCTATTGCAAGGAGAAACTGCACCAGGATTTGAGAAGCTTAGGGAAGGAGGACCTAATTTGGAATACATCTGAACACTTTTTCAAACTCTAGCTAGTAAAAAGTGTTGGGAGAACTCGCTTTATGGAAGTGAACAACACCCAATGAGCTCTAGGATGGGTAAAAGTTTATGGCATCATACGAATGTATCAACAAATTAATTACCATAAGGTTTGTAGTTTTGATCATCATATCAGCCATGGTACATCGGACTAAGAAGGATCGCAGACATCCAACACAAGCAAGACGCGATTCGGCGCACATGCACAACATGTGATTAGGTTCCAACTACAAAGAAAGTTTCCATAGAGGGCTACTCAAGCACAAGAATTCTGCATTAGGTAGCCATGGATTTTATTGCAATCATTATCGAGCACATAATTGGGCATTGAATACGGAAGGATAACAATCCCAATCAATCGACAGGATCGCGGTCAAGCAAGTAAATTTATTTTTACCTTGATCTCGAGTTTGTTTTGTAGAGGTATGTCATGAGCTTGAGGAACATAGCAAGGCCTAGTCATGTTCATGCTTGGATAAAGGAGCAAGGCTCCACATGGGACTACGCTCACAAGCAATGCTTGTGCAAGATGTAATGGTACAAGGTGAAGAGGTTTCTTCACATGTGAGGTATCCTGCATAGATGATCGCACCAGGGGGTGCTACAAATTCCACTGCTAAGGGCAGTTATTCATGCAAAATCGATAAGCCAATAAAATTTAAGGTTTATAATTTTGAATATTTTGAATTTCTCCAAAGCTAGCTTGGACATCAACATTTGCTTCCGCCAAAATATTTTTTGTAGTTAGATGAAATTGGATATTTTAGTTTCCTCAACTATCTACTATCCACATTGGGCAATCTAAGGTACTTTATTTTTCTCAATAAGCTATTTAATTTGACACGTCGATTATTTGTGAATGATCGGCAAGATCAATTTTATTTTTCCATGATATCTGTACATGGATAGGATCCCCTGTTGGCTATGAGCACACAAGCTGCATCTTTATCTTGGCCTATCTAAGTCTCTTCATGGCAACAATGCTATTTGGACAATAGTGGAGAGTCTTAGTAAGCAGACACATTTTATACATGTTAAGAAGATTATTAGGCCTCCTCATCCTTTTATTCCTCATATCTTCAAGAATCATGGCTTGCCAAAAGCAATTGTTTGTGATAGAGACCCACATATGAAACGTTTTGGAGAGGACTCTTCAAAAACTTTAGGTACAAGCAAAACTTTTCCTTTGCTTATCACCCATTAAAGGGATGAGAAAAGTGAAATCTGGCAGGTATGGTTCAAATGTTTTATGTGCTGTAAAATTGATTGATGTCGGTCCATTTTTTAATCCAAAATTCATCACTGTAGATACATAAGCTCCCCATTTTGTGATAAAAGTTGTTTTATGTTGATCCTCTTCAGAACCACAATCTGATTATAACTTGAAAAACCATCTAGAAAGCTATACATTTCTTCCCCAGCTACTACTGGATCTAATATGGCATCAGAAAATGGCATTGGAAATGAATTAGTGACAGTGGCTGCATTGGATTTTCTGTAATCAACATATACTATGATCTTCCCATTTTTCTTGGGTACCACAATGATTGGTGACAACCATGCAACTTCATGAATTGGTTTGATAAACCCAACAACTAACAACTTATCAATCTCCTTCTTAACCTGTGCTGCAAAGTTTGGATTCATTCTATACCTCTATTGCACAATCGGAACTGCATCCTCTTTCAGATTAATATGATGTTGATCCAAATTAGCATCTATACCCTTAAGCTCAGAGTAGTCCCATGAAAACACATCTTTATACTCCTTCAACAACTGAAACAGATCATGCAAAAACTACCCATCCACATGAATGCTAACCTTGAATATCTTGGACTCCTCTTTAGTACCTAAATTGAGGCCCTTGAGCTCATCTTGCTTGACCCTAGTTGATCCTCCAAACCTTTTATTATAGATCTTCTCAGCCAATTCCCTTGCTTCCTTCTCCTCGTGTTGTAAAGCTTCCTTTGGATTAGGAAGCAAGTTTTGATCCACAATCTGCACCAACTGTGATCCTTGAATTTCTTACCCAGGTAGCAAGTCTAAATTTTCCTCTTTTGCTTCTTCTTCCTTCTGCAAGATTCCCTCACCATCAACTTCAAATATTGGTACAATGGTTGGATTAGCTCTGAAAAATGCTTCTTCCTCATCATCTTCCACTTCTTCTACCAAATTAATTGTTTGAGCATACAATAGTCTTTCGTTACCAGGAATGTTCTTTCTTCCCATCATAGGAATGTTCTTTCGTTACCAGGAATGTTCTTTCTTCCCATCATAGGAATTACAACTATCTGCGTCCCTTTCTTTAAAACAACTTCATTCTCACCCCAATCCTACTTGACTTTAGCCAATCTAAACCAAGGCCTTCCCAATAACATATCATAGGATGAATTTCCCTTCTCCATCTTCAAAACAACAAAATTCACCTGGAATTTGATACCTGCAATCTGAATAGCCTGTTGTCTCAGAGTACCTGAAGGTTGAACTCTCCTATGATCTGCCATCTTCACGTGAAATGGTGCTGGCTCTAATTTGCCCAGCTTCATCTTACGATATACAGACTCAGCCAATATGTTGAATCTAGATCCTCCATCCAACAACACTTCATCAAACAAAGTATCCTAAAACACCACCTTTATAATTGGAACTACAAAGCCCACATCTGCTGGATCAACATTGTTCACCATTGGTTCCACTGTGTGGTTTGTCTGAATTGGGTACTCCTTGAATAACGATATATTCAACAATCTTTCTTTGAACGCTGCAACCATAGATAATAATTGATCTAAGGATAACTGCAATGGAGAGTTGATAAATACCTCAAACCAATCATTGTCCCCCTTTTTCCTTAAGGGTCTCTCAGAATGTTGCTGTGCAAGTGATCCTCTTGAGTGTTTGAAGTAATGTCATCCACATTCTGATTCCTCTGCTCCTTTTGAATCCGTTTTTGAACCCGGTCTCTTATTCCTCTTTGCTCCTTCCAATCAATAGGTCCCTAAAATTTAGACCTAGTAACAACCATGACATCTATCTCCTAACTTTTCCAACATTGGTTACAATAACATGCCCATTCATCACAATGCTCTTTACTTTGTTGATCCAGATTTTCTTCAGACAACTCCTCTAGTGCTTGTTGTTTAGTGATGTCAATTATGGTGACATTTGCCTTAGCCTGTGGGCTGATTTGGTTGTTGTAGCTATGGGTTAGCTTGCTGATTATCTTGATTGTATGGTACCACTGGCATTCCTCTTTCCTCTCTATGCTTAACCCACAATGCACAATTCAGACCAACCCAATGATCTGGTGCATTACAATTAACACATGTCATTATACCTGGTGGTCTTCTCTGATTGTTGTCTTGATTTCTCCAAGGTGGTCTTGGAGGTCTTTGAAATGGTGGTCTCCCTCTAAATGGAGCTACTTGATTGGTTTCATCTCATTTCTTCCTCTTCATGCATTTGAAGTTGGTCTACTTCTATTGTGAGGATTGTACCAACACTGAGCTGTGCTATGTCCTTTCCTTTCACAAATATGACAATATTGCTTCTCCTTGGGAGCTACCACAGAATATCCAATCTTCTTCAATTGACTTATCAAATCCTCCTCTTTATCCTTCTTATCCTTTCTCTTCTTTTGACTATATTTCTGCTTCTTCCTTCCTTTGCTATTGTCAACCTCACTTTCTGATGACCTATCTGAATCACCATGACTGTCAGATTCCGACTCAGCTTCAGACCCTTCTTCTGAACCTGAACTATCTTTGTTTTTACTTCTGGTCTTGTTCATGCCAAGCCTTTTTTCAACTCTAGTTGTAGCGGCAACCAAATTGTTGAATCACTTGCAATATTGTGCGTTATGTCGCACGTGTCAATGCAAGGAACTTGCCGATACACTGTGTGCGAGCCACAAATGGCTCCAAGCACACAACAAGCCTAAACTAGTAAGCTCAAAGATGGCATTGGTGTGTCAATCACCGCTCTACGCTTCCTATCGTGGAAGATTCCTCGCCGCGAAGAAGAGGGAGACGCCGCCACCCCGCGCTCAACTGCCTCGTGGCCGTCGTGCTGCCGCAATGCTCGATCGCACACACTCTCCCTCTCTCTCTGTCTCATGCACACACACACACACACACACACACACACACACACACACACACAAGGAGATGAAGAAGAAGGAGATGGAGATAGAGCAAGAGCACTCTTCAATTGCACAAATGAGAGAATGAGTGAATTTTAGGTTTAGTTGACTTTTATATGAGCTCGCCCCATTCACACTTGGGCGCCCATGCTTAGCCAACTAATCCCTTGAATGTTCCAGTTAGAGTGCGCCTCTCATCGGCGATCACTCTTACCATTTTTCTATTGGACCGACAAGCCCGGTACCTGACTGTACCAAGTAAATAATACAACGTCCGTCGTAGGTGATAGGAACTTGCTGATACACTGTGTGCGAGCCACAAATGGCTCCAAGCACATGACAAGCCTAAACTAGTAAGCTCAAAGATGACGTTGGTGTGTCACTCACCGCTCTACGCTTCCTGTCGTGGAGGATTCCTCGCCGCGAAGAAGAGGGAGACGCTGCCATGCCGCGCTCAACCGCCTCGCCCGTCGTCGTGGCACCGCAATGCTTGATCGCACACACACACACACACACACACACACACACACACACACACACTCTCTCTCTCTCTCTCTCATGCATACACACACACACACACAAGGAGATGAAGAAGAAGGAGATGGAGATGGAGCAAGAGCACTCTTCAATTGCACAAATGAGAGAATGAGTGAATTTTAGGTTTAGTTGACTTTTATATGAGCTCGCCCCATTCACACTTGGGCACCCATGCTTAGTCAGCTAATCCCTTGAATGTTCCAGTTAGAGTGCGCCTCTCATTGGCGATCACTCTTACCCTTTTCCTATTGCACCGACAAGCCTGGTACCGGACTCTACCAAGTAAATAATACAACGTCCGTCGTAGGTTACAATGTCGTAGGTGATAGGGTGTTCGTGAGCCGTGAGGATTAACATGCCCCCCTTCTTGATGTAGATTCCGTCCTCGGAAGCTATTGAGTTGAAGCTCGTTCGTCGAGGTGGAAGAGCTTTTGAGATGAATGTCCTTAGCCTCCTTCAATCACTACAAAATCAAACAACATTGTCACAGTAATTGCATTCTCATAAGCAATTAAAAAGCATATGCAGTTGTAGGCAGACAATTTGATTGGTAACATAATTTTAAACCATTTATCAGCAATAAACATTAAATTGTAATATAATCAAATGCATAAACAGGTGTAAAGGTAAAAAATTAAACAAGTCTGGGGTCGCTAATTTAACAATCGAAAGGCACTAAAGATCGACTATTAATACCATGGGTAAGCTTCTCAATTTTCTCTGGTCAATTAAGTTGTTTAATCGTGAGAGCCAAGTATTTCATGTTCGAGGGCTGACTAGAGGCTATACCTAGAAGACCTTGTAGTTAAGCTACGATAAAAGAAATTGCTCATGAAATCATCACCTGACTTATTTCCTTTTCTTTGACCCCCCAAAGTCTTTTCACAGTGATTCGATTTTGATGTGTGTGCTTATTTTGTATGCCTTGTGTTTTTTGCTTTTCAAGAAAAAGTGCCCACACTGGGAACCTCTAGGGCTCTAGTACCATAGGCGATACATGTGAGTGGAGTACCAAATCAACCTGAGATTTCTCTTCCAGCTTAAGATTTTACATTGTGGCACTTTGTTTGTTTGTTTGTTTTTTTTAGCGTTTTAATTTTGTAACTTTGGGGTCATATAACAATGTTACACCTCCCCAGGTTCATCACACTAGTAAACTCCCTTTATAATACTTAAGCTAAAGGTCAATAGGGACTAAGCCCACTAGAAAGCTCTAGTACATTTCACACAATGCTGCCTAAATCAGATTAAGAACCTAAGAAACCATTAATTATTAGGAAGGCATTCCCCATGGTATTAAGAGAAAATCTCTAACGCCTAACTTGGTCAAACTTGCTTAGTCGGACTGCTTGATTTTTAAACCTAGACAAGTGATTATGCCAAAAAATTACATTGAATTTAACGTTTGATACTAAGCAAATGCGTTTAATATTATGCTACCAATCACAATTAAAGCAGACAAACATGGATGCAAAAAGATAAGGGGCAATGCTAATGGACAAGAAACACCTGTTTGTGTTGATGGTCGTGCTTGATTTGATTTGTGAACGAGAGAAAGATTCCATGAAGGTCCAAATCCTAACAACAGCAACACGTTTCTGTACACACTAGGAAACACAAAGAATACTGCTAGGAGGCACATCAGTGGGAAAAGGAACTTTGCTAATCACTCAACTCTAAAACAGAAACACTCCTATCGTACTAATTCTACGTACCTTCCATCACTTGAGTGATGAGGATCAAAGGTGTTTTATGGCATAGGTTTCTGTTTCAGTGTACCGGATGCGAATGTGTAGGTCTAAGTCGATGTTTTGACTTTTATTGTGCATACAAGTTTGCTAATTGCTCTTGCTCTTTAATTTTTTTTATTTTTTATTTTGTGAGTATAAGGCTTTATATATACATTCCCTAAGATTGGAGATTAGGAGGTCAGGGAGGAAGGTTGAGGGAAGCAAGTGAATGATGGATGTCAGTAAACACTCCCCCCTTCCTTGGGTAGATCATACCTTTTGGAATGATGTCGTCACCTTTTGGAATGATTTCGTCACCTTTTGAAACCAATTGTTCGAATTGGTAATAGGTGAGGATTTTTGCCAGTAGTTTTCTATTACCTTAGGTGCCTCATCGAGTTGCAAGGGTGGTAAGGTACTCTCCCATGATTTTGTTTGCAACCTTGTTGTAGGTGGTGAACTTACAACGGGAGGTGCAAACTCTTTCTTGCTTGTATGGATATGTACAATGGTAGGTGGAGGTTGTGTTGAAGCTTCTATTTTCATATAGGAACTACACGAAGAGCAAGAAGCTTCATTTGATTTCGTTGTTCCTGAGCTAGGTGGAACAAACCGTTCTTTCTTTGGTACCCAAACTAGCTCTGGAGTAGGTGTGTAGCATTCTATGATTTTTTCCTTTCTGCGATCTTCAATTTGTTTTGGAGCCACATGATTGAGCTCACATGGGCCCGGTGACAAGTAAGAGCACAATCTACGTTTTGGCACCCAGATTTGATCATTTCCTTGGTAGTAGCCTTGGGCTTCCAAAAGTCGTTTATGAATCCATCACAACATTTTCTTACTTTTCTTGCAGCGAGTGGTACGTTTCTTACAAGGCTTCTGTTTTTTAGCACTAGCTATGGTCGCTAAGAAAGCTTTAGGGACCCACTTGTATGTTTTCTTTGTTATATTAGGATGAGTTGTGTCAGAATCTATATGCATTGCTTGTAGCATATTTAAGGATACAAGCATTTCATCCCCCTTAGGTGTTACCCAGGTCGTCCCTCTATTTCCCCAAGTGTCTATGGTTGCTGCTAGGTGGACCCAATCAACATTGTCCGACTCAGTCATCCCAGGTAGTACATCCATATAAGGAGAATCTTCCCCAATATCAGTGTCCTCTTTACACGTGTAACAATACTGCAATGGGGCCGAGTGAACTGTGGTGTCAGATCTATGATCAATTATAAACCTGTTTTCTAGAGGATGTGCTCGACCAGTCACAAGATCCACTCGAATAACAGAATCTTGGAATTGCAAGTAGACATGGTTTTCAGACCAGTCATGCACCATTTTTGCTTCCCTCATGAAAGGACGTCCTAAGATCATCTCCGATGCCAATCTGTTTGGAGAAATCCATAACAATGAAGATAATCCTTATTTTATGTCCAAAGACCTTGATCTTGAGATCTTCTAGCATCCCAATAGGTTTAACAATAGACCCATTGGCCATCTTCACTACTATGGTTGTGGTTGCAAAGTGAGGTCCCATAGTTTCCTATCAATTTTTAGTCACAATGCTAACCCCAGTGCCACCATCAAGGATTCCCTTCACAGTTAATCCCTTAGTAGTAAATGGTATGGTCGCATTGGATTCATCACCATCAAAGTATTGTCCCAACTTGTTAACAGGTATTTCTATCACTACAACACTAAATGAAGATATCGGCGCGTCTATATCGATGGCCATGCCTTTCCACGCGTTGCAATGTGCGTCGATATACGCGTGGAAAGGCTTTATTTGCTACGCGTATAGCGACGCCAAAAAAATTGGTCGAAAAAAGCGAAACCCGTGCGTAGGGGCCATTTTCGCCTGCTCGGGTCTTGGCCGAAACCTGTTGCGCAGGTATTATGTCCATCTCCACCCTCCCCAACCCCTCTCTCTTGCTCTCTCTCTCTCTCTCTCTACCTCTACATCGTGTGTGTGTGTGTGTGTGTGTAAGAGAGAGAGAGAGAGAGAGAGAGAGAGAGAGAGAGGTGTGTAGGAAATAGAGAGAGAGAGAGCGATGTGTGTGTGTAGGAAAGAGAGAGAGAGAGAGAGAGAGAGAGAGAGAGAGAGAGAGAGAGAGAGAGAGAGAGAGAGATGTGTGTGTGTGTGTAAGAAAGAGAGAGAGAGAGAGAGAGAGAGAGAGAGAGAGAGAGAGAGAGAGAGAGAGAGAGAAATGTGTGTGTGTGTGTAGGAAAGAGAGAGAGAGAGAGAGAGAGAGAGAGAGAGAGAGAGAGAGAGAGAGAGAGAGAGAGAGAGAGAATTAATGTATGCTTACGAAATTAAAACTAAAGAAAAAAAAATAAAGAGAGAAATGAAATGAAATGTTATATTAACGTCTTCGAAAGGCCAAAGTGACCTATGAGACATGAGACAAGAAAGTTACAATGTGATGGATCTGATACAAAGTCAGAGTAAGAAGATGACAAAATAAAATATTATGGAATCCTAAACATAGGGTGTGGACTAAACGGCTAAACGAGCTAGTTGGGATAGGTAGATCTCCTCCATGGTCAGTACTCTGACCGGACGTTGTGCATGTCGAGCCAAAGTGACCTAGCTAGATCCTCTGATGCAGCCTCTATCGATGTTGCGTAGTCCTCCGCAGTCGTGGGCGTCTAGATCTCCCTAGATCAGCCGCTCGTTCGATCATTAGAGAGATAGGGAAGTAGAGAGCGAGAGAGAGAGAGAGAGAGAGAGAGAGAGAGAGAGAGAGAGAGAGAGAGAGAGAGAGAGAGAGAGAGAGAGAGAGAGAGAGTTATATATATATATAAATATATAGACAGAGAGAGAGAGAGAGATAGGGAAGTGGAGCTCCAGGAGTTATGGCAGAGAAATAGGAAAATAGAGAAATAGAGAGAGATAGGAAAATAGAGAAAGAGAGATAGCGAGAGCGAGATCGAGATCGAGAGAGAAAGAGAGATAGCGAGAGCGAGATCGAGAGAGAAAGAACGAGAGATAGGGTACGTACACAGAGAAGAAACTATGGAACTAAAAGAGGCAAAGGGGTTTTGCCTGCTACATGCATTGCCATGTACACCTAGGAGTGCACGTATGTGTCTACCCATATAGGATTTTACCAATAAAGATGAGATTTTGACCCGGTGGTCCTGATCTCCGTACACCTCTGGACCGAGGTGTACGGAGATTGGGCAAGACTAGAGAATGCGAGGTAGTTTACATTGTGAGGAGTATATATATATATATATATTAAAACAACATTCATAATCATTGTAGATGGCAACGTCATCAACTAACATGGAGGAAAAGATTGCATGCTCGTGCATGCTTTGCAAGTATCAAATCCTGCGCAAGCGTAGGATATGTAATGAGCATGTGCACAAGTACGGAGAGTTTTCTAGAGAAACCATACAGAATCTACGATACGACTCCTACGGAACGGGCATTGATTTCCGTGACATAGCACCTACATCTGAGAGAGAGAGAAAAAAGATTATGCATGAAGGTCCGACCAATATAGAGCCACGGATGGAAGCAGAAAAGGGCTTACAGACAGAAGACGACGGCATGGAGGAGATGCTGGATGCCTTCTTCCAGACAAGTGAGGAGAACGCGAACGAAGCAGCACCAGAAACCGTGCGCCTATCTCCTGAAGACATGTTGAGAAAGTTGGCACGTCAACCAATCTATGAAGGCGCCAAAATATCTGTGCTTCGTACTTGTCTGGCGTTTTTGAATCTTCAGTTAGTGTACGGGTGGTCAGATGCAAGTGTCACTGCTTTGTTTAGGTACGTAATTTACAAAAGAGATTTTCCGATTGCAACGGTGATGTGCTCGGAGAGCTTTAATTTTAATTTAATGTGGCTTAAACAGGTTATTGCGGGAGCAACTTCTCCCGGTTGGCAATGAAATGCCCCCCTCCAGGCCAGACGCAAAGCAACTTCTGACCTCAGTTGGCTTGGACTACAACAAGATTCATGCATGTCCAAATGATTGCATTCTTTTTCACAATGAATTCGTAGATTGTCTGTCGTGTCCTAAGTACAGAGCAATGCGCTACAAACAAGATGCAGTTGGCGAGACAGTGCCAGCTAAAGTGTTGCAGCATTTTCCTATTATTCCTAGGATAAAAAGCATGTTTCGTTGTGGTTCCATTGCAAAGTTGATGCGGTGGCATTCTACGAATAGATCCACTGACGCAACATTTAGGGTGCCCGCTGATTCGAAGGCTTAGAGGCACATTGAAGATACCTGGCCACATTTTAAGAGTGAACCACGCAATTTGCGTTTGGGCATGGCAATGGAAGGAGTCAATCCATTTGGCTTGAGAAGCTCGTCATGGAGCACTTGGCCTGTGTGCCTTGTCAATTACAACCTCCCGCCGTGGCTTGCTATCAAGAAGGGTCATTTGATTTTAAGCTTGATTGTACCTGGTAAGTTCAAAGCCAAAAACATGGATGTTTATCTAGGTCCACTAGTTGACGAGCTCCAGGAGTTATGGCATGGGATCGACATAGCAGATGCGGTTGAACCAGTAGGACAACAGCATGCAAGGATCCATGGACTTCTTATGTGGACTATGCATGATTGGCCAGGATACGGAGAAGCTTCTGGTAATGGTTACTGATTTACAAAATTCTCGCTATTCGCAAGCCCTTTGCCTTGGCCTGATTCATGCTTTGATATATGCAGGACTAACAACTTCGGGATACAATGCATGTCCAATTTGCGGGCAGTCTTTGGATGTGCGCTATTCTCCCTCTCTTCGAAAGACAATTTATCAAGGCCACCACCGTTATCTTCCAGATGGACATCACTTGCGCGAAGGCCAGCTTGGTCGCGTCGAATGTCGTCCTATGCATGAACAAGAGTGGCGTCATCGTGGGAGCAACATGAGGGGCAACCTGTTCTAGGAATGAAACGTTTGTCCATTCTCCATACGTTGCCGTACTGGGGTGATCTACTAATTAACCATTTGCTGGATCCAATGCATATATTCAAGAATGTGGGAGAGCTCCTCTGGAAGACAATCATGGGAATGAAAGACAATCGAGATTCACGATATGATTTGCAGTCGGTGGGAAAGATGCCAGAGCTGTGGCCTTTCACCAATGCAGCTGGTCAAACAAAACTTCCAAGAGCGCCATGGGTATTGCTAAAAAACGAAGAGCGACCAATGAAAAGGGTGATTTCAGAGTTCATGACGCCAACAGGATATATGCGATGTCTCAAGACAGCATTCACCCGTGACGATCAACTGTCAGGGTTGAAATCGCACGACTGGCATAAGTTCTTGCAATTCATTCTTCCAATTGTGATCAAGGCGTGTTTAACATAGGAAGTGCGGACCTACATATACAAGATTTCAGAGCTAGTGCGGTGGATCTCTTCCAAGGAGATACGGGAGGAATCTATTGCAGTCACAAGGGCTAACTCCATTGAGGCAGTTTGCATGATTGAGAAGTATCTACCCACGAGCTGCCTAACTATCCAAATGCACTTGCTCGTCCATGTAGTAGATGAGGTTGCAGTGGCAGGTACAGTCCACAGCCGTTGGATGTTCTTTCTAGAGCGGTTCATGAAAACACTTAAGGGTTTTGTTCGCCAAAAAGCGCGTCCAGAGGGGAGCATGGCAGAAGGATGGCTGGTGCAAGAGTCTCTTGTATTGACGACCAAATTTCTATCCGTTTCTGACCCAGAAATGCCTTGACTGTGGAGCGATGAGGAGGATGCAAGACTGGTGGGAGAGGAGCCGCAAGGGCAAGGGGTGTCGAAGAAAATGAACCTAGCCATGCGAGAAAAGATCATGAAGTTCTGTATACTAAATTCAGCTCCGATGCAAAAATGGCTTGAAAGGTACGAAGAAGAGAAAGAGAGACGCAATCTAGAGCAACAGGATTTCAGGCGAAGTTGAACGACTAGAGGCTTATGGGGTTCAGGACGCCTATGGGTTCTGGACGCCTATGCGAGCAAGTGGTCTTTGTACCAGACCCTCGAGAGCGACAATGGTGGTTTGTGGTTAAGGTTGCTCCAAGAAATAAACAAGTATTTGAAGGGCAAGATCTTCTGGAGGAAAGTTAGTCAGACGACGTCCATACTACTGTGACATTAGATAAGATGGACGAAGGTATGGCAGAGGAAGCTGACAGATATACGAGGGATGACGCAGACGAGCCAGGATTGACACTTGTAGATGAAGATGCAATGGATGAAGACAATCTGCCAGAACGAGTTGGGGCAGAGTTATGTTTGCAATTAGAGATAGACGATGATACGGTGCAAGATCTTATCGATGATGCCTCACTCATCGAGGCCTAGGCCTGTAAGTGTTTGTGTGAAGACTTTGATTTAAAATTAAGCTTAAAGTTAATTTAAACAACTGTGGTCTGGCGCTTTATTTTACTTTCTTTGTGCAGGACTTTAGTATGGCAGACGAGATTCCAGATCCCGCTTCCATGAGTGCAGATGCATTCATGGCTTTGTTACACGGATGACGCCTGCTCAGATGGCAGAGGCTTCTCAGTACTGGGTAGCCAGAGGCACGGGTACTATGCCTCCGGGCTTCACACCCGAGGGTCCGACGCCTAGGGGGGGGACGCCTACGGGGTTCAGGACGCCTATGGGTACGACGCCTTCTTCTCCCATCACGGCCGCTTCGACACCTAGGGGTGGGGCAGAGGCGGGTACGTCCTCATCTCCGTAGCACACGCGCACTCGCCGATCTCAGCGATCGTCAGGTGGAGGTGGTGGTTGCTATGGAGGAGGGTCCACAGATGCTTCGACCCTTCCTTGCTCACGACCCCCGTCTTACCCAGGCACACCTCTCGACGCACCTCTTGGCACACCTCGGACACCTTGGGGGGCACACGATCCTAGTGCCTCCAAGCTCTATACTGTACAGGGAGATGGTTTTGTTGACATGGATAGAGTCGGCACTGAGATGCGACAGTGGATTCGCCAGCTCGTGGAGCTGCAGTTTTCGACCAGCATTCTGACGTCTTGGGATCAGCAAGAAAAGGAAAAAGTCACTTACATAGTGGAGACCATCCTGAGAGAGGACTGGCCTGCTCTAGGTTCTTCCGTTGTTTTGACGCGGTGGATCAAGGGTGTTGCACGGGACACCATCAAACATCGACGAGATGCAGCTCGGAAGGCTTTCAGGACCGGCTCGCCAAAGCCTTCGGGCATCCCACACGAGACGTGGCTGTAGATTAGGGAGGATGAGCGGACAGCGGCCACGCGGTTCAGACAGCAGCGTGAGGCCGCGCAAGTACGACAGATGACTAGGGGGACATCTCATCTTGGCAGCGGAGGCTTCGACACCTTTCGCTATGAGTTTGTGAGTTTCTAATCCAATCTTAACTATGGCGTTTTTTAAAACGCGATGAATCATGTATTCTTATTACTTTGATTTTTGAATAAACGCAGAATCTTGCGATGCATCGAGCTCCATCACGCGAGGAGGAGTCAGATGGATATCGCAGAGGTATCTATGAAGTACTGAATGATCTTGAAGCTTCAGGAGAGCCTGTAGACTGGGAGGCCTTACAGTCTGGCTGATCGCTTGAGGTGAGATGTTAATATGTGTGAGTTGATTTAATTAAGTCAGTATATTGTAAAGAATGAGGATGCAAGAGAGCTACACAAGACAAGCACAAAGCACACAGAGATGGAAAGCTTCTTCTTCTTCTTCACAGAAAAGAGAGTACAAAATGACTTAGTGCTAAAGCTGAAAAGTAGCACATATGTACATGCGATCACTAAGTGTGAACTCGCTAGAAGCGTACTAGGCTGGCATTATAAGTGTAGTCCAGCTATAGAATCACTGGCAGAGATCCTCCGTGTCGGTCACCTAACGCGCCAGTGAGTAAATGCCGTAAGCGGCCAAGACCCGTAGTGGATGCCAGCTCAAGGTGTAGAGCTCGACATCTCAACACTCCCCCTCGAGCTCTGCATGTCGCAGAGTCCAAGCATAGTCCGGAAACGTCGAAGCTTCTCAGCTCTGAGGGCCTTGGTAAAGATATCCGCTATCTTCTCCTCTGTGCTGACGTAGACCAAGTCGATGTCGCCCGCCAACACTCACTCTCGAATGTAGTGGTAATGGACCTCTATGTGTTTGGTCCTAGCATGGAACACTGGGTTCCTAGCCAACTGCATGCTGCTGAGGTTGTCACAATGAATGACAATCTGCTGGTCCACCTGCACTCCCAAGTCCTCAAGTAATGTGCGTAGCCAAGCTACCTCGCACGCCGCAACTGCTGCACCTCTGTACTCGGCCTCTGTGCTCGATAAAGCAACCGTAGGCTGCTTCTTGCTGCTCCAAGTAACAGCAGCACTCCCAAAAGAGAACATGAAGCCACTCGTAGATCTCCTATCAACAATGCTACCTGCCCAATCTGCATCTGTATACCCATACAATGCTAATGGTGCATCTGCTGCATAGAACAATGCGTAGTCAAGAGTACCTTGCACATACCTAAGTGTGCATCGTACTCCATCCAAATGTGGCTTCCTCGGAAGCTGCATGAACTGACTCTCCAAGCCTACTGTGTAGCTCAAGTCTGGCCTCGTGATAGTCAAGTAGATTAGACTACCCACCATCTTCCTGTACATGTTGACATCCTCAACAACATCACCCTTCTCTGCACTCAGCTTTGCATTCACATCCAAGGGAATAGAAATTGGCTTACAATCAGCCATACCATACTTTGACAACATGTCCAAAGCATACTGTCTCTATGATAGCCATACACCCTTTGGAGTCCTGATCACCTCAATGCCAAGAAAGTAGCACAACTCGCCTAAATCTTTCATTTCAAACTCCTGTTTGAGAAGACCCTTCACATGGTCAATCTCCATAGCATTGTCACCAACAATAATAAGGTCATCTACATATATGGTAATGACCACAATCCCCACATCACTCTCACGTACATAGAGTGAATGATCAACATGAGCTCTCCTAAAATTAATACTGACAAGATACTTGGTAATCCTGTCATACCATGCTCTAGAGCCTTGTTTCAAACCATACAAAGCTTTGAGAAGCCTGCATACATAATTTGGGTAACCTGGATCAACATAACCAGGTGGGTGATCCATATACACTTCCTCCTGCAACTCACCATTCAAGAAGGCATTCTTTACATCCATTTGATGCATAATCCATCCTCTAGATGCAGCCACTGCTATGACAGCTCTCACAGTCGTCATCTTTGCCACTGGAGCAAAGGTCTCCTCATAGTCTATGCCATACGTCTGTGCATAACCCTTTGCGACCAGCCTTGCCTTGTGACGCTCAATGTTACCATCAGCCTTATGCTTGGTTTTATACACCCATTTACAGCCAATAGCTTTCTTGCCACTTGGCAATGGCACCAACTCCCATGTGTCGTTTGCTTCCAATGCAGCCATCTCTTCATTCATTGCATCATCCCAATGCACATTTCCAACTGCATCCTCAAAACATGTGGGCTCCACATCCTGTATCACCTTAGCCATGTAGGCTTGGTGATGCGCTAGATACCCATCATAAGTCAATTTCTGAACTGGATTTCTGACTCTATTAGATTTGTGCGGTCCTGGGTCACTCCTTTGCCCTCTAGCATCTTCTTGTACTTTCCTTACACCAGGTGTCCTGACAGCCGGAATTCCAAATTCCTCATCAAGACTTTGTTCAGAACCATCTGAATCCATGTCTACATGTGAAAAACCTGATGATGCATCAGCCATAAAGGGAGGTTCATCAACCTTTTCCTTTCCTTTTCGTGATACATTCCCTGTACCTGTTGGTGCAGTAACCTGCGTACGTAGTCTACCATTCCATGGTTTCTCAATAGAGCCACGAGAAGAGGACTCTTGTGGTCCACTCAAAACCTGTGACTGTGGCCTCACATTTTGTACAACCACATCATCTTTTACATCAGCCCCAATAGTGCCATGTGCATTACTGTACCAGCTGCTCATCTCATCAAAGACTATATCTCTGCTCACTCGTAATTCTCGTGTAGTAGGATTGTAGCACCTGTACCCCTTTTGTTCAAGGAAATATCCCACAAGAATACATTTCTCTGCTTTAGGATCCAATTTCCTACGCAACTCATCTGGTACATGCACGTAAGCTATGCAGCCAAACACTTTCAAGTGTGCCAAATCAGTCTTTGTACCTGTAAACTTTTCCTCAGGTGTTACATCATGCACCGCAGCTGTAGGTGTCCTGTTCATAATGTACACAACTGTATTTACGGCTTCAGCCCAGAAATGATGAGGCATGTTATTCTCATTCATCAATGCACGTGAAACCTCTGCAATGTGCCTGTTTTTCCTTTCTGCGACCCCATTCTGTTGTGGAGTATATCTGCATGTAAACTGCCTGCGTATACCATGCATTCGCAGAAAATCTGAAAAATCATTGGAGAAGTACTCTCCCCCTCCATCTGACCTCAATGTCTTGATTTGCATATCTGTCTCCTTCTCAATCATGACTTTGAAGTCTTGAAAGTGACCAAACACTTCACTTTTGTTACACATGAAGTAGACCCATACTTTCCTTGTATGGTCATCAATGAAAGAGCCATAATACCTGCAACCATGTATACTTGCAGTATCGGTTGGGCCCCAAACATCTGTGTGCACCACCTCAAGTGGATTTTTACATACATTGCACTCATGTGGAAATGAGCCCTTTGACTGTTTTCCAAACTGGCATGCTGCACACACTTAATGCATACCATCCACCTTGAATGTGGGCAAACCTTTTACAATCTGTTTTGATTGCATGCTGCGCAATCTCTGCTCATTGACATGGCCAATGCATTTGTGCCAAATGTCAACATCAGCCACAACACCTGTGCCCTGTGCAAATAATGTAGCTTTTACCTCAGGCATGTCTGCATTCAGCGTAAACATTCTGTCCACACATTTTCCCTCTGTGATCAGCTTACAGCCATTCTGGAAATCTTCTACATAACAGCCATTTGGATTGAAGCGAACCTGCAAACCCTGCTCAACCATTTGTCCAACAGAAACAAGATTCTTTGTAATGTTTGGGACATGAAGTACATCTGCTAAGTACTTTGATTTCCCACTCTTTGTATTTAGAGGTATGTCCCCTACATGAGCAATGGGGTGAGCTGTGTCATCTCCTGTCTGCACATAGCCTGACACATCTGGTTTGCGCATATCTCTAAACCACTCTCCACGAGACGTCATATGATTAGAGGCACCTGAATCCACATACCAAACATCATCTTGGGTGGAATTCTCTGCACTCATTGTATTCATTACATGCTGCATAACAAACATGCGCTCGTTTTTGCTGTCATCTGCATCTCTGCTAGTAGATGCATAGTTGCCATGTTCTCTCTTTCCACTTGCTTTTCCCTTTGGACAGTCACGTGACATGTGACCTCTTTCACCACAAGACCAACATTCTCTGCTATCTGGAGTATGTTGCTGCCTGCTTGATCGTACACCACGACCTCTTTGACTCCCCCTGCCTTGAGACTGGTTTCCCCTGCCACCTGTATTGTTTTGATTTGATTGACCTTCCAGAAATTGGCCCCTGCAACCCCTTGGGCCTCGACCATGACCTCTACCTCTACCTCTTTTGGAGTTAGAATAGAAGGCCTGCTCAGAATTATTTCTGCCATGAGAAGAAGATGTGTCAAGGTTCTTCTCCTCAAGAATAAGCATAGAAATCAAATCTTGGAACACGGGGATGTCGTCTCTTGTATTCATGGAAGACCTGAAATGTACATACTCATCTCCTAGACCATCCAAGCATGCACGGACAATGTCATCGTCTTCCACAAAGACTTTAATAGATCCAAGAGCCTCAATGATACTCTTGATATTCAAGGCATAATCATGGATTGAGAGGTTGTTCCTCTTAACCTGATTTAGCTCCGACTTTAGTTGAAGCTTCCTGACCTTGGTGTTCACCTCGAACACTGTGCCTAAGTTTCTCCATGCAATGGCGGGGGTTTCAGCATCCTGTAGATAGCCCATCATGCCATCTGTGATGCTCATAGAAATCCAATACATCACTTTGCTCTGGCCTTGTTGCCAGTCCCTCAAAGCTTTCCTTTGTTCTGTTGTAGCATTTGCCTCGGGAATCTCTGGTTCCTTTTCATTGTCTCCTTCTACATAGTCCATGCAGGGTAGTTATTTTTCTCAAGATTCTCAGTAACAATCTGACTGAAACCGTCAGACATCTTGAAGCACTAAGACAAAATAGCTGCAATCTGCAAAAACCTGCAAATCTGCTGAACCTGCTATCGTGGTACCTGTAACGCTTTTTACACTCAACGAGTGTCCACAATCAAGCGTACATACAACCACTGTACTTGTATAGTAAATCTCTGTATACTTCACTTTGGAGACCTGTTTAGAAACTTGTGCGAAAAACCCCTAAAATTTTTTTCACTACGCGAGGCGCCTTTGGCATCTGGTCGTGGATTGCGAACGAAGGGATTGTGATGCTCTTGCTCTCTTAGCCTCTCTTGCCTGCACTAGGCTCTGATACCATGTAAAGAATGAGGATGCAAGAGAGCTACACAAGACAAGCACAAAGCACACAGAGATGGAAAGCTTCTTCTTCTTCTTCACAGAAAAGAGAGTACAAAATGACTTAGTGCTAAAGCTGAAAAGTAGCACATATGTACATGCGGTCACTAAGTGTGAACTTGCTAGAAGCGTACTAGGCTGACACTATAAGTGTAGTCCAGCTGTAGAATCACTGGCAGAGATCCTCCGTGTCGGTCACCTAACGTGCCAGTGAGTAAATGCCATAAGCGGCCAAGACCCGTAGTGGATGCTAGCTCAAGGTGTAGAGCTCGACATCTCAACATATATGTGAAGTAATATCAATACTAATTTTGTGAGTTGTCCTATGTGCAGGTTGCGACGCCTAGTCATTAGTGGACCAGATTTCATCTATATGCTTTGTGAGACACAGACACGCTTCTGTGTCTCTTTTTTGTACAAACAGTTAGTGTTCAGACAGTTATTGTTTCCCTTATGGTTATGATTATTGTCATTGTATAGACAGTTATTGTTTCTCTTTTTGGTTATGCTTATGGTTATTGTTAATTTTGTTTATGGTTATGGTTATCTGCATTATGGTTTTGATCAAAGTGGTTATAGCCGGTTATGGTTTTAAGTTATGGTTATGGTTCGTTATGGTTATGCTTTTAAGTTATGGCTATGCTTTTTAGTTGGTACGGTTGTCTTTCATTGGCCTTAAATCTCATGTGAGATCCTACATGGATAGCATGTAGGAGGCGTATACATGATATGGTTTTTTTTGAAAAGTTTATGTAAAAACAAAGGGAACTCTGTCGAAATTTCTACGCGCGGGAGCATGGTTGATATTTTGGTGCTGCTCGCTTTCTTGGGCAGAGGGCAGGAAGTCTGGCTGTGGCTGTGTCCATCTTTTAACTGGGCACAGGCCAGGCTACCTGTCCTCTTTCCAAGATTTTTTTTTTTTGCTATGGTCATCGCTATGCGCGTCGCTATCTGCGTCGCTAATAGCGACTGGTTTCACAGCGACGCGGATAGCAACGTGCATAGCGACGGGCCGCGTCGATATCTGCGTCGATAACACGTCTTTTTGTTGTAGTGTATAACAAGGTTCTCATCTAGGTTAGGTTGTGGATCTAAGTGTTCCTCCTCTATTGGCATCTCCCTAGCTCTAGCCATCTGGGAAAATTGTGGTAGCCCAAACTTCAGTTCTCCATTGAGGAAGGCTTGAAGAGCTGAGACTAGCTCAGGGTCTTTATATAGTTTGGACATGATGGTGGTTCTAACTTTTGAAGACATGAAATCCATCAATTTGGCAATGTTTAACGGCACCTTTTGGGCTTCAGTCCCTTGATGTGGGGAAGATGGGATCTCCATTTCTTCGATAGGATCAAGTAGTCCCTATGTAAACATTCTTTCCATCAAGAAGTGAGTACGCCCACTTTCCCATGAATTTAAGTCACTTTTCTTGGATGACACTAGGTATGGCTAAGGGTCTATGGACTTGGTGAGGTTGTAGTTGCATAGGGAACATGGTGTCTGTAATCTGTATCTGCCTAGGTGCTGGTTCTAGATCCCTTTGGGTATCTTCTACCAAACTCCTTAATTGCTTGACTCGCTCAATCTCCTCTGTAGGGTTTGGATAAGTTCCTATTTTCTTCTCGGATCCTGGCCATTGTGTTTCATGAAGATCTTCCTTGTTGGTTTGTATCTTAGTGGTCGTTTTGATCTCCATGGTTTCTCCTGAATCAGAATCCTCTTCAGCGTCGTTCATATATACAAGGTCGTCACCAATCCCTATGTTGGTCTTTGAACTGGGGTCTGACTTCGCTGCTTTTTGCGATCTCTTCCTTCGTGTTTTCTTCTTTTTCTGAGATTGGGCAATTGATGCCGTGTCTCTTTCCTCAAGAATATAATTTTGTTTTTGGAACATCGATCGTGTGAGTACGTTTACTGGTACCACAGGTGTACTTTGTGATGGCTCCTCGGTAACTTCAATCAACTTTAATGGTGTGATCTTCGGTGCATTTGGATTATTTGGACATTGGGAATCAAATGATCTATTCCACATCGATTACACATGAGTATCGGCATTGTAGACGTGCTCGCTTGATTGGTTTGCATTAGTGTGGCGTTCTTTTGTAGCCTAATAGGACACTCGGCTACACGATGTGGACCTCCACACTCATAGCATTGAAGAGGTGGTCTCTTAGCAGTGTAATTGATATTTTGGCCTCTTGCTGCAAGAGCAGCTACTTGATATACAGGTTTGACTTGTCCCCAATAGTCCTCCATGTAGTATTGTGGACTTTCTTCAAGCACATCCAGCCCATAGGCAATATTAGGATCTATATCTTCCTCACAGCCTTCCAAAAAAGCAATAGATGACTCACAACCCACTTGATTCACAGAAGTGATTCTCGGATGTGGTGGTTGCGATCCTAGCACTGGAGGTGGTAAGGGTGTTGTTTGAACAACATTTTGGGCCCTAGGGACCATGTGTTGTGTTGTTTATTCAAGAGCTGGGGCCGACATCAATGCAGGCACTCGAGGTGTGTCTGTCCATGCTAAGGTTGGTCTATTGGCCATCGCGTGCTTAAATACTATGCAATCCTTAGCTTGATGACCATACCTCCCACATGCATTGCAGTCCCCATTGAATTTTACTCTAAAAGTAGGGCATTCACTGGTGCTATGCGGTCCATAGCATACTAAGCACCATTGTTGCTCCCTTCTTGGATACATATGATTGTTTTGCGGAGCACGATTTTCTCTAAGACTCTCTTGAATAGCCTTGATGAGATCTGCTAAAGTCATCTCAGATATCTTTGGCTCCTTAGCAATAGGCTTTAGTGTCATTGGTTGATGCCGTGATGCTTGCGAGCTAATAGATTTAGGCTCAACAGACACTCTTTCTCCTTGAATCATTAAATTATCCTCCAATTGGATCGCATTGGTGGTGACTGCTTCCCAAGTGGTGATACCTCTAATGACTAGGCCATTGTGGATATCCTCATGTCGTAATCCCCTAATGAATCTATCAAGCAATTGATTATTATTGAAGTGCTCATTTGAATTACAACGAGAATTCAAATGCTTCAGTCGACTAATTAAGTCTCTCACTGACTCTCCTTCCTCTCGTTGGGCTTTCTGGAGCTGAGAGGCTACACCCCAAAGTACTCCCTCTCGTAAGTATTCTTTCAAGAACAGACTCCTAAGAGTAGGGTAAATCGTTTTTTCTTCCACCCTTACGGTTCTATACCAATCCCCTGCCTTCCCACTTAAGGTTAGGCTTAAAGCATTACTCTTATACAGGTCATTGTGTTCTCCTAGAGAATCGCATATTTGTTCAAACACTTCGATATGCTTTCTCACATCCCTGTCTCCACTAAATTTTTGTGTGAGCTTGGCTATTTGTACTGCCTTATTTCTAGGCTCTCTATCAGGCGTGTTACGCATATTCTCAGCAATAGATCGACCAAAAGCTTGAGCAAATGTTGCCAAGTCACCTAAGTGAGAAGGAACCGTGGGTGAAGGCGCTCTAGAGACTACATGTGGAGTAGGTATTGTCATTGGGATTGCCCTTGGGCTCCACGTTGGGTACGATGTTGTGCCATGTGGTGGCCCAAAGTTCATATGTGTGGCCCTATGCATAGCAGACGTCGGGTGTGACATGCTAATGCTAGCCGGTATAGTCCCATGGAAATAAGAACTTGGGTATTGTGGTTGTGGAGCATAGGTTGTTGAAACAATGGGAGGTGTAGGGACTACATGAGTACGAGGACCCTTGGGTGTATACGATTGGTACACACTTGTAGGTACTATTGCAAGCATTGAGCTACCATGTAGTGGTGCTTTACTAACAAATGAGGTCCATGGCGTGTTTCTTGGCATGCCCATCATTGGGGTAGGCATGGTAGATGTGGTGTCATCAGGGGAAAGATGAGCTAGACTTGGAAAGGTAAAGCTATCACTTGTGGGCTCAAATTGCACCGAGACCCCTGGCAAAACAACATATGGAGGATCCATCGGACTTACCGAGGGAGTCTCCATTTGCAATAAGGTTGGTTGTTTAGCCTTTCCTGTATCTAAGAATCTCATGAGACCCGTTGAAGGCATGTTGATCCCCTTGTTCTGTCTCTCTAACTCAATGACCCTATGGATGACCTCACAAACTCTTTGTTATTGATCCTCTACACTAGTAGCACCCATTGTGGATTGTAGGACATCTAACCAACCCACGTGATAGGTGTGAACTGTGTATAGGTCGGTCAGAGTTTTCGTTTGTAGTTCGTACTCCCAGTTATCATTTAAGAACGCTCCATCTAAGATTGAGGTGCTAGGGGTGTCCTTTGAGCTAGATGCAATGTTGCTTTCTAGAGGTTGCCCTTTAGCGGTTCCTAAGTCAGGAGCACTCGATTGCTCTCTTAGCAAGGATATTGACATAGGGGCTTTCGCTTTTAACTCTCTTCGTTGCTCCACCTTGCGTAAGCTCTCGATTTCCTTTTCCCTTGCTGCAAGGATATATCGCTCAACCTCTTGCACTTCGGCAAGGCTTCTACCATCGGGTAATATGACCTCGGAGGGGAATAGCTCTGAAGAGTCAGGAGGTGCAGTGAATGAAGTATTCACGTGCACATTCTCTAAGGGCATAGGGTCTACGTTGGTCATGAATGGAGAATTTACTTCCCCACCCCCCTCATTTACATCATTAGCTCCATGTTCGGAGCGAGTGGCTCTACTAAAGGTTTCCTTCAAGCGGCTAAGCACGCTCGGCCCGGACCGCGGGCCCATGGCATGCATGTTTTGGCTTGAGCTATCGGGATTAGGCATTGGGAAACCCTCCATGATGTCGTAGTCAGAGGAAGAGTCACTAGCCGCTATGTTCGGGTCTTGGTTTGTACTACCTTGGATCCCCGTCGAGGGCCCGGAACCTAAAGTAGGTGGATATTGAGAACTCGCGTAAGTCGAAATTCTCTCTAGTTGCTCCGTCTCTAGCACACGACCACAGCGCGAATGCATGTACCTTTGGCACCCTACAAGCGTCGACGAATAATCTCGAAGGTTAACCGCTTACTTTTTTAGGCGTCCGTTTTCACTCGTTTTTTTTAAAATTATGTTTTTAATGTTTTTTAATGATCGATTTTTTTTTTTATTAAAGTGTGATAGCTTGAAATGAGCATATCACTCAGAGAGTCGCGGTGTGCTTTACAACACAACGTTTGGACACCTGAAGCTCCGTTGGCCCTCAAAAAATCGATTTTTAGCTACGTGTGAAGCTAAAATATGTAATTTTAAAGGGCGATTGAGGCCTGAGCCTGAGCGCGAGCTTGGGCTTGAATTTGGGCTTGGATCTTGAAGATATTCCCGATCCCGGTCCTACCTTTACATTTTTATTTATTTTTATTTTTTTAATTTTTTTAAAGGATACGGTCGCCGCGGCCTGCGCGAGAGCGCACACACACTCTACCTACCCACTTACAACTAATACACCTATTGTTACACACTAACACACTCTAATAGCTCTCACAGATCTACTTCCTACTTACTGTACTTTGCATTACACAGAACTAACAACCTTAATACTAATTCCTTATGACAGAGAAAAAACACAATACCTTTGAAAAATCCATTAACAAAGAAATACACAGTAGCAACACAAACTCCTTCTTCTCAACACACACACCCTCATTCCCTACCCTTCCTACAATTGAAATTGCACCACAAAAGAAGCACAGAGTGCCATTCAAGCTTAGTGTATGGCATTCTCCGACAGTGGCGCCAAAAATATGCGCGTATGTCGCACGTGTCAATGCAATGAACTTGCCGATACACTGTGTGCGAGCCACAAATGGCTCCAAGCACATAACAAGCCTAAACTAGTAAGCTCAAAGATGGCGTTGGTGTGTCCCTCACCGCTCTACGCTTCCTATCGTAGAGGATTCCTTGCCGCGAAGAAGAAGGAGACGCCGCCACGCCGCGCTCAACCGCCTCGTCGCTGTCGTGCCGCCACAATGCTCGATCGCACACGCACACACACACACACACACACACACACACACTCTATCACTCACTCACTCATACACACACACACACACACAAGGAGATGAAGAAGAAGGAGATGGAGGTGGAGCAAGAGCACTCTTCAATTGCACAAATGAGAGAATGAGTGAATTTTAGGTTTAGTATTGGACCGACAAGCCCGGTACCTGACTCTACCAAGTAAATAATACAACGTCCGTTGTAGGTTACATCGTCCGTCGTAGGTGATAGGGTGTCCGTGAGCCGTAAGGGTTAACAAATATCAATACTAGCCACATCATTCTTCAAACTCTTTCTCAAACCTTGAAAAAAATATCCAGCTAACATCTCATTTGTGGGCCTCTCATTTCCCTGTAATCTCTCCACCAAAATTCTGAATTTTTTAGCATAGTCTTCCACCAACATAGTCCTTTGTTTGTTGTCCGTTATTCTCTTTAAGATATCTGTTGGGGTTTTCTCCTTTCTAAACCTTTGTAAGATTTATAATTTTAATGCATCATATGTTGCAAAATGTGCCATGCCATACTGGCTAAACCAACTCATAGCTCTCCCTTCAAAAGTTGTTGCAAATTGCTGCATCTTAATATTATCAGGGTACAAAGCCTGATATCCACTTGCTTGCCACTTGGTCTCAAATTGAGCCAGATGACAATCAGCATCTTCACTTGACTTGCCTCTTAATTTAGCTGCTTTCACCTTAGGGTTAGGAGGTTGTTGAGCCATTGGGATAGACTAGGCTACTATCCTAGGTCTTTGCCTACTAGTAGATGCCTATAGTGGGTCAAATATGAGTCTTCTTCTACTTCTTGTATAACTTGCTGTCAAGAATAAAGGTCCTAGCAATTTCCTCACCTACCTTCCTTCTGCTGCTCCTGAACCTTCCCCTTGCTCATTTTCTACTTGGACTTCAGAGACAGTTGCTTCCCCAGCTCCATTTACAGGTTCTTCATAGTTGAAGGGATCAATGTTGCCTACTTGAGCTTGAGCCGTTATGTAGTAAACTCTTAAACTTGTCTTGGTTTGTCTGACATACATTATACCTCAATGGAACAACATAACCAACTCACCCAATGTAGACACAGAAATGAATCAGACATAGCAGTGAATACATCAGATACAGTAGTGGAACGGGCACAACAGGATCACCAAATGTGTTAGGGTTCTGTAACACATGGATCTAACTTCCACACAAACTTCTAACCAAGATTAGACAAAGCTCCATACTCAGAATTTATAAAAAAAGATAGGTAAACACATTCAGAATCATCACAAAAATGCTATGACAGAACTCATACACTCAAAGGAAAAAAACCATAGTAAAAGCTTCTCTACATATTTCTCAGAACTCGCAACACATACAAATACCAATCAGTGGGGTGGTTATAACTATCCAACCCACAAAATGTTCTTGGAATAACATAATTCCGAGTCAACAAATATCCAATTAAGCATATTTTGACCTACCAAAATCTGACTAAGAAATATTTTGACTGAGTGATAGTCCAACAAAGCATTACTAAGCAATACCCCTTTAACAACTGGCAAAGTCTATAGCCACACGAGCATATGAAACTCTCACTCTTGCAAGAGTGTGTACAAGACTGACAAAACTTGTCAAAGTGAGAGTGAACACTCGATCCCTGTCAAAGTGGGAGTCAAAATTAACCACTAAACCATCAAAGAGAAAAACTGTAGATACGCATAAAACATGGCAAGAATCTGGGAAAAATCCCACAGAGTTGCCCTTGAAAACTAAGTGAAAACTCAAAAAAATCTCATCAAAACCACATGAAGCATTGAAAAACACTCAGTGTCTCTAAATATAGATTTACAAATGGTATACATGCACTACCAAACCCTGGCAAACCGGCTCACCCTTGCATGAGTGGCTGTATGGACGTGCACCTATCCAAAAATGTTGTAAACTCGTGAAGATGGTATCTACGTGCTATACCTAGCTCAAGCTGTATTTGTAAAATGCATACATAGCATTAGACTACACAAAACCGTGCTAAAAACTGCTCTGTGGAATGCCCCCCCCCCGGAGGAGTCCACCATGTAAAAATCGCATATAGCATGTGCGAACAAGAGGTATTTAAATAATCCCTTACCTGTATATTTTTAAGGATTATATGTACCCCTTATTTATGCATTTTTGTAAAAAAAACTAGCCCTTATGTATGAAAGTTTTCACTTTCTGTAAATGTACCTAATTATAAATCCCTTATTTTGTTTGCACGTGCTATCTTACATATTTCCTAGTGGACGCCCCAAGAATGCCCCACACAATCATACTTAGCTTGCAATGCAAAACAACACAAATTATGAGAAAAACCGCCTGGAATCTGGCACACTACCTCATTGGTTAGAAAAACAAGACGATCATAAACTAAGTGCAAAGCACAATCAACGAACTGTGTGTGGTCGAAATTGCCGTCTGAGAGCCACGCTCATGGGAGAAACTACTTCAGAATGGTCCATCGGAGCTGCTATGGATCGGTGTGTGCTGACAAAGAGAAAACTAGGGAATAGTGGAAGCTGAAATGTCATTGGGGGGGGGGGGTCACCAAGGAGACATTACGGAGCCAAGCCGCTCCGAATGTGGGCTAGAGGAGAGCTAGTGCGGCTCTCACTCATTTGTCTCCTACCAAGTTGAAGCCGAAATGCCAAGGATGCTAGGGGAATTGTCGGAGCCAAATATCTCTGGATGAGCACGTGGGAGGGTAGTTGATGGTGAAAGGCTAGGTTGAAGGAGAGCCTGATTGCTCTCGCTCAAGGCTGGAAAGATGCCACCTTCCACCGCAAACGGAAGTGCCAATGCCGTAGGTGCCAAAATCGGTGTCAAAACCAATGCGCCAAACCAATGCCAATCGCTAATGCTTGAAATCGATATCGTATGCATGCCGGAGGAGATCCTATGCGCTCTCTCTCCCTCCCTCGCTCTATGCCAAAGCCATGAGGGTGACGAGCTTATGTTGGGTGATGCTCGGGCTTATTTGCTTGCAGATGCTTCTTGTGTGCGTGCACATCTACACACCGAGCATTACTTTCTTCCTCTCAAAACAATTTTTCTCTTTCGCTCAAATCGCCTATGAGCCGAGAATTGTGTGTTTGTGTGTGAACACACGCTTAGATGAAAAAGTTTTTTTTTTTTTTTTTGTGTGGTATGAGCGCTATTTAAACTGTACCATGTGTGTGTGTGAGAGAGAGAGAGATAGAGAGAGAGAGAGCGAGAGCAACACACACACTCACTCCCTTGCCTCAGTGTTGGCGAAGACCAAGCTTTAATGCAAGCTTTTGCCTGCTCACGAGTTGTTGATCTACTTCTGCTTGCTTGATTGCTTTGAAACTTCAAGAACTTCAAACTAATTGTGTGTGCTCCCCAACGCTAGCTTGTTTTTGTGCTTGGTACCCGATTGGTTGCAATTGCTCGGATTCTGG
This sequence comes from Adiantum capillus-veneris, assembly GCF_014529385.1. Classification (NCBI taxonomy): domain Eukaryota; kingdom Viridiplantae; phylum Streptophyta; class Polypodiopsida; order Polypodiales; family Pteridaceae; genus Adiantum; species Adiantum capillus-veneris. The sequence goes on from NC_140933.1 coordinate 18,386,679, forward strand.
ACTCCTCAATTCTCCCCCAATTTTATCGATTTTCCTTCGATCTGGCCTCAAGCTGCTCAGAGCCCAATTTTGGCGCGCGTGTGTACACACACACACACACACACACACACACACACACACACACACACTCTTCCTACCGAATTCAGCTTCCATTCCTTCTCTCTCTATCGAAACCTTTATCTGTTGCCCTACACATCCTGCTTGCTTTCAAGCTTGCTCACTGTTGATTCATCGAGCTGCTCTCTAAGCTCAAAATCTCTGCTCTCTACAGAGATCCCCAATTCTCCAAGCCCAAGAGGGGATGCGCACGCTGGGAGTCCGAGATCCGAGATCTCACCTCGATCCTTGTCATCGGGTCCTCATCGAGACGTACTGATCCAACACCTCCATGTCAGATCTGCTACCGCCAAACAAATGTTTGAGCTCCAAGCTCCACCATAGCCGACGAGCTCCGTCGCTCCCGTGAAGATCAATGGGAAGCCGTCACACGCATGCGTAATCATCGTCGTGACTGTGATACTAGTTGAAGAGTGTCGTGCAGTGAAAAATGCATGCAGTGTGGTGTGTGGGAAGGGGAAGAAGGAGAAAAAATGCAAGGTGTGTGGGTGGAGTTAACCTCTCAAATGAGGAGCCCCTTATTCTTGGTATATGTACAAGAATAAGGTGATTGTAAGCGGGCAAGCGCCCATAGCCTAGGCGGTTGGGCAAGGCATAGAGACCTTTACCCCAACAATCTCTCACTTTGACAATGATTGAGTGTTCACTCTCACTTTGACAGGTTTTGTCAGTCTTGTACACACTCTCGCAGGAGTGAGAGTTGCATATGCTCATGTGGCTACAGACTTTGTCAGTCTCACAGGTATTTTTTGCAGGTACACATCCATACACCCACTCGTTCAGGAGTGAACCACTTTGCCAGGGTTTTGATGGCAAGGCATGGATACCATTTGTGGATCTGTTTACTGAGACTCTGAGTGTTTGTCTATGCTTCATGTGGTTTTTGTGAGTTTTTGTTTGAGTTTTCACTCAATTTTTAAGAGACACTCTGTCGGATTTTTCCCAGATTCTTGCCATATTTTATGCATATTTGTAGTTTTTCTCTTTGACTTTGACAGTGATCGAGGTTGGGAAGCAGGGGTGCCGGGGAATGTCTGTTAGAGAAAATCCGCTCTGGAATGGTCGAGGGAAGAAAGCCAATGGCGAGGCTATGCAAGGTGTGTGGGTGGAGTCAACCTCTCAAATGAGGAGCTCCTTATTCTTGGTATATGTACAAGAATAAGGTGATGGTAAGTGGATATGCGCCCATAGCCTGGGCAGCCGGGTAAGGCACAGAGGCCTTTACCCCAACACCACAAGCCTTGCTTGTGCCTTCAATACTTAAAATTGAAGCCTTGCTTTACATAAGTTTGTCCAAAGAATAAACAGGATGGAACCAATATGGTCATAACCAACGGATGTTCGTTCCAACTATAGAATATGCTTTATAAACCATTCATAGCCCAACTATTACAAGTTTAAGATGTGCTTGCTTATGTAGAGATGCTGCAATAATTGTGTATCAATTTTCGCATCAATTCAGGAACATCTTAATGGGTTGATAGCCTTCCTGTAACTTAACAAATGCCATGCTTGTTTGAAATGATGTGCAAACATGTTGTATATGCACAAGTCATATGCACGTGCAATTCTAGATGAACGATCACCATACTTGCCAATCCATGCGGAGAAAGAAAATTGACTAAGTCCAATAATACCCATGCTATAATGACAATCAATCCATGCTTGATAAATTCCAACAAAGCTCTTGGGCGAAAATGAGTGCACAAATTGAAATTCACAAACCCAAACAAAAATGCAAATGATTGCATAACCAATACAAAATTGAAGCGGAAACTTAAAATGAGTACCTAGAATCTTGTTGGATGTACTATTATGTCGTGCAATACGCCGAAGAATCCTCAACAGATACCCACTTTCATTAGGAATCCTCAACAGATACCCACTTTCATTAGAAATCCTTGATTGTTCTATCCCATGGATTGCCGTGCATGCAGATGGGGAGAATTTTCCACGATTGTGTCTTATACGATCTTCAGGTCCATTCCCAAAGCTATGCATGCTTTGCAAACTTATAACCATCTTTGGAGAATATAAGTTATACAAGATGTCCTTTGTTTGTCATCTCATGAATATTCAAATATGGATGTATTCATCATGTTGCCTTGCATGCGATGTACTTTTGCCAATACTTTGATCATCAGAAACTGCCAAGTGTTGCCTGACACGCCCATGCATTATGCCTTGCATGGATGGTTTTGTTGTTACTTGTGTTCCATCCATGGCCTCCAACCTCGACCCCTTTAGGGAGCAACCCCTTGGGTGGCCCCTTTGGCACACCCTTGGGAGCCCTTGTGGTGAGTGTTGGGAACTATGGCTATGGAGGATGCAGGCGGTGGGGAGCCATGGCGTGGAGGAGATGCAGTAGAGAGAGAGAGAGAGAGAGAGAGAGAGAGAGAGAGAGAGAGAGAGAGAGAGAGAGAGAGAGAGAGAAGAACAAAACAACACGCTACGATTGATAATCATTTGTGTATAAACACAAATGATTTGCATGCCCTTGTGGTGAGTGTTGGGAACTATGGCTATGGAGGATGCAGGCGGTGGGGAGCCATGGCGTGGAGGAGATGCAGGAGAGAGAGAGAGAGAGAGAGAGAGAGAGAGAGAGAGAGAGAGAGAGAGAGAGAGAGAGAGAGAGAGAGAGAGAGAGAGAGAGAGAGCAAGAAGAACAAAACAACACACTACGATTGATAATCATTTGTGTATAAACACCTTACATTATAAATAGCAAAACTTTGCCATTCATAACTTGATTTGCAACTAAAGTTATTTGCATGCCACAAAGCCATATTGCCATGGGCATGACACACGAGCTGAACCCGGGCTTGAATACACAACAACCCCCCCCTCAAGCCCAAACCACTGACAATGGACTCGAGATAGACAGACAATGGTAGAGTTCATTCACCTGAAACCATGAGTAGAAGCCCCCCCCCTTGACAATAACATAGGTGTGTGTGTGTGTACTTCCCTCAAACAACCGTCAGAGTGAGACATACAAGAACCCGACCAAACAACAAAGGGGTGGTCTTACCACTTTTTATGTGGCAATGTCTATAACCCGTACACATTTTGACGTGATGACAACTGGCAAGCATGACAATAACTGACAACAAGGCTTTGACTAAAAAGAGTATGATTGTTTTGACAATAGACTAAAGCTAAAAAATCCTATGACACTTAACTGGCAAAAGTAGTTTGTGAAACCGGTACCGCAATCTTGAAGTAGTACTTTATGTATGGCATATGTTGATGTATTGAGTGCTTGAGACAAAATCATTAAAAATAAAATCACCATTGAAGCTTTGATTTTTGGAGTCGCCCTCATGCTTTTCTTCGGCATCAATAGCCAAAACTGAGTTGATAATGTAAAATTGGCCACTGCTGCCAAACTTGTCAAATTTGAATGGCATATTTGAATTTGTTTAGTTATTGAATCGTCAATCTTCAAGATTAACTACCTCTATACTTGCATTTTAAATGCTTGTCTGAAATACAAATGCCACCCACACTAGCAAACTTAGTCTCATATGCTATACAATCGAGACTGCAAACTCTGATCGATATGCCGGACTGCGGGGTGTGAATGACCTCTTGATTAGAGGCCTATTACCAAAGAAGGTGGCCACTTTAAACAAGTGGGAACACACAACAAAAAACAAAAATCCTTCTCTGTAGTAGCTGCAGACCAGCACGATGGTGAATTGATGAAGCAGGAGCTTGTAGAGGCCAAACTGGCAGGGGCTCAAGAGACGAAATCTTACCAGCAAGCCAGGGCAACCCTTCTCATGCAAAGATTATGCGAGTTTGTGCAGGTCAGCGTGTTGCTTCCTCCCGCTGTAAGGGACTACTCCCGCGAGCCGAGTTGAGCCAAGACCGACGCCAGGATCTGATACCAAGTGTTGGGAACTGTGGCTATGGAGGATGCATGCGGTGGGGATCCATGGCGTGGAGGAGATGCAACAGAACGAGAGAGAGAGAGAGAGAGAGAGAGAGAGAGAGAGAGAGAGAGAGAGAGAGAGAGAGAGAGAGAGAGAGAGAGAGAGAGAGAGAGCAAGAAGAACAAAACAACACGCTATGATTGATAATCATTTGTATATAAACACCTTACATTATAAATAGCAAAACTTTGCCATGCATAACTTGACTTGCAACTAAAGTTATATGCATGCCACAAAGCCATATTCCCATGGGCATGACACACGAGCTGAACCCGGGCTTGAATACCCAGCAGTGAGATGGGGCTCTTGGGTGACCCCGTGGGCACTCTAGGGTGCTCAACTTTTATTTTTTTAAAAAGTTAACCCTGGCAGTGATGGCAGGCCATTTGCTGTAGAATAACGCTAGGAAGAAAGGGAGAACCAACACGCCGTGTCGCTCCTTTGGCCACACCATAGGGTCAAGATTGTCTTCCCTTGGCACCGCAAACCCAATGAGCCCACCCTCATAGTGTTTCAACCAGGTCAAATTTTGGCTCTCTCCTCGCCTAAGCAGTCTTGCACGTGGCCATCCTGTGCTCCACGGCTTGCATGAGCATGCAAGGCATGGAAGAACTAGAATGACCATGCCCTATTATTTCCCAAAAAAACGGAGGCTACGATATCAATGTAAGACCCAAGAGACTGGCTTGAGAGATCCACCTCCCTACCACCCTATTTATAGGCTCTATGGCTATTAGCCCTAGCCTAGTATGGATCCCTAGTCCACATCTAAGCCGCTAGGCCTTTGGCCTAGGTCCATGACCCCTTGGGTTGCCCTGGGCATGACACTTGGGACTTAGTACCTCTAAAAGAGGGCATGGAATTTCTTCCTTACAAATGGGTCTACAAAATGAAGACCGGTTCCATTGATGATAAGCCAAAGTACAAGTCTAGACTGGTTTCCAAGGGTTTTAAGTAGCAAAAGGATGTTGGTTTTGATGAAATATTTTCACGAGTGGTGAAGATGACCACTCTTCACTTAGCGCTTGCATTGGTAGCCGTTGAGGGTATGGAACTTGTTCAAATGAATGTCAAAATGTAATTCTTACATGGGGATCTTCATGAAGACATTTATATGCAACAACCAATTATTGAAGGCAAGGAAAATACGGTTTGCAAACTTAGAAAGGCTCTGTATGGGACAAAACAAGAATCTCGTCAATGGTATCATAAGTCTGATGCTTCTATGAGGTCTCAAGATTTTAGGAGTGGTGAAGATCATTGCCTCTACACTAAAAAGGCTATTGATGGCAGCCTTTTAATGTTGATCTTGTATGTAAATAACATGCTTATCAATCAAAAAAAGTACCAGTGAGATAGATGCATTGGAATGAAAGTTACACAAGAACTTTGATATGAAGGATTTAGGAAAAGATAATCACTTTCTTGGTATGCAGGTTGTCAGAGATAGGAGCAAGAAAATGCTTTACTTATCTCAGACTTAGTACAATTCCAAGGTACTTCAACATTTTAATATGGAGAGGGGGAAGGTATCCAATTTCCCAATAGCTCCAAATGTAAAACTTAGTCAAATTCATTGTCCCAAATCAGAGGAGGAAAATACTAAAATGGCCAAGGTTTCTTATGCATCTACTGATGTTAGCTTGATGTATGGCATGATCGCAGTGGGAGTAGTTAGTAAATACATGTCCAATCTTGGTAAGAAGCATTGCGAGGTAGTGAAAAGAGTGATGAGATGTTTGAGTTGTAGAAAGGATAAATGCTTATGATTTGAAAGGATACACAGATGCTAATTAGGCAGGGAATGTGGACAATAGAAGGTCCACTAGTGACTATGTTTTCACATTTTCTGGGGGTGCAATATCATGGAGATCTCATTTGCAAGATTGCACCACTAAATCAACCAGTGAGATATGTAGACACCTTTGAAGGAAATTATTTGGCTTACTCGTCTATGGGGAGATTCAGGTGTTAATTTTGAGATTCCAATATTGCATTGTGATAGTGAAACTATTATTCAACTAGCAGAAAATTCTATGTTTGTTGCAAAGACAAAGCACATTGAGATCAAGTATCATTTCATTCAAGAAATACAAGTGCATCATTTGAGTACAAGTACATCTGGCTTGTCAAGGTGCACACACATGACAACCCTGCTGACCTTCTCACAAAGGGTTTCCCGCTTGAGCATTTTGAATTCTATCATGACTTGATGGGTATTGGGTAGAACCATCATATTCTACTTACCCCTTTCTCCGCTTATCGGCACATTGGCATTTAAGTGGGAGGTTGTTGGGGATAAAGGCCATTAGGCCCATACCATAACAGAATAATAGCTACTAACCCTAATCTCATTCTTTCTTACTGATAATTAATATAGAACAATAAGGAGCTCACACATAGAGTGAGAAGAAGCCACACCTAAACCTTTCTCTCTCAACCTCGTCTCTCAAAACCCTAATCTCTTAGACCTTGCATCCCTTCTGAATTGCACAGTCATCAACATGAATCTACCACTTGCAAACTGTAACTAGCTCACTCTATATCTACATATGTGTACATAGAAAAAAACACACAAAAAATGTGCTGAAAAACTCTTTGAAGTGACCCATATAGTCATATATGAGCACAATACCTGTGCCGCATAATCTACACTAAAAATAATGCAACCGGTGAGAAAAATATTGAAATATGAAACGCTATCTTATTGGTCAAAAAGTACGTCGACCAGAAAGCAAAGACATATGACAATCACCACCTAGTAGTGGTAAAAAGAGTGACTTTGACCACTACTAGGTGACTTTGACCTAGTAGGCGACTTTGACCACCTAGTAGTGGTCAAAGTCGCCATCCAAGAGACAATGCCGCTATGTTGGAGCCACTATGGGTCTTAATTGTGTGACCAAAGGAGGAAACCAAAGCTGCTCCAGATGTGGGCTAGAGGAGAGTAGATGTCACGCTCTCTCGATCTGTCTCTTGCTAAGCAAAGGCCAGCATGCCAAAGAGAGTCCATCGGAGCAAAAAATCTCCAGAATGAGATGGAAAAGCTATGTCAGAGGAAGGTAGCCAATGTCAAGGCTACACTGGAGAAGAGCCAAACCGCTCTCTCTCACTCTCGCTATGCCAAATCTAGGAAGAATTCTCAATCAGGATGTCCTAGCCCTCCGATGTCGAGAGTTAATGTTGGGATCCATAAAAGTCAATGCCAAATTCAAAAGACTGAAATCCACTGCGGATGTCCCAATCCAAACGTTGGACTTGTCGATGCTCAAAGATGCCGAAGGAGAGCTGATGTGCTCTCTCTCCATCCCTTGCTCAGATCTGCTATAATCAAACTTGATCTTCTTAGCCTTGCCCTTATTGGGGATATCTTGCAATCAATGTGTTCCATGAGACAATGTCTCAAATAAGCACATCATGTGCTTCTGCTACCCTTTTGCCGATGCTTCATCTTCAACCTTTATACTTTCTTGCAGTCCCCCTCCTAGCATGACATGCACCATGCGGCTAACTCATCGAGATACCCTTGCTTTCAAATCATTGAGAGGTGACACATGGCAAGGCCACATAACTTTTTGAGTTTCCAAAAGGACTTGCCATTTAACTCGGCAAGTTGAGTGTCCATTCCACGTTTGCAGTCCCCCCCTAGCATGACATGCGCCATGCGGCTAACTCATCGAGATACCGTTGCTTTTGAAACATTGGGAGGTGAGACATGGCAAGGTCACGTAGCTCGCCGACTTACCAAAAGGACTTGCCATGTAACTCAACGAGTTGAGTGGCCACTCCACGTTGGCAGAAAAGAAATTCCCCATCTCTGCCAGGATGGAAAATCCATGTAACTTGCCAAGTTATGTGGTGAGCCATGGCTATGTTTCATGGCCACGTAACTTGTTGAGTTACGCTTGTGGCAAGCGTGGCAAGTTGATGATGGCCAACATGGTGATATAATCAGCAGGTCCACGTAACTCAAGAAGTTACATGGAAAACACTCTTGCCATGTAACCCTTGTTGAGTTACGTGGAAAATGTCAGCCACATAACTCAGCGAGTTATGTGGCTTAATCCATTGGAAAGGGGAAAAGGGAAACACACCCAACACCCAAACAATCTGCCTCTCTATAGCCCAGGATAATCACTACACCCCAATCCACTAGAGTTCACATTCAAAACTCACACAATTGACAGCATGCCACAACAATTTTTTCATGTTTACAATTGTGCCACAACACACACCGTTCTCTCTTTCTCTCGCACACACACAAAGGCCTGGGGAGGCACACACATCTCATAAATCCAGCACCTGATGGTTTGAATAGAGCAAATATGGGAAGGGGGAAGAAATGGCAATAAATTTGATATGGTTTGCTTCGATTGTGCAAAAATCACCATCTACAAGCACCATGTAACTCTGCTATCATAGACTTCGTCCTCGACAGAACATCGACGAGCAACAAAAAAAACTTTGGACAACCTCTGGCTTCACTGTTGTATGGATCTCCTTGCTGAGAGTAGCAAGAAAAACCCTTTAATGGCACAACACGGTCCAAAATCTCCTCCTTTGAGCTTCAAAAGATTCCCTTCAAGCTCCTCTTTGAGCTTTGAGGACTCTCCCTCAAGAGCTCCCTTCTTAAGCTCTCCAAAATCTCCCCCAACACTCCAGAAATTGGGCCCCCATAGGGCATGTACCACTTGCTAATTTAGTTAAACCCTTGTGCTATTTTTGGCCCATCTTTTTGCATGAGAATCTGTGCTCTATCTTGGCACTTCTTGAGACCCAAGGCATTGCATGAACCACCTCTTCTTAAGCCTTCAAGCCTCACAATCATGGCGCTGTGACTGTGGGCATCTCCCCATGCTAAAAAGGTTGAGGGCTGTTTTAGGCGAGCGAGCACCCGCCCTCATGACTTGCCACATGAGCAGCCGTTGGCATCGCCGTCGACGGCAATGAAAAACCCCAAAAACAACCATGTCCTCGACCTCGGCACACGTAGAGCCATCAACTGACAACTTCATCCTGCAATATCTCCCTGATTTAGACTTTGATTGTTGTGCTGTCACTTCCTATGGCCTTCATACACCTTATACTTTGCATGCAAACCCTGGAAAGGCTTAGAAAACCTCAGATGGCACATCGATTGAGGCAACGAGACCGACACAGAATTGGTCCCCCGATAAATCTTCATTTGGCAATAACTTGGCATCCAAGACTCCAATCATGAATTCAAAAAGACCGACATGCTCCACATGATGAACACTTCACATCCATATGCTACAACCAGCTCTAAACACCTTGCATCACCTGCCCTGCCCATCTCAGATCTGCAATACACTCCAGCTTTGACTAGCCATATCTTGCGCGCCGTGGCACCGGTTGACGAGCCGTCTAGACCAGTTGACTTAGCACTTCAAGCAATACCTTTTTGAGCAAAAAATCAGCCCTTCGGACTTCCTTCACCTGTAACCCCATCTAGATCACTCTAAAACCCTTTTGGTCTAAAAAACCACATAAAGTATACATCACAGCTGTCACTTGCCTGCCCAAATTCTTTCCATCTGCTCTAGCCCTTTGCCATGCACCTGTAAGCATACACATCAGTGCCTGTGCCTTTTGCTAGGGTTGACACACTTTGGTTGCACCATCGTCACATAATTCAATAAGTTACGTGGTGAACAATCACGTACATTTAGATGATCATACATCCAAGTTTGGAAAAATTAGTTTTTTTAATTTTTAAGTCCTAATTTTTGACCAGTTTCAACGGCTCGTAGCTCCTAATCAACCTCAAATCTATTCGGGCTTATCTCACATAAATTTTTTTGCCTTGTCGTGCTCTTCAATAGTGGTGTGACGCAAAAAAGTCACATCCTACTTGGATTCTTCAAAAACTAACCTGGCAAGTTGGCAATTTTTACAAGAACGGTGTAAAATAGAATTTTCTCTCTCTTTTTTTTAAGTCTATGAGTTGAAATGAGCATGAAAACAATGAAATCTAAAAATACTCAAAGAACTAATATCTTTATCTTTCCTTGTGTTTAGGACTATGTTTTCTACATACAAAACTTTTTCAAAATCTGACCTTAATACCCTCAAAAAGGCCCCCCAAAGTCTGCCGCGAGTCAAAATTTGAAACTAAAAGGAAATTATCAGAATGAACTAGACTACACACAAACAGTTTGAAACTAAACGAAAACAATTAGAATGAAAGTGCAGACAAACTTTAAAGTGACCAAACTTTGCTTCAAACAATTGCTAAAACTTTGAGAAATAAGTCCTTTTACACATGAAGTCGACTCGAGTCATTGAGAGAGAGAGAGAGAGAGAGAGAGAGAGAGAGAGAGATGTAGAGAGAATGTGGTGCACATGACCAAGGACCATATCAAAGTTTGATGGCCATAGGTTACCATCTTGTCAATCTGGAACTATGAAAACACCAATTTTTTTCCATAGGTTCTTAGCGAGCCCTATGGCCAAAAATTGACGTTTACACAGTCCCAGACTGACAAGACCGTAATCTATGACCATCAAAATTTGCAGGGGTGGGTGATGCGCCCTACTCCCTACCCTTGCAAAGTTTATGGCCATTGCTTACCATCTCTCTGATTTGTAACTACACAAACACCAATTTTTTGCCAGAGGGACCTCAACAAACCTTATGGAAAAAATTTTGCGATTGTGCAATCCCATAACAACAAGAAGGTAACCAAAGCCCACAAACTTTGTAGGGGTGAATAATGCACCATACTCCCCACCCTGCAAAGTTTCATGGACAACGGTTACCATCTTACCGATTTGGGATTGCGCAATCGCCATTTTCTTGCCATAGGGATCGCTTAGGGTCCTTGGAAAAAAATTGGTGCAGTCTCAGACCAACGAGACGGTAAGCAATGACCATGAAAATTTAGAGGGGTGGGGAGCAGGATGTATTACTTGCCCCCACAAAGTTTCATGGGCATTGGTTACCATCTCATCGGTATGGAGCTACACATCGTGCATTTCTTACCACAAGGCTTGCTTAGGACCCTATGGCAAAAAAATGGTGTTTGCGCAATCCCACACTGGCGATACGATAAGCGATGGCCATGAAACTTTGCAGGGGTGGGGAATAGGGTGGGAATATGAGGATGTAATGTAATGGATTTTAGACACTGCCCCAAACCCAGAGTTTTGGAGGTAAGACCTACCCCTTTTGCATCAGATTCCATATTTATGAGCCCCATCTAGTTACCCAATGTAGCCCATGTTAAATTCCTTGATTGGAATCCATGATCATTCGTGTAAGCTTTAGCTTACATAGACATCTATTGGGGTATGCCGTTCCAACTCCTAAAACCAAGCATACCACTCATGCACCATTATGTGCATGTATGCATCCCACTACATAGATTTCCCTAATCATATGCTTCTTTATAGTCACATGGTATTTGACCCTTTTCCCACATGTGATCAACATCACTTTCTAGCATTGATTTCCACCTTTCACTCAGAGCCTAAATAAGGCCATAATGTTTAGCTTGTAATTTTCTCTTTCATCCTATTCAATCAAGAAAATCTATTTTCATTGAGTGCACTCTCTCTAATTAGTTTGCTCCTAATTATTATGAAACTCTCAGTACGATGAATGCCTCATTGGTCTATCTACCATAGGCATTATAGATAGGGTGCATTCTCCCCTGGTGTATGTTTTCACGGCCATCGGTTACTATCTTGTCGATATGAAGCTCCACAAGTACCAGTTTCTTAACATAGGGCTTGTTGAGGGCCTTATGGAAAAAAATTAACTTTTAGACAGTCCCAGACTAACGAGACAATAAGCGATGGCCATGATACTTTGCAAGGCTAGGGAGTAGGGTGCATTACCTACCCTTGAAAATTTTAATGGACATCAACTAATGTTTTGCTGGTCACAAAAAAATTGGATTTTGCACAGCCCCAGACCAACGAGATGGTAAGCGATGGCCATGAAACTTTGTAGGGACAAGAAGTACAATGCATTACCTACCCTTGAAAAGTTTCATGGCCATAAGTTACCATCTTATCGGTCTAAGTCTACACAAAACATCAATTTCTTACCACAAGGCTCGTTGAGGGCCCTATGGAAAAAAATGGCGTTTTCACAATCCTAGACCTGCAAGACGGTAAGCGATGGCCATGAAACTTTGCAAAAGCAGGTGGTAGGATGCATTACCCATTGTGAAAAAGTTTCATAACCATCTCTTACCATCTCATTGATATGGAGCTACAAGGCTCACTGAGAGCCCTATGGCCGTGTTTTCACAATCCCAGACTGACAATACAATAAGCCATGACCATGAAACTTTGTAGGGGCAAGGACTAGGATACATTCTCTACCCATGTAGACTTTCATGGCCATAGGTTATCCTCTTGTTGGTACGGAGCTACAAAATGGCCAATTCTTACCATAGGACTCACCGAGTGTGCTATGGCAAAAAAACAGTGTTTAGACAGTCCCAGACTGGCAAGACCATAAGCAATGGCCATGATACTTTTCTTGAGCAAGAAGTAGGGTGCATTACCTACCCTTGCAAAGTTTTATTCCATCACTTACCGTCTCGTGGGTCTAGGGCTGTGCAAAATCCATTTTTTTTCCCATAGGGCTTGTTGAGGGCTCTATGAAAAAAAAATGGCATTTGTCAACAAGCCTTGTGGAAAAAAAATTGGATTTTGCACAGCCCTAGGCGGATGATGCGGTAAGTGACGACTATGAAACTTTGTAGGGGTGGTAAGTACAATGCATTACCTACCCCTGCAAAGTTTCATGGTCATAGTTTACCGGCTCATTGATCTGGGGCTACAAAAACATCAATTTCTTATCACAAGAAGGCTTGCTGAGGGTCCTATTATAAAAAACAATGGCCTTTGCACAATTCTAGACCTGCAAGACAATAAGAGATGGCCATGAAAATTTGTAAGGGTAGGTGGTAGGGTGCATTATCCATCCCTAAAAATTTTCATAACCATCTATTAACATCTCGTTGATATGAAGCTACACAATCACCAATTTCTTACCACAAGGCTTGTTGAGGGCCCTATGGAAAACATTGGTGTTTGCGCAATCTCAGACAAACGAGACGATATCGAGCTCCATGACAATTTGTAGGGGCAAGGAGTAGGGTGTATTACCTACCCATGCAAAGTTTCATGGCCATTGGTTACCATCTCATCGGTATGGGGCTACACAATTGCCAATTTCTTACCACAATGCTTGCTTAGGCTCCGAGGGAAAAAATTGGTGTTTGTGAAATCCCAGATGAACAACTTGATAAGAGATGGCCCTGAAACTTTTTTGGGGCAAGGACTTGGGTGCATTATCTATCCGTGCAGAGTTTCAAAGCCATCAATTATGGTCTCATTGGTATGGAGCTACACAATTGCCAATTTCTTACTACAGGGCTCGTTGAGGGCCCTATGACAAAAAATTAACATATAAATAGGTGTAGTACATGCCCCAATAAAGTTTCATGGCCATCGGTTAGGGTCTCACTATTCAAGGGCTTCACAAACACCAATTTGTTTTTGCCATAGGGTCCTCAATGAGCTTTGTGGAAAAAAATTGGCTTTTCCATAGTCCTATACTGACGTGATGATAAGCGATGTCCATGAAACTTTGCGAGGGTAGGGGATAGGATGATTACCAACACTTGCAAATTTTCATGGTCATAGGCCACCATCTTGTTAGTACGGGAGTGCACAAATGCTTATTTTTTTGCCATAGGACCCTCAACAAGCCTTATGTCAAAAAATTGGCGATTGTGCAGTCCCATACCAACAAGACAATAATCGAAGGCCATGAAATTTTGCATGGGTGTGTAATACATCCTACTCCCTACCCTTGAAAAGTTTCATGGCCATTGCTTACTGTCTCGCCTCTATGGGATCGCAATAAAAACGCTAAACTTTTGTTATAGGGATTGTAAGAAATTTGCAATTGTGCAGCTCCATAATGACGAGAGGATAAACGAAGGCTTTGATACTTTGGATGGGTAAATAATGCACCCTACTTACCACTCATGCAAAGGTTCATGGCCATCGCTTACCATCTTGCCGGTCTAGGACTACAAAAATGCCAATTTTCTTGCCATAGGGCTCATTGCATCTTGCCGGTAGATGACTACACAAATGTCAAATTTTTTGCCATAGGGCCCTCATTGATCCATATGGAAAAAAAATGATGTTTGCGCATTCCCATACCAATGAGATGGTAAATGGAACTTTGAAGGCATTGCACACTCTACTCCCCGCCCTTGCAAAGTTTCATTGCTATCGCTTATTATCTCGCTAGTCTAGGACTACACAAACGTCAATTTTTTGCCGCCATAGGACCCTTAGTGAGCCCTGGGGTAAGAAATTGGCAATTGTACAACTCCATACCAACGGGATTGTATTTGACGGCCATGGCCATGAAACTTTGCAAGGGTAGGTAATGCGCCCTACTCCCTACCCCTACAAAGCTTCATGGCCATCTTATCATCTCACCACTTGGGATAGCACAAACGTCAATTTTTTGCCATAGTGCCCTCAACAAACCCTATGGCAAAAAAATGGTGATTGTAAATTTTGTATGTAGTCTTGGTCGCAAGCATTGCTTGTGCTTCCAATCTTTTTATCTATTTTCTTCTGCAAGATCAATCTCTTTCACGCTTCGAACTTTGCGAATGGGATCATTGTGTTGTCTATCGTACTTTCAAGACCTTTGTGACTGTGAACGCGTGCTTGATAGGAAAATGATTGTGAATTCATGCTTAGTTAGGGAAATGACTCTTAGAATAGTGAGTGATTGAATCGAGAAGGCATGAAGGGCTCCAAAACTCACTCACTTACAAATAAACTAAACTTTTAAAGAAAGGGTTTATATACATTTTCTCCCTAATGTAATCTAAAAAAGTAAATCTTGGTAATAACACACCAATCCTATTTTATAAAACTAAATTAGATAAATTACTAATTACTTATGAATTCTACCATATAAGTAAACAAAAAATAAAAAAAGCCTAAATGTCTTTTTATCATTCAATAATATTTCAAATAAATATAATTTTGATCTTAATTTATATTTATTTTATTTTTAGTGATACATAAATAATTAGATTATTTATTTCATTGAATTATTTATTAAAAGTTAAAAAAATGACGTGGCTATTGAGGTGGCCATGCATAGATGACATTGTTATCTATGTGAGGAGGTGGTGTGAATGATTGATGACATGTTTTGCATAGATGGAAATATGACATGGAAAATGGGATTCTCTCATTTGCCATGTCAAAAATGATGATATGGATTGATTAGGTGGCAAAAAGATAGATGATGAGTGGGAGAGATAGTGATGTGGCATGCTTGGTGGCTTCTGAGGTGGCGAGTGATGTGGAAATCCATGCAAGCACCACGGACCAGTGACACATGAGGAGATGGATGACATGACATTTAAAGTGAAGTGGCATGCAAGGTTGCACTTGAGTGTGGTGGATGAGTTGGCAGTTAGCGTGACGTGGCAAGCCAAGTGTTGAGGTCAAATGGTTGACTGTGGTGATGTGGAAGGTAAGATGGGGTGATGAAATGGACTTTTGGTGATGTGGTGGTCTCCTTGTAAGAGGTGGTTTAGTCAACTAGGATTGGGAGAGTGGGACCAAACCATGGTACATGGACACATGTCAAAAATTCTAGGCTTGGAGGCACACTTCAAGTGAATGGTGCGAGTGAAATGAATTAAAACAACGAAAAATTGCATTTTCCTAACTCAAATTGACTCAATTTTTTTTCCATGAGGACCTTATAGTAAGATTCGGAAGATACATGATAATCAAAATGAGTGGAATTCACATTATTTATTGGAATTGTTTTAAAAACTCTCTCAAGATTCTATAAGTACTCTTTGTTATTTTTTGAGCTAGATCTAAAAAAAATGAACCATTAAAGATTTAACTTTTTTGCATGGTCACATTCTTTGGGTCATAATCTATCAAATGACCGTTGGATCTTGCAAAATAAATTCTACTTCATTAAATATTTGATGTAAAAAATTTACGTTTCTATAAATAGAAATCCTAACAAAGAAAAATGAGTAATAATTACGCAAAGATCCATTTTTTTTTTCAATAAATCAAGTAGCATTTCTTATCAAGTGAACAATTGATGTGCAAAAGGGCAAGTTACGTGGAAAGAAGCTCATATAAAGTTATATTCATTTGTTCATCAAGGTTACAATGTTGTGATAGACTGAACCAAAGTAGTTATTTCACACTAAAATTTCCATTAATTAGAGTTAAAAGTCAAAGATAGAAACTTTCCATTGTGTTTAACACTATGTGTTTTATGAGGCCACCAAATCTTGCCTCTTCAAAGTAAGTGCAAGTAAGTTATTTATACATAGTAGGCTTAAAAACCAGACTCTTTTTTAGACATACACCCTACACATACACTCCCCCTCTATTTCTCCCTTCTCGGCTCTCTCCATGCTGATAGGCTAAACCCCTTCTCTCTTGCTATTGGCCAAAACTACGTGTGTGTGTGTGTGTGTACACACACACACACACACACACACAGTCTCTTTGTCTCTTTATTGTAGCGCTTTTGTTATTTACTTTAATTTTGTTTCCTTCTTGTTGCGCTATAAAAAATCACTAGCATTACCTTTCTTTTCATCAGTGCTACCTTAGTTTTATGATAGTGTTGCAATTTTTGCTGCTACTTAAGTCCAACGCTCCAATCTTAGTTTAGGTCCTCATCTGCTCGACTTCTTTTGTAGTCGATTACTCATTGCTCCAATTTTTCTACATATTTGAAATTGCCTTTCACTTAAGGCAATGCCAAGCTCTCTTGGTCATCGCCCCCCCCCCCCCCCAAGGAAGATGCTACTTAATTATCTCCAACTTGTTGCCCAATCTGTGCAGATATTCTACTTTCCTACTTCTTTCTGCTACATGCAGCAGCTGGGAGCGCAGAGGGCCCTACAAAATACTAAAAAATAACATGTTGCAAGGCATAAAACAACAGATATACATACCTAGAGAATCCCACAAGTACATAATCAATGCTACATGTCACGATCTAAGAGAGACATTGAGTGAGAGAGAGAGAGGGAGCTCGTGCATATATACCTCCTAGAGTAAAGTGCTACATCGACACGACGAGAGAGGAGAGGTGAGAGAGGAGAAGATGAACACATACACTAGGTGCATTCTCCCACCGTGCAAGAGTTAACATTTTTCTCTTGCACATATTTGTTTATAGATTTCTTGAATGCTCAAAACGAATACAAACTGTCTACCTGGACATAAAATGGCAATAGCTCATAAAGATCACTTTAATAATAACAAAATATCGATACGCTTGCTATCCTTTTGCATAGTCCATAGCTTTTCCACCTATCAGCTTCAATAAATTTATATTTTGGTATCTCCATTACATACCTCCCAATTAGAAAAGCAATTGTCCTTAGCTGCTGCTAAGTTAAGAATCTGCAAAACATTACTTGTAAAAAACAAACGTTAAAATTATGTGTCAAAAATATCATGTAACAAAATAAAAGTCGTAACTTGAACAAATAAATCTGCTTAGGTTTGTCGTCATCCACATACTATATATTCTAGTGTCCCATACCATGAGAATAAGCGGTATATGTCATATCCTGGTGTATCATGATATTATTGGTCACACTCATAGTCAATTATCATAAATTTCAAGACCAATTTCATATACAATGTCGACAACCAATCATCATAAACCAAATCCAAATCCAACTCCAATTCCAAAATCCAAATCACTTTCATTATATACTCGAGTAACAAAATCATAATAAAGACATCGGTGGCCAGCCATTGCACGATGATTTTGTGATCGGTGTTGTCTAAATTTGCATCTAGTATTGTTTAAACTAGTGAATATGTGGTTTGTTGGGAATTGGAAAATCTCCACTCATGTTGCTTAAATCAAGGAATCAGCACGATTAATTGGTGCTACCTAAATTGGCAAATCTACACCACAATGAGCATTTACACACTGCTTAAATCGGTGAATATGAATTCACGTGACTAATAAACTCGAGAAGACATAAAAGAAAAAGCATTTACTACCTGGTTGGTACCAAATTAGAGTAGGTTGGTGTTAACCCTCATGGCTCACGGACACCCTACTACCTACGACGGACGTTGTAACCTACGGCGGACATTGTATTATTTATTTGGTAGAGTCAGCTACCAGGCTTGTCGGTCCAATAGGAAAAGGGTAAGAGTGATCGCCGATGAGAGGCGCACTCTAACTGGAACATTCAAGGGATTAGTTGGCTAAGCATGGGCGCCCAAGTGTGAATGGGGCGAGCTCATATAAAAGTCAACTAAACCTAAAATTCACTCATTCTCTCATTTGTGCAATAGAAGAGTGCTCTTGCTCCATCTCCATCTCCATCTTCTTCTTCTTCACCTCCTTGTGTGTGTGTGTGCGTGTGTGTATGTGTATGTGTGTGTGTGTGTGTGTGTGTGTGTGTGTGTGAGAGAGAGAGAGAGAGAGAGAGAGAGAGAGAGAGAGAGAGAGAGAGAGAGAGAGAGAGAGAGAGAGAGAGAGAGAGAGAGAGACTGGGCAATCGAGCATTACGAAGGCACGGCGGTGGCACCTTCTTCTTCGCGGTGAGGAATCCTCCACGAAGCAAGCGTAGAGCGGTGAGTGACACACCATCGCCTTCTTTGAGCTTACTGGTTTAAGCTTGTTGTCTGCTTGGAGCCATTTGTGGCTCGCACACGGTGTATCGGCAAGTTCCTTGCATTGACATGTGCGACATACGCGCACATTTTTCGCGCCGTTGCCGGGGAATGCCGTTCATTAAGCTCGAGTAGCACTCTGTTCTTCTCCGTGGTGCAATTTCAATTATAGGAAAGGTAGGGAAAGAGTGTGTGTGTGTTGAGAAGAGGGATTTGGTGTTATACTGTGTGTTTTTTTTTGTTAATGGAGATTTCAAAGGTACTGTGTTTATTCTCTGTGTATTAAGGTAGTTAGTTTTTTTTGTTAATGGAGATTTCAAAGGTTCTGTGTTTATTCTCTGTGTATTAAGGTAGTTAGTTTTCTGTGTACAGTAAGTAGGAAGTAGATTAGTGAGAGTTAATAGAGTGTGTTAGTGTGTAAGAGTAGGTGTATTAGTTAGAAGTAGGTAGATAGAGTGTGTGTGTGTGCTCTCGCGCAGGCCGCGGCGACCTTATCCTTTAATATATATATATATATATATATATATAAAATAAAGGTAGGACCGGGATCGAGAATATCTCCCAGACCCAAGCCCAAGCTCACGCTCAGGCCTAGGCCTCAGTCGGCTTTAAAAAAAACGAATTTTAGCTTCACACATAGCTAAAAATCGTTTTTTTGAGGACCAACGGAACGTTAGATGCCCAAAAATTGTGCTGTAAAGCACGCAGCGACCCTCTAAGTGATACGCTCGTTTCGAGCTATCACACACTTTAATCAAAAAAATCAAACATTAAAAAACATTCAAAAAACATCAAAAACAAGAAAAAATCAAGTAGAAAACGGGGTGCAAAACACCCACAAAACAAAGCAAGTAACCATTAAGGGTACTTGCCGACACTTGTAGGTCACCCAAAGCACATGTATCTACGCTCTGGTCGTGTGCTAGAGTCTGAAAAACTAGCTAGTGCTTCGATTTATGGGGGTAATCACTATCCTTCCACTCTAGGGTCTACGCCCTCGGTGGGGACCCAAGGTAGTGCAACCTAAGACCCAAATATAGCGGCTAGCGACTCTTCCTTTGACTACGATATTATGGAAGAGAATCTTACACAAAGCCCCGGGGGAACAAATGAAACCGTGCCTAGCTGGGCCCAACAACCTGGAACTAGTGTTTTTAGCCGTTTGGTGGAAACTTTTAGTAGAGCTACACGCTCTGAACCTACGGCTAGTGAAGTAAACGAAGGGGGTGGGGAAGTAGAATCACCATTCACATCTCCTGTAGACCCCACACTCCCTCAGAGTTTCCACGTGGACATTCTACCTACCTCATTTAATGAGGGCCCTACCAAGCTACCACCTTCCAAAGCCGCCTCTAAGGTAGCGGTGACTAAAAGTCAAAACACAGGAAGCAACAGTGCATCCACCTCACGGCAACCCTCTAGTACACCAAGTTTGGACGGGGTATTTCTCAATGAAAATTGGGAATATGACCTACACACGGAGACTTTGACCGACCTATACATGGGCTACACATACCATGTGGGTTGGCTAGAAGTTGTACAATCCACATCTAGTGCCACTAGTATAGAGGAACAACAACACATGATCTGCAATGTCATCCATAGGATTATCCAGTCCGAGAGGCAAAATCGAGGAATAAACATACCTTCGACGGGTCCTATGCGATTTTTAGACACGGGAAAAGGGAAACAACCCACTCTATCACAAATGGAGACTCCCCCAGTGAGTCCCATCGATCCCCCATATATTGTTTCGCCAGGGGTCTCAATGCAATTTGAGCTCACAAGTGATAGCTTTACTTTTCCAAGTCTAGCTCATCTTTCCCTTGATGACACCATGGCTACCATGCCTACCCCAATGATGGGCATGCCAAGAAACACGCCATGGACCTCATTTGTTAGTACATCACCACTACATGGTAGCTCAATGCCTGCAATAGTACCTACAAGTGTGTACCAATTGTATGCACCTATGGCTCACACTCATGTAGTCCCTACCTCTCCCATTGTTTCAACTACCTATGCTCCACAACCACAATACACAAGTTCTTATTCCCATGGGACTATACCGGCTAGCATTAGCATGTCACATCCGACGTCTGCTATGCCTAGGGCCACTCATATGAACTATGGGCCACCACATGGCACAACATCGTACCCAACGTGGAACCCAAGGGCTTCCTATGCGCCAAGACCAATGCCAATACCTACTCCACATGTAGTCTCTGGAGCACCTTCACCCACGGTGCCTGCTCACTTAGGTGACTTGGCAACATTTTCTCAAGCTATTGGTCGATCTATTGCTGAGAATATGCATAACACGCCTGATAGAGAGCCTAGAAGTAAGGCAGTACAAATAGCCAAGCTCACACAAAAATTTAGCGGAGACGGGGATGTGAGGAATCATATCGAAGTGTTTGAACAAATATGCGATTCTCTAGGAGAACACAATGACCTACATAAGAGCAATGCTTTAAGCCTAACCTTAAGTGGAAAGGCTGGGGATTGGTATAGAACCCTAAGGATGGAAGAAAAAACGATTTACCCTACTCTTAGGAGACAAGACCATATTAGGTATTTTGGTAAAAATCTCACATTATGGGAATCTCCAAATCGACTAAATTCATGTAATTTGGGAATTTTCCACTTAAAGTGGAAAAAATTGAGGTGTGTGGTTAGTAAATAAAGTGAAAATCTCATAGGATTGTGGTGTTGATAAACACCAAAAGTCAAGAGGATGTACAACACATGGATTTGAATAATAACTATAAATTACATAAAACAAAGGAAGATACAAAAAAGATTTTGTTTACAAACTGACTAGTATAGTCACAATAGAAGCTCCACATAATTCTACTCCACATTTGATACCATATCTGAACTTTGATCTAAGTGTGGTTGATGTGCACGAGTGAGGCCTTCTTTGTCTTTTAGAGCATGCCTTTCTGGAATCTTTATTCTAGAAAATGGTGCTTCTTTGTTGGGTCTCCAGGACCAAATAATTGCATCTACAGTTTCCCACACTTGTGGGTCCTTATAGTTGACAACCCAATAACCCTTCCAACAATTACTGTAAGCTTGAGTATCTGTAACATTTAATGGCCTAAAATCTTTTGTGTAGCGGAATTTAGCATGAACATAGTGGGCATTTCATTAGAGTTGATTCTTAATGAGATTTACAAGAGTGCTTGGGTGGAGAGAGCAACAAAAAGCATAACACCTAGTTAGATAGCATCGACAATACTTTCAAAAGAGAGAGAGCAATTAAGCTATTGACAACAGTTGAGGACCGGATTTGCATGGAGCCGGTCCCCCCTCCAAAAGGCTTTGTATTATGGTTTCTCCCATCAAGAGAGACATTGTACAATACAATTCTTTGTGTTCCTTCAAGACTAGCTAGTGCAATGAAGATGGAAGCTTCATACACCAAGCAAAACACTTAATCAAACACAACTTGAATTATCCCCGTTCTCAGACCCAAGACCTCACACACCTTCGAAGATGGTGAGAGCTAGCAGGGTATGAGAGTAGATTGAGAGGAAAAAGAAGTATCTTACGAGAAAGAAGTACATCTCCTCACATAATCACTCATATTAGCATAGCTTAGCTTAGTAATTAGCTTGGTAGAGAAGATGAGCATGCATTGAAGCTTGGCTCTTGGTTGGATTTGCATCCACATGCCAAGAGAGTGTTGATGTAGGCTTCTATCTCACAAGCTTGGAGTAGGTGATGAGCTCTCCATTAAAGCTTGGGAGGAGATAGAGTATTTTCCCTTCACACATGGTCAAGTGTGAGAGTGTTGTGTGTCAATGCCAAGCAAAAATCAGCCCCCCCCCCCTCTCTTGGGCGAGCCCTAGCTGCTAAATAAGTCTGGCTTTTGCCTCATTGGACCTTCCCAGGTCAAGCCAATAGGGATTAAGCAGCATAAGTGATAGCCTTCTGACATGTGTCCCCCTTTCCCCTTTTGTGAGAGCTTTAGGTAATTAAATAATTAAACTAAACTCTCATTGGACCCCTTTGCCTCCTGGCCAATAGGAATCAGGCAAGCCATGGGGCTCCTGAATGCTCATTGGACCCCTTGGGAGACTGCCCAATAGTCTTCTAGGACACTTAATTCTTATTGGTTTCTTTTATTAAATGTTTTTAAATTAATTAAACTAGATTTACTCTAGCTTAATTCTCATTGGTCCACTTCAAGGGTCTTCCAATAGGAATTGGGCACACCTTGTGGGCATCTGGCCTAGGGAGCTGACATGTGTCCCTCATTCCCTTTGTGTAAAGGGAGCCTGTGTGTGTGTGTGTGGCTTTCTCTCTCATCCCCTAGCTTTGGGCCTCGCCCCCTCCCATGTAGGGATATGCAAAGACTTTTTAGGGCACACACTAAGCATCCAATTTTCCCTAGGGTTGACCTTTGGACACAACCTTTGAATTTTGGAACCTTAGCATTTTGGAAGTCTTAATGGGCTGAACCTTAGAGTCTTTTTGGCCCATTGTTTCACATAGCTCTTTTGCAGATGGCCCTCCCTTTGGATCCCTATTTTCCTTCCTTTGGATCCCTACTGTGGCCGGTCTGCTAACTTAACCAATATTCTAGCTTTTTCTCCCTTGGCACTTCCCCACATTAAATGATCAGTTTAATATGAGAAAATCATTTAGGAGAATTAGATATTGATTATTATGACATTACCTCTCTCTTGAAATCATAGTCGTCCTCGACTATGGTGTAGAGAAGATAAAGCATATGCATGAGTCCTTTTCTTAGCGGGTAGAGGATCCCTATGTTACCCTACGACATCATTCCATAATGGATGACTAGTCCATTTTGTTAGGAAATAAGACGTAGCTAAATAGATAATTGAGTAGATTACTTAATGGAGAGAGACAAATTTATATACACGAGATTATAGTGTAGAGAGAGAGAGAGAGAGAGAGAGAGAGAGAGAGAGAGAGAGAGAGAGTACACACGATATACGTGGTTCACCCAAAGTGGGCTACGTCCACGGGAAAGCAGCCACTCAATGGCTTTGGTACTTCAAAACAAGAAGTAGTTTACAAAGGGATTATACCCTTAATGGAGCTCCCGCCTTGCTTCACTCTCACCACCTCACACTCACCTTGTTGCATCAACTTCACACTATGAAATGTGTGTAGAAATGGCCTCCTTTTATAGGCCAAAAGGGCTGCCCTCTCTTATGAGAGACAGCCATGTGTAGCCGCCCTTGTACGAATAAGTCCAAATCGGACCCTCCAATCCGCCCATGTGTGGCTGCCCTTGAGAAGACAAGTCCGCTTTTGAATTCGGCCACCGGCCATTGACTTCCGACCACCGGCCATTGGCCATTGACCACCGGCCACCGGCCAACCGACCGGTTGTTTTCCGACCACTTTCCGACCGCCGTCCGGCCATAATATTCCGGCGAAAAGGAATATTCCGGCGAAAAAAAGTCTCGGGGGCCTCCGCCCCCGAGGCCTTTAAAGTTGCCCCTGATTCTTGTCCGTGAAAATTTTGGTTTCCGGTGAGTGATTTTCCTTCACGCACGATGGCTTCTCCTCATAATGGGGGCCTTACAAATGTGCGCTTTTACCACAGAAAATTACAAGGGTAAATCAGGCTCCATACTTAACAATCTCCCACTTGGAGACTGATCTCCAAACCAACCCTGTGACTGCTTTCCATTCTGGCTTCTTATCCTTGAATGCCGATTGAAGATGAGCAAAAGCTCAACTTCTCCTTGTTGACCACCTTTGTAAACATGTCTGCAGGATTTTCATTTGTATGCACCTTTCCTAGCTTTAGTTGTCCCTCTTCCAAAAGAGTGCGTATGATGTGATATCTCACCTCAATGTGCTTTGTCATTGAATGAAAGGCTGAGTTCTTCGCAAGATGGATAGCGCTTTGGCTATCACTGTACAAGACACAATTGTCTTTTTTGAATCCAAGCTCTTCTAAGAATCTGTGAAGCCACAGAATTTCTTTGCTTGCCTCCGTCATTGCTACATACTCTGCTTCCGTGGTAGAAAGTGAAACCACTTTCTGCAGCTTTGAAGCCCAGCTTACTGCTGTGCCTCCAACCATGAACACATAGCCAGTAGTGCTCCTTCGAGTATCTTTGTCACCTGCCATATCTGCATCAGCATACCCTTCTAGAAAAATATCAGTTCCTCCAAAATACAAAGCATTTGTTGTTGTCCCTTTTAGATACCTAAGTATCCACTTCACAGCTTGCCAATTCTCTTTACCTGGGTTGTCCATGAACCTACTCACAACTCCCACTGCATGTGCAATGTCTGGCCTTGTCCAGACCATAGCATACATTAGAGAACCTACCGCTACAGCATATGGAACTTTAGACATATAGGCTATCTCCTCTTGTGTCTTTGGACACATATCCTTCGTTAGTTTAAAATGACCAGCCAAAGGTGTAGAAACTGGTTTTGCATTTTGCATTGCAAACCTTTCTAGTACCTTCTTGATGTAATCTTCTTGAGATAGCTTTATTGTCTTCTTCATCCTGTCCCTTGATATTTTCATACCAAGTATCCTCTTTGCAGCACCTAAATCTTTCATTGAAAAAGATTTGGACAGCTCCTCTTTTAGGTCTTTGATGTCCTGCATGTTAGCACTTGCAATCAACATGTCATCAACATACAACATTAGGATGATGAATTTCCCATCTCCCAAATTCTTCGTGTAGACGCAGTGATCCGAGTTGCATCTTGTGAATCCATGATCCAACATCCATCGATCAAACTTCAAGTACCATTGTCTTGATGCTTGCTTTAAACCATACAAGCTCTTCTTTAATCTGCAAACCATTTTCTCCTTACCTTTTACTTCATACCCCTTTGGTTGAAGCATGTAGATTTCCTCCTCTAAGTCACCGTGAGGGAATGCCGTATTTACATCCATTTGCTCGAGATTTAGATCATGAGCAGCCACAAGGCTTAAGACAAGCCTAATTGAGTTCATTTTTACAACAGGAGAAAATATTTCATTGAAGTCAATACCTTTCTTTTGAGAAAAACCTTTTACCACAAGCCTAGATTTGTACCTTTTCTTCCCACCTTCTTCTTCCTTTATCTTGTACACCCATTTGTTTTGAAGTGCCCGCTTACCTTTAGGCAACTCAACCAACTCCCATGTTTGGTTCTGATGTAGTGAGTCCATCTCCACTTGCATGCTCTTCGTCCATTCTTCTTTGGATTCATGTTGCATAGCTTCTTCATATGATTCCGGCTCTCCAGAATCTGAGATCAAGAGATGGTTGAAGGAAGGAACAAACCTTTCTGGAGGTCTACTTGCTCTTGTAGATCTTCGGGGAATAGGTTGAGGCTCCTCATTTGGTTGATGTTGTTGCACATTGTCACCGTTTGCAGTCCTTGAGTCTTCACCGTCCTCAAGCTCCATGTACTCATCACCTGTTTCTTTTGTTTGTTTTCTTTCCAAGTAATCTTTGTACATATTTTGTTCATTAAAAATTACATCCCTACTCCTTAAGATTTTACCATCTTCAGGATTCCATAGGCGATACCCAAAGTCTCCTTCTCCATAGCCAATGAAGAAACACTTTTTGGACTTTGCATCTAACTTTGATCTTAGGCTTCTATCTATGTGCATGAAAGCCTCACACCCAAACACTTTGAGAAATGCATAATTCACCGGTTTACCTGTCCATGCCTCTTTTGGAACTCCCCCATCCAATGCCGTTGAGGGTGACCGATTGATTAAGTACACAGACGTACTTACAGCTTCCGCCCAAAGTTCAAGCGGTAGGCCTGCATGTAGCCGCATGCTTCGTGCTCGTTCCATAATTGTCCTGTTCATCCTTTCCGAAATCCCATTTTGTTGAGGTGTCCTTGGGGTTGTCCTTTGCCTCCGAATTCCATTGCTAGCACAAAAGCTTTCAAAAGCTTGGCTGCAATATTCACCTCCATTGTCGGATCTGAGGCATTTAACCTTGGTACCTGTTTCATTCTCCACAAAGGCTTTCCACCTTTGAAATATGGAAAATACATCGGATTTATTCTTCATGACATAAACCCATGTTTTTCTAGTCGCATCGTCTATGAATGTTACATAGTACAATGAGCCACCAAGTGATGGTGTACTTGCAGGACCCCAAACATCAGAATGAACCAACTCAAGTTTTTTATTTTTTCTTTCATTTCCTGATTTTTGAAATTTTACCCTCTTTTGTTTACCATAAACACAATCTTCACAGAACTCTAAGTCCACTTCTTTCAAACTTGGTAGAAGCTTCTTTGTTTGAAGGATTTGCATTCCTTTGGCACTCATATGCCCAAGTCGGTAGTGCCACACCGCACTGTCAACTTCTGTAGTTGCTGCACAAGCTGAAGGTTGCGTGCTAACAGCACACAAGTAAAGTGTACTGACTTTTTCACCCTTGGCAACCACCAAAGATCCCTTTGAGATCTTCCACCGTTTGTTTCCGAATGCAATGTTGTGACCTTCATCGTCCAATTGTCCTGTAGAGATCAAATTTTTGCGAAGAGAAGGAACATGCCTAACATCTTTCAGCTTCCATTCATTTCCGTTAGCAGTTTTGATAGAAACTGTACCTTTGCCGACAATCTCACAAGCTTCATCATCTCCCAAGTATACATACCCAAAATTACCTTTGGTGTAGTCTTGGAAATGTTGCTTGTGTGGTGTCGCATGGAATGAAGCCCCGGAATCTACTATCCAGGAATTAGACACATTGTCTAATGAGAGAATTAGAGCATCTTGCTCTACTTTACCTGCCACATTGGCCTCCGATGTTGGCTAGTTGTCTTGAGACTCTGTCTCCTTCTTCTTCTTGGACCAGCAATCCTTCTTGACGTGGCCCTTCTTTCCGCAGTTCCAACATTCAAGAACTGACTTTGTGCGTGACTTGCTCCGCCTTGAGCGATCACGACCCTTTTGGTTTTTGAACCTCTCCTTAGGCCTTCCTCTTGTTTCCACTGATAGTGTAGCACTTGATGATTCTCCTGTGCTTCTCCTTCACATTTCCTCGCTTAGAAGAACACCCACAACATCATCAAACTTAAGAGTATTTGTGCCAGAGATAGAATTACTTACAGCCATCACAAGGCTGTCCCAACTATCCGGTAGAGATGATAGTATAAGGAGAGCTCGCACTTCGTCATCGAAATTGATTTTCACTGATCGAAGTTGACTTATGTTTGTGTTAAAGTCATTTAGGTGTTCTGCAACTGAACCATTCTCTGCCATCTTTAGATTGAACAAGCGCTTCATAAGAAATACCTTATTGGATGCCGATGGTTTCTTGTAGAAGTCGTCAAGTGACTTCATCAAGTCCTCCGTGGTCTTCACCTCCGAAACATTGAAGGCCACCGTTGATGCCAAGCTTAACCGGATTGTTCCCAGTGCCTTTCGATCAAGGACAATCCATGCTTCATCTGCCATTGTTGCGGGCTTCTTCGCAAGACCGCCTAGTGGCAAATAGAGGTCCTTCTGGTAGAGATAGTCTTCAATCTGCATCTTCCAATGTTGGTAGTTTTTGCCGTTGAACTTCTCAATCTTGAGCTTCCCCTCCTCCGCCATAACTCCCACTCAATTCAAGGAATGCTTTCCTTGAGATAATTTAGCTACGAGCAAACCTTGCTCTGATACCAATTGTTAGGAAATAAGACGTAGCTAAATAGATAATTGAGTAGATTACTTAATGGAGAGAGACAAATTTATATACACGAGATTATAGTGTAGAGAGAGAGAGAGAGAGAGAGAGAGAGAGAGAGAGAGAGAGAGAGAGAGAGAGAGTACACACGATATACGTGGTTCACCCAAAGTGGGCTACGTCCACGGGAAAGCAGCCCACTCAATGGCTTTGGTACTTCAAAACAAGAAGTAGTTTACAAAGGGATTATACCCTTAATGGAGCTCCCGCCTTGCTTCACTCTCACCACCTCACACTCACCTTGTTGCATCAACTTCACACTATGAAATGTGTGTAGAAATGGCCTCCTTTTATAGGCCAAAAGGGCTGCCCTCTCTTATGAGAGACAGCCATGTGTAGCCGCCCTTGTACGAATAAGTCCAAATCGGACCCTCCAATCCGCCCATGTGTGGCTGCCCTTGAGAAGACAAGTCCGCTTTTGAATTCGGCCACCGGCCATTGACTTTCGACCACCGGCCACCGGCCATTGACTTTCGACCACCGGCCATTGGCCATTGACCACCGGCCACCGGCCAACCGACCGGTTGTTTTCCGACCACTTTCCGACCGCCGTCCGGCCATAATATTCCGGCGAAAAGGAATATTCCGGCGAAAAAAAGTCTCGGGGGCCTCCGCCCCCGAGGCCTTTAAAGTTGCCCCTGATTCTTGTCCGTGAAAATTTTGGTTTCCGATGAGTGATTTTCCTTCACACACGATGGCTTCTCCTCATAATGGGGGCCTTACAAATGTGCGCTTTTACCACAGAAAATTACAAGGGTAAATCAGGCTCCATACTTAACACATTTGGCGCTTGAGAGCCTGTGGCTGCCGCAAGCATGTCTGCACATTAGTCCTATCAGTCTTCCATAGTAGAGTGACAAGCTCTACTTGGTGTTTGGGAGACGTCGTCTCCACAAAGTTGATCTAAGCATGCATACTACTTCATTTTTGTGCACAAATAAAGAAAAAGGGAGTCTTATAAGACAAAAATTTTTGTTCATTTTTAACATTTTGTACATTTGCTTACTCTTGGGAAGCATTGTAAGCATTGACAAGGTTTAGGTTATCCTTTAATTGTATGCCTTGCATCCATCTAGCATCTTCAAAAGGATAATTCTTAAACTTAATAAGATATCGTCTGATAGTCTTACCGCCTCTTAATACCTTGTCTTCATGTCGGAGAATGGACTCGGGCTGCAGCACCTCCTCGTGGTCCTCGATCTCCGGTGGGTCTTCAATAGTTGGTTCTTGAGGTGGCTCTCCTTTGTAAGGCTTTAAGAGGCTCACATGAAAAGCATTGTGTATGAGCCAATGATTGGGCAACTTAAGTTGATAGGCCATCTCATTGATTGGCCTAAGAATCTGGAAGGGACCATAGTACCTTTTTGCTAGTTTAGCATAGTACTTTTGGTGGCCCGTAGGATTCTTGCCCGTAGTGTGCCTTAATCGAGCCTTGGGAAACTTTAATAAGACCCAATCGTTTTCTTTAAAGGCTTGGGCTCTTCTGTGCTTGTCAGCAGCAGCCTTTTGCCTTTGCTGTGAGATAGAGATAGCATCCTTAATCTTTTGGAAAGATTCTTGTAGGTCTCGGCTATACTCATCTGCAGCGAAGATCTTCCCATGTACCTTAAGTAGCAAGGGACTTTTTGATCTTCCCTCAATTACCTCGAAAGGTGCTTTTCCTGTAGAAGTATGTACAGTGTTATTGTAAGCATACTCTACTAAGGGTAAGTACTTTTCCCATTGGGATCTTTGATCTACTTCCGTTACATAGGCTTTTAGTAGATCGAGAATAGTTAGGTTAGTTATTTCACTTTGGCCATCAGTTTGTGGATGATAGGCCGAAGAGAAGTTTAGCCTTGTTCCTAAATTCTCAAAGAGACCCTTCCAGAAATTACTGGTCATTCTAGGATCTCTATCCGACACTATGGACATTGGCAAGCCATGGTACTTGAAAATTTGTGAAATGAAGAGGGTTGCCATTTGATGGTCTTTGATAGTCTTTTTGACAGGTATAAAATGAGCTTGTTTACTGAACCTGTCTACTATCGTCCATATTCCCGTATTCCCATGGATAGACTTAGGCAATCCAAAGATAAAATCCATGGATATGCTCTCCCACGGTGAATTAGGGATTGGCAAGGGTTGAAGCAATCCAAGTTGCTTCCCTCTATCAAATTTTGTCTTTTGACATACCACACATTTGGAAACATACTCATGTATGTTCACTTTCATGGTAGGCCAATAGAAATATGTTTCAATTCCCTTTAGGGTAGACTGAATCCCTCTATGCCCCGCATATGGGGGAGCATGAGATTCATACATTACTTTCTCACGTAGTGAGTTAGTAACGCATAGTCTATTGCCATAGAGAAGATAACCATCTTGTAAAGTAAATGGTTCTTCTTTCTTCCCTAATGCAATGGCTGAAATCACATCTCTAAAATCGGGATCAATAGCATACTCATCTATCATTGAAGATAGATCATTGTGAGTTGCTATGGAAACCGCATTCACTCTTGGTCGTCTTGAGAGTGCATCGGCTACTTGATTATGCTTGCCAGCAATGTGAGCAATATGAAAATGAAATTGCGAAAGGAAATTTGCCCACCTCATTTGTTTGTCGGAGAGCTTGGTCTGCGTCATGAAGTACTTAAGACTTTGGTGATCCGTTCGCAGAATGAAAGGAGTCCCCAATAAATAGTGCTTCCATGAGTCTAAGGCATGTAGAACTGCAAGGAGTTCTTTTTCGTATATGCCTAGAGCTTGCTCAACAGGGTCGAGCCTTCGACTCTCATAGCCTATGGCGTGCCCTTCTTGGAGCAAAACAGCCCCAAGGCAATCACCACAAGCATCACATTGGACCTCAAATGGTTTTGAGAGATCCGGTAGTGTAAGCACAGGTTGAGAGATAAGCTTTTCTTTAAGCTTTTCGAAAGCATTGTTCTCCTTAGCAGACCACGTATACCTAACATTTTTCTTTGTTAGGTCATGTAATGGTCCCGCAATTTGTGAGAACTTTTCTATGAAGCGTCTATAGTATGCACACATACCTATAAAGCTTCTTAGTTCATGAAGATTCCTTGGTTTAGGCCATCCTTTTATTACCTCTAACTTGGATGGATCCATTTGGATTCCATCTCGAGAGATAATGTGACCTAAATATTGAATCTCTTGCAAGAAAAATTCACTTTTCTTTCGATTAACATAAAGTTTATTCTCTCTTAAAACTTGAAATATTACCTGGAGGTGTTGCTTGTGTTCCTCCAATGAATTAGAGTAGATGATAATATCATCAAAGAACACTCCAGTGAAGGTTCGATGAGGCCTGAACAGCTTCTCCATCAAGCGGTTAAATGTGGCTGGTGCATTAGTCAAGCCAAAAGGCATGACAATGTATTCGTAAAGACCAAATGTAGTACGAAATGCGGTCTTTACAATGTCTTGATCAACTATCCTTATTTGATGATAGCCACTTTTTAGGTCAATCCTACTGAAGTAGGTCGATCCTTGTAGCTTATCAAATAGGTCTTCTACCCGTGGAACGGGAAACCTATTCTTGATAGTGATTGTAGACATGTAGTAGTGTTAGTGTGTATACGCGCTTCACCAGGGGCACTTTTCTCCCACTGGGTTTTTCCCCCTGGACATCCGGTGTGAAAGGACACCTTATCTCTTAGGGTTTCATATAAGCTTTGTAGCTCTGAGTTTGTACACAATTATTATTCCA
The DNA here is from genome assembly GCF_014529385.1 of Adiantum capillus-veneris. NCBI lineage: Eukaryota > Viridiplantae > Streptophyta > Polypodiopsida > Polypodiales > Pteridaceae > Adiantum > Adiantum capillus-veneris. The sequence goes on from NC_140933.1 coordinate 18,418,856, forward strand.
ATACAGAGAGAGAGACTACAGAGATCTCGTACACAAGCTCTGTGTCTTCTCCTTCTCCATCTTCTTCCTACTCTGAGTTGCTGTCTTCCTTCTGTTTCCTGTTTCATCATCTTCAACAATTGGTATCAGAGCGAGGTGATTTCCAGAGCCTCTACTTGCGTTTTCGCGCCCGCGCGCGCAATCGCAGTTTTCAGGCAGTTTTCGGAAAATTTGTTCGTGGGAGCATCCTCGACGTTCCGGGAGTATTCTGACCAGGCGACCTGGGGTTTTACCCCCCTTTCGAAGCCGTTCGAGCCCTCAGAATTTCGTTCTGAGCAGCGTAGCAGAAGTTACTTTTCGGAGGCGTTTAGATCAAGAGGGTGTGCTTTTTGACAGATTTTCTTCAGGTAAACAGTTCTTTTGGGAAGCAGCTTGTCTTAGCTTTGTGCTGAGATTTTGTGTAGAGTTTTGCTTGCATTGGAGAGGAGATTTGTGAATCTCTTGGAGGTTCTTTTGCTCTCTTGTGTGCATCTACAGTATGGCTCAATCTACGGAGAAAGAGATTTTTGGTGCGTTTACATCCGAAGACAAATTGGATGGTACCAACTATTCTCTTTGGTCTTTTATGGCCAAAAATGTTTTGGTTGGTAAAGGATTGTGGGATTATGTATCTGGAGATGAAGTTCGTCCAGGTAGCATTGCACCTGCCACGCCTGGTCGTGGTGCAGCTGTTGGTGCAGGACCCTCACAAGTCACTCCAGAGCAAAAGAGATGGGATACTAAAGATGCACAGGCTATGGCTGTGATTGCCTTAACCATAAAGAGGACAATCACACCACATATCAGATCTTGCAGAACTTCTGAGAATGCTTGGAACACTCTGCAAGCTATGTTTGGAGGAAGAAACGCTGCCAGAATAGAGTTTTTGAAGAAACAACTTGACAAAATACAGATGGACGAAGGTGACGATATTGTCGAGCATCTTACAAAAATCAGGGATCTTAAAGAGCAATTGCTTAGCATTGATGAAGTGATTCCAGAGAAGGACTTGGTTTCCAAAACACTCAATTCACTACCACCATCTTATTTGACTTTTCAGACTTCTTTGACTCTGTCTTTGCGAGCTAATCCTGACCCTCTTCATTTTGAAGAGTTAGTGGCTTTGCTATTGCAGGAGGATCAATCACGTAAGAAAAAGTCTTTACAGGTGGATGGTATGGATCATGCTCTTGTTGTACAGAACAAAAACAGGGGTAAAGAGAGTGCTCATTACTCCAAGTCTAGTGCAGGACAATCTTCAGAGAAGTCTAAAGGTGATTCCGACAAGTCCAAGAAGAAAGGTAAATGTCACTACTGCAAGAAACCTGGTCACTACATTAGTGAGTGTAAAAAGCGAATTGCTAAAGAAAAGAAGAAAGAGTCAAGTTTGGTTGTTTCAGCTTCTGGTGATTCTTCTACAGCTAAAGAAGAGTCTGCAAACTTTGTGCAGGATTCTTATGCTTTTGTAGTATGTTCAAATTTTTCTGCTTACAGTGTTGACAAGACACAAATGATTTGGTACTTTGATAGTGGTGCATCTAGGCATATTACTTCAAGGAAGGATTTGTTTTGTTCATTGGATGCAGCTCCAGCAGGAAAGAAGGTGACATGTGCAAATAATGCTTCTTATCCAATCAAAGGTGTTGGTAAGATTTTGATTACCATTTCAGATGGTTCAGATTTATGCTTGCCAGATGTCTTATATGTTCCAGGGATCAAGAAGAATTTGTTGTCTGTATCCTCTCTTGCAAAAAATGGTCTTCGGGTCATTTTTGAGGATGACAGATGTGTTGTACGAGATCGAGAGAATGGTTATTCTCTTATCACTACAGGTACGCTGGACAATGGACTATTTGTGCTAGATCGTTATGAAAAGCAGATTCAGGTATGTATTGCAGAAACAAAGACTCAGGCCATGCAGGATGCTGAGTTGTGGCATGCTAGATTTGGGCATGTTAGTTATGGCAGTTTGATGACTTTACAACGTCATAATATGGTGCATGATTTGTCTTTATTGGAGATGCCACCAAGACATGTATGTGAAGGTTGCGTTCTTGGAAAGATGCACAGATTTGCATTTTCGCAGGATGGTTCAGTTAGAGCGACACGAAAGTTGCAGCTTGTACACAGTGATGTATGTGGTCCTATGAGGACGCCATCTTTGGGAAACAGCCTTTATTTTGTGACCTTCATTGATGACTTTTCCAGGTTTTGTTGGGTGTATCCACTCAAAGCAAAGTCAGATGTGTTTGCAGTTTTTCAACATTATGTCGCCATGGTTGAAAATGAAACAGGTTGCAAAGTACAGACTCTTCGTACCGATCGAGGAGGTGAATACATGTCAGGTGCATTTAAGGATTTTTTGGGAAAGAAAGGCATTAAACACCAATGCACTATGCCATACACACCACAACAGAATGGTGTTGCAGAAAGGAAGAACAGGTCTTTAATGGAGACGGCTAGATGTATGCTCAAGGCTAAGAGTTTGCCTCATAAGCTATGGATGGAGGCAGTTGCTTGTGCAGCACATGTTTTGAACAGGTGTCCTACTCGTTCCTTGAAGACCATTACTGCATATGAAGCTTGGTATGACAAAAAACCTTCAGTCAGTTATCTTCGTGTTTTTGGTTGTCTTGCTTATGCTCACATCCCTCAGCAGTTACGTGGGAAGCTTGATGATAAGGCAATCAAATGTATATTTGTGGGGTACAGTAGTGGAAGTAAAGGTTATAGACTTTACAATCCTGCTACAAACAAGATTTTTGAAAGTCGTGATGTAATTTTTGCAGAAACTACTGCTCAACCTATGGTTGCTTTTGATGTACCTCATATGCAGACACATGATGTATTTGAAGGTTTGCTTCCTTCTTTTGTGGAAAATCAAGATTCACAACAGGTTGATAATCTTGATCAATCTTTTGATCAGCATGTGACACCTCATGATGTAGAGGAAATTGTGCGTGAAGAGCAAGAAGTTCTCAGGGAAGAAAGAACCTTGCCTAAATGGGTTCAGAAAACTTTGCAGGATAGCAAGTTGGATGCACCGTTGCCACGGAAAACACGTGCTGGTACTACTTTTGGCAGAGAGCAAGTAGATTTGGCTTGCTTTAGCACTCTTTGTGATGCAGATGAGCCTGATTCATTTGAACAAGCTTTAGAGTGTGTTCAGTGGAAAGATGCTATGCAGCAAGAAATTGATTCTATTCATAAGAATCATACATGGGATCTAGTGGACTTGCCTACAGGTAAAAAGCCTATTGGTACAAAGTGGGTTTTTAAGGTAAAAAAGGAAACAAGATGGTACTGTTGACAGGTACAAAGCAAGGCTTGTGGCAAAAGGCTATGCGCAACAGAAAGGCATAGATTATGATGAAACCTTTGCTCCTACTTCTCGTGCGTCCACAGTTAGATCACTAGTTGCAATTGCTGCTCATCATGGTTGGAAAGTGCATCAGTTGGATATCAAAACTGCTTTTTTGAATGGTGATTTGCAGGAAGAAGTTTATGTAAGTCAACCAAGTGGTTTTGTTGTAAAAGGTCAAGAGCAAAAGGTATGTAGATTGCGTAAAGCTTTGTATGGTCTCAAACAGGCTCCAAGAGCATGGTATGAGAAGATACATACTTATTTGATTGGCCAAGGATTTCAGAATAGTCCAACAGAAAGTACTTTGTATGTCAAAAAGAGAGATGGAGTTCTCATTATGCTAACACTTTATGTGGATGATATGCTTCTTACAGGCAATAGTGCAGATGAAATTGAAGCGTTTAAAGATGCTTTGAGAAAAACCTTTGAGATGTCTGATCTTGGTTTGCTACATTATTACTTGGGTATTCAGTTTGTGCAATCAGAGGATGGCATATACATGTTGCAGGCAAAATATTTGCATAAAATTTTGGACAAGTTTGGTATGCAAAATTGTAAGCCAATCTCTACACCCGTAGAAACTGGATCAAAGTTGAGCATGCACGATGCTGGAGAACCTTTTGATGTACATACTTATGCAGCAGCGGTTGGTTGCTTGATATATTTGGCAGGCAACACTCGTCCAGACATTCAATTTGGGGTTTCACAAGCAAGCAGATTTATGCACAGCCCAGGTATGCATCATTGGCAAGCTGTGAAGCGCATACTTCGTTACCTTTCAGGTACCCCTAATCTTGCCATGTTCTTTCCAAGGGGGGATATGTATGGAAAGCACAGTTCTATGCAGCTTCTTGGTTACAGCGATTCAGATTGGGCTGGTGATTTTGACACACGACATTCCACAAGTGGCAATTGTTTTTTCTTGGGAAATGCATGTATATCTTGGCTAAGCAAGAAGCAACCCACAGTGGCTACATCAACTTGTGAAGCTGAGTACAGGGCAGCTTTCACGGCAACAGTTGATTGTGTATGGATACGCAGGTTATTGGCAGATCTTTGTGAGTATCAACAGGCACCCACTACCATTTTCACTGACAGTCAGAGTGCTATGGCAGTTGCAAGGAATCCAGTATTTCATGCAAGAACAAAGCACATAGAGGTTCACTACCACTATGTCAGGGAAAGGCTACATGCAGGGGAGATCACACTAACTTACTGTCCTACACAGGATAACATTGCAGATCTATTTACGAAGGCGTTATCACGAGAAAAGTTTGAAGCTTTCCGAAAAGCTTTGGGCTTACTCTCATACACATGATGATCTGCTACCTTGTACGGATTCACACTATCACTATAGGGGGGATTTGTAGACATGTAGTAGTGTTAGTGTGTATACGCGCTTCACCAGGGGCACTTTTCTCCCACTGGGTTTTTCCCCCTGGACATCCGGTGTGAAAGGATACCTTATCTCTTAGGGTTTCATATAAGCTTTGTAGCTCTGAGTTTGTACACAATTATTATTCCAATACAGAGAGAGAGACTACAGAGATCTCGTACACAAGCTCTGTGTCTTCTCCTTCTCCATCTTCTTCCTACTCTGAGTTGCTGTCTTCCTTCTGTTTCCTGTTTCATCATCTTCAACAGTGATCCTATTTAGTGCTCTATAGTCGACACACATACGATATGTGCCGTCTTTCTTTTGCACTAATAGCACAGGTGAGCAAAATGGAGATGAGCTAGGCCTAACCATGCCCTTCTCAATTAACTCATGCACTTGCCGCATAATCTCCTCTTGTTGAGCTTGAGAAACTCTATAAGGAGGTTTGTTAGGCGGTGAACTTCCTGGAAGAAGTTCAATTGCATGGTCGTCATTACCTCGTTTAGGAGGTAGCTCAGAAGGGATGTCGTCAATAAAGACATCTTGAAACCCCTTGAGAAAATTGGATAACTCTAATTCCTTTTGGTTGCTTTTATTTTCTTTTGCTAAAGCATTAGGTTCATTTTGAGAATCTTTAACAAAAATCATGTACACGGAAATAGAGCTCTTTATTGACTTGTTGAAAGCTGGTGTATGTACAATGGGGATAGTGTTACCCATCTCCCTAGCATCTATATACATGTCCTTTTCCCTGAACTTAAAGGAGATTCTCCTTTCAGGAAATTTAACATGGGCAGCCAGACGGTCAAACCATGGTGCCCCTAGGATTACATCCTCATGCTTGAGAGGAGAGATAAAGAAATCCTCTTTGTCCACATAGCCTTGGACATGAAGCCTCAATTTCCCGATTAAGGGAGTGACTGAAGCTTCTTGCCCCTTGAAGGCACTGTCTGCGGGTAGGATATCTCCCATCTCGTAGGATTGTATGCCTAGCTTGGTGGCTAACTCCATAGATATGAAATTGTGAGTAGAACCAGGGTCAAAGAGAATAAAAGCATCATGTTCTCTTACCTTTCCCCAAGCATGGCATAGAGGAGATCCTTTGTGGTGAGTTTGGTGAATCTCCTCCTCTTGGATTTCAACCAAAGAAGCTCTAGGAGGATCTTGGCGGTTGTTCTTTTGGGGACAAGCGCGGTACGCATGCCCTTGTTCGCCGCACTTGAAACACCGGTTATCTTTACGATAACGCTCAAGCTCTTCAGGAGAGAGTTTATTCTTTCCTTTGTAAACTCCCTTCTCTTTAGCTTTGTTGGAATTGCCCTTAGGAGACTTTTGGACATTGTCCTTCCCCTTAGGCTCATTGGAACCCTTGTTTTCCGGGGGCTTATTATTTCTTTTACCCCCCGTTTGGAAGTTGATTCGCGAGGCCACCATAGTATGGTGTATTACCGCCGATATGGTACGTGGCCTTTGGGAGTTGACATACTCCGCCATTTCTTCGGTTAAGCCCGCACAAAATTGTTGCTTTTGCTCTCCAAAATCCAACTTTTTGAAGACAGTGGCTTTGAGTTGTAGGTCCCAAAACTTGTCTACATATTTGTGGATGGATTCATTGGGAGAGAGCTTTAAGCTTCGCCATTCGGTGAGTACTTTGTCTTTGGCATCGGTGGCCAAAAACTGCTTCATAATGGAAGCTCTTAAAGCCTTCCATGTTCGTGGAGCTTCACCGTTGGCTCGTAGGCTAGACCACCATTGTCTGGCGGACTTTTGAAAGTGCATAGCTACATGGCGTAGCTTAGAGGACTCCGTGAAGCCCTCATCTCCAAACGCCGCATCGAATTGCTGGATAAAGGCCAAAACTTTGTCTGTAGCACCGAAGGTGCCATCATAGGTAAGGAAAGAGATGCTCTTCCCTCCCTCTTTGAATTTCTTCAGCTTGGAGGACCTCTTCCATGCGGCATAGGATTTTCTATGGCCTCTTCTTTTTGATGGTTCAAAAGTTGCACCATCACTTTCTTCAGAAGATGAAGAATTTGAAGAAGGTGGAGAAGAGGGTGACCTCTTTCTCGCCTTTTTTTTGTCTTGATCTTTGTCGTCTTCACCATAGCTTTCATAAGAAGAAGAGGATGAAGAAGATGGAGAAGAGGGTGTCCTCTTTCTCGCCTTTTTCTTCTCTTGCTTTTTATCATCCCTCTTTGAATTATGGCGTGGAGAAGAGTGTGATGGTCTTCTCCGCTTTGGTGGTGATGGAGAGCGTTTAGCCCGCCGTCTTCGTGGAGCCATCTCCGCCGAGGTGGCGGGAGACTCGCTTCTTTCTCGTTCCTTCGGTGGAGGATCTTGAGTTCTCCTTTGGGAAGGAGATGCATCATCAAGAAGTAAGTTCTTGAGCCCTTCATATGGATTCTCTTCTTCTTCCCGAATCGGAGAGAGACCTCTTTTGGTAGTCTCACAAGGAGGCTTCCTAGGTGTTCTCTCGTCATGGTGATGAGCTTGGAGAATCCCGTGAGCACGGAGCTGCCGTTGCACTTCACTTTGGAGAGATGGATTGCCCATGGCTTGTTGAAGCCTAGAAACAAGATAATTAACAAGCATTGAAGCATCATTAGTAGCTTGCTCATGAGCAAAATCAAAGTTATCAACATTAATTTCACTCTCTTTAATATTGTCAGCCATTCTAACAACTTTTAGGTGTAAACTTTTTAGGTGTACTTTGGCACTTCAAGCCCTAGTTGCTACTCCTCTTTACCCCTTTAGAAAAAGCACTCAAGCTACTGTACCCGCGGCTCGAATACCATTAATTGCAAGGAATAGAAGAGAGGGTCTTTCGACACCAAAACAGCACCGGCTCCTGTCAAGCTTCTAATAGCTCAATAGTGGTTAAGCCGTAGGCAAGCCCCGTAGGACTCCACTATTAAGACCATAGCTCTCGACGGTGATGCCCCGTTAACTGCACAAAGGCAGGCGCACTGAAAGGCTGAAAAATCCCTATTCTACTTACTCACAGGCAATTAATAATACCAACCATTTGTAGCTAGCTTGAGGACCTCCCTTCTTGAGCAAGAAAAGAGAAACCTTGAGCTCTGATACCAATGTAACATTTAATGGCCTAAAATCTTTTGTGTAGCGGAATTTAGCATGAACATAGTGGGCATTTCATTAGAGTTGATTCTTAATGAGATTTACAAGAGTGCTTGGGTGGAGAGAGCAACAAAAAGCATAACACCTAGTTAGATAGCATCGACAATACTTTCAAAAGAGAGAGAGCAATTAAGCTATTGACAACAGTTGAGGACCGGATTTGCATGGAGCCGGTCCCCCCTCCAAAAGGCTTTGTATTATGGTTTCTCCCATCAAGAGAGACATTGTACAATACAATTCTTTGTGTTCCTTCAAGACTAGCTAGTGCAATGAAGATGGAAGCTTCATACACCAAGCAAAACACTTAATCAAACACAACTTGAATTATCCCCGTTCTCAGACCCAAGACCTCACACACCTTCGAAGATGGTGAGAGCTAGCAGGGTATGAGAGTAGATTGAGAGGAAAAAGAAGTATCTTACGAGAAAGAAGTACATCTCCTCACATAATCACTCATATTAGCATAGCTTAGCTTAGTAATTAGCTTGGTAGAGAAGATGAGCATGCATTGAAGCTTGGCTCTTGGTTGGATTTGCATCCACATGCCAAGAGAGTGTTGATGTAGGCTTCTATCTCACAAGCTTGGAGTAGGTGATGAGCTCTCCATTAAAGCTTGGGAGGAGATAGAGTATTTTCCCTTCACACATGGTCAAGTGTGAGAGTGTTGTGTGTCAATGCCAAGCAAAAATCAGCCCCCCCCCTCTCTTGGGCGAGCCCTAGCTGCTAAATAAGTCTGGCTTTTGCCTCATTGGACCTTCCCAGGTCAAGCCAATAGGGATTAAGCAGCATAAGTGATAGCCTTCTGACATGTGTCCCCCTTTCCCCTTTTGTGAGAGCTTTAGGTAATTAAATAATTAAACTAAACTCTCATTGGACCCCTTTGCCTCCTGGCCAATAGGAATCAGGCAAGCCATGGGGCTCCTGAATGCTCATTGGACCCCTTGGGAGACTGCCCAATAGTCTTCTAGGACACTTAATTCTTATTGGTTTCTTTTATTAAATGTTTTTAAATTAATTAAACTAGATTTACTCTAGCTTAATTCTCATTGGTCCACTTCAAGGGTCTTCCAATAGGAATTGGGCACACCTTGTGGGCATCTGGCCTAGGGAGCTGACATGTGTCCCTCATTCCCTTTGTGTAAAGGGAGCCTGTGTGTGTGTGTGTGTGGCTTTCTCTCTCATCCCCTAGCTTTGGGCCTCGCCCCCTCCCATGTAGGGATATGCAAAGACTTTTTAGGGCACACACTAAGCATCCAATTTTCCCTAGGGTTGACCTTTGGACACAACCTTTGAATTTTGGAACCTTAGCATTTTGGAAGTCTTAATGGGCTGAACCTTAGGGTCTTTTTGGCCCATTGTTTCACATAGCTCTTTTGCAGATGGCCCCCCCTTTGGATCCCTATTTTCCTTCCTTTGGATCCCTACTGTGGCCGGTCTGCTAACTTAACCAATATTCTAGCTTTTTCTCCCTTGGCACTTCCCCACATTAAATGATCAGTTTAATATGAGAAAATCATTTAGGAGAATTAGATATTGATTATTATGACAGTATCTGTCATCCCACTTTTTCTCGCGCAAGGTGTCCAATATTGAATCAAGAGTTTTCTATAGTTTGGTGATGTAGGCTCATTATCAATGTCAGATAAAGCCATTGAAAGCCACACTGGATAGATTTCTATGTCACTCGGAACAAGCATAAGAAAGTCACCTTGGTGCACATCAGACATAGGGTCAAACTCTTCCCTTGGCCTATCTCGTTGAGGCCCACAAAAATGATCGTTCAACTCTTCAAGGCCTAGGAATCTTTCTGCTCCTTGTTGCAAATTCATTGTAGTGCTTTGTAGGTGAGAATATTCTTGAGTTTTTGGCCAAAACATTTCATACAAGACTCCCTCTGATATGATTGATTTTCCAATCTCTTCAATTACCTTACTCCAATAATCTATCACGGGTCTATAATATCGCGGAATACTTGAACCATTCCCTAAATGTTTCCAAAATTTTATATAGTTCTTTAGCCCCAAAATGACTTCTTCGTGGGCCTTGACATACTCCGCCATTTGTACTAGAGGTGGATCTCCATGTGGTAACATTGTCTTGCCTTCTGTGTCTATTTTCCAAAGGCGAATACTTCCACTCCAACTTGATACACCTACATGTGCCTTATATTGCATCATTCGTGTCTCATCCTGCATAAAGAACCTGAACTGAAGCGGTTTGGAATGTCCAACAAGTATGTCTTGTCCATCACAAAGATAGCCATCACAATATTGCTTGAAATTGGGGATCTTTGTGAGAAAAAATGGAGCTGGAGATGAAGATGAGCTATTTCGTAATGTATCCATCAAATGTGGCAAAGTATAGGTTTGTGTAACTCTCAGCTTCTCTGAAAACCTACTAAACATGGCGTCTATGTCCTCATGTGTATGCCCAACCATTAAAAATCCCAGCTGGATGGTTTTGAAAACACCCCTTGCAACAAGCATTGACAAATAGGCAAATAAGTATCGATTTTTGTTTTCCCCTGCACAATTATCCAATTGTAACAACAAGTTCTCTGGCAATCTGCGAAATGTTGACCCCAATTCCTCTTCTGCAATTTCTGACGACTGCACAATGGGCTCTTTTCCATCACTCAAGTTATGGTAGTCCAAAGCATCCCTTGAGTTCAAAGCATGTAGTAGTGAAATATTGCTCCTTGGAAGTCCATTTGTTACTAGATCACCAAGAGGATGCTTATCTATCCTCTCTAGGTTATGTAAGCAATTAGCAATTGAGCCAATTGTAAGATTTGGATCAGCTGGCCACAAACCATTCAAGACAAAGTGTCCGTAATGACCTTCTCCATGTCCATGAGTGATCATGCCAATCAATGCCACCTGCAGATTATATCCTGAATCCACACCCTTGGGAACAATGCGTAATCTAGGAATGGCAGTCTTCTTTTGATCCATCTTATCATGGATTATGCATACATATTTTTGTGGTTGAGTTTCTGAATACGTGCGCCATGCATAATATAGGCTTCTGCAACTCTTTTGTTGTACCATGTGAACTTCTCTCTCCCTCAAGAGAAGAGCTCTCTCTTCAAGAGAAGGTTTAGCTTCTAACCTTGCCTTGATTGAGCTACAAATATTGCACTTAGAGAACTCACTCGTCTTTGTTAAAGTGACATGTGGGTACTCTTTGTTCCAAATTCTACCAAAAGAAGATTGGGATAGCTTCTTCTCATAGCCCATTTGGTCAAGTGTCGTGTTGATTTCACATAAAATATCCACTTGTTTGTATGTTGATGGAATCACCAATCCAGTCTCTCTTGAGCCATCTAGCAGTGTTCTACTTCTATGTGGCATCTTCTCAGAGTTGTTTTCCACAAACTCATTTAGTAGTGCTCTTGCTAAACTAGTATGTTGAAGTCCCCTTCTCAATGTACATGTGTTCCCATGTACATATTGGCGCACACCATTTTCAAAGTTCTCCTTGTATCGATAAAATGATGTCTTTGGTATTCCATGTAGCTCATACCATGCTCTACAACAAACAATAGAGCCATTTAGCCTGAATTGGTATCGTGACTTCTCATCTTTCTGATAACATATAGAAAGAACATCATAAACATAATTAGTGCGTGATTTTTGAGACTCTCCCCAAAACTGTTGTCGTAACCTTATCACCATATTACGATCTGCAAATTGGCAACATTTTTGTGCACAACAATCAATGCATGATACCCTTTGAATTGATTTGTTTGAAAGGTCAAAAGTCAAAGCTGGTGTTGCTTTTGATTTTTGAGTCCTGTTCATGAAAGTGTATCGTCTCTTCCTTGACAACTGAACAACATTACTCCCATCAAGTTTTTTTGCAACATTGTCATCGTTGGATACATCCTCATATGTAGCATGCATGCCATCAACAGGAACAAATCATTGTAATGGGCTCCCATTCAACATTGTTGTCTGCTTGATGGGCCACTTTAGCAAAGTGATGCTACCCACTTCAACCACATCATCAATGCTTGCATTTTCTCTTTCAATACCCACACCCACACAATCAGGACCAAGTTCCTGAAAGTTGACATAATCATGTGGAAATACATATAAGATGGTCCCTTCATTCATGGTTTGCATCATTGTGTCATCTTTTAAAAGGACCCTCTGATTTCTCCAAGACTCTCGAATCATTGCTTCAAATTCTGGGCTTGTCATAGGTATTGCATCTGTAACTAGAGGATCAGAATTATTATGTTCTTCATCACCATTGTATCTTTCCTGTGGATCAATTAAGTTCCCATTTAATACAGAAGATTGCAAAAGAAGCTTTGACCATCGAAAAACACTCCATAATGAGCCTTGAAGAGATGAAGTATCCATTGTAGGAAAAGGTAGGACCACATCCTTCAAGCATTCCTCCACTAGTATGGAGACATTTCCTTGCCCTATCTTTGTACCACCACAAGTGGAATCTGGATCTGTTCTACACACACAGCCAATACCAACAATTTCATTGTCAAGTATCATATGTACTTTCTCCCCAGATTCAAAGTCCATCCTGTAAGTGAAAAATATTACATTGTTAAATCCATAGTTATAGAAAAATACTCTTCAAACAAAAAATCATGCTACAACATGGAAAAGGTTTGCATAGGTTGGACAAGTGGTGAACCTTGAGACCGAATCCTACTTGCTATATTAATGGAAGCAAGGTTGGAAATTATGGTGGATCTTGAAACCAAAGCATCCTTGCTATATTAGAGCATAGGTTGGACAAGTGGTGGACCTAGTTGTAATACCCACTGCCACCTATCAACTACTATAGGACTATGCTTTCCAATGTCCAAGTATCCCTTGAGCCTTTCAAGGTTTAACACGTGGTGGACCTTGAAACGAAAATCCCCTTTCTATATCAGAGCATAGCTTGGACAAGTGGTGGACCTAGTTATAATGCCCAATATCCAAGGTGAAATACCTTAGGACCTTGCTACCTTGCTTGCCAATGTTTACGTAGCCCCTCATTTATTTAATGGAAGTAAGGTTGGACAAGTGGTGGACCTTGAAACCAAAGCCTCTTTGCTATATGAGAGCATAGGTTGGACCTAGTTGTAATACCCACTGCCACCTATCAACTACTAAAGGACTATGCTTTCCAATGTCCAAGTGTCCCTTGAGTCTTTCAAGGTTGAACACGTGGTGGACCTTGAAACGAAAATCCCCTTTCTATATCAGAGCATAGCTTGGACAAGTGGTGGACCTAGTTATAATGCCCAATATCCAAGGTGAAATACCTTAGGACCTTGCTACCTTGCTTGCCAATGTTTACGTAGCCCCTCGTTTATTTAATGGAAGCAAGGTTGGACAAGTGGTGGACCTTGAAACCAAAGCCTCTTTGCTATATGAGAGCGTAGGTTGGACCTAGTTGTAATACCCACTGCCACCTATCAACTACTATAGGACTATGCTTTCCAATGTCCAAGTATCCCTTGAGTCTTGCAAGGTTGAACACGTGGTGGACCTTGAAACGAAAATCCCCTTTCTATATCAGAGCATAGCTTGGACAAGTGGTGGACCTAGTTATAATGCCCAATATCCAAGGTGAAATACCTTAGGACCTTTCTACCTTGCTTGCCAATGTTTACGTAGCCCCTCATTTCTTTAATGGAAGCAAGGTTGGACAAGTGGTGGACCTTGAAACCAAAGCCTCTTTGCTATATGAGAGCATAGGTTGGACCTAGTTGTTATACCCACTGCCACCTATCAACTACTATAGGACTATGCTTTCCAATGTCTAAGTATCCCTTGAGTCTTGCAAGGTTGAACACGTGGTGGATTATTGAAACCAAAATCCCCTTTCTATATCAGAGCATATCTATGACAATTGGTGGTCTAGTTATAATGCCCCTCCTTTCTTTAATGGAAGAAAGGTTGGAAAAGTGGTGAATCTTGAAACCCAAACCCTTTGGTTATATATAGAGGATAGCTTGGACAAGTGGTGGGCTTAGTGGTAGTATCCAATGTCCAAGGTCCAAGGTGAACTATGTAAAGACCTTACTTCCAAAAACAAAGTCGTACAAGTGGTTCTCCTTCAAACCAAAACCTCCTTAGTGTATTAGAACATAGCTTGGAGAAGTGGTGGACTTAGTTGTAATGGTGAATGTCCAAAGCAAACTATTATAGGACCTTGCTTCCCAAATCAAGTTTGGACAAGTGGTGGAACTTGAAACCAAAACCCCCTTACTGTATTAGAGCATAGCTTAGATAAGAGGTGGACCTAGCTGCTGAGGCGGTCCGGGGCGGACAACAAGAAGAGCAAACTCTAGACACCCTTCAAGGCTCTCGTGCTGCTCAATGGGGGTGGGGCACAACACAACACAAACCAAAACAACAAACCCACAGCCCAATCTCAACTACACAAGGGGCACCACCTAGTTTAAGAGCGAACTAGGACGCAAAAGAGGAGAATCGTTAGAGCAACCTACAAACAAGCAAGGAATTTACACTAACCCTAACACCAATGGAACACTCTCACACACTAAAACACGAGAGAGAGAGAGAGAGAGAGAGAGAGAGAGAGAGAGAGAGAGAGAGAGAGAGAGAGAGAGAGAGAGAGAGAGAGAGAGAGAGTGCTCGGGCTGCTTTGAAACGTATCGGCAATGATCAAGCAAACACAACTATATATTTAAGAAAGAGAGAGAAAGGGGGAGGGGGTGCTTGTTGCATTAATACCTTCTTACAAATTTGTCATGACAAATCAAAGTGATAGTATTTGTTCAACATAGCTTGCGTAAATTTCACCACAACACATCACAAGAAAAGCCACCCCAATCACTGTCTTAAAGCCAGGGGAGTCCTCTCCACCCTGTCGCCCTCTTACAGTATGTGGGATTTATGGCTAGATTGATGACAACACCACAGACAAGCTATCAAGAACTTAACAAAAAACACCAAGACACTTACGCATCATTGTTGTCCATTACTTCACATTGGAAGGGAGACAAAATATCCAAGCTTAGTCCAAATCCACCCTCCTTGATTCAGCAAATGTTGGGCTTACACTAGTAGGAGAAATGATAGATTTCCTACTCTCAATTGAATGATCACTCTCTCTCTTACAATGGCATAGAGTTCCCTTGCTAATCTCCTATTACAACACATGCACATGTATAAGACAATGAGCTTCCACTCAAGAGCTCCTTCTAGAGAGGTTGAGCTTGGCTTCTCAAGCTATAGCATAGTGCTCTTGCTTATGGCTCCCCCTTTTGTGCTAGCTACACCCTCCTTTTATAGCAATTTTGAAGGCTAGGGTTACTCCTCTAACCATGGTTGGGTTAGATTTTCAGCAATTTATCTAATTTCTTTTGCTTGGAATTATCAAGAAATTGGTGGGGAAAGAGAGAGGAGAGAAATGGAGGTGATAGGACTTTTCATAGTGGGTTAGTGTTAGTAGAGTTAGTATTAATTTACAAATGGAATTGGATATTTACAATGGGAGTATCCATGTAGGATACAAATAAGGAAGAAAAACTCTTAAGAGGTAAGAAAAGGTGGATTTCTTACAAGGTTAATGCTCCAAGTGTCTTGAGTAGGGCCAATTTTGACGCTTGTTGACGGTCCACTAGCTTTGACGGTACATTTTTTCTCCACTCTTGACCTTCCTTGAGAGACAAGGTAATTGAAGCTGAGTAATCAACCACCATGATGCTGTCTTTTAAGAGAAGAGGCTGAATTTTGTGGTTTTTTTGATAGATATGGGTAAATTGGAGGAGGAAAAATGAGACTAGGTGGTCAATTTTGGAATAGAATTGTGTGTGGGAGGTATGAGTTCACCATGGTTTCTCTTATTCTTCAAGGTTGAGGAGAAGGTGAGTAGAGTGCAGAGAGGAGTGGTGAGAGAGGTGGGGATGATGAGTGGAGAAGTGTGTGTGAAAGAGGAAAATGATAAAGTGGAAGAGAGAGTGTGGCTGCATAGCATGGGAAAACTGGGGACCACTAATAAAATCATAGCTCACAGCTCGTAGCTCAAAAAAATATGAAAAAATTTGAGGCAAAATTTCAGCCCACGAGCTACAACTTTTGTTTGTATTACCTTTTCAAATTCGGAGAGTAAGTGAACTTTAAAAATTCAGCAAAACCGACCGTTTTTTTCCACTGCACAAGGTCCTTGTGGGGTCCTTCTTTGGATGATTCTTTTGAATACCTCCAAGAGTGAGCCCTCCATAGTGCATGTATGCATGCCACCTACCCTTGACCTTATTTGGTAGGTCTATAATTGAAGATATTGTTGAGATTATGATATAAGTGAATAGTACAACTAAGAAAATCAAATATTGAGCGGTCTAAAAAATATGTACATGTCAAATATAAATAATATAAGTGGAAAAAATATAAAGGGGTCAAAAGAAATCTCTCTCATTATGAGGCTACCATAAAAAGATAAATATTTTTGGTGTTCTAAAAAAAAAAACAAAATAGATGTAGGAAGGGAAAAATCACAATAGTGAAAAAATATACACATAAATAAAACTAGTTTTTTTGGATTTTTGTTGGGGTGGAGTTACACCAAATATAAGAGAAGCTTACATGAAAATATTTCTATATGGAATAAAGAATATGAAAAATGGTAAGAAAAATTGTGGTAATGGTGAGGCAATGTACAGAGCATAAATAACACACACCTAGGTAGAAGTATTTAAATAAATACCAAAATAATTATGAAAAAATCTTTTATTTAGGCCCTATATACAAAGAAATATTTACATATGCATGGGCCATAATATACTTATATTTTTTATTATTTTTTATTTTTTTTGGCTCAACTAGCCCAATGACTAGCTAATTGAGGGTTTTTTAAGAAGATATGGGAAAAGTCCCGTGACTCACGCACGTCTATGTACAGTGAAATGGTAGGGATCGCCACAGTGTTTGGGTGATTTTGGTAGGGTGAGGTAACTCACTGTGACAATTACAAAGAGCCGAAAAACGGCTATCATTAGCCCTCCCCCTGGATGATGGTATATTCATGTACCATCATAGAGCATCTTTTCCAAAGAGAGTGCTTCAGAGTCCTTGACGAGATCTTTATTGTTTGGCCCCTCAGAATTTTGGCTAGAGTTACACTCATGCTTCATGTAACAATACTTACATGAGAGAGTGGCCTTTTGACAGATCTTTGGTAGATCCTTTGGTAGAAGGCGACTCAAATAGTGCTTCAAGCGATACTCGTTTACTTTCCTGGAGTGCTCTTTACCATTCAAGTCCATAAGCTGATAGTAACTTGAATTGAAAGCCTTCTTGACTATGTATGGCCCTTGCCATCTAGTTTCAAACTTGGCATCAAAACGATTATCGAGTTGATTGTCATACCTTAGCACAAGATCTCCTTCATTGATGCCTTTGTCCTTCAGTTTCTTGTCAAGCTTCTCCTTTGTCTGTGTGGCTTTTCTCTTATAGCACTCGTATGCTGCTTCTCTTTTCCACTCAAGCTCAGCTAAGGTAAGAAGTCGATCCATCCATGCTTCTTGATCATCTTGTGCTGATTTGCCATGAAGTCGCATTGTTGGAATGTTTAACTCAATTGGCTGTAAAGCCTCTTGACCATAGACCAAGTGAAATGGTGTGAACTCCGTGGCTTCCCTATATGTGGTTCGATACGCCCACAAGGTACCATCCAAGAAGTCATCCCACAACTTTGTCTTGTTTTTCACCATCTTTCTAATGATGCCTGCAATGACACCATTAGCTTTTTCTACCAAACCATTTGATTGGGGATAGTAGGGTGTGCTATGACGATGTAGAATGTGAAGTTCTTCACAAACTTCTGTGAGCAAGCCCTTCCTAAACCCTGGACCATTATCAGAAACAATCTCCAAAGGTGTGCCAAATCTGTAACAAATGTGATTGTACACAAACTTGCTAACTGTCCTCTCATTCACTCTTGCCACACTTTGAGCTTCCACCCACCTAGTCATATAGTCTACAGCCACTAGAATGTAGAGTTTACTATTTTTTGTCCTAGGCAGAGGACCCATAGCATCAATGCCCCACTTTTCAAAGGGTCCATTTGCAAGCACTATTTGCCTCGGGCCATGCACCAATCTTCTATTTCCATTTATCTGACAATTGTGACAGCTTTTACACCAATGTTGAACATCCACATGCAAGCTTGGCCAAACATACCCCGCAAGCAAAATCTTCTTCACAGTTGATTCTTGGGCAAAATGACCACCACATGCCTCTTCATGCAAACCTTTTAGAATGGCTGGAATTTCCTCAATAGTTGGTACTCTTCTGCACACTTGATCCTTCCCTCTTTGATAGAGGGAGCCTTCTAGGAAGAGATATACGCTTGCCTTCTTCATGAGTCTCCTCTTCTGAGCTTTTGTGAAGTCTGGTGGAAACTCACCCTCCAAAATGTAGCCAATGATGGGAGCCAATGACTCCAATCCCTGGTACCTCGGTTGCTTCACAACAGCCGCCACCATGATGACCTGCACTTCTCTCTCAACACATGTAACTGCTTGTTGTGCAAGTAAATCGGTATCTTCATTTTGTTTCCTCGGAATATGATATAGTTGCACTTCTTCAAACTGATTAAACATCTTACGAATGGCATGAACTTTTGTCCTTAAGCTTTCATTCTTGCATGCCCAAATGCCTAAAATCTGTTTAACAATGAGAAGTGCATCTCCCTTTACCATGAGGCGTTGTAACCCTTGGCCAATGCACATCTTCAAACCATGAATTAGTGTGTCGTATTCTGCTTCATTGTTGCTAGCTGAACTTGGTAGATTGAACTTCTCTTTCATGACCACCTCTCCACTTGGGTTGAGCAACACTAGCCCTCCCCCTGCTTTTCCTCTGGCTCGTCGAAAAGCTCCATCAAAGAACAAGGTAAAAACATTGGGAATACTTTTTGGTTGTGGCAATGGTAGGATCTTTACTTGAGGCACCTTAATTTCCTTCTCATGTACCCTATAAGTGAGAATCCCTGCCAATTGTGCACGCACACTATCTTCTACCTTGAAAGAGTATTGGAACTCTTGCAACTCCATAATCCACTTTGAGATCCTAGTACTAAGATTCATTTGAGATGACACCCAAGGGAACAAATTTTCTGCAATGAGAATTACAAAAGGTTTTGGTAGTAGGTAGGATCTAAACTTTCTCACCGCAAACATGAGAGAAAGCATCATGAGTTCTGCTTCTGTGTAGTCTCTCTCCAAAGCATTCATGACCCTACTAGCAAAGTAGATGGGTCGCATCCTTGTACTGTGGGGATCTTGTTGTAGCAACACAGCACCAATTGTTTCCCTTCCAACACTAGAGCTAACAAAGAATGTGTACTCCCAACAAGGAGGCATGAGTGTTGGTAGCTCTGACAAAATGACTTTCATGTTACAAAACTACTCTTCAAGCTCATCAGACCATGCAAATTCTACTTGTTGTGTCAACTTTTGCAAAGGATGAAGCAACTCCGAGGCTAAGTGAATGAAGCGTGACATATACTTCACCTTCTGAATGAAAGAGATGACCTCCTTAAGACTCTTCGGTGATGGGAGCTCAATAAGAGCCTTTGCCTTTGAAGGATCCACCTCAATGCCTTTATAGGAAACCTTGTGACCGAGCAAGATCACTTCATCCTCACCTATGTGGCACTTGTCGGGGTTGAGTTGACCTCCCATGTCATAGAGCTTCTTTAATCCTTCTTCTAACCTTTGTAGATGCAATGATTTTGAGCTATAAATGCAGAAATCATCAATGAACACCCTAATTGACTTTCCAAAAAATGCTTGAAACACCATGTTCATGAAACGTTGGAATGTTGCAGGAGCATTTGTCAGACCAAATGGCATGACTCTAAAAGCATAACAACCCCAAGGAGTGATAAAGGTTGTTTTCAATTGATCCTCCAATGCGATACCTATTTGAAAGTAACCTGAGTAGCCATCACACACAGTGTACTTCTCATGACCAGCTACTTCATTTAGTATCTCATCCTGAAATGGGAGGGGAAAGTGATCTCTTTTTGTTGCCTCATTAAGTGGACGATAATCCACACACACCCTCCACTTGCCGTTTTTCTTAGGAGTGACAACAATGGGAGAGACCCACTCTGAATTCTCCACTGGATAAATGAAACCTACTGCTAGAAGCTTTCTTACCTCCTTGAGTAGAGCCTGCTCCTTAATGACTCCTAGCCTTCGTAGCTTTTGAGCCTTAGGTGTGGCCTCTGGCTTCAACTCAATCTTGTGTTGAACAACATCTACTCCACGCACATCGGTGTAGTCTTTAGCAAAAAGCCTCGGAAATTTCCTTAGCACACATTTGAACTCCTCTCTTTCATCCTTTGTAAGTGTTGTAGACAACATACCTTCTAACATTCCTTCATCTTCCACCTTTTGGTTCTCTTGGGAACCTACCTCTTCCAAACCTCGAGAAGAGGTCTCCTGGTTGTTTGGCTTAAACCTTACCCCCATGACTTCAATGTAGGACTCCTCTTCAGTAATGCTACCGCTACTTTCTTCTTCTGAAGTGTTTTCAGTCCAATCTTCTTCCGTCTCACTTCGAGATGATTCTTCATGGAGCTCCTCCTGGTGTTGCTCCTTCATGTCAAAGACAACCTTCTTGTGATTGTCATTCCTGCAAATTAGCTTTCCACTCTCCCAATCCTGCAAAGCTCGCATTTTCATTAGCCATGGTCTTCCTAGGATAAATGGGTAACCATTTCCCTTGGTAGACATGACATAGAAATCCACTGCCTTCTTAATGCCAAAGGCCTCCACAAAAACATTTTTACAAATGCTTACGCACCTAGCCTTGCTATTGTTTGCCATTTTCACTTTGATTTCAGGTGTCTCATGGATGTGCATGCCTAGTCTTTGCATGAGCCCTTCTGTCATGATGCAAATTTGTGCACCCCCATCCACTAGACCTTTCCTAACCAATCTTCCTTTAATGTAACAATCTAGCACATGTGTAATATCCTCGTTCATTTCAGCATGTGCAATTTTTACAACAGGAAAACTCTCTTTTACCTTTCTCCTAGTGCTAACTGACTTTGTTAAATCCCTCCTAACTTGTGGGCATAATGCAAGAAACTGAGGCCATGAGATATCAGGACCCTTACCTCGCATGTCTTCCAACAGGTTGTATGGAGCCATACCATGTCCAAGAGGGAAGTCTTGGAGATTGATACGACGTCGAGTCCTCTTAGCTTCCTTGGTCTCCTTTGCCTTCTTGCCTTGTCCATGGTCACTCTGTGATGGGACACCCTCCTTCTCTTTACCTTTTCCTCGGCCACGCTTAATGCCATTTGCTTCCATGTCAACCTCATTTGAGTTTGTCACCTCTAGCACATGCACATTTGGATCTGGCAAAGGTGGAACTCCTTCTACCCCTTGTGGAGGTGGTCTTGGTCCATTTGGTCTTTGTAGAAGCCTTGGTTGTTGACCAGTTCCTTCACCTGTATTCATCACTGGGTAATTCAAGTTAGGTCTCCCTGGCTCCCCACGGGGCCAAGGAAAATTATACATCCCATGTCCAGACTCTCCGCAATTCCAACATTGCAAGACTCTCCTAGGTCGTGGATCTCGCTCTTCAGACTTCTTTGCTTGTCCCTTTGGACCTACAGCTTGTGCAAGGTGAATTGACAGGCTGCTTAAAGATTCGTTTAACTTCTCAATTACTTCCGTCGTTACCTCAGGAAGATCTATCGATGTTGATGCTTGTGACTTACCTTTGGGTCTAAGACCTTCTATTGGAACCTCTCCCCTTAAGCACTTGAGTTTTCTATATTTCTCAGCAGCCCTAGTTTCAGCTGCATCAAAGGTAGCAGGTGCACCCGCCTCAACTTTTACCTTAAGGTCAGGAAAGAGTCCCGCTATGAACCTCTCCTTCTTTAGAAATTCTGCACCATCACCAGGGTTAGCAACATTTCGTATCCATAGAGCCCAAAGACGTAGAAACTCTTGCTTGTACACGTAGTAGTCATCTAAGTCTTTTTGCTTATGAGAAACAATGTCTTGCCATAATTTTTGACTGTTTTGGGGATCAAAGAAGTATTTCTTGAAACGGTTCAAAACTTCTGTGTAATTCCCCTTAACTTCCTCAGGCAAAGAGTCAAACCAAGTGCTAGCATCTTTTCTAAGGACCACCTCAAACATTTCTACACGTTCTTGATCAGTTATTATCCTCTTGATACGGCAAGACATCTTGAAATTCGCTAAAAATAATTCTGCATCCTCTCCAGGCTCTCCAAAGAAAAGAGGATACCCAGACATTTGGCGTTGGCTTTCCATTGAATTGATTTCAAAGTGACACCCGTTTTTGTTTTTCTTTCTTAAAAAGATTTACACAATAATGTTTTCTAGCTTGCAATCTATTCTACAACAAAATAAAGATATTCACATCAAACGACCTATGATAATCAATAAGAGGTAGGATGACAGGGTTTGGTGATGCGAGAATTTCTCCTACTCTTTGGGCACCAAACATGAACACCATACGTTGTTGAAAATGGATTTTCCTACTAATTGCAATGTTTATTCTAATGTGTGGAGTGAAATGGAAGGGGAAAACATCTATTCCTGGGCCATTATCCATGGTCTATGCATGACCTAATGCTTAAAACAAAACAAAAATATAGACGTCCAAACTAAGGTCGTACCTAATGAGAGGCAAAATAAAAGGATTTACTGAAGCGTTTATCTCGGCCAACCTAAGAGGACCTAAAATTCTACGAATGACACATTGAAATTGCAACTTAGTACTAACAATTATGTGTACCTTTTGCCTTGCAATGGGAATGAAGGGATCATACAAATTTTCCTGATTCATGCAAACTACTTGACTATGCTAAAGGTTGATTCTACACAAAAATACACAAGCCGTCCTCCGTGGGGGCACCAATTTGAGGTGGTCCGGGGCGGGCAACAAGAAGAGCAACCACTAGACACCCTTCAAGGCTCCCGTGCTGCTCAATGGGACTGGGGCACAACACAACACAAACCAAAACAACAAACCCACAGCCCAATCCCAACTACACAAGGGGCACCACCTAGTTTAAGAGCGAACTAGGACGCAAAAGAGGAGAATCGTTAGAGAAACCTACAAACAAGCAAGGAATTTACACTAACCCTAACACCAATGGAACACTCTCACACACTAAAACACGAGAGAGAGAGAGAGAGAGAGAGAGAGAGAGAGAGAGAGAGAGAGAGAGAGAGAGATAGTGCTCGGGCTGCTTTGAAACGTATCGGCAATGATCAAGCAAACACAACTATATATTTAAGAAAGAGAGAGAAAGGGGGAGGGGGTGCTTGTTGCATTAATACCTTCTTACAAATCTGTCATGACAAATCAAAGTGAAATTAGTATTTGTTCAACATAGGTTGCGTAAATTTCACCACAACACATCACAAGAAAAGCCACCCCAATCACTGTCTTAAAGCCAGGGGAGTCCTCTCCACCCTATCGCCCTCTTACAGTATGTGGGATTTATGGCTAGATTGATGACAACACCAGAGACAAGCTACCAAGAACTTAACAAAAAACACCAAGACACTTACGCATCATTGTTGTCCATTACTTCACATTGGAAGGGAGACAAAATATCCAAGCTTAGTCCAAATCCACCCTCCTTGATTCAGCAAATGTTGGGCTTACACTAGTAGGAGAAATGATAGATTTCCTACTCTCAATTGAATGATCACTCTCTCTCTTACAATGGCATAGAGTTCCCTTGCTAATCTCCTATTACAACACAGCACATGCATAAGACAATGAGCTTCCACTCAAGAGCTCCTTCTAGAGAGGTTGAGCTTGGCTTCTCAAGCTATAGCATAGTGCTCTTACTTATGGCTCCCCCTTTTGTGCTAGCTACACCCTCCTTTTATAGCAATTTTGAAGGCTAGGGTTACTCCTCTAACCATGGTTGGGTTAGATTTTCAGCAATTTATCTAATTTCTTTTGCTTGGAATTATCAAGAAGTTGGTGGGGAAAGAGAGAGGAGAGAAATGGAGGTGATAGGACTTTTCATAGTAGGTTAGTGTTAGTAGAGTTAGTATTAATTTACAAATGGAATTGGATATTTACAATGGGAGTATCCATGTAGGATACAAATAAGGAAGAAAAACTCTTAAGAGGTAAGAAAAGGTGGATTTCTTACAAGGTTGATGCTCCAAGTGTCTTGAGTAGGGCCAATTTTGACGCTTGTTGACGGTCCACTAGCTTTGACGGTACATTTTTTCTCCACTCTTGACCTTCCTTGAGAGACAAGGTAATTGAAGCTGAGTAATCAACCACCATGATGCTGTCTTTTAAGAGAAGAGGCTGAATTTTGTGGTTTTTTTGATAGATATGGGTAAATTGGAGGAGGAAAAATGAGACTAGGTGGTCAATTTTGGAATGGAATTGTGTGTGGGAGGTATGAGTTCACCATGGTTTCTCTTATTCTTCAAGGTTGAGGAGAAGGTGAGTAGGGTGCAGAGAGGAGTGGTGAGAGAGGTGGGGATGATGAGTGGAGAAGTGTGTGTGAAAGAGGAAAATGATAAAGTGGAAGAGAGAGTGTGGCTGCATAGCATGGGAAAACTAGGGTCCACTAATAAAATCATAGCTCACAGCTCGTAGCTCAAAAAAATATGAAAAAATTTGAGGCAAAATTTCAGCCCACGAGCTACAACTTTTGTTTGTATCACCTTTTCAAATTCGGAGAGCAAGTGAACTTTAAAAATTCAGCAAAACCGACCGTTTTTTTCCACTGCACAAGGTCCTTGTGGGGTCCTTCTTTGGATGATTCTTTTGAATTCCTCCAAGAGTGAACCCTCCATAGTGCATGTATGCATGCCACCTACCCTTGACCTTATTTGGTAGGTCTATAATTGAAGATATTGTTGAGATTATGATATAAGTGAATAGTACAACTAAGAAAATCAAATATTGAGGGGTCTAAAAAATATGTACATGTCAAATATAAATAATATAAGTGGAAAAAATATAAAGGGGTCAAAAGAAATCTCTCTCATTATGAGGCTACCATAAAAAGATAAATATTTTTGGTGTTCAAAAAAAAAAAACAAAATAGTTGTAGGAAGGAAAAAATCACAATAGTGAAAAAATATACACATAAATAAAACTAGTTTTTTTGGAGTTTTGTTGGGGTGGAGTTACACCAAATATAAGAGAAGCTTACATGAAAATATTTCTATATGGAATAAAGAATATGAAAAATGGTAAGAAAAATTGTGGTAATGGTGAGGCAATGTACAGAGCATAAATAACACACACCTAGGTAGAAATATTTAAATAAATACCAAAATAATTATGAAAAAATCTTTTATTTAGGCCCTATATACAAAGAAATATTTACATACGCATGGGCCATAATATACTTATATTTTTTATTTTATTTTATTTTTTTGGCTCAACTAGCCCAATGACTAGCTAATTGAGGGTTTTTTAAGAAGATATGGGAAAAGTCCCGTGACTCACGCACGCCTATGTACAGTGAAATGGTAGGGATAGCCACAGTGTTTGGGTGATTTTGGTAGGGTGAGGTAACTCACTGTGACAATTACAAAGAGCCGAAAAACGGCTATCACTGCCATGGAAAATGTTCAATGTGAACTACTACAGGACCTTGCTATTAAATGTCTAAGTAGAGCTAGCTTCTTTAATGGAATCAAGGTTGGGAAAGTGGTGCATCTTGAAACCAAAAGCCCTTTATTGTATTAGAGCATAGCTTGGACAAGTGAGGGACCTAGTTTCAATGTGTGATGTCCAAAGAAAAGTATTAGAAGACCTTGCTTTCCAATATTTGAATTGGTCAAGTGGTTAAAACTAAGTATAAAACTTTGACCATTTTCTTCTCGAATTGCCAAAAAGCTAGTTTTAGACACCCCTAACTGAAAATGGTTTAGGGTGGCCTTAAACAATGTTTTTTCAAAGAGTTGAACAAAAGGGTTGCCAAAGAGTAATGAAAATTTATTATGGCTTGAAGTGCCTGAGTATGTGAAAACAAGCCTAGGTTTTCCACGAGGCAAAAGGTGACATAATAAGAACATTGGAAACTTAGGATTGACCATGTGGCCTAAACTTTGGCAAGTGAAGTGGTGGCCAAGTTTTGTGGCACAGTGTGCACTTGGTCCTATATGTGTTGACCACTTGGCTAAATCTAGGACCATAAGGCCAAACCACTTGGCACCTTAAATATAGTATGGGACATAATCTAGAACTGCTATAGTAAATTAGTAGTATAGTTAATATGTTAATATTTATATTATATTTAAGTATATGCTAAATATAATTTATGTTCAAAATTTCACTAATGAAGAATTTTCCCATTTAGCACTCCAGATGCGGGGTCTTAGGGCAATGCCACAATGGGGTGACAAGGCAGCGCTTCCACGTGAGGTTTGGGGGTAGCGCTCTTGATGGGGATGTGGAATATAGCGCTCTCGATGGCGGGGCTTGGGAGGATGATTTTGGGATATTGTTCCGGGCGGGGTCAAGGGGCGGTAGCCCCTTGTCGCCTCCGGGCGCGACTGCCGGGCGGGGTCGAGGGGAAGCGCCCAAAGATTTTTTTTAAAAAAAAGTGAATTCATAGTATAGAGTTACGCATGTTTTGCATATTTTCAACCATGATTTCTTTAATTTTGGCCGTGTGAATTGGTTAATGTTTTATATTGCTTTTGTTTTTTTTAATCCTATGATAAAACATGGACTTGTAGCATACGTGGCATTCTAATAAACCCTATCAAGATTAGGCATAGAGAGAGCGCACGAGCAACGCACACAGAGAAAGCAGGCGAGCAACAAACACACAGAAAGCGCACACGGATCGCACACAGTTGGAGTATACGCGCACGTAGAGGAGCAAGCTCGGCATCGTACACAACACACAGGTGGAGCGCACAGGATTGAAAGTTCGCGCACAAGATAAAGAAACAGCAGCGTACGCAACGCTTTCCAGAAGGGCAGGATCGGGCATAGCTTCTTCTCTCTCTCACTCTCTGTCTTTCTCCATATAGAGAAGATGGTTCTCTGTAACTCTTCTTGCACACACACTCTCTCGTCAAAAGACAGAGATACGTAGTTTAAAAATATCCCCGCACACATACACATATTCCCACACATCGTCTTCCTCTCTTCCGCATACATAACCACAGTGAAATCTGTTATCTTGTTGTCTCTCTCTTGAAAATACATGCACATATTCCCACACATTGTCTTCCTCACTTCCACATACATAACCACAGTGAAATCTGTTATCTTGTTGTCTCTTTCTTGAAAATACATGCACATATTCCCATACATCGTCTTCCTCTCTTCCACATACATAAACACAGTGAAATCTGTTATCTTTCTCTCTCTCCTCTCTCTAGAAAACAAGTATTTCTCTCTCTCTCTCTATCTATCTATCTATCTCTGTATCTTGCTATCTCTCTCTTGAAAATATATGCTCATGTATGTGTGCGTCTGTGTTATCTATGTGTATGTATGTATATTTGTGTTATTTCATTGTAATACTCATACATAATGCAGATACACAATTACACTTAATTACAATATGCACACATAGTATATATACATACATAAATATCACAAATAACTAACACATTGTAACACTAGTAAACTTGAATGGAAGACTTACTTGCGTGATCTGTTAAAGTCGATTCTTGTAGCGAGTTCTGGATGTATGCTGAGCTGATTTTCCTCTAATCCATTTGTAGATATGATTGTAACTTCTGTTTCTAAAAAATAGTAGTGTTGTTTAGTGATACACCTAATGGACATAAATGGTTGAAACTAGGACATGTAGACCAAAAATACGTGTATTTCTTTGGATGAATATATACACTTTTTGGTGACCCTTATCACAAGTGGTGGACCTTGAGACCAGTGGACTATAAGGACCTCCAAACAATACCTTGTACACTCAATCCTTCTTGGTATCTAGGTTGGACAAGTGGTGGACCTTGTTCAAATTCTCTAACCACTCTCTCTAACATGGTGACATAATTTAGGTGTGATAAATTCATATCTATGCAAACTAATATCAGTTTAGGCTTGTTAATTTGAATTTGTTTGAATTTATGTACAATATAATGATTTGAGGTTTGCATATTTGAATTTAGGTGGTATAATGATATCTTTTTGTGGTAAACTTGAATTTAAAATCAATTTTGCGTGGAATATTTTAAATTTAAGTGGTAAAATTTAAATTTTTTTATAAAAAAGTTTGAATTTTAAAATTTGGGCGGGATATTTTAAAATTTAGGCGGGATATTTAAAATTTGGGAGGGATATTTTAAATTTAGGCGATCAGATTTTGAATTTTAAATTTAGGCGGGAATGTTTTGAATTTATAGCGAGATCTCCCTTACATAAGAGAGTATAGGTTGGACAAGTGGTGGACCTTAAAGCTAGAGCATCCATGCTACTGGACATGATAGGTAGGGAATCTAGTTGAATATTGTATGTATAATATATATGTAATAGATCTAGCTTGGACAAGTGGTGGACCTTGGAACAAAACCCCATGTAAAACATATCATGCACATTCCAAGTGGTGAGAAAAAATATCATTTAAGATATAGCCTTATAGGTTGGACAAGTGGTGAACCTTAACACTAAGATATTCTTAATGTAATGACATAGAGTGGAAAACTGGTGAA
The DNA here is from genome assembly GCF_014529385.1 of Adiantum capillus-veneris. Lineage (NCBI taxonomy): Eukaryota > Viridiplantae > Streptophyta > Polypodiopsida > Polypodiales > Pteridaceae > Adiantum > Adiantum capillus-veneris. The sequence goes on from NC_140933.1 coordinate 18,447,419, forward strand.
TCTTGAGACCAAACCATGCTACTAGCGATAATAGCTTGGACAAGTGGTGGACCTTGAAAGTAATCCCCCCATCTACAAAATATCGTGGGTTTAAGGTATTTTGATGGAGCCTAGCATCTTGGAGACATGGTGCAGCTTGCTTCTCTTCATGTTTCAATGGAGCCTATCTTGGACAAATGGTGTGTTGAGATGTCGAGCTCTACACCTTGAGCTGGCATCCACTACGGGTCTTGGCCGCTTACGGCATTTACTCACTGGCGCGCTAGGTGACCGACACGGAGAATCTCTGCCAGTGATTCTACAGATGGACGACACTTATAGTGCCAGCCTAGTACGCTTCTAGCGAGCTCACACTTAGTGACCGCATGTACATATGTGCTACTTTTCAGCTTTAGCACTTAGTCATTTTGTACCCTCTTTTCTGTGAAGAAGAAGAAGAAGCTTTCCATCTCTGTGTGCTTTGTGCTTGTCTTTTGTAGCTCTCTTGCATCCTCATTCTTTACATGGTATCAGAGCCTGGTGCAGGCAAGAGAGGCTAAGAGAGCAAGAGCATCACAATCCCTTCGTTCGCAATCCACGACCAGATGCAGTATACAGAGATTTACTGTACAAGTACAGTGGTTGTATGTACGCTTGATTGTGGACACTCGTTGAGTGTAGAAAGCGTTACAGGAACCACGATAGCAGGTTCAGCAGATTTGCAGGTTTTTGCAGATTGCAGCTATTTTGTCTTAGTGCTTCAAGATGTCTGACGGTTTCAGTCAGATTGTTACTGAGAATCTTGAGAAAAATAACTACCCTGCATGGAAGTTCAGAATAACAAATTTCCTAAAAGGAAAAGGTTATTGGGACTATGTAGAAGGAGACAATGAAAAGGAACCAGAGATTCCCGAGGCAAATGCTACAGCAGAACAAAGGAAAGCTTTGAGGGACTGGCAACAAGGCCAGAGCAAAGTGATGTATTGGCTTTCTATGAGCATCACAGATGGCATGATGGGCTATCTACAGGATGCTGAAACCCCCGCCATTGCATGGAAAAACTTAGGCAGAGTGTTCGAGGTGAACACCAAGGCCAGGAAGCTTCAACTAAAGTCGGAGCTAAATCAGGTTAAGAGGAACAACCTCTCCATCAATGATTATGCTTTGAAGATCAAGAGAATCATTGAGGCTCTTGGATCTATTAAAGTCTCAGTGGAAGACGATGACATTGTCCGTGCATGCTTGGATGGTCTAGGAGATGAGTATGTACATTTTAGGTCTTCCATGAATACAAGAGACGACATCCCCGTGTTCCAAGATTTGATTTCTATGCTTATTCTTGAGGAGAAGAACCTTGACACATCTTCTTCTCATGGCAGAAATAATTCTGAACAGGCCTTCTATTCTAACTCCAACAGAGGTAGAGGTAGAGGTCGTGGTCGAGGCCCAAGGGGTTGCAGGGGCCAATTTCTGGAAGGTCAATCAAATCAAAACAATATAGGTGGCAGGGGAAACCAGTCTCAAGGTAGGGGGAGTCAAAGAGGTCGTGGTGCAGGATCAAGCAGGCAGCAACATACTCCAGATAGTAGAGAATGTTGGACTTGTGGTGAAAGAGGTCACATGTCACGTGACTGTCCAAAGGGAAAAGCAAGTAGAAAGAGAGAACAGGGAAATTATGCATCTACTAGCAGAGATGCAGATGACAGCAAAAACGAGCGCATGTTTGTTATGCAGCATGTAATGAATACAATGAGTGCAGAGAATTCCACCCAAGATGATGTTTGGTATGTGGATTCAGGTGCCTCTAATCACATGACGTCTCATGGAGAGTGGTTTAGAGATATGCGCAAACCAGATGTGTCAGGCTATGTACAGACAGGAGATGACACAGCTCACCCCATTGCTCATGTAGGGGACATACCTCTAAATACGAAGAGTGGGAAATCAAAGTACTTAGCACATATACTTCATGTCCCAAACATTACAAAGAATCTTGTTTCTGTTGGACAAATGGTTGAGCAGGGTTTGCAGGTTCGCTTCAATCCAAATGGTTGTTATGTAGAAGATTTCCAGAATGGCTGTAAGCTGATCACAGAGGGCAAATGTGTGGGCAGAATGTTTACGCTGAATGTAGACATGTCTGAGGTAAAAGCTGCATTATTTGCACAGGGCACAGGTGTTGTGGCGATGTTGACATTTGGCACAAACGCATTGGCCATGTCAATGAGCAGAGATTGCGCAGCATGCAATCAAAACAAATTGTAAAAGGTTTGCCCAAATTCAAGGTGGATGGTATGCATTAAGTGTGTGCAGCATGCCAGTTTGGAAAACAGTCAAAGGGATCATTTCCACATGAGCGCAATGTATGTAAAAGGCCACTTGAGGTGGTGCACACAGATGTTTGGGGTCCAACCGATACTGCAAGTATACATGGTTGCAGGTATTATGTCTCTTTCATTGATGACCATACAAGGAAAGTATGGGTCTACTTCATGCGTAACAAAAGTGAAGTGTTTGGTCACTTTCAAGACTTCAAAGTCATGATTGAGAAGGAGACAGATATGCAAATCAAGACATTGAGGTCAGATGGAGGGGGAGAGTACTTCTCCAATGATTTTTCAGATTTTCTGCGAATGCATGGTATACACAGGCAGTTTACATGCAGATATACTCCACAGGAGAATGGGGTCGCAGAAAGGAAAAACAGGCACATTGCAGAGGTTGCACGTGCATTGATGAATGAGAAGAACATGCCTCATCATTTCTAGGCTTAAGCTGTAAATACAGCTGTGTACATTATGAACAGGACACCTACAGCTGCGGTGCATGATGTAACACCTGAGGAAAAGTTTACAGGTACAAAGCCTGATTTGGCACACTTGAAAGTGTTTGGCTGCATAGCTTACGTGCATGTACCAGATGAGCTGCGTAGGAAATTGGATCCTAAAGTAGAGAAATGTATTCTTGTGGGATATTCCCTTGAACAAAAGGGGTACAGGTGCTACAATCCTACTACACGAGAATTATGAGTGAGCAGAGATGTAGTCTTTGATGAGATGAGCAACTGGTACAGTAATGCACATGGCACTATTGGGGCTGATGTAAAAGACGACGTGGTTGTACAAAATGTGAGGCCACAGTCACAGGTTTTGAGTGGACCACAAGAGTCCTCTTCTTGTGGCTCTGTTGAGAAACTATGGAATGGTAGACTACGTACGCAGGTTACTCCACCAGCAGGTACAGGGAATGTATCACGAAAAGGAAAGGAAAAGGTTGATGAACCTCCCTTTATGGTTGATGCATCATCAGGTTTTTCACATGTAGACATGGATTCAGATGGTTCTGAACAAAGTCTTGATGAGGAATTTGGAATTCCGGCTGTCAGGACACCTGGTGTAAGGAAAGTACAAGAAGATGCTAGAGGGCAAAGGAGTGACCAAGGACCGCGCAGATCTAATAGAGTCAGAAATCCAGTTCAGAAATTGACTTATGATGGGTATCTAGCGCATCACCAAGCCTACATGGCTAAGGTGATACAGGATGTGGAGCCCACATGTTTTGAGGATGCAGTTGGAAATGTGCATTGGGATGATGCAATGAATGAAGAGATGGCTGCATTGGAAGCAAATGACACATGGGAGTTGGTGCCATTGCCAAGTGGCAAGAAAGCTATTGGCTGTAAATGGGTGTATAAACCCAAGCATAAGGCTGATGGTAACATTGAGCGTCACAAGGCAAGGCTGGTCGCAAAGGGTTATGCACAGACGTATGGCATAGACTATGAGGAGACCTTTGCTCCAGTGGCAAAGATGACGACAGTGAGAGCTGTCATAGCAGTGGCTGCATCTAGAGGATGGATTATGCATCAAATGGATGTGAAGAATGCCTTCTTGAATGGTGAGTTGCAAGAGGAAGTGTATATGGATCAGCCACCTGGTTATGTCGATCCAGGTTACCCAGATTATGTATGCAGACTTCTCAAAGCTTTGTATGGTTTGAAGCAGGGCTCTAGAGCATGGTATGACAGGATTGCCAAGTATCTTGTCAGTATTGGTTTTAGGAGAGCTCATGCTGATCATTCACTCTATGTACGTGAGAGTGATGTGGGGATTGTGGTCATTACCATATATGTAGATGACCTTATTATTGTTGGTGACAATGCTATGGAGATTGACCATGTGAAGGGTCTTCTCAAACAGGAGTTTGAAATGAAAGATTTGGGCGAGTTGCGCTACTTTCTTGGCATTGAGGTGATCAGGACTCCAGAGGGTGTATGGCTGTCACAGAGACAATATGCTTTGGACATGTTGTCAAAGTATGGTATGGCTGATTGTAAGCCGATTTCCATTCCCTTGGATGTGAATGCAAAGCTGAGTGCAGAGAAGGGTGATGTTGTTGAGGATGTCAATATGTACAGGAAGATGGTGGGTAGTCTAATCTACTTGACTATCACAAGGCCAGACTTGAGCTACACAGTAGGCTTGGAGAGTCAGTTCATGCAACTTCCGAGGAAGCCACATTTGGATGGAGTACGACGCACACTTAGGTATGTGCAAGGGACTCTTGACTACGCATTGTTCTATGCAGCAGATGCACCATTAGCATTGTATGGGTATACAGATGCAGATTGGGCAGGTAGCATTGTTGATAGGAGATCTACGAGTGGCTTCATGTTCTCTTTTGGGAGTGCTGCTGTTACTTGGAGTAGCAAAAAGCAGCCTACGGTTGCTTTATCGAGCACAGAGGCCGAGTACAGAGGTGCAGCAGTTGCGGCGTGCGAGGTAGCTTGGCTACGCACATTACTTGAGGACTTGGGAGTGAAGGTGGACCAGCAATTTGTCATTCATTGTGACAACCTCAGCAGCATGCAGTTGGCTAGGAACCCAGTGTTCCATGCTAGGACCAAACACATAGAGGTCCATTACCACTACGTTCGAGAGCGAGTGTTGGCGGGCGACATCGACTTGGTCTACGTCAGCACAGAGGAGCAGATAGCGGATATCTTTACCAAGGCCCTCGGAGCTGAGAAGCTTCGACGTTTCCGGACTATGCTTGGACTTTGCGACATGCAGAGCTCGAGGGGGAGTGTTGAGATGTCGAGCTCTACACCTTGAGCTGGCATCCACTACGGGTCTTGGCCGCTTACGGCATTTATTCACTGGCGCGTTAGGTGACTGACACGGAGGATCTCTGCCAGTGATTCTACAGATGGACTACACTTATAGTGCCAGCCTAGTACGCTTCTAGCGAGCTCACACTTAGTGACCGCATGTACATATGTGCTACTTGTCAGCTTTAGCACTTAGTCATTTTGTACTCTCTTTTCTGTGAAGAAGAAGAAGAAGCTTTCCATCTCTGTGTGCTTTGTGCTTGTCTTGTGTAGCTCTCTTGCATCCTCATTCTTTACATGGTGGAGCATCCTTCTCTCCATGTTTCAATGGAGCCTAGCTTGGACAAGTGGTGGACCTTTGCTTCTCTCTATGATTCAAGTGGTGGACCTTGGAACCAAACCCCCATGTAAAACCTATCATGGTCACTCCAAGTGGTGAGAAAGAATAACCTTTAAGATATGGCCTTATAGGTTGGACAAGTGGTGGACCTTAACACCCCAATATTCTTAATATAATGACATAGAGTGAAAAAGTGGTGAATCTTGAGACAAAACCACTCATGCTACTAGCGATAATAGCTTGGATAACTGGTGGACCTCGAACGTAAACCCCCCATGTTTCAATAGACTTAGCTTCGACAAATCATGGAGCATCGTTCTCTCCATGTTTCAATGGGTCATAGCTTGGACAAGTGGTGGACCTTTGTTTCTCTCTATGTTTCAATAGAGTTAGCTTGGACAAGTGGTGGACCTTGGAACCAAACCCCCATGTAAAACCTATCATGGTCACTCCAAGTGGTGAGAAAGAATAACCTTAATGATATATCCTTATAGGTTGGACAAGTGGTGGACCTTAACACCCAGATATTCTTAATATAATGGCATAGAGTGGAAAAGTGGTGAATCTTGAGACCAAACCACTCAGGCTACTACCAATAATAGCTTGGACAAGTGTTGGACCTTGAATGTAAACCCCTCATCTACGACATATCGTGGGTTTAATGTTTTTCGATGGAGCCTAGCATCTTGGAGACATGGTGCAGCTTGCTTCTCGTCATGTTTCAATGGAGCCTATCTTGGACAAATGGTGGAGCATCCTTCTCTCCATGTTTCAATGGAGCCTAGCTTGGACAAGTGGTGGACCTTTGCTTCTCTCTCTGTTTCAATAGAGTTAGCTTGGACAAGTGGTGGACCTTGGAACCAAATCCCCATGTAAAACCTATCATGGTCACTCCAAGTGGTAAGAAAGAATAACCTTTAAGATATAGACTTATAGGTTGGACAAGTGGTGGACCTTAACACCCACATATTCTTAATATAATGACATAGAGTGAAAAAGTGGTGAATCTTGAGACAAAACCACTCATGCTACTAGCGATAATAGCTTGGACAAGTGGTGGCCCTTGAATGTAAACCCCCCATGTACAAAATATCGTGAGTTTAAGGTATTTCGATGAAGCTTAGCATCTTGGAGACTTGGTGCAGCTTGCTTCTCTTCATGTTTCAATGGAGTCTATCTTGGACAAATAGTGGAGCATCCTTCTCTCCATGTTTCAATGGACCCTAGCTTGGACAAGTGGTGGACCTTTGCTGATCTCTATGATTCAATAGAGTTAGCTTGGACAAGTGGTGGACCTTGGAACCAAACCCCCATGTAAAACCTATCATGGTCACTCCAAGTGGTGAGAAAGAATAACCTTTAAGATATAGCCTTATAGGTTGGACAAGTGGTGGACCTTAATACCCAAATATTCTTAATATAATGACATAGAGTGAAAAAGTGGTGAATCTTGAGACAAAACCACTCATGCTACTAGCAATAATAGCTTGGACAAGTGGTGGACTTTGAACGTAAACCCCCCATGTTTCAATAGACTTAGCTTCGACAAATGGTGGAGCATCGTTCTCTCCATGTTTCAATGGAGCCTAGCTTGGACAAGTGGTGGACCTTTGTTTCTCTCTATGTTGCAATAGAGTTAGCTTGGATAAGTGGTGGACCTTGGAACCAAACCCTCATGTAAAACCTATCATGGTCACTCCAAGTGGGAAGAAAGAATAACCTTTAAGATGTAGCCTTATAGGTTGGACAAGTGGTGGATCTTAACACCCACATATTCTTAATAAAAGTGGTGAATCTTGAGACCAAACCACTCAGGCTACTAGCAATAATAGCTTAGACAAGTGGTGGACCTTGAATGTAAACCCTTTATCTACGAAATATCGTGGGTTTAATGTATTTCGATGGAGCCTAGCATCTTGGAGACATGGTGCAGCTTGCTTCTCGTCATGTTTCAATGGAGCCTATCTTGGACAAATGGTGGAGCATCCTTCTCTCCATGTTTCAATGGTCCCTAGCTTGGACAAGTGGTGGACCTTTGTTTCTCTCTATGTTTCAATAGAGTTAGCTTGGATAAGTGGTGGACCTTGGAACCAAACCCCCATATAAAACCTATCATGGTCAGTCCAAGTGGTAAGAAAGAATAACCTTTAAGATGTAGCCTTATAGGTTGGACAAGTGGTGGACCTTAACACCCATATATTCTTAATAAAAGTGGTGAATCTTGACACCAAACCACTCAGGCTACTACCAATAATAGCTTGGACAAGTGGTGGACCTTGAATGTAAACCCCTTATCTACAAAATATCGTGGGTTTAATGTATTTCGATGGAGCCTAGCATCTTGGTGACATGGTGAAGCTTGCTTCACGTCATGTTTCAATGGAGCCTATCTTGGAAAAATGGTGGACCATCCTTCTCTCCATGTTTCAATGGAGCCTAGTTTGGACAAGTGGTGGACCTTTGTTTCTCTCTATGCTTCAATAGAGTTAGCTTGGACAAGTGGTGGACCTTGGAACCAAACCCCCATGTAAAACCTATCATGGTCACTCCAAGTGGTAAGAAAGAATAACCTTTAAGATGTAGCCTTATAGGTTGGACAAGTGGTGGACCTTAACACCCACATATGCTTAATATAATGACATAGAGTGGAAAAGTGGTGAATCTTGAGACCAAACCACTCAAGCTACTACCAATAATAGCTTGGACAAGTGTTGGACCTTGAATGTAAACCCCTCATCTACGACATATCATGAGTTTAATGTTTTTCGATAGAGCCTAGCATCTTGGAGACATGGTGCAACTTGCTTCTCGTCATGTTTCAATGGAGCCTATCTTGGACAAATGGTGGAGCATCCTTCTCTCCATGTTTCAATGGAGCCTAGCTTGGACAAGTGGTGGACCTTTGCTTCTCTCTTTGTTTCAATAGAGTTAGCTTGGACAAGTGGTGGAGCTTGGAACCAAACCCCCATGTAAAACCTATCATGGTCACTCCAAGTGGTAAGAAAGAATAACCTTTAAGATATAGATTTATAGGTTGTACAAGTGGTGGACCTTAACACCCACATATTTTCAATATAATGACATAGAGTGGAAAAGTGGTGAATCTTGAGACAAAGCCACTCATGCTACTAGCGATAATAGCTTGGACAAGTATTGGCCCTTGATTGTAAACCCCAAATGTACAAAATATCCTGGGTTTAAGGTATTTCGATGAAGCCTAGCATCTTGGAGACATGGTGCAGCTTGCTTCTCTTCATTTTTCGATGGAGCCTATCTTGGACAAATGGTGGAGCATCCTTCTCTCCATGTTTCAATGGACCCTATCTTGGACAAGTGGTGGACCTTTGCTTCTCTCTATGATTCAATTGAGTTTGCTTGGACAAGTGGTGGACCTTGGAACCAAACCCCCATGTAAAACCTATCATGGTCACTCCAAGTGGTGAGAAAGAATAACCTTTAAGATATAGTCTTATAGGTTGGACAAGTGGTGGACCTTAACACCAAAATATTCTTAATATAATGACATAGAGTGAAAAAGTGGTGAATCTTGAGACAAAACCACTCATGCTACTAGCGATAATAGCTTGGACAAGTGGTGGACCTTGAACGTAAACCCCCCATGTTTCAATAGACTTAGCTTCGACAAATGGTGGAGCATCGTTCTCTCCATGTTTCAATGGAGCCTAGCTTGGACAAGTGGTGGACCTTTGTTTCTCTCTATGTTGCAATAGAGTTAGCTTGGACAAGTGGTGGACCTTGGAACCAAACCCCCTTGTAAAACCTATCATGGTCACTCCAAGTGGTGAGAAAGAATAACCTTAATGATATATCCTTATAGGTTGGACAAGTGGTGGACCTTAACACCCAAATATTACTAATATAATGGCATAAAGTGGAAAAGTGGTGAATCTTAAGAGCAAACCACTCATGCTACTAGCGATAATAGGTTGGACAAGTGGTGGACCTTGAATGTAAACCCCCCATCTACGAAATATCGTGGGTTTAAGGTATTTAGATGGAGCCAAGCATCTTGGAGACATGGTGCACCTTGCTTCTCTTCATGTTTCAATGGAGTCTATCTTGGACAAATGGTGGAGCATCCTTCTCTCCATGTTTCAAAGGACCTTAGCTTGGACAAGTGGTGGAACTTGCTTCTCTCTATGTTTCAATAGAGTTAGCTTGGACAAGTGGTGGACCTTGGAACCAAACCCCAATGTAAAACCTATCATGGTCACTCCAAGTCGTGAGAAGGAATAACCTTTAAGATATAGTCTTATAGGTTGGACAAGTGGTGGACCTTAACACCCAAATATTCTTAACATAATGACATAGAGTGAAAAAGTGGTGAATCCTGAGACAAAAGCACTCATGCTACTAGCGGTAATAGCTTGGAAAAGTGGTGGACCTTGAACGTAAACCCCCCATGTGTCAATAGAGTTAGCTTCGACAAATGGTGGAGCATCCTTCTCTCCATGTTTCAATGGAGCCTAGCTTGGACAAGTGGTGGACCTTTGTTTCTCTCTATGTTGCAATAGAGTTAGCTTGGACAAGTGGTGGACCTTGGAACCAAACCCCCTTGTAAAACCTATCATGGTCACTCCAAGTGGTGAGAAAGAATAACCTTAATGATATATCCTTATAGGTTGGACAAGTGGTGGACCTTAACACCCAAATATTACTAATATAATGGCATAAAGTGGAAAAGTGGTGAATCTTAAGAGCAAACCACTCATGCTACTAGCGATAATAGGTTGGACAAGTGGTGGACCTTGAATGTAAACCCCCCATCTACGAAATATCGTGGGTTTAAGGTATTTAGATGGAGCCAAGCATCTTGGAGACATGGTGCACCTTGCTTCTCTTCATGTTTCAATGGAGTCTATCTTGGACAAATGGTGGAGCATCCTTCTCTCCATGTTTCAAAGGACCTTACCTTGGACAAGTGGTGGACCTTGGAACCAAACCCCAATGTAAAACCTATCATGGTCACTCCAAGTCGTGAGAAGGAATAACCTTTAAGATATAGTCTTATAGGTTGGACAAGTGGTAGACCTTAACACCCAAATATTCTTAACATAATGACATAGAGTGAAAAAGTGGTGAATCCTGAGACAAAAGCACTCATGCTACTAGCGGTAATAGCTTGGAAAAGTGGTGGACCTTGAACGTAAACCCCCCATGTGTCAATAGAGTTAGCTTCGACAAATGGTGGAGCATCCTTCTCTCCATGTTTCAATGGAGCCTAGCTTGGACAAGTGGTGGACCTCTGCTTCTCTCTATGATTCAATAGAGTTAGCTTGGATAAGTGGTGGACCTTGGAACCAAACCCCCATGTAAAACCTATCATGGTCACTCCATGTGGTACGAAAGAATAACCTTTAAGATGTAGCCTTATAGGTTGGACAAGTGGTGGACCTTAACACCCACATATTTTTAATAAAATGACATAGAGTGGAAAAGTGGTGAATCTTGAGACCAAACCACTCAGGCTACTACCAATAATAGCTTGGACAAGTGTTGGACCTTGAATGTAAACCCCTCATCTACGACATATCGTGGGTTTAATGTTTTTTGATGGAGCCGAGCATCTTGGAGACATGGTGCAGCTTGCTTCTCATCATGTTTCAATGGAGCCTATCTTGGACAAATGGTGGAGCATCCTTCTCTCCATGTTTCAATGGAGCCTAGCTTGGACAAGTGGTGGACCTTCTCTTCTCTCTCTGTTTCAATAGAGATAGCTTGGACAAGTGGTGGAGCTTGGAACCAAACCCCCATGTAAAACCTATCATGGTCACTCCAAGTGGTAAGAAAGAATAACCTTTAAGATATAGACTTATAAGTTGGACAAGTGGTGGACCTTAACACCCACATATTCTTAATATAATGACATAGAGTGGAAAAGTGGTGAATCTTGAGATAAAACCACTCATGCTACTAGCGATAATAGCTTGGACAAGTGGTGGCCCTTGAATGTAAATCCCCCATGTACAGAATATCCTGGGTTTAAGGTATTTCGATTAATCCTAGCATCTTGGAGACATGGTGCAGCTTGCTTCTCTTCATTTTTCGATGGAGCCTATCTTGGACAAATGGTGGAGCATCCTTCTCTCCATGTTTCAATGGACCCTAGCTTGCACAAGTGGTGGACCTTTGCTTCTCTCTATGATTCAATAGAGTTAGCTTGGACAAGTGGTGGAGCTTGGAACCAAACCCCCATTTAAAACCTATCATGGTCACTCCAAGTGGTGAGAAAGAATAACTTTTAAGATATAGCCTTATAGGTTGGACAAGTGGTAGAACTTAACACCCAAATATTCTTAATATAATGACATAGAGTGAAAAAGTGGTGAATCTTGAGACAAAACCACTCATGCTACTAGCGATAATATCTTGGAAAAGTGGTGGACCTTGAACGTAAATCCCCCATGTTTCAATAGACTTAGCTTTGACAAATGGTGGAGCGTCGTTCTCTCCATGTTTCAATGGAGCCTAGCTTGGACAAGTGGTGGACCTTTGTTTCTCTCTATGGTTCAATAGAGTTAGCTTGGACAAGTGGTGGACCTTGGAACCAAACCCCCATGTAAAACATATCATGGACATTTCAAGTGGTGAGAAATAATACCCTTTAAGATATACCCTTATAGGTTGGACAAGTGGTCGACCTTAACACCCAGATCTTCTTAACGTAATGACATAGAGTGGAAAAGTGGTGAATCTTGAGACCAAACCACTCATGCTACTAGAGATAATAGGTTGGACAAGTGGTGGACCTTGAATGTAAACTGCCCATGTACAAAATATCGTGGGTTTAAGGTATTTCAATGGATCTTAGCATCTTGAAGACATGGTGCAGCTTGCTTCTCTTCATGTTTCAATGGAGCCTATCTTGGACAAATGGTGGAGCATCCTTCTCTCCATGTTTCAATGGACCCTAGCTTGCATAAGTGGTGGACCTTTGCTTCTCTCTATGTTTCAATAGAGTTAGCTTGGACAAGTGGTGGACCTTGGAACCAAACCCCAATGTAAAACCTATCATGGTAACTCCAAGTCGTGAGAAAGAATAACCTTTAAGATATAGCCTTATAGGTTGGACAAGTGGTGGACCTTAACACCCAGATATCCTTAATATAATGACATAGAGTGATAAAGTGGTGAATCCTTAGACAAAACCACTCATGCTACTAGCGGTAATAGCTGGGACAAGTGGTGGACCTTGAACGTAAACCCCCCATGTTTCAATAGAGTTAGCTTCGACAAATGATGGAGCATCCTTCTCTCCATGTTTCAATGGAGCCTAGCTTAGACAAGTGGTGGACCTTTGCTTCTCTCTATAATTCAATAGAGTTAGCTTGGACAAGTAGTGGACCTTGGAACCAAACCCCCATGTAAAACCTATAATGGTCACTCCAAGTGGTAAGAAAGAATAACCTTTAAGATGTAGCCTTATAGGTTGTACAAGTGGTGAACCTTAACACCCACATATTCTTAATATAATGACATAGAGTGGAAAAGTAGTGAATCTTGAGACCAAACCACTCAGGCTACTACCAATAATAGCTTGGACAAGTGTTGGACCTTGAATGTAAACCCCTCATGTACGACATATCATGGGTTTAATGTTTTTCGATGGAGCCTAGCATCTTGGAGACATGGTGCATCTTGCTTCTCATCATGTTTCAATGGAGCCTAGCTTGGACAAGTGGTGGACCTTCGCTTCTCTCTCTGTTTCAATAGAGTTATCTTGGACAAGTGGTAGAGCATGAAACCAAACCCCCATATAAAACCTATCATGGTCACTCCAAGTGGTAAGAAAGAATAACCTTTAAGATATAGACTTATAGGTTGGACAAGTGGTGGACCTTAACACCCACATATTCTTAATATAATGACATAGAGTGGAAAAGTAGTGAATCTTGAGACAAAACCACTCATGCTACTAGCGATAATAGCTTGGACAAGTGGTCGCCCTTGAATGTAAATCCCCCATGTACAAAATATCCTGGGTTTAAGGTATTTCGATGAAGCCTAGCATCTTGGAGACATGGTGCAACTTGATTCTCTTCATGTTTCGATGGAGCCTATCTTCCACCAATGGGGGATCATCCTTCTCTAAATGTCTCAATGGAGCCTAGCTTGGACAAGTGGTGGACCTTTGCTTCTCTCTATGTTTCATAGAGTTAGCTTGGACAAGTGGTGGACCTTGGAACAAAACCCCCATGTAAAACCTATCATGGTCATTCCAAGTGGTGAGAAATAATACCCTTTAAGATCTAGCCTTATAGGTTGGACAAGTGGTGACCTTAAAACCTAGATCTTCTTAATATAATGACATAGAGTGGAAAAGTGGTGAATCTTGAGACCAAACCACTCATGCTACTAAGGATAATAGGTTGGACAAGTGGTGGACCTTGAATGTATACTCCCCATGTACGAAATATCATGGGTTTAAGGTATTTCAATGGAGCCTAGCATCTTGGAGACATGGTGCAGCTTGCTTCTCTTCATGTTTCAATGGAGCCTATCTTTGACAAATGGTGGAGCATCCTTTCTCCATGTTTCAATGGAGCCTAGCTTGGACAAGTGGTGGACCTTTGCTTCTCTCTATGTTTCAAGAGAGTTAGCTTGGACAAGTGGTGGGCCTTGTAACCAAACTCCCATGTAAAACCTATCATGGTAACTCCAAGTGGTGAGAAAGAATAAAGTTTAAGATATAGCCTTATAGGTTGGACAAGTGGTGGACCTTAGCACCCATATATTCTTAATATAATGACATAGAGTGAAAAAGTGGTGAATCTTGAGACCAAACCACTTATGCTACTAGCGTTAATATGTTGGACAAGTGGTGGACCTTGAATGTAAACCCCCCATGTTTCAATAGAGTTAGCTTCGACAAATGGTAGAGCATCCTTCTCTCCATGTTTCAATGGAGCCTAGCTTGGACAAGTGGTGGACCTTTGTTTCTCTCTATGTTTCAATAGAGTTCGCTTGGACAAGTGGTGGACCTTGGAACCAAAACCCCATGTAAAACATATCGTGGACATTTCAAGTGGTGAGAAATAATACCCTTTAAGATATACCCTTATAGGTTGGACAAGTGGTCGATCTTAACACCCAGATCTTCTTAACGTAATGACATAAAGTGGAAAAGTGATGAATCTTGAGACCAAACCACTCATGCTACTAGAGATAATAGGTTGGACAAGTGGTGGACCTTGAATGTAAACTTCCCATGTACAAAATATCATGGGTTTAAGGTATTTCAATGGATCTTATCATCTTGGAGACATGGTGCAACTTGCTTCTCTTCATGTTTGAATGGAGCCTATCTTGGACAAATGGTGGAGCATCCTTCTCTCCATGTTTCAATGGACCCTAGCTTGGACAAGTGGTGGACCTTGGAACCAAACCCCCATGTAAAACCTATCATGGTCATTCCAAGTGGTCAGAAAGAATACCCTTTAAGATATAGCCTTATAGGCTAGACAAGTGGTGGACCTTAACACCCAGATCTTCTTAATATAATGACATAGAGTGGAAAAGTGGTGAATCTTGAGACCAAACCACTCATGCTACTAGTGATAATAGGTTGGACAAGTGGTGGACGTTGAATGTAAACCCCCCATGTACGAAATATCATGGATTTAAGATATTTCAATGGAGCCTAGCATTTTGGAGACATGGTGCAGCTTGCTTCTCTTCATGTTTCAATCGAACCTGGCTTGGACAAATGGTGGAGCATCCTTCTCTCCATGTTTCAATGGAGCCTAGCTTGGACAAGTGGTGGACCTTTTATTCTCTCTATGTTTCAATAGAGTTAGCTTGGACAAGTGGTGGACCTTGGAACCAGACCCCTATGTAAAACCTATCATGTGCATTCCAAGTGGTGGTAAATAATACCATTTTAGATATAGCCTTATAGGTTGGACAAGTTGTGGACCTTAACACCCAGATCTTCTTAATATAATGACATAGAGTGGAAAAGTGGTGAATCTTGAGACCAAACCACTCATGCTACTAGGGAGAATAGGTTGGACAAGTGGTGGACCTTGAATTTAAACCCCACATATACAAAATATCGTGGGTTTAAGGTATTTCAATGGAGCCTAGCATCTCGAAGACATGGTGCATATTGCTTCTCTTCATGTTTCAATGGAGCCTATTTTGGACAAATGGTGGAGCATCCTTCTCTCCATGTTTCAATGGACCCTAGATTGGACAAGTGGTGGACCTTTGCTTCTCTCTATGTTTCAATATAGTTAGCCTATATTAGACAATTAGTAGACCTCGAATCTCTCCATGTTGTCTAGAGCTGAGCTTGGACAAGTGGTGGACCTTACTTCTCCCTTCCCTTAGTTTACTAGCTTAAAAGATTACTATGTATACTTGCTTAGATCTAACTTGAACAAGTGGTGGACCTTGTATTCACACAAACTTAATTCATTACAAAAAAGTATATGCTAAAATAACATTTGGTTTTTTTTGTTTCAGGAAAGATGGCTCCAAAAAAACAGGTTGCAAGGGTTGCTGTCTCAGTTGACTATACTTGCAATGATCTTAGGAAATGGTATTTGGACATACATGGTATAGAGGGTGCACAATTTCATAAAGTGCATCTATTTATTGCCAAAAAGGAGAATGATAGCTTGTTTGAAGATGTTGGACAAGTTGTGGAAGCATCTGTCTCTATAGTTGATAGTCATCCGGAGGTGGAATGCATTGACATTCTAGTTCCAATGAATCTAGAATTTCAACTATCTCCAGGAGCATATGCATTGGAGCGCATGTCTAGAAACAAAGAAGAGACAATGTTTTCTCGAGGATGGAAGTTTGCAGAATCAAATCCAAACATCACAGCAGATCAACTTCAAGCTCCATCATTGCCACACTACAACGAAAAAAGGTGAAAGCTTCACGACCTCCATCCACAAAGAA
Source organism: Adiantum capillus-veneris (assembly GCF_014529385.1). Classification (NCBI taxonomy): domain Eukaryota; kingdom Viridiplantae; phylum Streptophyta; class Polypodiopsida; order Polypodiales; family Pteridaceae; genus Adiantum; species Adiantum capillus-veneris. Next base: position 18,463,780 of record NC_140933.1, read on the forward strand.
GCAAGCAAAAGTGCAAAAAGTAGCAAATAAGCTAACTAGTTCCATTTTGGATGTAGACAAGGCATCTTTGGCATCCTCATCAACAGAGGGTTCAATGTCAAAGATGAGAATTGTGGATCTAGATGTTTTAGAAGCTGAGGCCATGAAAGGACAAGAAAAAGATACAGGTGGAATGAATAAGTACATAAATTATTTTCCTTTCCAATATAGGGAATTTGATATCCCTATTCAAAATTGTTGGCTTGCTCCTGATCACTATAATGCACGTATTATAGATAAAAAACACGCTGAAAGTGTGTTATTTGGATTTTCACAGAGTACGACCAAGCCTGCAGCATGTGCATATTTGATGCCTGTTCGAAATGCAAAATCAAAGAAGGGGACTCCTTTGGCAGTAGAAGAGGTAGAGGAGCAAAAAATTAAAGATTATCATTATTGGATTCTTGATGGGCAGCATTCAATCTATGCTGCAAAAGTTTTGCTTCACAATGAACAAAACAACAAAGAGATATTTGAAAGACTGATTAGCGTGTATAAATTTAGAAAGGCTCACATTGTTGTGAATGCTCCTCCATTTGTTGCAACTGCTATATCTGCCATTGCAAATGAGGAGGCTCAGGCATTGTATGTCAAGCAACCTTACAGCCAAATATTGAGACATTTACGGAGTCAATGGATCTTCTCAGGACGACCACCAAAGGCAGCAAGTGGAATTGCAGAGGGACATGCATCTCGTGCCGGATGGGATGTAAGTTATTTTCTTTGTCTTTTTGATAGTGTTTAATTAACAAATCTTGCTCAATAGTTTAATTATTTCTCTATTTCTTTTTAGGCTTTTCTTCGATTGGCAAGAATGAGTGCAGCAGCAAGTTGGATTGCTAAACAGGCACACATGGTCACGTACTCTGATTTAGTTTATGATTGCTGGATAGAAATCATTGAAAAGCTAGAAGAGGAGAATAAGAAACCCCCAACAACTGTATTTAGATACCTTTGTGGCCTTGAGGAATCAGAGGTAAAGACTATTCAAGAAGAGATTAGAGATGAGAAGATTTTACTGTCAAAGAGTGCAAAGGATGGTGATGCAACTGACATGTATGATCGAATCAAGCAGTTGAAGCAAGACAAATTGATTCAAGATGCACTTCTTGAAGGCTTCAACAATTTGAATGAGTCTTCACCATGTAAAGACTGGGAGGAGGTGGTCAAAATGTATAACATCAATGATGTTGTTTATAAAACAATTTTAATGCTATGCGAGGAATGGATCAAATCTAGTTTGACGCGTGGAACAAAGAAAATGGCTTTTCCAGATGGAGCAATAAAATACATGCAATGGGCAATTCACCTTCAAAAGGAGAAAACTGAGCCTAGAGATTTTCCATGGTCAATCTATGTGGTGAGCCTACAAATGGAAGGCAATCTCTACTTGATGCGCCACTTCAATAATAAAGTGCCTATTGGCTTATGTGTTTTAGATATGACAAAAAACGTTGGAGGCAATTTGAAGTGGAGTGAGGAGACATTTAACAATGCTTTGGATGGGATCTTGGCTATTGCTGGAGGGTCAACAGATCCTGGATTTGTCTTTCTTGCATTTGTGGATTTCACTAACTTCACAAAATTGCAATGTGCCTTTCACGCCATGGGAGATAATCTGAGCTACCATTGTTGTGGTGCATTGCATCACTTTCCATCAGCTCCTTGCAAAGGAGAATTCAATTCCTAACAGTTATTGCCTTCTTGGGACAAGGCAATGCATTTGAAGACCTGAGAAGAAGATCAGAGGAACATCCCATGCCAATTGATTGTTCTCTTCTTCAAGTAGCAGATAACGATATGTCAGATTTGCAATATTTGGAGGCCAAAAAAAGAGCTTTGGTCAAGCACTACATTCGTACATATTGTTTTGAAGACCGCAAGCTTGTTGATGTTTTTGGTGATGGCTCCTTGGTTGCACAAGAAGGAATACAACAGAAAAAAGAAGTTATATGCTTAATTGATAGTGTGGAGGAGGCAAAAAACGTGGAGACCATGCTGCTAGACTTTGCTAAGTCTCATGAAGATATAGAAAAATGGGCTGGACTTCAACAATCCACTTCGCAATCAGATGACATTGTGCCTGTTACAGAGGAGTGCTCTCCACAAAGAGAAGAAGAAGAACAACAACAACATCCTCTGTCAATGGAGGACTTTTTGGAAATGGAGACACGTATGTTTTGAGTTTCTTGTGCATGTTAGTGTTTCTTGTTACTGATTTGATACTCTTAATGTTAGATTTTGCTTTATATAGTATTGATTGAGTTTGTATTTTTTATCTCAAGCATTCAAGGTTTGAATGTAAATAATAAATTACTTGAGTTTTTGAATGGTGGATCTTTAGACTAAAACTATAACATTTAATACTCACAAAGACTTAATTACTTAAGAGCTTGAACTCAATAAGTTTTGGACCTTTTATCAATACCCCCTTGATATGATACATTAGATCGTAGCATGGTTAAATGGTGATGCTTCATAAATTGAACCTAGCTTAGACAGGTGCTGGAGCCTAAATTTAAACTAACCTTGCTAGAAGGGAGCTTATGTTTGGACTTTGAGAACTAGCATAAGTAATCAATTAGAGCATAGATTAGACATGTGGTGGTGGCCTTAGAGACCAAAATCTTAATGAGCTTGGAAAGGTATTTAAGTACTGCAATTTACTTAGTTTTAGTACTCACTAAAGGCATAGCTTGACAAAAGGTGGACCTTACATGGATCCTAATTTCAAGAGGTGTGGTAGACCTTCAAACCAAGATCATATAGCTTGGACATGTGGTGGACCTTGCATGGAGACTAGTTTAGACAAGTGTGGTACACCTTGTAACCAACACCCATTTGTTATATTAGCTTGGACAAGTGGTGGACCTTGCTTTTATGTTTCAATGGAGCATATTTTGGACAGGTGGTAGACCTTGTTTCTCTCCATGCTTCAATGGAGAGAAACATTAGCTTGGACAAGTGGTGGACCTTGCTTTTATGTTTTAAAGGAGCATATTTCGGACAAGTGGTAGACATTGTTTCTCTCCATGGTTCAATGGAACCCACCTTAGACAAGTGAAGTACCTTGAAACCAAACCCCCATAATACAACCTACTAAATAGGTTGGAAAATTGGTGGTATATGAAACCATCCATGATAGAGCATAGTATAGGTGAAAACGTAGTGGTCCTTATATCAATTACCCATGCATAGCTTGGACAAGTGGTGGACCTTGATTCTCTCTATGTTTCAATAGATCCTATCTTGGACTATAGATATATCTTACTTATTTCCATGCTTCAATGGATTGTAGCTTGGATAAGGAGTGGACCTTCAAACAAAACTCCACAGCATAGCATATATTAACAATTCATGGGTTTTATAGAGATTTTCTTGCCTATTTTGGAGACTTGGTACACCTTTATTCTCCATTCTTCAATGGATCTGAGGTTGGACAAGCGGAGCTGGAGAAGTGGTCAACCTTAAAATGAAACCTCCCATGCTACAACCCATCATAGATCGTATATGTAGTGGACCTTGAAACTCTTTTATGTCCCTAGCTTAGAGAAGCATTGCAGTCTTTATTATCTCCATACATGAAGGCAAGGTTGGACAAGTGGTGGACCTTAAAACCAGAATCTCTATGCAATAATAGGCAAGTGGTGGAGCTTGTTTTCTCCATGTTCCAATAGAGCCTAGCTTAGACAAACAATGGAGCTTGCTTCTCTCCATGTTCCAATGGACCATAGCTTAGACAAGTGGTAGACCGTGAAAAAACCCCCCGTATACAACATATTATGGGGTTTTCATGTTTCAATGGCACCTAGCTTGGACAAATGGTAGAGCTTGCTTCTCTTTATGTTTCAATGGATCCAATCTTAGCCAAGTGGTGGACATTGAAACAAGAACCCTCCCCCCCCCATGTACAACGTATTATGGGTTTTGAAAGCACTGGGAGAAAATAATAGCTTTGATAAGTGGTGGACCTTGCTTCTCTCCATGCTTCAATGGAGCCGAGGTTGGACACATGTTGGAGAGAAGATGGTTGCCCATGAAATAAGACCATGCATGCTATAATCAATCATATGTTGTACACATGGTGGACCTTGCAATTGTTTTATATGCCTAACTTGGACAAGTGGAGGACCCTTGATTACCTCCAGATATCAACAACAAGCCAAGTTTGGACAAGTGTAGTACCATTAAACCAGAATCTCTATGCTACAATAGAGTATAGGTAGGACACGCAATGAACCTTGATATCAAACCATCCATGCTACTAGAGATGATAGGTTTCACATGTGGTGGAACCTTGTATCAATGTTCTATGTGTAGTTTTTGACTAGTGATAGACCTTGAAACTAATCCCTCTAGGCTACAAGAAAAAAGAGATGGATGAGGAGGCTAGACTACTTTTGTTGCATCAATGCATCCCATGTTACCACATATACTATAGGGTTCTTGGATAAGTGTTGGATCTTGTGTCAATGCTCCATGTCTAGCTTGGACAAGTGGTGGACCTTGGTTCTCTCTATGCTTCAAATGGGCAATAGATTGGAGACACAGTGGCCTTTTTTTTCCAATGATTTTATTTTTTGGAAACCTTGGAGGCACCATGTAAGAGGCACTCTAAGTCTTCCATACAATGGACCTATTGGACTATAAAATAATGATATCTTTCTTTGATATTGTCATTATTTTATGCATAATATTTTCTTCTTTTTGCAGACACAAAGGAGTTAAGTGATATAAAAACTAGATGTATTTCACACTATGATTGGCATGAAGATCCTTTTGGGACACCAACTTTTCCTATTCCCAAAGATGTAATTTTCCATATTAACGGTGTGGATTTTGAAGTGCGACTTTCATGTATTGAAGGAGCTGGTTATGGGCTATTTGTGCATACTACCCTGGAAAGTGGTTTGACTATTCTAAACTATGGAGGGCATAAGTATAGATTTCAAGACTGGAAAAAGATATGCAAAATATTTCCAAGAGCTTATAAATATTCTCTTCTAGAGGATCCAAACATAGAAGAAGAGGAAGATCAATCATACATTATTGGTTGTGTAGAAGAAGGAAACGTGTCGGGCTATATAAATAGTTCTCACAATACAAATGTCTGTCCCAACGTACGCTATACATTTGATCCAAATTTGCCACCTTGGCATAAATGCACCTCTTCACACATCAAGTCAGAAGAATATGGCCATGTATGCATTGAGACTATTTGTCAAGTTGAAGCAGGAGAAGAGTTGTTTGTTGACTATAACTTTACTTGACATTGTAAAGTATTGTACATGGATGGAAATCTCAAGTACATGCATCATTTTCATTTTTCATGGATGAAATCTCAAGTGGATATAACATTTGATTATTGTTTAGTTTATGCTCAACGAGAATCTAGAGTGCTCTTATGCTTTGTGTGTTGTCTAACTTATTTGACTACTTTGGCCATAGAATCTTGATTCTACTCTAGATTTGTGATAAATCTTACCAAAATTTAATCAATGTCTAGGTTGGACAAGTGGTGGGGCTTCAAACATTACTGTCTTAAACAAGTGGAGTTATCTTACTTGAATAAGTGGTGGCCTTTGAATCCAAATCTAAGACAAATCTCTAATTGTTTGCTTGTAGTCTAGGTTGGACATTTGGTGGACCTTGTATCCATGTTTCCTCAACAAGGGTGGCTTTTAGTTTTCACTTTAAGTACTCATCTTTAATAAAGTGTAGGATGGAAAAGGTTGAGTTAGTAGATTGTATTTTAGACAAGTGGTGTTTGGTGTACGAATGCTGAAAATGGTTGCAAGGATTCTAACAACGACTTTACCTTAAATAAATTTCTTACTAGGAGTTCTACATATAAATATGGTGAATAAAATTCTAGTGGTTTTGAGATACCATTTGTGTGTGTGTTTTCTTAGATTCACAAACTGGGATGGATAATGCTCCTATGGTTCAGTCAACAACTATAGAATCCATAGATTCTATGGTTTCTAAAGTGCCCAAGATGGATGATATTTCTATACTAGAGTCTAGTGTTGTGCAACTTGAGCAAGCTTCCAATAATGAGAACCAAGAAATCGATGCTTCAAAAATGCAACATACATCAAAAGAGACTGAAAAGTCCACTCACGAGCTATTGCCAATTGGTACTACGTCATGTAGCGTAGATGTTGAGAAATCCATGCTTACAATTATATTGGATTTAAATGGTCTATTGTTGAAACGTTCCCCTCAACCATCCTCACACCACAACTCAGTGCAAATGGATTCAAAAAGATATATTATACTCAGGCCAGGTTGCATCCAATTCTTGAAGACTATTTTACAGAGGTTTAATGTTGCAATTTGGTCGACAGCTACTAGGAATAATGTGTATCAAATCCTTGCAGCACTAAACAACTTAGCTGAGGATACATTGCCTTTCTTTGCAATTTGGTCGCAAGATGTTTGCTACACCGCTCAAACTCAAAAATTGTTTAGACCCGACAATCCAAACGTTGAGGCAATGTTCAAGCCTCTAGCCAAAATTGCCATGGGGTTTGAATGTGATCCACAAAAAACAGTGCTTATTGATGACTCTCCTTACAAGGGATGTATTTCACCGGCAAACAATTGCATTTTTCCACCACAATTTGATGCTGAGAAGATGGTTGACAATATGCTCTTGGAGGAGCTACTGCCATACTTGATTCAGCTTGATGAGAGAAGGGATGTGCATGATTTAATTGCTTCTAATCGTTATGGACAACCTATAGTGACAAATGATAGTGAATACAAACAAATCATGGAGTATTGGAAGCAAAAAAATGATGTTTGGTCAGCTAAGGTGTTCTTTACAAGAAGAATACCACTTGCAAAAGGTGACAGGGATGAAACTATCATTGAAAATGCAAGTGACACAAGCCACCGCAATGAAATGAGAAGAGCCCAAATACAAGAGATCTTAGCAAAGGAGCATACACCCATTGAAAGCATGAAGGCGTCACAATTGACCACTTTAGCTAGGCAATTGGGTTGTAACACAAAAGGAGTTTTGAAGGCAACCACAACAAAGGCTTATATAAATAAGGTGAAAGCTGAGAACAATCTTCTAAGGCTGGATAGAAAGCAACCCTAAGGTACTAGTGACATGTCATATATTCTTGATACACATACTTGAACACTCATGTGCATGGTATCTAACAAATATTTATTTTTATTCCTTCCTACAGGATCTTACAAAGGATACTACTAGATGGAGCTCAATCAATAGAGATTTTGATATGTTTGCTCAAAATAATGAAGCAGTCACCTACATTTTTTGTTTATCAATTTCTTGAGAGACTTTCTTTTAGTTTGTAATCATCAAATGAAATGAAAAGTATCCTTCTTATAAGATTGCTGATCTTTTTCTCGTTCAAAACTTTCAATTGTGATTTATAGTTTTGTTAGCATGAGATTGTGCTTTTTTAGTTTGAAAAAAACTGTCAAAGATCCAAGTCTTTTTGGCTTTACTTAAGTTATTAATTGTGAAAGATCCAAGTCTTTTTGCTTTACTTAAGTTATTGATTGTCTATGTAATAGTCCTTAAAACAATATCGGATGGCTTTCTTGCTCCCATGTCTCACATTGGTCTTTAGGTAAGACAAGTGGTGACCTTGAAGGTATGGTTTCATATCTCGATCAAGTGAAGAGACATGAAGCTTAAATATCACTACTATGTATCTAGTGTTAAACTCCATCAAGACAAAGATACTAGAGTGCCAAATTGCAGTCTAGTTTAAGTGAAAATCCATTTGAGCTAAGGTAAAACTTATAGTGCCTCATTTTTATAGGATTCTACCCCATCAAGGAAGTTAGAATCTAGCACAAACCAATTAAGACTCTTTTGGAGCCTAGATAGGACAATTCGTGGAAATTAAGAGACTTATTATTGAGTTAGAGTCTCGTTTAGATAAGCAAAAGATCTTCAAACCAACACTTGACTTTCTTACTATTCAATATTCAAAGTCCTTTGAGACTTACAAATTACATACCTACTTGTAACCTAACTAATGAGTAATTATATAGATCTAAGCAAGTATATATAATGAGTATTCAAACTAATAAACCAAGGGAAGAGAGTAGCAAGGTCCACTACTTGTCCAAGATCAACTCTAGAAAACATAGAAAGATGCTAGTTCTACTAATTGTCTAATTATAGGCATGGAGAAATGATAGAAGGTTGACCACTTGTCCAACCTATCATCTCTAGTAAGATGGGAGGTTTGTCCTTAAGATTCACCATGTAACCAACCTATACATCATTGTATTATGAAGAGTAGAAAAGCAAAGCTCCACCACTTGTCCAAGCTAGTTCTAAAATCCACATGGAGATAAGCAAGCTCCACCATTTGTCAAATCTCTCTTCCATTAAAACATGAAAAAACTCAGCTATGTTGTACAGGGGGGACTTTTTTCCAAGGTCCACCACTTGTCCAAGCTAGGATCCATTAAAACATGGAAATAAACAAAGCTCCACCACTCGTCCAACCTTTAGAGTTGCAAAGTGTATGGGTTGTCTAAACTAGGTATGGGAAAATAATTGAAGGTCCACCACTTGAAACATGGAGCGAAGCAAGCTCCACCATGTCTCCAATATGCTAGACTCCATTGAAACACCCTAAACCCATGATATTTTGTACATAGGGGATGTACATTCAAGATCCACCACTTGTCCAACCTAGTATTCCTAGTAGCTTGATAGCTTTGGTCTCAAGATTCACCACTTGTCCACTCTATGTCATTGTATTAAAAAGGATTGGGTGTTAAGGTCCACCACTTGTCCAACCTATAAGGTTATATTTTAAATGGTTTTTTTTCTCACAACTTGAACTACCCATGATATGTTTTACATGGGAGTTTTGTTTCAATGTCCGCCACTTGTCCAAGCTAACTCTATTGAAACATAGAGAGAACCAAAGATCCACCACTTGTCCAAGCTAAGCTATATTGAAACATGGAGAGAAGGATGCTCCACCATTTCTCCAAGATAGGCTTCATTGAAACATGGAGAGAAGAAAGCTCCACCATGTCTCTAAGCTAGGATCCATTTAAATGCCCTAAACCCATTTTGTTTTGTACATGGGGGGTTTTATTTCAAGGCCCACCACTTGTCTAACCTATTATCCCTAGTAGCACGAGTGGTTTGGTCTCAAGATACACCACTTGTACAGTCTATGTCATTATATTAGGAAGAACTATGTATTAAGGTCCACCACTTGTCCAACCTATAAGGTTATATCTTAAATGGTATCCTTTCTCACCACTTGAAATTCCCATGATATGTTTTACATGGGGGTTTCATTCCAAGGTCCACCACTTGTCCAAGATAACTCTATTCAAACATAGAGAGAAGCAAAGGTCCACCACTTGTCCAAGCTAACTCTATTCAAACATAGAGAGAAGCAAAGGTTCACCACTTGTCAAAGCTAGGCTCCATTGAAGAATGGAGAGAAGTAACCTCCATCATTTTTCCAAGATAGGTGCCATTCAAACATGGAAAGAATCAAGATCTACCATGTCTCCAAGATTCTAGGCTCCATTGAAACACCCTAAAACCATGATATTTTGTACATGGGGTGTTTACATTCAAGGTCTACCACTTCTCTAACGTATTATACCTAGTAGCATGAGTGGTTTGGTCTTAAGATTCACCACTTATCCACTCTATGTCATTATATTAAGAATAACTGGGTGTTAAGGTCCACCACTTGTCCAACCTATAAGGGTATATCTTAAATGGTATCCTTCACCACTTGTCAAGGTCCATCACCACTTTTCCAATCTGTAAGGTTATATCTTGAATGATATTTTTTCTCATCACTTGTAATGTCCATGCTATGTTTTACAAAGGGGTTTTGTTCCAAGACCCACCACTTGTCCAAGCTAACTCTATTGAAACATAGAGAGAAGCAAAGGTCCACCACTTGTCCAAGGTAGGCTCCATTGAAACATGGAGAGAAGGATGATCCACCATTTCTCCAAGATAGGTTCCATTGAAACATTGAGAGAAGCAATCTCCACCATGTCTCCAAGCTAGGCTCCATTGAAATACCCTAAACCCATAATTTTGTACATGAGGTGTTTACATTCAAGGTCCACCACTTGTCCAACCTATTATCCCTAGTAGCACGAGTGGTTTGGTCTCAAGATTCACCACTTGTACACTCTATGTCATTATATTAAGAAGAACTATGTGTTAAGGTCCACCACTTGTCCAACCTATAAGGTTATATTTTAAATGGTATCCTTTCTCACCACTTGAAATGCCCATGATATGTTTTACATGGGGGTTTCATTCCAAGGTCCACCACTTGTCCAAGCTAACTCTATTAAAACATATAGAGAAAGAAAGGTCCACCACTTGTCCAAGCTAGGCTCATTGAAACATGGAGAGAAGGAACCTCCACTGTTTCTCCTAGATAGGCTCCATTGAAACATGGAGAGAAATAAGCTCCACCATGTCTCCAAGTTGCTAGGCTCCATTGAAATACCCAATACCCATAATATTTTGTACATGGGGGGTTTACATTCAAGGTTCACCACTTGTCCAACCTATTATCCCTCGTAGGTTTGGTCTCATGATTCACCACTTGTCCACTCTATGTCATTATATTAAGAGGAATTGGGTGTTAAGGTCCACCACTTGTCCAACCTATAATGTTATAGCTTGAATGGTATTTTTTCTCACCACTTGTAATGCCCATGACATGATTTACATGGGGGTTTTGTTCCAAGGTCCACCACTTGTCCAAGCTAAATCTATTGAAACATAGAGAGAAACAAAGGTCCACCACTTTTCCAAGCTAGGCTGCATTGAAACATGGACCTTAATACCAAATTATTTCTAGTAGCATGAGTGATATTTTGTACATGGGGGGTTTACATTCAAGGTCCACCACTTGTCAAACCTATTTCCCTAGTAGGTTTGGTCCAAGTTCACCACTTATCCACTCTATGTCATTATATTAAAAAAAATTGGGTGTTAAGGTCCACCACTTGTCCAACCTATAAGGTTATATATTAAATGGTATTTTTTATCACCACTTGTAATGCCCATGATATGTTTTACATGGGGGTTTTGTTCCAAGGTTCACCACTTTTTTAAGATAACTCTATTCAAACATAGAGAGAAACAAAGGTCCACCACTTGTCCAAGCTAGGCTCCATTGAAACATGGAGAGAATGATGCTCCACCATTTATCCAAGATAGGCTGCATTGAAACATGGAGAGAAGCAAGCTTTACCATGTTTCCAAGCTAGGCTCCATTGAAACACTCTAAGGGGTTTTATTTCAAGGCCCACCACTTGTTTAACCTATTATCCCTCGTAGCATGAGTGGTTTGGTTTCAAGATTCACCACTTGTACACTCTATGTCATTATATTGTGTTAAGGTCCACCACTTGTCCAACCTATAAGGTTATATCTTAAATGGTATCCTTTCTCGCAACTTGAAATGCCCATGATATGTTTTACATGGGAGTTTCATTCCAAGATCCACCACTTGTCGAAGCTAATCATATTTAAACATAGAGAGAAACAAAGGTCCACGACTTGTCCAAGCTAGGCTCCATTGAAACATGGAGAGAAGGAACTTCCACCATTTCTCCTAGATAGGCTCCATTAAAACATGGACATAAGTAAGTTCCACCATGTCTCCTAGATGCTAGGCTCCATTGAAATACACAAAACCCATGATATTTTGTATATGGGTGATTTACATTCAAGGTCAACCATTTGTCCACCCTATTATCCCTAGTATGTTTGGTCTCACAATTCACCACTTTTCCACTCTATGTCATTATAATAAGAGGAATTGGGTGCTAAGGTCCACCACTTGTCCAGCCTATAAGGTTATACCTTGAATGGTATTTTTTCTCACCACTTGTAATGCCCATGACACACTTTACATGGGGGTTTTGTTCCAAGGTTCACCACTTGTCCAAGCTAATTCTATTGAAACATAGAGAGAAACAAAGGTCCACCACTTTTCCAAGTTAGGCTCCATTGAAACATGGACCTTAATACCAAATTATTCCTAGTAGCATGAGTGATATTTTGTACATGGGGGGTTTGCATTCAAGGTCCACCACTTGTCCAACCTACTTTTCCTAGTAGGTTTGGTCGCAAGATTCACCACTTGTCCACTCTATGTCATTATATTAATAATAATTGGGTGTTAAGGTCCACCACTTGTCCAACCTATAAGGTTATATATTGAATGGTATTTTTTCTCACCACTTGTAATGTCCATGATATGTTTTACATGGGGATTTTGTTCTAAGGTCCACCACTTGTCCAAGTTAAATCTGTTCAAACATAGAGAGAAACAAACGTCCACCACTTGTCCAAGCTAAATCTGTTCAAACATAGAGAGAAACAAACGTCCACCACTTGTCCAAGCTAGGCTTCATTGAAACATGGAGAGAACGATGCTCCAACATTTATCCAAGATAGACTCCATTGAAACATGGAGAGAAGTAAGCTCCACCATGTCTCGAAGATGCTAGAGTCGATTGAAATACCCAAAACCCCTGATACTTTGTACATGGGGGGTTTACATTCAAGGTCCACCACTTGTCCAACCTATTATCCCTAGTAGCATGAGTGGTTTGGTCTCAGGATTCACCACTTGTCCACTCTATATCATTATATTAAGAAAAATTGGGTTTCCATATCTAAATGGATCTTTGCTTGGATAAGTGGTAGACCTTGAGACCTAAATACCCATTCTACACTAGAGCATTGGTTAAGCCTTATGCACTTCAAGCATACCTTTAAGAATAAGTAGTAGTTATTAGTTAACTTAAGTCTAGTTGAACTCCATGGTATTGAGACTAAGAGAGAGTGTAGCATAAAAAAGAGTCAGGATTTTAATTTGACTTTCTTTCTATTAATGAGTAGATCATAGATGGATTTTGATATCTAATAAAACCTTAGGGTAGACAATGTAAAACTCATGTCTATTGTTGTGTTTGCATTAAGTGTTCTTGTTCTTTAATTTCAGAACCATTACAGAAAAATAGATTGGCTATATGCTGGCATAAATTGAAGAAAACTATTGAATTACCCATCCAACCTCCTCCAAGACCTTGTCCAAGGAATGAATCACCTCCTTATCACCTACCACTTGCTTTCAAGGACATCAAAAGAATACTTATCTTGGATCTAGAGGGGTTACTTCTCAAGACAATTGAAATGAAACATGGAGATTCTATGCCATCTTGGGCTCAACACATGCGACTTGTGGAGGATAAAGATGAAGTTTATCATGTGGTGCGACCAGACGCACAAAGTTTTTTGGATTTTTGTGCTGAATACTTTGAGCTATGGATATGGAGTTGCTATAACTTAACAAGGGTGCAACGCATCACACAAAAATGTTTTCCTGAGCAATATACCAAGTTCAAGGTGTTTATGAGTAGCAAAAATTTCCAAAATCCAAATATCATGTTAGGATTTACAAGGGTTTATCACAAAAATTTGAGTGATATTTGGAAGATATTTGAGGATTTGGATGCAAACAATACCTTAATTTTTGATGACACTCCATATAGGGTGATGTGGAACATGCCAGTGACATATCTTATATTTCCAAAGATGTGGAGGCAAACTTCCGAGAAACTTCAAAACTTCTTGCAGAGAACCATAATTCCATGGTTGGTAGGATGGTTGTATGCAAGAGATAAGAGAGTCTATACATACAACACAATTGTAAATCAGTATAGTGATTCTGAGACAAATTATGTCCTTGGTGTGTACTTGTCAACACGAAAGCATTGAATAAATATGGCCATAAGATGCTTTTTTTATTCTAGTGTGTATCTTTCAACATTTGTATAATTTGATATAGTCTTTTTTATAAAAAAACAAAGGTGTGTCAATTTTATGAACACTTGAATGGAGTGCACCCTACTCTAAGGGGACTTCAATGTACTATTGGAGTGCATCCTATTGTAAGGGGACTCTGATGTATTGCTAGAGTGCACCCAAATTTTTGGGGACTCATTTTTTATTTGATTGGGGCCTATGTTGGGTCATATAGTAAAAGAAATTCATTTTTTGTCAATTCATATCGAGGTTGCATTTATTTGTAACTATGAGAGAATTGATGTTTAATGTAAAAATAAAACTTGTAAGTATGGATCAGAGAATTCATGGACTTTAAATATGTGAGAGGGATCTTTTTCTTGGGCACAAATGTTTGCTTCAAGAATTTTGTCATTACATACTTTATGTGAAAGAGTTTTAGAACCTAAAAGACTTTGAAAACAAAACTATGGAATCTAAGTGCATGTATTCTTGAATGGCTTGAAAGTTGATGTATACATGCATGTCGCCTTGATGAAGATTTAGATTTGACAAGATGCAAAGCTAGAATTCTTGGACGTTACCTTTGTCAATTTGGTAATAACATATTTAACTTTCTTTTATTATGGGTGGAAAATATATTATTATGTGCATTTGGAACCTAATTGTTTGACCTTCAAAGCAAGATTCCTATGTTATTTTTTCATATACTTTTTTGTAATGAATTAAGATTGTGGATACAAGGTCCACCACTTGTTCAAGCTATATCTAAGAAAGTATATATACTGAGTCTTCAAACTAGTAAACCAAGGGAAGAGAGAAGCAGGGTCCATTACTTGTCCAAGCTTATCTCTAGACAACATAGAGAGATGTTAGGTCTACTAATTGTCCAATATAGTCATGGAGAAATGATAGAAGGTTTATCCACTTGTCCAACCTATCATCTCTAGTAAAATTGGAGGTTTGGCCTTAAGATTCACTATGTAACCAACCTATACTTCATTGTATTATGAAGAGTAGAAAAGCAAAGCTCCACCACTTGTCTAAGGTAGTTCCAAAATCAACATGGAGAGAAGCAAGCTTCACCATTTGTCCAAGATAGGTTATATTAAAACATGGAAAACCTCATATATGTTGTACATGGAAGCTTTTTTCCAAGGTCCACCACTTGTCCAAGCTAGGATCCATTAAAACATGGATAGAAACAAGGCTTCAACTCGTCCAACCTTTATAGCTGCAAAGTGTACCGGTAGTCTAAACTAGGCATGGGAAAATAATAGAAGGTCCACCACTTATCCAATATATAATCTCTAATAGCATGGAAGGTTTGGTCTCAAGATTTAGGAATTGGCTAACCTGTATTTCATTGTATTATGATGAATTTGGTTTTAAAGTCAACTACTTATCCAAGCTATAAGTTTATATCTTGAATGGTATTCCTTCCCATCACTTAGAAAACCAATGATATGTTGTACATGGGGGGGTTTGTTACAAGGTCCACCACTTGTCCAAGCTAGTTTCATTGAAACATGGATGAAGACAAGCTCCACCATTTGTTAAATCTAGACTCCATTGAAATCTAGAAAATCCATTCTATGTTGTACATGGGGTTTTTGTTTTAAGGTCCAACACTTGTCCAAGCTAAGATCCATTGAAACATGGAGTAGAGAAACACTCCACCACTTGTCCAAGCTAGGAAACATTGATAGGAATTGGCTTAGTTTGAAGATCCACCATGTGTCTAAGCTAACTCTATTGAAACATAGAGAGAAGCAAAGGTCCACCAACTGTTCAAGCTAGGCTCCATTGAAACATGGACATAAGCAAGCTCCACCATTTCTCCAAGATAGGCTCCATTGAAACATGGAGAGAATCAAAGGTCCACCATTTCTCCAAGCCAAGCTCCATTTGTCCAACCTATAAGATTATATCTTAAATGGTAATCTTTCTAATCACTTGGAATACCCATGATATGTTTTACATGGGGGCTTTGTTCCAAGATCACCACTTATCCAAGCTAACTCTATTGAAACATAGAGAGAAGCAAAGGTCCACCACTTGTCCAAGCTAGTCTCCATTGAAACAAGGAGAGAAGCAAGCTCCATCATTTCTCCAAGATAGGCTAGCATGGATAAGTGCACCTTGAAACCAACCTTCCTATGAGGCAATAGAGCATATGCTACATATTTTATGTATACCCCATGCCTCAAATTAAGAAGTTATAGATTAGAAGTGGACCTTGCTTGAATGTCACATGCAATAAATTAAGGAAAAATAGCCAAGTGGATTGTATTCCTCAATGGATCCTTGCTTTCACAAGTTGTGAACCTTGAGTCACTTTTACATTAACTTGGACAAGTGGTGGACCTAGAAACCAAGCTCTCCATGTTGAGATAAGTTGTAGGTAGGACAATAGAACATAGACAACGATAATGGATGCAATATACTCGTCTCCTAATAATCCAATTGATTGAAACCGTGGTATTTTAGTTGTTTTCATTGTGTATTGTATGTGCATAAAGTGGAATGAGACCTTAAGAAAACTCAAATTTTTGACAAAATCTCTATATTTTGTACATGATATATTGAAAGTTGTCCAACCTGGGAATTGGGATTTTTCCACTTTACCTAATATGGTCTTAGATTGTTCTTAAAAGAATACATACGAGAGGGAGTGCTTTGGGGTGTAGCCTCTCAGCTTCAGAAAGCCCAACGAGAGGAAGGAGTCAGTGAGACACTTTATAAGTCGCTTGAAGCATTTGAATTCTCGTTGTAATCCAAATGAGCGCTTCAAAAATAACCAATTGCTTGATAGATTCGTTAGGGGATTACGACATGAGGATATCTACAATGGCCTAGTCATTAGAGGTATCACCACTTGGGAAGCAGCCACCACCAATGCGATCCAATTGGAGGATAATTTAATGATTCAAGGAGAAAGAGTGTCTGTTGAGCCTAAATCTATTAGCTCACAAGCATCGGGGATCAGCCAATGACCCTAAAGCCTATTGCTAAGGAGCCATAGCTATCTGAGATGACTTTAGCAGATCTCACCAAGGCTATTCAAGAGAGTCTTAGAGACAATCGTTCTCCGCAAAACAATCACATGTATCCAAGAAGGGAGAAACAATGGTGCTCAGTATGCTATGGACCGCATAGTACCAGTGAATGCCCTACTTTTAGAGGAAAATTCAATGGGAACTGCAATGCATGAGGAAGGTATGGTCATCAAGCTAAGGATTGCATAGTATTTAATCGCGTGATGGCCAATAGACCAACCTTAGCATGGACAGACACACCTCGAGTGCCTGCATTGATGCCGGCCCCACCTCTTGAACAAACATCACAACATATGGTCCCTAGGGCCCAAAATGTTGTTCAAACAACACCCTTACCACCTCCAGTGCTAGGACCGCAACCACCACATCCGAGAATCACTTCTGTGAATCAAGTGGGTTATGAGTCATCTATTTCTTGTTTGGAAGGCTATGAGGAAGATATAGATCCTAATATCGCCTATGGGATGGATGTGCTTGAAGAAAGTCCACAATACTACATGGAGGACTATTGGGGACAAGTCAAACCTGTATATCAAGTAGCTGCTCTTGAGGCAAGAGGCCAAAATATCAATTACAGTGCTAAGAGACCACCTCTTCAATGCTATGAGTGTGGAGGTCCACATCGTGTAGCCGAGTGTCCTATTAGGCTACAAAAGAACGCCACACTAATGCAAACCAATCAAGCAAGCACGTCTACAATGCCGAGACTCATGTGTAATCGATGTGGCATAGATCATTTGATTGCCCAATGTCCAAATAATCCAAATGCACCGAAGATCACGCCATTAAACTTGATTGAAGTTACCGAGGAGCCATCACCAAGTACACCCGTGGTACCAGTAAACATACTCACACGATCGATGCTCCAAAAACAAATTAAATTATATTCTTGAGGAAAGAGACACGGCATCAATTGCCCAATCTCAGAAAAGGAAGAAAACACGAAGAAAGAGATCGCAAAAAGCAGCGAAGTCAGACCCCAGTTCAAAGACCAACATAGGGACTGGTGATGACCGCGTATATATGAACGACGCTGAAGAAGATTTTGATTCAGGTGAAACCATGGAGACCAAAACGACCACTAACATAGAAACCAACAAGGAAGATGTTCATGAGCCACAATGGCCAGGATCCAAAAAGAAGATAGGAACTTACCCAAACCCTACAGAGGAGATTGAACGAGTCAAGCAATTAAGGAGTTTGATAGAAGATACCCAAAGGGATCTAGAACCAGCACCTAGGAAGATCCAGATTAAAGACACCGTGTTCCCTACGCAACAACAACCTCACCAAGTCCATAGACCCTTGGACATACCTAGTGTCATCCAATAAGAAAGTGACTTAAAGTCATGGGAAAGTGGGTGTACTCACTTCTTGATGGAAAGAATGTTTATAGAGGGACTACCTGATCCTATCGAAGAAATGGAGATCCCATCTTCCCCACGTCAAGGGACTCAAGGCCAAATGGTGCCGTTGAACATTGCCAAATTGATGGATTTCATGTCTTCAGAAGTTAGAACCACCATCATGTCCAAACTATATAAAGATCCCGAGCTAGTCTCAGCTCTTCGAGCCTTCCTCAATGGAGAACTGAAGTTTGGGCTACCACAATTTGCACAGATGGATGCCAATAGAGGAGGAACACTTAGATCCACAACCCAACCTAGATGAGAACCTTGTTATATAAATACCTGTTAACAAGTTGGGACAATACTTTGAGGGTGATGAATCTAATGTGACTATACCAATCACTACTAAGGGATTAACTGTGAAGGGAATCCTTGATGGTGGCGTTGGGGTTAGCATTGTGACTAAAAATTGATGGGAAACTATGGGAAGACCTCACCTTGCGACCACAACCATAGTAGTGAAGATGGCCAATGGGTCTATTGTTAAACCTATTGGGATGCTAGAAGATCTCAAGATCAAGGTCTTTGGACATAAAATAAGGATTATCTTTATTGTTATGGATTTCTCCAAACACACTATGGCATCGGAGATGATCTTAGGACGTCCTTTCATGAGGGAAGCAAAAATGGTGCATGACTGGTCTAAAAACCATGTCTACTTGCAGTTCCAAGATTCTGTCATTCGAGTGGATCTTGTGTGATGGGTTGAGCACATCCTCTAGGAAACAGTTTTATAATTGATCATAGATCTGACACCATAGTTCACTCAGCCCCATTGCAGTATTGTTACACGTGTAAAGCGGACACTGATGTTGGGGAAGATTCTCCTTATATGGATGTACTACTTGGGATGACTGAGTCGGACAATGTGGATTGGGTCCAGCTAGCGGCAACCATAGAAACTTGGGGAAATAGGGGGACGACCTGGGTAGCACCTGAGGGGGATGAAATACCACCACTTGTACCCTTAAACATGCTAGAAGCAATGCATATAGCTTCTGATGATCTACAAGATGAAAGTTTGACTGTCATTGAAACCAGTAGCGCCTCACAAGACTATAGCCCACACGATTTGGGGTCAGAATCATCAATTGACTTTGACTCTGAGGATGAAGAATCTGATTTAAATCTTAGTGAAAATGTGGGGACAAACCATTCAGGGCCCAGTGGTAACCTAGATGATAATCTATCCAAGGGAGCAGAAGACACAAGTAGTGATTCATCTAGTGAGTCTTCACTAGAAATCGACCGTAATCGAGAATTAAACAAGAAGAGTAAGAGATATAAGAGGCCACGATATAGAGCAAATGTGCGTGCTAGAATAAATGAAAAGAAATCTACCGCAGAATGGCTTAATTTATAGGGGCATGTGATGCTCATCGAAAGTTGGTAGATAACTGGGGTGAATACCTTCAAAGCGTTATGTGGTGTAGTCCACAATCCATTGACATCGCACAACTAGAGGCTACAGATAAGACAAAGTTGAGCCATACCGTAAGGAGACAAAAAAATCGAGAGTTAGATCAACAACAAAAGGAATCAAAAGTTAAATCACAGTCCACAGAACAACAGGACTCCGCAAATTTACACCCTGCACCTGAACATTTCAAATCCTATACCACAGAGGAACGTAAGGTTGTGTATACAAAGGCTCAAAGAAAACCTATCGATGGGAGCAATGGAGTCTATGATGGTCCAACGATAGTTAAGGAAATAGAGTTAGCAGACCCAGGAGAAGAGTCTAAACCTGTCTTCATTGCCCAAGATCTGACAGCGACTGAGGAGTGTGTACTTGAAGAACTTCTCAAGGAATTCAGGGATATATTTTCTTGGACATATCATGATATAAAAGGTGTTCCACCTTTCGTGGTGCAGCACACAATCCCCATGAATAGCATGGCTAAACCAGTTCAGCAACGACCCTACCCAATGAATCCTAAATATGCAAAAATCGTTCAAGAAGAGATTGAAAAGCTTGTGGAATGTGGATTCATATACCCTATTGAGCACTCAGAATGGGTGTCACCAATAGTGATTGTGCCAAAAAAGAATGGGAAACTCAGAGTGTGCGTGGATCTCAAGAAGGTCAATGCCGCCACTAGGAGGGTCCATTACCCCTTGCCATATTTAGAACATGTGCTTGAAATTAGAGTTGCAGGGAAGGAAGCTTATAGCTTTTTAGATGGGTACTCTGGCTACAATCAAATCACAGTTGCGCTAGAGGACCAAGCTAAAACAGCCTTTATAACCGAATTTGGAGTGTTCGCATTTCGTGTAATGGCTTTTGGCTTAACCAATGCCCCGGCTACCTTTCAAAGATTAATAAACATTGCTTTTAGAGAATATTTGAGGGAGTTTTGTGAAGCTTTCTTAGATGACATTTGTGTTTATTCCTCTTGGAAAGAACATCTATCATGCTTAAGAAAAGTGTTTGAGAAGTGTAGATTGTATCGCATCTCCTTAAACCCTTTCAAATGCCAATTTTGGGTTAAACATGGAGTCATTTTAGGGCATATAGTGTCCAAAAATGGGATTTCCACAGATGAGAGCAAAATTAAAGCCATTGCTGAATTGCCACCACCTACAAACTATAAAGGATTTCAAAGGTTCATGGGCCATGTTGGTTATTACCGACGGTTTATTTTAAACTTTGCTGAGATAGCTCGTCCTTTGTAGAAGCTTCTTATTGAGTTCCAATGGACTGCGGAGTGTGACCATGCTTATGAGTCATTGAAAAAGACCTTGACTAGCGCTCCTATTCTACGAGTGCCCGATTGGAATGTAATTTTTCATGTGCATATTGATGCATCGAACTTTGCTATTGGGTGTTCTAGCTCAACCAGGAGAACATAAACTAGACTACCCCATTAGCTTTGCAAGTCGTCAGTTGAATGATGCCGAAAAAAACTACACCACTACAGAGCGAGAAGGTTTAGGTATGATTTATGCAGTGAAGAAATTTCGCTACTACCTTCTGGCCAACAAGTTTGTGTTCTATGTTGATCATCAAGCCTTGTTGTATCTAGTAAATAAATCTTGTTCCACAGGAAGAATTACAAGATGGTTGTTAATTCTCCTTGAGTTTGATTTTACCATTGTGGTGAGACCTAGTAAAAGACATGTCATGGCTGATCATTTGTTTCACATACCCAATGGTGAAGCCCCAACTGGAGTCGATGATGAATTGCCTCATACTTCTCTATTCCTAGTCAAAACCATACCTGAATGGAGTGAGAAGATTGTGAACTTTCTAGTTAATGGTTTTCCACCCAAAGAGCTTCGTAAAGACATAGCTCAAAAACTGTTAAAATAATGTGAACCTTACTCTCTCATGGCGGGAACTCTCTACATGCTAGGGAAGGATGATATTCTTAGACGTTGTGCCCGTGAGGGTGAGTATTTATACATACTGCAAGAATCCCACATGGGTATAGCCAGAGGACATTTCTTGGGGGAACTAACAACTAGAAAGGTGTTGGAATCAGGCTATTGGTGGCCAACCTTATTTAAGGATGCATCACTTTTTGCAAAAGGATGTGATAAATGCCAACGTTACAAGATCACACAACAAAAGGAGAGGATGCCCTTACATCCTGTTAAAGTGACTCAACCATTTGAAAAATGGGGTTTGGACTTTGTAGGCCCAATTAGTCCGGCATCTCGTAGCACTCAATTTCGATATATTATCGTTGCCACTGACTATGTGACAAAGTGGGCGGAATCCAAGGCGACACGTAAGGCCGATGCAAGGTCAACTCCCAAGTTTCTCTTTGAGAACATTATTACAAGATTTGGTTGTCCCTTTGAGATTGTGAGTGACAATGGTACTCATTTTATAAATGGAGTAATCAAAGAACTCACTACTAACTTCATGATAGCTCACCATAAGTCCACACCTTATTATCCACAAGCAAATGGCCAAGCTGAGAGCACCAATAAGACCTTAATCTCTATCTTAACCAAAATGGTGGAAGCTCATCGCACAGATTGGGATTTAAAGCTTACATAAGCTCTATGGGCTTATCGTACTGCGTATAAAGTTGCCATTAATTGCACACCATTCAAGATGGTGTATGGCCAAGAAGCGGTTATGCCATGGGAGTTTGTCGTTCCTAGTCTTCAAGTAGCTTCTCAAGAAGGTTGGGGTGGTAACCCCTTAGTTGAGCGATTATATATCCTTGAAAGGCTAGATGAAGAGAGGCAATTAGCTGTGAAAATTGCACTTGTGGAGAAAGATAGGAGGAAGAAATGGTTTGACCGTCATCTAAAGAACAAAGATATCAATGTTTGTGATAAAGTCCTTATGTATGGAGTACGTAACGAAAAGAAAAAGTTGAAATATGCGGGAAAAGGACCATATAGAGTATGTGAGATCACCCCACAAGGAACCATTCGTGTGGAGACTCTTGATGGAGTTGAAACCATTGGATTCCTCAATGGGAGCAAATTTAAAAGATACTACGATCCTTTAAGTCAAGAGGAGTTGCGTGCCATCCATACAAAAAAGGCAGCCAAGGCACAAATAGAATTGAAGAAGATACAAGCTCAAGCTGAGGCTAAGGAGCGACAACAACGTATAAGACGAAAACAAGAGGCTAACCTTGGAGTCACACATGCATTCCACGTTGAAATCGACGAGGATTGGTTGGACTCTGACACACCTCTACGATACCCTATTGAGTTAAATAGTGCCTATGGAAAAGTGCTATATAACGCCTTATTGGAAAAGTGCTATATAACGCCTTATTGGATACGGGTGCTAAATATAATCTGCTATCATATGGGGTGTGGTGTCAGTTAGGGAAGTCACCTCTATCTAAGAGTATTATCCAAGTCAAGGATGTCAACAAGAAAAAAACTATGGTTTTTGGAATCTGGCACACTTTTGTCAGTTATGACAATGGGGTTGTAGCTCAAGACTTTTTGGTCATGCCTATTGGAACTATCGAGGGTAATATAAACCTAGGACGCACGTGGATGATAGCCACCAAATGCACTATTGATTGGGGGACAGGGGGCGTCACAACACAGAAACCAACTCTTAGCCTTGCCACGCAAGCCATAGTCCCTGAGATATGGCCTCTTAAGGAAATAAAACCCAAAACATTGCATGTCCAAGAGGTTGAACCATAGGTCCCCATAGCCCAACTCTCTAGAGCTTCAACTGATGTAGTTGAAAGAAAGCTTGAGACACACAAGAACCATCCTAATATAACAAAGAAAACATACAAGTGGGTCCCTAAAGCTTCTTTAGTGACGATGGCTGATGCTAAAAAATGGACGCTTCGTAAGAAATGTCCCCCTCACTCCAAGAAATGTAAAGAAACATTGCGTTGGATTCCTAAACGACTATTGGAAGCCCAAGGATACTATGAAAGAAATGATCACATCTGGGTGCCCAAAAGTAAATTGTACTCTTACCTATCACCTGGCCCATGTAAACCCAATCGTGTGGCTTCAAAACAAATTGAAAATCGTGGAAAGGAAAAAATCACGGAATGCGACACACCTGCTCCAGAGCTAGTTTGGGTACCAAAGAAAGAACGATTGGTTCCACCTAGCTCAGGAACAGGGAAAGAAAATGAAGCTTCTTGCTCTTCATGTAGTTCCTATACGGAAATAGAAGCTTCGACACAACCTCCACCTACCATTGTACATATCCATACAACCAAGAAAGAGTTTTCACCTCCTATTGTAGGTTCACCACCTACAACAATGTTGCAAATAAAATCATGGGAGAGTACCTTACCACCCTTGCAACTAGATGAAACACATAGGGCGATAAAAAAATATTGGTTAAAGACTTCACCCATAACAACTTGGAACAATTGGTTTCAAAAGGTGACGACATCATTCCAAAAGGTATGATCTACCCAAGGAAGGGGGGAGTGTTTGCTGACATCCATCATTCACTTTCTTCCCTCTCAACCTTCCTCCCTGACCTCTCAATCTCCAATCCTAGGGAATGTATATATAAATCCTTATACTAGTTCTAACAAATAAACAAAAAAAGATTATATAAAAAAAAAAGATAAAAGAGCAAGAGCGACTAGCAACGAGAGAGCACCCTATCAGATCCTACACATAAGTCTAAATTCACCATGTCACATCAAGCAACACACAAAAACAACTCATGTTTTAAAGACCTAACCAAATCTAGCTGTATTCTCAGAGATGGCTAGTTCACCAGAGGTATGCGCTTCTATTTTTGATGAAAGGTACCCTTTTTCCTTTTCCCAAGTGTTTCACATCTGCTACCCTGTACTTTCTTACGAATGGGATTTGGTAGAGAGACTTGCGCGTGAGCAAAATTTTGAGGAGTTAGAATGGCTGATACGTCTATGGATAACTAGTGATCCCTACCCAGTAGCAAATGTTTCTTCGGTGGCACATGCTTATTCTTTTGCACAGGATGAGTATCCACGCATCGCGAGGTTCTTGATTAACACGCTTGCGCAAGAGTATGATGAAGAAGAAATAATAGAGACCGAGGAAGACTATGGCCTCACGGAAAATGATTTCGTTTATCTAGATGATGAGGATAGAGACCTATCCTTAGGGTGGCCACCCGGTTTATATAATATCCTCTTTCCTTGATTCTAAAAGGGATGACAGATAGGTAGGTTAGGGGTCTGGATTGTGTTTTGAGTTTGTTTTCTAGGAGTTTTAATTTTTTCACACTGACATGCCTCCTAGAGGTATAGTGCTTGTTTTTTGGATGTGTTAGGTAGGACTTATATGGATCTCCATCCACATGACTGAGGACATCTGCTTCGACGAAATGAGCAACTCCATACCTCCAGGTGTACTACTTTCCATGATTCATATTGGTGGATATGTATAATTGCTAATAATGATTTTTCATGGTTTGTTTGAGTGCAATAGTTATGTTTGTTATCTGCCATTATAGATGTATAAATTTGTCTTTGCTTAAGTTGATGGAACTAGAGTTTAATCTTATGGATGAGCCTTGAGATTAGGAGACCGTGACTTTAGGTTAACTCATTTACTTGACCACTAGGCCTCGCTGATAAAATTATCTGAGTATTTGAGACCTTAGGAATGTTTAAGGCATAGAGAAGCTTACTCACTTAAACAACAAAAACACTAGTGAGAATACAAAGGAAATGGAAGCAAAAAACATAAGTGCCACAAATGAAAAATCTAATGTTGGAAGAGAAATCCTGGCTTGATTTGGTACTTCACTCACATGGATTGTCTATGGTACTAGAGCCCTAGAGGTTCCCAGTGCGGGCGCTTTTCTTTGAGAAGCAAAAAGCCCCGGACATACAAAATAAGCACACACGTCAAATGATTGTGAACCAAAGTAAAAAAGAGAAAAAGAAAAAAATGAATGACATTTAAAAGACTTCCATCGAGCTTACAGTTAACATTTCAAGCTTTTGTTTGCAGTTGTGGTAGCTAGTTGGCTAATCAAAGCTAAAATCTTGCATTTAGATAATCTTGTTAGCTTAGCTAGTACTAGAGTAGTTGTTTTAACCTTAGTCATAGCTAACTAATTGATAGACTCACCCATAAGCCCAAAACTCTTGATTAATTAATTTACTCAAAGTGCGATTTATTTGTCCTTAATGGCAGTCTAACATTTCATAAATCTTGCATTTACTCATTTCCACATGTACTTTACATTCCCCTCATGATTTATGGCCATATAATTCCGCTTGTTGAAACATTGACTTTGCCTTGCAGATTCAAATCCAGATGCTCTACAACATGGACATAACAAGCTTCAACTCAATAGCTTTCGAGGAAGGAATCTACATCAGGAAGGGGGGAACGTTAACCCTCACGGCTCACGAACACCCTATTACCTACGACGGACGTTGTAACCTACGGCGGACATTGTATTATTTATTTGGTAGAGTCAGGTATCGGGCTTGTCAGTCCAATAGGAAAAGGGTAAGAGTGATCGCCGATGAGAGGCGCACTCTAACTGGAACATTCAAGGGATTAGCTGGCTAAGCATGGGCGCCCAAGTGTGAATGGGGCGAGCTCATATAAAAGTCAACTAAACCTAAAATTCACTCATTCTCTCATTTGTGCAATAGAAGAGTGCTCTTGCTCCATCTCCATCTCCATCTTCTTCTTCTTCACCTCCTTGTGTGTGTGTGTGTGTATGTATATGTGTGTGTGTGTGTGTGTGTGTGTGTGAGAGAGAGAGAGTGTGTGGGTGATCGAGCATTATGAAGGCACGGCGGCGGCGAAGCGGTTGAGCGCAGCGAAGCGGCGACTCCTTCTTCTTCGCGGCGAGGAATCCTCCACGAAGCAAGCGTAGAGCGGTGAGTGACACACCATCGCCTTCTTTGAACTTACTAGTTTAGGCTTGTTGTGTGCTTGGAGCCATTTGTGGCTTGCACATAGTGTATCGGCAAGTTCCTTGCATTGACACGTGCGACATACGCGCACAGTCGGAATATTGAAGTATGTACAAAATATTGCGGAATCACTTGAGCTCATGCAAGTAGTTGTATACTTTCATGACAAATCATCTCTGTAGAAGTTGCATTTAGTGCAAGTACAAGCCATGAAGTTAGAGATGATTAATTTCATAACTCATAACACAATGCAGATAAGTAAAGCATGTCTTCTAAAAGTATCCCAACGGTATTTTGTTGTTGCAAAGTTTCTTGAGTGTAGTCCCTTAGATATATCTGCGAAGATATTCAGTTTAAAAAAATTAAATTATAAAATGAGCATTTATCAAACCAAGTATATTAAAATGGAGGATTGTTGTATAAGAAGGTATGGTAAGAGGTGGTGCAAAATTTGGAGATCTTAAGATAAGGAAGAACGTAGTATAAGCGCTAGGGTGGTGCATTATATATGGTAGTTGGGTCTAAAGATACATAAAGAGAGATAACTCATTAAAGATAATTGAAATGATATTGCTAAAGGTATATTATCAAAATGCATCCAGAAATTTCATACCTAGAGGTTTTTTGATATGATAGCATTGTACTTAGCTTTATTTGCAAAAGTGTGTCTCAAAGACATAGTAACTAAAGGTGATTTAGATTCAACCAAGGACTTAACTAAGCAGTAAATATATTAACACTTGGAAATCCCTTAATTACAAAATCGATGAGAAGTCTGATTATCTTTAAGTAGAGGGGTTATGTGCCAAGTAAAGGTAATGGAAGATTTGCATATGGTTTGCAAAATTGGACAGATTGTAGATAGTGAGCTTGTATCAAAACAGTAGTAAGCTCAAATAATAACTCAAATGAAAAAATAAATCATGGTGCTTGATAATATATCCCTAAATATGACCTGCACTTACATTAACCTTATACTTGGTAATGAGTCGTAATGTTGATAATCAGGAGCTAGTCTAAAAAGGCTAACCAAGCTTAGGAAATACACAAACATATGGTTACTAATGACCACCTATTTGAATATGCTAAAATCAGGGCTTAGAATACAAAGGCGTTGGTATCACATTGTGGGATAAGAGTAAGTATCCCTCAGTAATTGTAGCCATCAACCAAGGAGTATTCTATGTAGAGTTAAGAGGGTGGATTAGTGTGCCATTCATGGTAATGGCATGGTTGTAGATGTTAGGAAATAAGACGTAGCTAAATAGATAATTGAGTAGATTACTTAATGGAGAGAGACAGATTTATATACACGAGATTATAGAGTAGAGAGAGAGAGAGAGAGTACACACGATATACGTGGTTCACCCAATGTGGGCTACGTCCACGGGAAAGCAACCACTCAATGGCTTTAGTACTTCAAAACAAGAAGTAGTTCACAAAGGGATTATACCCTTAATGGAGCTCCCGCCTTGCTTCACTCTCACCACCTCACACTCACCTTGTTGCATCAACTTCACACTATGAATTGTGTGTAGAAATGGCCTCCTTTTATAGGCCAAAAGGGCTGCCCTCTCTTATGAGAGACAGCCATGTGTAGCCGCCCTTGTGCGAATAAGTCCAAATCGGACCCTCCAATCCGCCCATGTGTGGCCGCCCTTGAGAAGACAAGTCCGCTTTTGAATTCGGCCACCGGCCACCGGCCATTGACTTCCGACCACCGGCCACCGGCCATTGACTTCCGACCACCGGCCATCGGCCATTGACTACCGGCCATCGGCCAACCGACCGGTTGTTTTCCGACCACTTTCCGGCCGCCGTTCGGCCATAATATTCCGGCAAAAAAGAATATTCCAGCGAAAAAAAATGCACGATGGCTTCTCCTCATAATGGGGGCCTTACAAATGTGCGATTTTACCACAGAAAATTACATGGGTAAATCAGGCTCCATACTTAACAATCTCCTGCTTGGAGACTGATCTCCAAACCAAACCGGTGACTGCTTTCCATTCTGGCTTCTTATCCTTGAATGCCGATTGAAGATGAGCAAAAGCTCAACTTCTCCTTGTTGACCATCTTTGTAAACATGTCTGCAGGATTTTCACTTGTATGCACCTTTCCTAGCTTTAGTTGTCCCTCTTCCAAAAGAGTGTGTATGAAGTGATATCTCACCTCAATGTGCTTTGTCCTTGAATGAAAGGCTGAGTTCTTCGCAAGATGGATAGCGCTTTGGCTATCACTGTACAAGACACAATTGTCTTGTTTGAATCCAAGCTCTTCTAAGAATCTGTGAACCAACAGAATTTCTTTGCTTGCCTTCGTCATAGCTACATACTCTGCTTCCGTGGTAGAAAGTGAAACTACTTTCTGCAGATTTGAAGCCCAGCTTACTGCTGTGCCTCCAACCGTGAACACATAGCCAGTAGTGCTCCTTCGAGTATCTTTGTCACCTGCCATATCTGCATCAGCATACCCTTCTAGAAAAATATCAGTTCCTCCAAAATAAAAAGCATTTGTTGTTGTCCCTTTTAGATACCTAAGTATCCACTTCACAGCTTGCCAATGCTCTTTACCTGAGTTGTCCATGAACCTACTCACAAATCCCACTGCATGTGCAATATCTGGCCTTGTCCAGACCATAGCATACATTAGAGAACCTACCGCTGCAGCATATGGAACTTTAGACATATAGGCTATCTCCTCTTGTGTCTTTGGACACATATCCTTCGTTAGTTTAAAATGACCAGCCAAAGGTGTAGAAACTGGTTTTGCATTTTGCATTGCAAACCGTTCTAGTACCTTCTTGATGTAATCTTCTTGAGATAGCTTTATTGACTTCTTCGTCCTGTCCCTTGATATTTTCATACCAAGTATCCTCTTTGCAGCACCTAAATCTTTCATTGAAAAAGATTTGGACAGCTCCTCTTTTAGGTCTTTGATGTCCTGCATGTTAGCACTTGCAATCAACATGTCATCAACATACAACATTAGGATGATGAATTTCCCATCTCCCAAATTCTTCGTGTAGACGCAGTGATCCGAGTTGCATCTTGTGAATCCATGATCCAAAATCCATCGATCAAACTTCAAGTACCATTGTCTTGATGCTTGCTTTAAACCATACAAGCTCTTCTTTAATCTGCAAACCATTTTCTTCTTACGTTTTACTTCATACCTCTTTGGTTGAAGCATGTAGATTTCATCCTCTAAGTCACCGTGAGGGAATGCCGTATTTACATCCATTTGCTCGAGATTTAGATCATGAGCAGCCACAAGGCTTAAGACAAGCCTTGAGTTCATTTTTACAACAGGAGAAAATATTTCATTGAAGTCAATACCTTTCTTTTGAGAAAAACCTTTTACCACAAGCCTAGACTTGTACCTTTTCTTCCCACCTTCTTCTTCCTTTAGCTTGTACACCCATTTGTTTTGAAGTGCCCGCTTACCTTTAGGCAACTCAACCAGCTCCCATGTTTGGTTGCGATGTAGTGAGTCCATCTCCACTTGCATGCTCTTCGTCCATTCTTCTTTGGATTCATGTTGCATAGCTTCTTCATATGATTCTGGCTCTCCAGAATCTGAGATCAGGAGATGGTTGAAGGAAGGAACAAACCTTTCTGGAGGTCTACTTGCTCTTGTAGATCTTCGGGGAATAGGTTGAGGCTCCTCATTTGGTTGACGTTGTTGCACATTGTCACCGTTTGCAGTCCTTGAGTCTTCACCGTCCTCAAGCTCCATGTACTCATCACCTGTTTCTTTTTTTTTGTTTTCTTTCCAAGTAATCTTTGTACATATCTTGTTCATTAAAAATTACATCCCTACTCCTTAAGATTTTACCATCTTCAGGATTCCATAGGCGATACCCAAAGTCTCCTTCTCCATAGCCAATGAAGAAACACTTTTTGGACTTTGCATCTAACTTTGATCTTAGGCTTCTATCTATGTGCATGAAAGCCTCACACCCAAACACTTTGAGAAATGCATAATTCACCGGTTTACCTGTCCATGCCTCTTCTGGAACTCCCCCATCCAATGCCGTTGAGGGTGACCGATTGATTAAGTACACAGACGTACTTACAGCTTCCGCCCAAAGCTCAAGCGGTAGGCCTGCATGTAGCCGCATGCTTCGTGCTCGTTCCATGATTGTCCTGTTCATCCTTTCCAAAATCCCATTTTGTTGAGGTGTCCTTGGGGTTGTCCTTTGCCTCCGAATGCCATTGCTAGCACAAAAGCTTTCAAAAGCTTGGCTGCAATATTCGCCTCCATTGTCGGATCTGAGGCATTTAACCTTGGTACCTGTTTCATTCTCCACAAAGGATTTCCACCTTCGAAATATGGAAAATACATCGGATTTATTCTTCATGACATAAACCCATGTTTTTCTAGTCGCATCGTCTATGAATGTTACATAGTACAATGAGCCACCAAGTGATGGTGTACTTGCAGGACCCCAAACATCAGAATGAACCAACTCAAGTTTTTTATTTTTTCTTTCATTTCCTGATTTTTGAAATTTTACCCTCTTTTGTTTACCATAAACACAATCTTCACAGAACTCTAAGTCCACTTCTTTCAAACCTGGTAGAAGCTTCTTTGTTTGAAGGATTTGCATTCCTTTGGCACTCATATGCCCAAGTTGGTAGTGCCACACCGCACTGTCAACTTCTGTAGTTGCTGCACAAGCTGAAGGTTGCGTGCTAATAGTACACAAGTAAAGTGTACCGACTTTTTCACCCTTGGTAACCACCAAAGATCCCTTTGAGATCTTCCACTGTTTGTTTCCGAATGCAATGTTGTGACCTTCATCGTCCAATTGTCCTATAGAGATCAAATTTTTGCGAAGAGAAGGAACATGTCTAACATCTTTAAGCTTCCATTCATTTCCGTTAGCAATTTTGACAGAAACTGTACCTTTGTCGACAATCTCACAAGCTTCATCATCTCCCAAGTATACATACCCAAAATTACCTTTGGTGTAGTCTTGGAAATGTTGCTTGTGTGGTGTCGCATGGAATGAAGCCCCGGAATCTACTATCCAGGAATTAGACACATTGTCTAATGAGAGAATTATAGAATCTTGCTCTACTTTACCTGCCACATTGGCCTCCGATGTTGGCTTGTTGTCTTGAGACTCTGTCTCCTTCTTCTTCTTGGACCAGCAATCCTTCTTGACGTGGCCCTTCTTGCCGCAGTTCCAACATTCAAGAAATGACTTTGTGCGTGACTTGCTTCGCCTTGAGCGATCACGACCCTTTTGGTTTTTGAACCTCTCCTTAAGCCTTCCTCTTGTTTCCACTGATAGTGCAGTACTTGATGATTCTCCTGTGCTTCTCCTTCACATTTCCTCGCTTAGGAGAACACCCACAACATCATCAAACTTAAGAGTATTTGTGCCAGAGATAGAATTACTTACAGCCATCACAAGGCTGTCCCAACTATCCGGTAGAGATGATAGTATAAGGAGAGCTCGCACTTCGTCATCGAAATTTATTTTCACTGATCGAAGTTGACTTATGTTTGTGTTAAAGTCATTTAGGTGTTCTGCAACTGAACCATTCTCTGCCATCTTTAGATTGAACAAGCGCTTCATAAGAAATACCTTATTGGATGCCGATGGTTTCTCGTAGAAGTCGTCAAGTGACTTCATCAAGTCCTCCGTGGTCTTCATCTCCAAAACATTGAAGGCCACCGTTGACGCCAA
This sequence comes from Adiantum capillus-veneris, assembly GCF_014529385.1. Taxonomy (NCBI): domain Eukaryota; kingdom Viridiplantae; phylum Streptophyta; class Polypodiopsida; order Polypodiales; family Pteridaceae; genus Adiantum; species Adiantum capillus-veneris. Next base: position 18,496,149 of record NC_140933.1, read on the forward strand.
GCTTAACCGGATTGTTCCCAGTGCCTTTCGATCAAGGACAATCCATGCTTCATCTGCCATTGTTGCGGGCTTCTTCGCAAGACCGCCTAGTGGCAAATAGAGGTCCTTCTGGTAGAGATAGTCTTCAATCTGCATCTTCCAATGTTGATAGTTTTTGCCGTTGAACTTCTCAATCTTGAGCTTCCCTTCCTCCGCCATAACTCCCACTCAATTCAAGGAATCCTTTCCTTGAGATAATTTAGCTACGAGCAAACCTTGCTCTGATACCAGTTGTTAGGAAATAAGACGTAGCTAAATAGATAATTGAGTAGATTACTTAATGGAGAGAGACAGATTTATATACACGAGATTATAGAGTAGAGAGAGAGAGAGAGAGTACACACGATATACGTGGTTCACCCAATGTGGGCTACGTCCACGGGAAAGCAGCCACTCAATGGCTTTAGTACTTCAAAACAAAAAGTAGTTCACAAAGGGATTATACCCTTAATGGAGCTCCCGCCTTGCTTCACTCTCACCACCTCACACTCACCTTGTTGCATCAACTTCACACTATGAAATGTGTGTAGAAATGGCCTCCTTTTATAGGCCAAAAGGGCTGCCCTCTCTTATGAGAGACAGCCATGTGTAGCCGCCCTTGTGCGAATAAGTCCAAATCGGACCCTCCAATCTGCCCATGTGTGGCCGCCCTTGAGAAGACAAGTCCGCTTTTGAATTCGGCCACCGGCCATTGAATGTGGCCACCGGCCACCGGCCACCGGCCATTGACTTCCGACCACCGGCCACCGGCCATCGGCCATTGACTACCCCTGATTCTTGTCCGTGAAAATTTTGGTTTCTGGTGAGTGATTTTCCTTCACGCACGATGGCTTCTCCTCATACTGGGGGCCTTACAAATGTGCGATTTTACCACAGAAAATTACAAGGGTAAATCAGGCTCCATACTTAACAGTAGAGGTTAGTGCAATGATTGAGAGAGTAACAATTGCACAAGAGACTAGATGCAAAATAAGTTGATTATTGCACACAAAATAGTTTACGAAAACCTGCTTATATGCTAGCTTGTCGCATGCACCTTGTCTGTTGCACATGCTACATACACATACACACAAGTTACTTGCTTACACATACATCTTGCCTTCAGAAAGGCACACACATACTTTACATGACTTCTAGAATAAGGGTTTTCCTATGGGTGTGAGGTGTGACAAAATCCACAACCCTCGCCTTGTGGGTTTTGTAATGCAGCACTCACACAAAACATCCTCCCCTCAAAACACACTAGGGGGGGTAGGTACACAATTTCTTCCTCTCCTTGACATAGAGGGTGTAAGCACACAAACCTCCCCTGGAACAAAGTAGGGTATGGAACACAAGATTTCCCAAACACAAGGTGAGATCACACAAATCCTCCTCCATAACACAAATGAGGTATTAGGAATACACAAACTGAGTGCTTTCACATATTCACAGGGTTATCGATTGGAGGATCTTCTCCTTCGCACATAAGTGGTGCAAATTTTTGTGTAGTCGCCATGTTGATTTTGCCGTTTCCCTTGTCTTTGTTAATCCGTTCTTGTAATCTTGTTGTTAGTGATGCACATTGTCATTGTTTGTTTGTGCTTGATTAGCCATATGTAGCACATCACAGGTGATGCCATATACCTTGGTAGGCATGGCATACATTTTAGGGTGCACAAAAGTTAGCCCTTGAGGACGGTCTTACCGTTTTTATGCCAACAATGTCTGTTCCTCTTACAAAGGTAGGCAAATGTGCAATTTCATAGACGCAGACATAGAGTGTTTCAAATGTGCATGCTTTAAACATAAGTGTTTGCCATATAAAATTTTGAAGGAATGATGGATTTGCCATACTAGTGATTTCAAAGTGATATCCCAATGGTATGCAAAGTAACACCTATATTGAAGCATGCATCCAATTTCAGGTAAAGAAACCGCCCGCGGGATTCACCATGGAAAACTTACCGTACCACGTAAGTGCAGGGGAGGGGTTTTTTTGGACAAGTTACATAAGCGTATAAGTTAGGGGCTGGCCCCCAATAATTTATCTCCCAAGCTTAAAAATAAAGGAGGGGGTATCATATTTATGGGGGAGGGGGGGAAGAAGTGCGACAGGAGAAAATGAGAGGAAGTTTTTGTGTTTCAAAATCATGGCTTTCCAAAAGAGTTTTTCCTCAAACTCGTGAATCAATAGCTACAAAGATACATGCAAGAACTAACACTGCTTTGTATCAATTACTTATTTTGTGATCGTAGTTCATTTATTGAGGGATGAAAGCTGTAAAGAGTTTGTATAGATGCAAACTTACATGGAGAACCTAACATAACTTTATAACCATGTATTTTGAGTAAATTAAATGGGTTAGAATTAAACAAGTAGCTAGAGTGCAGGTTGAACGAGCACATTGTTTGAAAGTCAAACTAAGACACATTGAAGGTACATCTAGTTATCAATATAAGTGGTTCCTTAGTATGTTGCAAGTCACTATGCTACACACTTTTTGACTAGTTTTACTCAGTTAGATTATGTGAGACCTAAATTTTATGTATAAGATAGGGATATGATAGTTTTCTGCATTGATTGTCATATACGCGTATAAAAAGGGTCATATTTCCTAATATGAGTTGTATGTAGGAGTTTTATCGAAGTTGCTCGCTCGCAGGTGGCATCCCGTTTTGTAAATAGAGTGAATCCCCCGAGAGAAACCATTTGTGGGAACAAGGGGATTATCACCAAGCTTACAATGAGGGTCAAATGGTGTGAAGCTGGTGGGAACAAGGGGATTATCACCAAGCTTACAATGAGGTCAAATGGTGTGAAGCTTAAAAGGGGAGAGGGCTTGATGGCCGTGGGAGCCAGAGATTAAGATGATGAGGCTCTAAATGGTGGGAAACTTCTCTTAAATAAAATTAAAGCTTCAAATTCTAATTTACTCCCTGAAATGCTGAAATGCAGAGCTACGAAGCTTGGGGCTCGTCGGGTGTATAGATGCGAGTCATGTGGGGTAAGTGCGTGAGGCCGATGGGGCAGTGCAAGGCAAGTTATGGGGGGCGAGCGATAGCAAGGCCAACAAATGTCGGCGATAAGCAACTTGAGGGCAGCGCAGCAAAGGTGAAGCTTTGCATGACTTGAGCAGGTAGCGGGGCAGTAAGCAGCACGGTGACTGAAGCAGGGCAGGTGGTGTGACAGCAAGGCCAAATCAGGGCCGATTGTTGTTTAGCTGACCTCAACATGGCCATAGGAGGACTAAAGCCCAACAAGACCCCTGGCCTTGATGGACTACCTACTGAATTCTTTCAGTGATTCAAAAAACTCCTCACCCCATTTCTCCTGAGAGTCTGGGAAGAATCGGTGAAGTTCCAAGCCCTGCCCAACCTCCTAAATACAGGGGTGATCAAGCTGCTCCACAAAAGAGGGTCGAAGGAAGACCTCAACAATTGGAGGCCTTTGACCATGTTAACCACTAGCTACAAGATATTCGCCAAGGCCATTGCCAACAGATTAACCACTCATCTCTCCAAATGGATTAATGAAGAAGAGAAGGGATTTATAAAAGGGAGGAGGATACTAGAGGTTGTCATTTCGATGTGGGAAGGAGTAGAGCATGCTGAAGAATCCAACCAAGATTTTGTCTTCATCAAAGTCGACTACGACAAGGCCTATGACAGACTGGAGTGGTCCTTTATCCTGGATAGCTTGAGTCACATGGGATTTGGGACCAATCTAGTGAGCTTTGTCAGAACCCTTTTCAGCAATGCCCATGCCAAGGTGGCCATCAATGGTCTCCTTTATGAGGCTTTCAGCCTCAATAGGTCAGTCAGACAAGGCTGCCCACTGGCTCCACTCCTATTTGCTGTTGCAGGGGATGTCTTGAACTGTCTAGTCAAAGGCTGGATGTTGGACAACCTGATCAAGGGGGTCACCCTCCCCAATTCTCAAAAACAGCAATGTCTGTCTCAATTTGCAGATGACACTAACGGATTGGTAATAAATGAGGACGTGTTCCTCAAGAACTTCTGGAATGCCATCTCCATCTTCTGCTTCAGGCTCCAAAGTTAACCATGCAAAAACTAGAGTCAGAGCACTTCTTTCCCCCATTCCAAACTGGATGGCTGAACAGGGATGTAAAGTCATCCCAGAAGGGCAAATCTTCAAGTTGCTGGGCATCCCATTTGGGTTAGGGGTATCTATGAGACAAAGATGGGACTGGGTTCTTGAAAATTTCAGAGGGAAACTGAACAGGTGGCAAGGATTTCAAAGTAACCTTGCTGGAAGAGTGTTGGTAATCAACCACTTCATCACGGCCTATCTTCTCTACTTCCTGTCATAATAATCAATATCTAATTCTCCTAAATGATTTTCTCATATTAAACTGATCATTTAATGTGGGGAAGGCCAGGGGAGAAAAGGCTAGAATATTGGTTAAGCTAGTAGACCAGCCACAGTAGGGATCCAAAGGAGGGAAAATAGGGATCCAAAGGGGGGGCCATATGCAAAAGAGCCATGTGCAACAATGGGCTAAAAAGACCCTAAGGTTCAGCCCATTAAGACTTCCAAAATGCTAAGGTTCCAAAATTCAAAGGTTGTGTCCAAAGGTCAACCCTAGGGAAAATTGGATGCTTTGTGTGTGCCCTAAAAGTCTTTGCACATCCCTACATGGGAGGGGGCAAGCCCTAAAGGTAGGGGATGAGAGAGAAAGCCACACACACACACACAGGCTCCCTTTACACAAAGGGAATGAGGGACACATGTCAGCTCCCTAGGCCAGATACCCACAAGGTGTGCCCAATTTCTATTGGATGACCCTTGAAGTGGACCAATGAGAATTGAGCTAGAGTAAATCTAGTTTAATTAATTTAAAAATATTTAATAAAAGAAACCAATGAGAATTAAGTCTCCCAGAAGACTATTGGGCAGTCTCCCAAGGGGTCCAATGAGCATTCAAGAGCCCCATGGCTTGCCTGATTCCTATTGGCCAGGAGGCAAAGGGGTCCAATGAGAGTTTAGTTTAATTATTTAATTACCTAAAGCTCTCACAAAAGGGGAAAGGGGGACACATGTCAGAAGGCTATCACTTATGCTGCTTAATTGTAATTGGCTTGACTTGGTGAGGGCCAATGAGGCTTCAGCAAGAGCAATTAGCAAGAGGGCTCGCCCAAGAGAGAGAGGGGGCTGATTTTTGCAAGGCATTATCACACACACACACACACACACACACAAGCTCATGTGTGAAGAAAGAGAAGACTATCTCTTCCCAAGCTTTAATGGAGAACTCATCACCTACTCCAAGCTTGTGAGATAGAAGCCTACATCAACACTCTCTTGCCTACATCAACACTCTCTTGGCATGTGGATGCAAATCCAACCAAGAGCCAAGCTTTAATGGAGAACTCATCACCTACTCCAAGCTTGTGAGATAGAAGCCTACATCAACACTCTCTTGGCATGTGGATGCAAATCCAACCAAGAGCCAAGCTTCAATGCATGCTCATCTCCTCTACCAAGCTAATTACTAAGCTAAGATATGCTACATATGAGTGATTATGTGAGGAGATGTACATCTTTCTCGTAAGATACTCCTTCTTCCTCTCAATCTACTCTCATACCCTGCTAGCTCTCACCATCTTCGAAGGTGTGTGAGGTCTTGGGTCTGAGAACGGGGATAATTCAAGTTGTGTTTGTTAAGTGTTTTGCTTAGTGCATGAAGTTTCCATCTTCATTGCACTAGCTAGTCTTGAAGGAACACAAAGAATTGTATTGTACAATGTCTCTCTTGATGGGAGAAACCATAATACAAAGCCTTTTGGAGGGGGGACCGGCTCGATGAAAATCCGGTCCTCAACTGTTGTCATTAGCTTAATTTCTCTCTCTTTTGAAAGTATTGTCGATGCTATCTAACTAGGTGTTATGCCTTTTGTTGCTCTCTCCACCCAAGCACTCTTGTAATTCTCATTAGGAATCTATTCTAATGAAATGCCCACTATGTTCATGCTAATTTCCGCTACACATAAGTTATTAGGCCATTAAATGTTACATTGGTATAAGAGCTCAAGGTTTCTCTTTTCTTGCTCAAGAAGGGAGGTCCTCAAGCTTGCTACAAATGGTTGGTATTATTAATTGCCTGTGAGTAAGTAGAATAGGGATTTTTCAGCCTTGTAGTGCACCTGCCTTCGTGCAGTTAATGGGGAATCACCGTCGAGAGCTATGGTCTTAATAGTGGAGTCCTACGGGGCTTGCCTACGGCTTAACCACTATTGAGCTATTAGAAGCTTGACAGGAGCTGGTGCTGTTTTGGTGTCGAAAGACCCTGTCTTCTATTCCTTGCAATTAATGGTATTCGCTCCACGGGTACAGTAGCTTGAGTGCTTTTTCTAAAGGGGTAAAGAGGAGTAGCAACTAGGGCTTGAAGTGCCAAAGTACACCTAAAAAGTTTACACCTAAAAGTTGTTAGAATGGCTGACAATAGTAAAGAGAGTGAAATTAATGTTGATAACTTTGATTTTGCTCATGAGCAAGCTACTGATGATGCTTCAATGCTTGTTAACTATCTTGTTTCTAGGCTTCAACAAGCCATGGGCAATCCATCTCTCCAAAGTGAAGTGCAACGGCAGCTCCGTGCTCACGAGATTCTCCAAGCTCATCACCATGACGAGAGAACACCTAGGAAGCCTCCTTGTGAGACTACCAAAAGAGGTCTCTCTCCGATTCGGGAAGAAGAAGAGAATCCATATGAAGGGCTCAAGAATTTACTTCTTGATGATGCATCTCCTTCCCAAAGGAGAACTCAAGAGCCTCCACGGAAGGAACGAGAAAGATGTTAGGAAATAAGACGTAGCTAAATAGATAATTGAGTAGATTACTGAATGGAGAGAGACAGATTTATATACATGAGATTATAGAGTAGAGAGAGAGAGAGAGAGAGAGAGAGAGAGAGAGAGAGAGTACACACGATATACGTGGTTCACCCAATGTGGGCTACGTCCACGGGAAAGCAGCCACTCAATGGCTTTAGTACTTCAAAACAAGAAGTAGTTTACAAAGGGATTATACCCTTAATGGAGCTCCCGCCTTGCTTCACTCTCACCACCTCACACTCACCTTGTTGCATCAACTTCACACTATGAAATTTGTGTAGAAATGGCCTCCTTTTATAGGCCAAAAGGGCTGCCCTCTCTTATGAGAGACAGCCATGTGTAGCCGCCCTTGTGCGAATAAGTCCAAATCGGACCCTCCAATCTGCCCATGTGTGGCCGCCCTTGAGAAGACAAGTCCGCTTTTGAATTCAGCCACCGGCCATTGAATGCGGCTACCGGCCACCGGCCATTGACTTCCGACCACTGGCCACCGGCCATTGACTTCCGACCACCGGCCATCGGCCATTGACTACCGGCCACCGACCAACTGATCGGTTGTTTTCCGACCACTTTCCGGCCGCCGTCCGGCCATAATATTCCGGCGAAAAAGAATATTCCGTCCGGCCTTTAAAGTTGCGTCTGATTCTTGTCCGTGAAAATTTTGGTTTCCGGTGAGTGATTTTCCTTCACGCACAATGGCTTCTCCTCATAATGGGGGCCTTACAAATGTGCGCTTTTACCACAGAAAATTACAAGGGTAAATCAGGCTCCATACTTAACAATCTCCCACTTGGAGACTGATCTCTAAACCAAACCTGTGACTGCTTTCCATTCTGGCTTCTTATCCTTGAATGCCGATTGAAGATGAGAAAAAGCTCAACTTCTCCTTGTTGACCACCTTTGTAAACATGTCTGCAGGATTTTCACTTGTATGCACCTTTCCTAGCTTTAGTTGTCCCTCTTCCAAAAGAGTGCGTATGAAGTGATATCTCACCTCAATGTGCTTTGTCCTTGAATGAAAGGTTGAGTTCTTCGCAAGATGGATAGCGCTTTGGCTATCACTGTACAAGACACAATTGTCTTGTTTGAATCCAAGCTCTTCTAAGAATCTGTGAAGCCACATAATTTCTTTGCTTGCCTCCGTTATTGCTACATACTCTGCTTCCGTGGTAGAAAGTGAAACCACTTTCTACAGCTTTGAAGCCCAGCTTACTGCTATGTCTCCAACCGTGAACACATAGCCAGTAGTGCTCCTTCGAGTATCTTTGTCACCTGCCATATCTGCATCAGCATACCCTTCTAGAAAAATATCAGTTCCTCCAAAATACAAAGCATTTGTTGTTGTCCCTTTTAGATACCTAAGTATCCACTTCACAGCTTGCCAATGCTCTTTACCTGGGTTGTCCATGAACCTACTCACAACTCCCACTGCATGTGCAATGTCTGGCCTTGTCCAGACCATAGCATACATTAGAGAACCTACCGCTGCAGCATATGGAACTTCAGACATATAGGCTATCTCCTCTTGTGTCTTTGGACACATATCCTTCGTTAGTTTAAAATGACCAGCCAAAGGTGTAGAAACTGGTTTTGCATTTTGCATTGCAACCTTTCTAGTACATTCTTGATGTAATCTTCTTGAGATAGCTTTATTGTCTTCTTCGTCCTGTCCCTTGATATTTTTATACCAAGTATCCTCTTTGCAGCACCTAAATCTTTCATTGAAAAAGATTTGGACAGCTCCTCTTTTAGGTCTTTGATGTCCTGCATGTTAGCACTTGCAATGAACATGTCATCAACATACAACATTAGGATGATGAATTTCCCATCTCCCAAATTCTTCGTGTAGACGCAGTGATCCGAGTTGCATCTTGTGAATCCATGATCCAACATCCATCGATCAAACTTCAAGTAACATTGTCTTGATGCTTGCTTTAAACCATACAAGCTCTTCTTTAATCTGCAAACCATTTTCTCCTTACCTTTAACTTCATACCCCTTTGGTTGAAGCATGTAGATTTCCTCCTCTAAGTCACCGTGAGGGAATGTCGTATTTACATCCCTTTGCTCGAG